>NC_092174.1:40659309-41259309 GCF_045791955.1 Oncorhynchus clarkii lewisi
ATAGAGATTCTGGGAACATCAGAAGGTGGGGGGAAATGAACTATATTCTGGTAATCCGACCAATTGAACATATGCGGTGGTACTTAATGAATATGATGTCAGTTCGGTTGTCATCTGAGACATTCTCATCAATGATAAGATGACAAACTCTACAGTGGAAAGTCTACACATCAGAGTTATCGGATTCACATGGAATTGTTGTTCAATTTAAATGTTTGAATATGACATTATTTGTGATGGGATGAAATGTGATTTTAGCTTCTAAAATGTGAGATGTGGGTTTTCATAAGATATTGCTGCTCACTCAGTGGCCCGCCCACGTGAAGAGACAGAGGTTGTAAACTATGACACACATCCCTTTTCTTCCTTCCTATATAAGCCCTTGACGACAATAGAACTTCCTGTTCCGAGGATATGAGGGCGACGGTCCTATGTCAGAATGGTTCAGATAATAACTACAGAACGAAGCCAACATCAGCATGAGCTTTGGTTGCGAATGGTATGAACTTTGAACTCTTATTCACTACAGAAGTGATACCTCCTAGCTGTTGAGTTAGCGACCGCAGATGCAAACGCAGGTTAGGAAGGAACAGAAAGAGTATCCCGTCTATCACACAACGACGTTACTACAACGTATTCAATTGACAACCAGAGACATTCTTCAAAGGACAGAGGAGTTGGTTTGGCAACACGGCCTTCCATCTACCACCAACCTACCGAAGCGCAGCTCAGAGTAAATATTGCATTTTTCTTTTCCAAATGGGGGGTAATTTAGAATGCATAAGATACTGTATTTACGATAGCACAGCTTCGCCCTTTGTTCCTCAGTCTTCACGCTCTTTCACTCAAACCCAGACCCTTTTCTTTTGTGTAACCAGCTGTCATATCTGTTCCGCCCGCTAGGGACGTTTTCCTTTATGACGTAATTTGTAATCAAGTTATGATTAATTGTGTGTATGTGTAATTCTGTGTGATTAGTTAGGTATTTAGCAAATAAATAATTAAACCCAATTTTGTATTGCTGATTCAAATTGTTAGCCAGGGTTCTTGCAGATAACCAAGAATTTACAACTTTCAGATGAGACTGAAGTAAGATGAAGATTAATGTTGACTGCTATTGATGTAAAATATTAGTAGGTCTTTAAGAGTTTATTCGGAAGATAACAGCTCTATAAATATTATTTTGTGGTGCCCGACTCTCTAGTTAATTACATTTACATGATTAGCTCAATCAGGTAATATTAATTACGGATAAATTATTTTATAGAATAGCATGTCATATCACCTAATCCAGCATAGCCAAAGACACGACAGTGCCTAGTTTGAACAAAATCCTGCCGTACCTGAGGCACTCTAAGAACAGGGTTGCCCAGGAACAGGGTTGCCCACCCCTGGTGTACTGTATGTGTTAGTGGGTACCTGGAAGAGAGAGGAGGCGTAGAGTAGAGTCCCGTCTCCTCCCAGACAGATGATGAGGTCAATACAGTGAGAGATGTCATCATAACCTGGACAGGAAACACAGTTCAGCAATTCAGTAGATCTATATACGTTGTAGCCATGTGACCCAATCCACATGTTTACTGAAGAGGAATGGATCTGACACACTTCTGGGTGGATGTTATGCTATGAGAGATGGTGTGTGTGTGTGTCTCTGTTACCTTCTCTAAAGGTACAGAGTTGTTTTCGGATTGTGGCGAAGGTCTCGTCCGTAGTCAGGGAGACGTCAGCCACCACCCTCCTCTCCACAAACACCAGCATACCCTTCTCCTGGAGCACATGGAAATGGAACGTCACTTTACTTACTCAATACTGAATAGAAAGCCCAATCCTGGTAGGTATCCAGTAGATCTGATTCGGACTGAACAGTCTGATATCATCATAGTATGTATCATATGTATCATAGCTTGTATGAGACAAGACAAGACTAAAAAATTCATGCTTTCATTCAATTCTGGGACTGCATGCTTCCACCAAGATACATATTTAATAAAACTGCATTGATCTCTATAGATTCACTATTGATAACGTACATAGCTCCTATTCAAACGCATCATAAACAACAACGTGTAAGCACATGCACACACTCACACAGAACCACACACTTCAGCTCTATGATACAGTACCTCAACGAGGAAGTGGCAGAGTTCTTTAAATGGTTCTACCAGGCTCTCGTCTCGTATCTTCCTGATGACCAAAACGTTGACTGGTGGTTTGTTCCACGTCAGGCGCTGACTGGCCGGATCCTGGATGTGCCTGACGACGACGACACACAATCAAACTTCATTAAAAAGTAGTCTACATTTATTTATACATTTTACAGTTCGCCTCACAACATCAGGCACAGAACAGTACAGCTACACACACACACACACTTCCATTGGCCGATTCCACATTCCCCTTTACCAAAAATACATTTTTCTAACCAGTCTCGATTTTCCTTTTTGTTACCATTTAAACGACGTCCGGTGGTTGCACTGAAGATAATCCCTCATTTTCAAACAATTCAAAAGCTGTTCTGAACAGTCATTCATTAACATGGTAAATACAGAATTAGATAACGAAGTCCAAACTCCACAGCTACTCAGTCTCACCAGATCCCAGGGTTGATTATTTATCTTTACTGTCTAGATGGACAGTGTGTCTATGTAGAGTAAGGGTTATTGTCATGCAAAAGCCTGCCTGTGTCATGGTAATTAACAGTTTATTAACATAAGCAAGTTCAGCATCTCCAGGCCGGCACTCATACAAGCCTCATACAAGCCTCATACAAGCCTCATACAAGCCTCATACAAGCCGCTAATGCGTGCTTTTGAAACATCTATATATTTTTAAAGTATAATAAATAAATGTAATATACAACGTCATAATAAATCCATTATTTTAGGCAGGTCTAAAGAAACATTATGATATGAAGACAACGTGTTTCAGAAGAACAGACTGTAGGTTATCTGGCTATGCACCATGCCAATGGCAGCCTAGGCTGTAGTTCATCTAGCAGACAAGATAGGCTTATATATCTGTTGCATTATTATAATCTGTCTGCAGTCTGTTCACAACTTTGACATCAGCAAATCGCTTGCCCACACGACGCCATACACGCTGTCTGGCAAATGCCCGGTACAGTTGAAACCGGGATTCACCCGTGAAGAGCACACTTCTCCAGCGTGCCAGTGGCAGAGTATGTGAGTGGAGCTTGAGGAGCGCGCCCAATTTGACTGGAGCGTGATTCCCAAAGGTCGGCCTTCTCGCCCGCTCCAATTTCACTCCAGTAGCGCTTTCACTAGCTCAGGGCATGCCCAGCCCAGCATGTATTTCTCCTCTACTTGTGTGCTGCTATAGCCCCTTGCTTCAACTACTGTCATGGAGTTCACTAAATATTTCATAATGAAACTAATAGAACACACAGGTGCTAAATCAAGGTGACCTACAAAGAGGAGGACGAAAAAGCAAGAGAGGGAGTGTGGTGATGTAGTGTCCACTACTAAAGAGAGGGAGTGTGGTGATGTAGTGTCCACAACTAAATAATCATTATGGAATCTGAAGAGACACGCATCCCTAAAGCATGATGGTGTACTTACTACGTGTACATGCTAAAAGAGAGGAACGAGGTGGGTAGATAACTAAGTGTGTCATTGTAGCAAAGTAGTCATAAACAAAAAAATCAGATCTCTTAAAAGTTCTGATTTAGAATGGGCCATTATCAAATGGACAGGAAGAGGGGCAGGGGAGGGGGAAAACATGTCCTCCGTATGCACTCAAATAGTGAACGGAGGCTGCTTTCCCACCAGTTTGTTTTCCAATCATGCCGAGTAGGAGCATGCAGCCGCTTGCTGTGCGACAGGTGATATTCCACCCAAACTCTGTATGCCATGGGCTCTCCAACCCTGTTCCTGCAGCTAGCCAGTACTCTGTATGCCATGGGCTCTCCAACCCTGTTCCTGAAGCTAGCCAGTACTCTGTATGCCATGGGCTCTCCAACCCTGTTCCTGAAGCTAGCCAGTACTCTGTATGCCATGGGCTCTCCAACTCTGTATGCCATGGTCTCTCCAACCCTGTTCCTGCAGCTATCCAGTACTCTGTATGCCATGGGCTCTCCAACCCTGTTCCTGCAGCTAGCCAGTACTCTGTATGCCATGGGCTCTCCAACCCTGTTCCTGCAGCTAGCCAGTACTCTGTATGCCATGGGCTCTCCAACCCTGTTCCTGCAGCTAGCCAGTACTCTGTATGCCATGGGCTCTCCAACCCTGTTCCTGTAGCTAGCCAGTACTCTGTATGCCATGGGCTCTCCAACCCTGTTCCTGAAGCTACCCAGTACTCTGTATGCCATGGGCTCTCCAACCCTGTTCCTGCAGCTAGCCAGTACTCTGTATGCCATGGGCTCTCCAACCCTGTTCCTGAAGATAGCCAGTACTCTGTATGCCATGGGCTCTCCAACCCTGTTCCTGAAGATAGCCAGTGCTTCATTTGGGAAACCAACTGAAATCTGTTCGGGAACATCGATAGTAACACGTTTTCACAACTAAAGATATTTCATCAAACTGTTTGACAACCCCTCTGTCTGCGCGCTGGAGAAAGGAATTAAGGAAAGAGGAGAAGATGGAAACGCACGGTGGTGAGATACTCTGTAGTTAAAAGGTAACGTGTAGCCTATAAATTATGAAAATATGAAACATGCCCAATGGCATAAGGTAACCAGTCCATTCAGTAGGCATAATAACACAGTCCACAGTCAAAAGGCCATTACTAGAATTAGTTTATTGTTGGAGTATAGGCTAGACCCAATTATGTACCAAAGACATTTTAAATCTGTTGTGTTTTTCTGCCTTGTGTAATATGCAGTAGGCTATGTTTCGTTGTTAGGCTTTGAAACATCCACAACGACCATGTGTTCCACTCAGTTGGCATTGGGACCTGTTGAACCTCTATCTTCAAATTGATCATCACAGTGAGGTGAGTTTTAAAAGCATGATAATGTATTGATAAGTGTTTGATGTGATTTTCATTGATAGAGTGGTTAGAGGGACAATAGAGAGCTGAGTATCAGGCCATTAGTGACCTGATGAGTGTTAGCCAGTTGGGTACTACCACAGCATGTCCATAGTGCATAAAAAGAGATTACTGTGACTCAACAGTCACGTGGAATTTTACTGCGGTCATGACAGCCGGTGTACGTGGTAGTAAGGTCAATGAAACAGCCATAGGCTAAACCCTCTGCAACTAAGTACCCTAGGTGTTCTGACTCACTGTACCGGTTCATATGACACTACTACCCAATCACAATCCTGTCCTTAAATCTCAATAGGACACTACTACCCAATCACTGTCCTGTCCTTAAATCTCAATAGGACACTACTACCCAATCACAGTCCTGTCCTTAATGCTCATCTTACCTGCTGATACTGGGACAGTTACGTAAGGATTCAATGCCAAACGATGCAACTAAAATAACAAAGACAGAGAGGGGAACAAATTCCAGACAGTGTGTAATGTAAGTGCAATGAAGTTCCCACACCAATGACTTACATGACTGAGGTTGGGTTAGGAAGAATACAGGCTTTGGGTCCAAAGTGAGTAGCAGGATATGGTCCATGGAGAAAGTGAGCTCTCCTGTAGGAGGTAGAAAAGAGGACAGTCAGACAGTGAGCGAGAGAGAAAAGAGAGGGTCAGACAGACAGAGCGAAAGAGAGAAAGACAGAGAGAAAGACAGACAGAGAGAGTCAAAGAGAGAGCAAAAGCGAGAGAGAGCAAAAGCGAGAGAGAGCAAAAGCGAGAGCGAGACAGACAGAGAGCATGTTCAGCTAGCTACCCTAAGGCAGTACTGTGGCTATGGCATGTCCAGCTAGCGACCCTAAGGCAGTACTGTAGCTATAATGGCATTATTATCCCAGTAATCTCATGTTAGCCTGGTCCCAGATCTTTTTGTGCTGTCTTGACAAATCCTAGACACAAGACAGCACACCAAGCAGCTACTGAAAGAGACTACTGTCCCAGGCTACCTGCAGCTCTCAGACACACACCTCTTAGGGGAGGTCTCTGCCATCTCTGCCGTCGAAGACCCAGAGGGCTCGGAGTGTTCGTGTTGGCCCGGCAACCTGATTTGCTCGTCATCGGGCAGCAACAGGTGTTCCTGGTCATCCTGATGGTGGCATTGGGACCTCTTCTCCTCCCGTCGTCTCTTAGGTGACTTCCTGTGTTTGGAGGTTGAGGACCTGACTGGTTCTGGAGTGTTGGAGCTTCTCTCTGGTGTAGCTGAGGAACAGGATGACTCTTGACCCTCCATCCTGTAGGAGCACACACGTACACACACACATAAACCGGGGTTGAAACTGTAAATATCTCTGGTTGACCACATTCTGCAGCAGAGTGACTAGTGTCACAACAACATAGTTAACAAAACCATGCAAATTGGGTTTACAGGGCAAATATATAAACACTATCAACACATGACCTGTCTAATTATATAGCTAGACTAGCCCAAAGGCTAGTATTGAGCCGTTTCAATATCGCCATATGCTGGCCTTTGGGCTATAGCTAGTCTTGATAACTGGATAAAATTACTAGCTGGTTAGGTAAGTTAGCTAGTTAGCTATCTAAGCAGGCCAGCTTTAACCAAAATCTCAACTTGTTTAAAGCCTACACTCCTGTAACCTTAGCATGACAGCCTTCTAAACAAAGAAAAGCACGGACTAACAAGACATGGCTAACAATGGTTTAATGCCAATGAAAGGTCAACTGGACTAAGTTTAGTTAACTAGCTAGCAATTAAACCCGGTAAAGTTGTCTAAGCTACTGTAGCTACCTTGAGTTGCTTAACAGCTCTCCTTACGACATCATCAGCGCTGTGTTAGCTTCCACGGGTTGAATAGCAAACGAATCTGATGAAATACTAGTAGCTGGTCAAGGGCAAATGTTATAATGCTAATTGTGTGTCTGTGGTTTTCCTTGCAAAGCTTAACCTAGCTAGCTATCAGAACATCAGTTGACAGAATCAAAACATAAAGGTACATGCGCAGTGGAAGCCACGGCTGCTTCGGGAACGACTGTTCAAGAGCGTCAAACCTGCCACACCACTGCGCAGCATTCGAGATCTCAAACAGACAGCCATATCAATTGCCAATTTAGTAGCCTATGTATCTGTCAACATATTTAGACTGATAACATAAAAAATCGAATCCTGGGTTAGACAGGAAAACCTGTTGAGAAGTGAGCTGCCAACGACAGGGTTTAACGGCATCAGTACCCTAGATCAGGGTGTTTTCAAACCTCTCTTCAGGGATCCCAAGACCTTTCAAGTTAAATCAGGTGTGCTAGCTCTAGAAGAGATCAAATACATGGAATGGCTGGGGGTCCCCGGGGAGCGGTTAACTCCTGCCCTACATGCCATCTCCTGCAGTTGGCTTCAGAGGCACGGCACCTGACTCCGAGTGCATTTGAGTAGTAAGCCTAAAGCAACCGACCGTAGATGAAAGTCGTGTAATGTGCGTTTGAGACAGCCGAAAGTCAGACACTGTTTTTGTTTAACAGAGCAGATACTTTTGGGAAACCGGGCCCAGATCAACATTGTTGATAACCTTTTTTTTTTTTAAATGTTGAAATAGACATGTATCTAACCCTCATATCACACACTCACAACCTGAAATCATAATCTAATATTATTTGTGTACACATTGTACAATCAATTAGTGAGCAAGAGACTCAAATATCACATTTATTTGTATATATCCACTGTACACATAAATCATGGCAAATTGGTTAATGTTTCAGTCATCTCTTTGGTCATGTGGGTTAAACAGAAACAGCCTAGTGATTGGTTGACATTAGAGTCTCCCACAATGCAGGTAATGGCTGCAAGATGAAGTACATGAAGAGAAACTGCAGAAAATTGCAGTCAAAACTTAATGACCTTTGATCACATGATTTTTTTACAAGTTCATGCAGTCCACATGTTTTATCCCCAGAGTGCAACACAGTTTGAAAGGTGGTGATCAATGATATCAAAGATGGTCACCGACTTGACAAAAGTGATCCACTCGAATGTGCACTCTGGTTTCTGACCACTCTGACATTATACCACTAACTTTTAACTTTCAAAAGGCACAAATTGGTAGCTTCGTACGAACCATCCTGATCTCGCATGCTTAAATGTAAGCTGGTTCGTACAAGGCTACCGAATGAGTGGAATGACCCAGTAGGTGTCATACTGTAAATAGATTGGCATCATTCAGTGCTATTTTGACACACAGACACCGTGAACTAACACCCAGGGCCTGGGTTTCCTAAAAGCATCTTAAAGCCAAGTTCATCGTTAGAACCTTCATAGGACTGTCGTTAAATCCCTGAGCTGTTTCCCAAAACCATCGTTATTAAAATTTCACCTGAAAACGCTTGTATTCCAACACCTGCCTCAGGCCTCAAAGATGGCGCAGCAGTCTAAGGCACTGCATCTCAGTGCTAGGGGCGTCGCTACAGACCCGGGTTCGATCCCGGGCTGTATCACAACCAGCCGTCCCGTAGGGCGCCGCACAATTGGCCCAGCGTTGTCCTAGTTAGAGGAGGGCTTTACAAGTAGGCCGTCATTATAAATAAGAATTTGTTCTTAACTGACTTGCCTAGTTAAATAAAAACTTGTAGAACAGCTAAGTGAGTTGCTTTTTTGCCCTTCCTCGTCACTTTATACACAGAAGATCTCAGTTTAACAAGGTATATCCGTCTCTCTCTGACCGGTGATAACTTTACAACAAAGTTGACTAAAATATATATATAATATACAGTACCAGTCAAAAGTTTCATGAAGTAACCAAATTAACGAGTGTGCCTTGTAAAAAGTTCATGTGTTGAATTTCTTTCCTTCTTAATGAGTTTGAACCAATCAGTTGCACTGTGACAAGGTACACAGAAGATGTTTTTTTTTACCAAATAGGGCTAAGTCCATATTATGGCAAGAACAGCTCAAATAAGAAGAAACAACAGTCCATTATTACTTTAAGACAATGAGGTCAGTCAATGCGGGTCATTAAGAACTTTGAAAGTTTCTTCAAGTTCAGTCGCAAAAAAACATCAAGAGCTATGATGAAACTGGCTCTCATGAGGACCGCCACAGGAAAGGAAGACCCAGAGTTACCTCTGCTGCAGAGGATAAGTTCATTAGAGTTAACTGCACCTCAGATTGCAGCCCAAATAAATGCTTCACAGAGTTCAAGTAACAGACACATCTCAACATCAACTGTTCAGAAGAGACTGGGTGAATCAGGTCTTCATGGTCAAATTGCTGCAAAGAAACCACTACTTAAGGACATCAATAAGAAGAAGAGACTTGCTTGGGCCAAGAAACACAAGCAATGGACATTAGACCGGTGAAAATCTGTCATTTGGTCTGATGAGTCCAAATGACTGATGAGTCCAAACGGTTCCAACCAGTCCAACCAGTCTTTGTGAGACGCAGAGTAGGTGAGCAGATTATCTCCGCATGTGTGGTTCCCACCGTGAAGCATGGAGGACGAGGTGTGATGGTGTAGGGGTGCTTTGCTGGTGACACCATCTGTGATTTATTTAGAATTCAAGGCACACTTAACCAGCATGGCTACCACAGCATTCTGCAGTGATACGCCATCCCATTTGGTTTGCGCTTAGTGGGACAATCATTTGTTTTTCACAGGACATTGACCCAACACACCTCCAGGCTGTGTAAGGGCTATTTGACCAAGAAGGTTAGTGATGGAGTGCTGCATGAGATGACCTGGTCTCCACAATCACCCGACCTCCACCCAATTGAGATGGTTTGGGATGAGTTGGACCGCAGAGTGAAGGAAAAGCAGCCAACAAGTGCTCAGCATATGTGGGAACTCCTTCAAGACTGTTGGAATAGCATTCCAGGTGAAGCTGGTTGAGAGAATTCCAAGAGTGTGCAAAGTTGTCATCAAGGCAAACGGTGGCTACTTTGAAGAATCTCAAATCTAAAATATATTTTGAATTGTTTATCACTTTTTTGGTTACTACATGATTCCATATGTGTTATTTCATAGTTTATGTCTTCACTATCATTCTACAATGTAGAAAATAATGCAAATAAAGAAAAACCCTTGAATGAGTTGGTGTCCAAATGTTTGACTGGCACTGTCTATTTCATGATATGTAGCCTAACGTGCGCGATGACGTGCCAAATCGGTGAGCTAATGCATTTTTATTGGGTAAGCATTAGAATAAGCCGCCTCAATTTTTGCAGCCATGGGTGGTAATAGGAGCTGATCAGTCGTCAGCATTGTGAAATAATGATGTATAATTTGAATGGATAAAGCTGATCCGAGAGCAGCTTTCTTTCGAGCCTGACGGCCGTTGGGAAAGATGCATCGTTACAACATTGGTAAAACATCAATTCCATTGCTATTTGGAAACCAGGCCCAGATTGTTCCATTCCAAAATAAAACACACACATTGAGTAACTCTTCGGCATTGTGAAGATTCAAAACACACACACTGTTTATTATTGTGTAACTGTTTAAGCCTTTAAATCCTCCATGCTCCAGAACCCTCTTTAAAGTCACTGAGATCTCTTCAAGCCATGGTAGATAAAATAATGGACAACTGGGCATTTTTAGACATGACCCTGAGTATAATGGGATGTTACTTGCTTAATTAACTCACAAACCACACCTGTGTGGAAGTACCTGCTTTAAATGTACTTTATATCCCTAATTTCAAATCAAATCAATTTATATAGCCCTTCGTACATCAGCTGATATCTCAAAGTGCTGTACAGAAACCCAGCCTAAAACCCCAAACAGCAAGCAATGCAGGTGTAGAAGCACGGTGGCTAGGAAAAACTCCCTAGAAAGGCCAAAACCTAGGAAGAAACCTAGAGAGGAACCAGGCTATGTGGGGTGGCCAGTCCTCTTCTGGCTGTGCCAGGTGGAGATTATAACAGAACATGGCCAAGATGTTCAAATGTTCATAAATGACCAGCATGGTCCAATAATAATAAGGCAGAACAGTTGAAACTGGAGCATCAGCACGGCCAGGTGGACTGGGGACAGCAAGGAGTCATCATGTCAGGTAGTCCTGAGGCATGGTCCTAGGGCTCAGGTCCTCCGACAGAGAGAAAGAAAGAGAGAATTAGAGCGAGCATACTTACATTCACACAGGACACCGGATAGGACAGGAGAAGTACTCCAGATATAACAAACTGACCCTAGCCCCACGACACATAAACTACTGCAGCATAAATACTGGAGGCTGAGACAGGAGGGGTCAGGAGACACTGTGGCCCCATCCGATCCGAAATCAAATAGTATTTGTCACATGTGCCAAATACAACAGTTGTGACCTTTCAGTGAAATGCTTACTTACAAGCCTCTAACCAGCTATGCATTTTTAAGAAAATACCAACAAATAAAAGTAAGAGATAAGAATAACAAATTATTAAAGAGCAGCAGTAAATATCAATAGCGGGGCTATATACAGGGGGTACCGGTACAGAGTCAATGTGGAGGCTATATACAGGGGGTACCGGTACAGAGTCAATGTGGAGGCTATATACAGGGGGTACCGGTACAGAGTCAATGTGGAGGCTATGTACAGGGGGTACTAGTACAGAGTC
The DNA here is from genome assembly GCF_045791955.1 of Oncorhynchus clarkii lewisi. NCBI lineage: Eukaryota > Metazoa > Chordata > Actinopteri > Salmoniformes > Salmonidae > Oncorhynchus > Oncorhynchus clarkii. The sequence continues at coordinate 40,670,903 of NC_092174.1, forward strand.
AATGTGAAGGCTATATACAGGGGGTACGGTACAGGGTCAATGTGGAGGCTATATACAGGGGGTACCGGTACAGAGTCAATGTGGAGGCTATATACAGGGGGTACTGGTACAGAGTCAGTGTGGAGGCTATATACAGGGGGTACCGGTACAGAGTCAATGTCAATGTGCGGGGACACCGGTGTCGAGGTAATTGAGGAAATATGTAATATGTACATGTAGGTAGAGTTAAAGTGACTAGCCATTTGATTAGCTGTTCAGGAGTCTTATGGCTTGGGGGTAGACTCTATTTAGGAGCCTCTTGGCCCTAGATTTGGCGCTCTGGTACCCCTTGCCGTGCGGTAGCAGAGAGAACAGTCTATGCCTAGGGTAGCTGGTAGCCTTCCTCTGACACCGCCTGGTATAGAGGTCCTGGATGGCAGGAAGCTTGGCCCCAGTGATGAACTGGGCCAACCCTCTGTAGTGCCTTGCGGTCGGAGGCCAAGCTGTTGCCATACCAGGCAGTGATGCAACCCATCAGGATGCTCTCGATGGTGCAGCTATAAAACCTTTTGAGGATCTGATGTCAAATCTTTTCAGGCTCCTACGCAGGAATAGGTTTTCTCATGCCCTCTTCACGACTGTCTTGGTGTGCTTGGACCATGTTAGTTTGTTGGGGATGTGAACGCCAAGGAACTTGAAGCTCTCAACCTGCTCCACTACAGCCCTGTCGATGAGAATGGGGGTGTGCTCGGTCCTCCTTTTCCTGTAGTCCACAATCATCTTTGTCTTGATCATGTTGTTGTCCTTGCACCACACAGGTCTCTGACCTCCTCCCTATAGGCTGTCTCATCGTTGTTGGGGATCGGGCCTACCACTGTTGTGTCGTCTGCAAACTTAATGATGGTGTTGGAGTGAACAGGGAGTACATGAGGGGTCTGAGCACGCACCCCTTGAGGGGCCCCCGTGTGGAGGATCAGCGTGGTGGATGTGTTGTTACCTACCCTCACCACCTGTGGGCGGCCCGTCAGGAAGTCCAGGATCCAGTTGCAGAGAGGTGTTTAGTCCCAGGGTCTAGGGCACTATGGTGTTGAACGGCATTCAAAAGTTTGGGGTCACTTAAAAATGTAATGGTTTTTGAAAGAAAATCTCATTTTTTGTCCATTAAAATAACATCTAATTGATCCGAAATACAGTGTAGACATTGTTAATGTTGTAAATGACTATTGTAGCTGGAAACGTCTGATTTTTAATGGAATATCTTCATAGGCGTACAGAGGCCCATTATCAGCAACCATCACTCCTGTGTTCCAATTCTGGTGACATGATAATCGATGCTTGGCAGCCATTTGACAAATAAAAATGATCTCTCTTATCCATACTAATCTTATGTCGGTGGCCTAGCCTATTCCACAAATGGGAATTTAACGGCAAAAGTTATTTTTAATGTGCCTCACATCATCACGCACAGCCTTTTATCTACAACAAGTCAATTTGAGGGAAACACATATCTGGTGGGAAAATGTGCATGTTGATTTTTATGCAGATTTTAGAATATATTGCCAATTGGATAGAAACCTAGTTACTGAGAAGAATCTGAATCTCTGCATTGCTTGAGAAATATAGAAGACACTTCTAGAGATGAGACTTCTAAGAGATCCCCTTAGAAGTAGGCTATTCCCTATATATTCTGATTCAAAAGGGTTCTCGTTGGATCCAAGGGTGTGAATGAACTGAGAAAAAAAATGTAATGACTTTGTCTTCTGTTTTAACTATCTTTTAATCATCAGGGTATGATTTACCACATCCTGCTGGAGATGTATCTGATGATGTTGGTCGAGGTAACTGAATTCAAAGACACAACCCATAACGTTTTTTCAGTTGTTTCTCAAACCTAGTATTCATTTCATATCGGCCATTACATGGCCATTACACAGGTGCACCTTGTGCTGGGGACAAAAGGCCACTAAAATGTGCAGTTGTGTCACAACACAATGCCACAGATGTCTCAAGTTGAGGGAGCATACAATTGGCATGCTGATTGCAGGAATGTCCACCAGAGCTGTTGCCAGAGAATTGAATGGTCATTTCTCTACCATAAGCCGCCTCCGTCGTTTTAGAGAATTTGGCAGGACGTCCAACTTGCCGCACAATCGCAGACCACGTGTATGGTTTTGTGTGGGTGAGTGGTTTGCTGATGTCAATGTTGTGAACAGAGTGCCTCATGGTGGCTGTGTGGTCATGGTATTGGCAGGCATAAGCTACAGACAACACAATTGCATTTTATCAATGGCAATTTGAATGCACAGAGATACCGTGATGAGATCCTGAGGCCCATTGTCGCGCCATTCATCCGCAGCCATCACCTCATGTTTTAGCACGATAATGCACGGCCCCATGTCACAAGGATTCCAATCACCAATTCCTGGAAGCTGAAAATGTCCCAGTTCTTCCACGGCCTGCATACTCAGACATTTCACCCTTTGAGCATGTTTGGGATGCTCTGGAGCAACATGTACAACAATATCAAGCATCTTCGCACAGCCATTGTGAAGTAAAATATTTGAAATTGTTATTTTTTTTGCTCAGTATGATCCCTGCTGTATAAGTAGTTGTTTTGTTTTTCAACTTTATTTATAGTGTTGGTATATACTTTGACTGACTGATGTACAGCTAATTGCCTATCAGGGATAATAAAGATAATATTATCGATCAGTGATAGTCTACGACACACCGGTTTCACGTCCAGAATAACATAAGATTTACAACACCAGTTTTGACACAAGAACTTTACTAGAATTTGATCCAAGTTCATTGTCTATACAGGGTATATTTATATCATTGGCTATACAGGATATGTTTACAAGGTCTGAGATCAAGGGGAGGGAGAGAAAACAGAACACTAGAAATACAACTGAGGTATTAGCTAAAAGCATGTACACGTATGTCATCATATACTAGTAAATATCAATTATGACCAACGGTTAAAGATGCAGTGTCCTCTGCTTAAAAAACATTTTATATCACAACATGAGGTAGGAGAACCGTGTCTCGTTTCATGCAAAGAACAAACGTCTCAATCACACTGCATTGTTGTTGGCAACATGGTTTGCAAAAGTCATACAGACACTCACTGCCATACATCTTTCAGAATATAGCATTTTAAGAAAAAGAAAAGTTTGTTTTTAAACAGCCATAAAAATATTTTCTTATTTTTAAACTACGATTTGTCAGGTGTAGCCTACTAAGTTTAAACTGAAAACATGGCGTACACGTAGTGTTCATACCTCAGAGAAAACCAAAACATACATAACCATTTTGTGTGTTGGATTAACATCCTAGCTAGCTCCCACGCTGCTAAATAAGAACGGTGTTCCTAAATAAATATCCAACTACAAAGCATACATGGAAACAATTGATCCAACACTTCAGCGGATCCCAAATCCAACCTGTAGCTATCGTTTACAGAGTATACTACCTCTTCTACACTACGTCACCTTCATTAAAGCAAAATCGCTGCGCTATTCATTTAAGTCTGGGAACAATCCATTGGGGATTGATGTAAAAAAAAAAAAAAAGCTAGTTACTGTATAACTGTGCTCCGGAAGCAAGGCCAAGGGTCTAGTAGTAAGTCGAGTTGGACAAAATACACAGCTATAAAAAAAATAAATAAAAATAAAATAAACTGTACAAAGCACGTCTGTGGTTAAGTCCCAAATGGCAACCTAATTCCCTTTATAGTGCACAACCTTTGACCAGGACCCATAGTCTTCTAGTTCTCATAACATTGCAAATGCAAGAGGGCACAGCACACCGTGTTACAGCATAGTATGTCTTGATTTATTTTAATCGTTTGTATCCATCACATCATTAGCATGGCATTAAACTAAAGTAAATATAGAGCGCCCTCTTCTGTATAAAATGTAATTTACACCAACAGAAAACATAGAAGTACAAGAAATACATTTGATACCCCAAAACGATTGTTGTAGACTGTTCTAGGAGGTAACTATGGCGATAATAACAAAACCTAATACTGATTATCTTGTGATGTAAAACATCAATGCAGTCCCAAGGACCCTATACCCCCAAGACGACAAAGGGTTGTTGACAAATAATTAGGACACAAACCACAGCGCTACATGATAATAAATCTCTCCCCTTTTTCATCGCTACTGTGCTTCGGTCACTGGCAAATACACATGCGCTCAGAACCAAACACACTTCTCTCTCTCTCGCTCCACTTTGCAGAATCTAGAGGCTACATTTGTATAGTTTGATTAGGTAGTTGGTCAACAAGTTGTGTGTTAGGTTTCTCCCTCCCCACCTGTCTGTCACAAATGACACGCTATTCCGTATATAGTGCACCATTTTTTAAAATTGTCTTTTACCAGAGCCCTATGGACACTAGAGAATAGTGTCACTTAGGACACAAACAATTCGTTTTTATACCATAAACATATTAAGTCAGATATCATTAAGCTAACAAACCATATTAAGGGGATCCATTTACTTAGTTACATGCAAACCTTTGTTTTTTTTTGTTTTGTTTTCAAATTTAGTTTTTAAAAATATAAACATGTTCGGTGCATGTTCAAATTTGTCTGGTGGTGTGGTTTAGTGTACGAAAAATGGATTAAGAGAGAAAGCGTATACATTATGATTACACGTCAAGTCTATCAGGGTGAAATCATCATCCACGTAATAAACAAATCAAGGTAATCAGGTCTGGGAAGTACTGTAACGACGTACTTCCTTTCCTATTCAGCCCTGCGGTCGTATCCGAACACCATGCAAATCAACAGCAATTTTACACCCTTTAAAAAAAGTGCGCTCCACAATATCAGTGTACACAGCGGAGGGACAACAATAAATTATAATCTGCCAAGACAGACACTATCCGTTAGTCCCAATGTAGGCATGCCGTAAAAAATACAAATAAATTGTTAAACAGCCGATCAGTCTTGAATTCTGCTATTGTTGATAACGGTAAACAATAAGTCTGTCTGCTGCGTACGATGACGTTATATATTGCGGAGTGTTCCTTTAGCAGAGTAAACGACAAGTCAAATCTGAATTTTTCAAAGACTCCGGCAACAGAAACATAACGGATGTTTTTAGAGCGTCGGCCTTGCCTGGTCCAGTAAATTTTATAATAACCTTTAGAATATTATCCCATGGCATAGTTAATATATTAAATTACTAATGTATGTACAAAGTGAATATAAATCTTTAGTTGATAAATATATTTTTTCCCCCCTCAAAATAATTTCCAAAAGTTTATGGAACAACGGTCGGTAGAGCAGAATGGATTGGATTTGTTCTGCATGTAACTGAATTTCACATCAGACACCATCAGACAGGGCGTTCGTTTCGTTGTAGTTTTGTGGGGTGGTTTTTGTCCTCATGAAAATAACGGGTTTTGAAGCTTTGTTTAAACGTTGCTGCATAATAACAAAATAAGTCCTACTATATTATAAGTACTGTGTCAGGGCATGGTGTAAACTCGGTTCTAAAGGGAACTCTTTCTTTAGCGATCTGCATTGAGAAGTCCGAGCACAGTGGAATGTCTACCAATTTGCATGTATAGCAGATGCATAAAAAATATGCTTAGAGTTTAAACCAAGGCCCTCTTTTAAATAACTATTTACATGCAACCTGGCTCTAAGGGTCTGGGGGAGAGGCTATAAAAAGACTTCCCAGCTCTCTTAGGGTCCACCTGTGACGGCTGAATCCGTTCTGTGTGAGCTAGCTGATTGGGTGCTGGGTGTGCTGTTCGCCTGGACTTCTACACAACAAATCACACTACCCCCGGCTGATGTGCCATTGCTTTGGTGTGTGTGTGGAAGGTATGGCAGCTGCCCACATTCTGATGAGACAAAAGGGGCTCCCCTCTCCCGGCCCACCCAGCCTGAGAGGGGTCTGCCCCCTGCACTCCCGCTCTCTCCGCCTGACGGTCTCTCCTCTTCCTCTCTTCCCTGCCACGCGCTCTTCGCCTGACTGTACCTCCCTGCCTGGGCCAGGCAAGGCTCTGTTTGTTCAGTGAGGTGGAATAAAGTGGAGGAGAAAGAGGAAGGGCCCTAGATCCTAGGCAGGCAGATCAGGTGTCAGTCTGGACTAATTCCTTTCACCTGTGACCCATATTCCCCCAGGCAGACAGCTAGCCCCTGCAGCTCTCAGAGTGTGCATCCCAAATAACAACCTACTCCCTATATTGTGCACTACTATATAGGGAATAGGGCATTACTTTTGTCAACAGTAGTGCACTATATGGGGAATAGTGTACTATTTGGGACAGAGAGTGTCTCACAGAGGAGAGAGGGTGGCAAGACACACTAACTGTTGCTAACAGGGAAATCAAACACTCAAACTCAAACCACTTTTCGCTTATTTGAAAGTAATGGGTATAAGGATTGTTTTATTTATTTTTTAAACAAAGGCGAAACGAAAATGTGTATCCATGAAATGTCCTGTGTGGCTAGTAGCTGGGCCAGAGCACTGGACTGTCTGCATGAGATGGGGAACACCCAAGCGGGCGCCATCTTAGCTCCAGCAGCTCCAGTTGGCGTGCCAGGTAGTAGTAGAAAGAGTGACAACGCTAGTGTAACCGCAGTTCAGAACACAGTCAAGGGGCAGGGCCAGGATAGAACTGTCTGTCTGATCTCCCACACTTCGTGTGGGCTACAACACATCAAATCCACAATCTAAAGGAGGGAGGGAAGGAGGAGGAGAGGATGCGAGGGAAGGAGGAGAGGATGTGAGGGAAGGAGGAGAGGATGCGAGGAGAGTGTCCTTAAACATCCTACTCCTATCGGTCTGCCAAGCAGTCATTTGTTCATTCAGAAACTATAAATTAAAAAAAAAAAAAACATATACATCCCCAAGAAGTTGAAATACTGTTTACGGAAAGGGGGCGGGGGGGTAAACCAAAACATTAAACTAATGTGGTGTTAAATTAATAAACAAACAGGAATCCTTATCCAAAAAACTAAAGAGGAGGAGGGAGAGAGATACCTAGTCAGTTGTAAAACTGAATTCATTCAACTGAAATGTGTCCGCATTTAACCCAACCCCTCTGAATCAGAGAGGTGTGGGGGGCTGCCATAATCAACATGAGAGAAGCAGCCTGGGGGTGAAGGGGGTAGACATGGTGAGGGAGGGGGTTGTCTGTGTCTGAAGGGCTGCCGTCTCTCCCAGCAGGGGGGTGAGGGATGAAGGGAGGGAGTCGCAGCAAAAGAACGGAGGTGAGAGAGACAGAAGGGGCATTTCTTAAGTTCCTCTACTTATGAGCATGGCCGTTCTGCTGCTCGGCAGGGCCAGCGGTGTGTCCCTCTGTGTGGGGGGTGTGAGAGGAGGGGGTGGGGGGCGGAGAGGGGCTCCCTGTAGTGACGAAGGAGGCCGAGGTGGAGGCCGTCTGGCCCATCTGCTGTTGGAGCTGAGAGATGATTCTCTCCAGCTTCTCCCGGGCATCCCGCTCACTCCTCAACTCTTCCTGGAGCTTATCCCGGTCAGCCTCCGCACCATCCAACCTCCCACGCAGCTCTGCAAGCTAGAAGAGGGGAGGGAGGGGAGAGAAAGAGATGAAGTCAGGTTAGTCTGAACAGTACACACACAGCCAGCCTAAGCCTGACACCAAGAGGATGAAGGAGACAGCAGGAGGTGTGTTTGTGTGTGTCTGACTGTGTCCCTACTTGATCCTTGTGGGGACCTAAAATCTCCCAAAATACCCACAAGGATAGTAAAACAATAAATGCTCCCTCGTGGGGACATTTGAGTCCCCATGAGGACAAAGGCTATTTTAAGCGTAGGTTTACAGCTACAATTAGGGTTAGGGGTTTGTGGCTAGGTTTAAGAAAAAGCCATATCTCAGACTGGCCAATAAAAATAAAAGATTAAGATGGCCAAAAGAACACAGACACTGGACAGAGATATGGCTTTTTCTTTGCAACTCTGCCTAGAAGGCCAGCATCCCGAAGTCGCCTCTTCACTGTTGACGTTGAGACTGGTGTTTTGCGGGTACTATTTAATGAAGCTGCCAGTTGAGGACTTGTGAGGTGTCTGTTTCTCAAACTAGACACTAATGTACTTGTGGGCCTAGGATCGAACACGGATCTGTAGTGATGCAGTGCCTTAGAGTTCTCCCGAGTGGCGCAGTGGTCTGTGTCTTAATTATTTAATCCAACAGCTTGCTTAAAGCATCAGACAAGCTCAGTACAAGTAGTTGATTTGATTCAAACAGGGTGAGTGTCTATACAGTGCCTTCAGAAAGTATTCAGATCCCTACTTTCTCCACATTTTGTTATGTTACAGCCTTATTCTAAAGTTATTTTCTCTCATCTACACAATATGACAAAGAGAGGTCAGTAGAAATTTTTGCTAATTTATAAAATATACAAAACGGAAATATCCCATTTACGTAAGTATTCAGACCCTTTAACTCAGTCCTTTGGCAACAATTACAGCCTTGAATCTTCTTGTGTATGACGGTACAAGCTTGGCACACCTGTATTTGGAGAGTTTCTCCCTTTCTTTTTTGCAGATCCTCTCAAGCTCTGTCAGGTCGCATCTCTCCCTCTCTCAACCTGAGCCCTAGGACCATGCCTCAGGACTACCTGGCCTGATGACTCCTTGCTGTCCACCTGGTCGTGCTGCTGCTCCAGTTTCAACTGTTCTGCCTGCAGCTATGGACCTGTTCACAAAACGTGCTACCTTGTCCCAGATCTGCTGAATTCAACTTTGTAGAGACACTGAATGATGGGCTATGAAAAGCCAACTGACATTTACTCCTGGAGGTGCTGACCTGAGGCACCCTCTACAACCACTGTGATCATCATCATCATCAGACCCTGCTGGTCATCAATGAACATCTTGGCCATGTTCTGTTATAGTCTCCACCCAGCACAGCCAGAAGAGGACTGACCACCCCTCAGATCCTGGTTCCTCTCTTGGAAAAACTCCCTAGAAAGAACTGAACCTAGGAAGTAACCTAGCCACCGTGCTTCTACACCTGCATTGCTTGCTGTTTGGGCTTTTAGACTGTTTCTGTACAGCACTTTTTGACATCTGCAGATGTAAGAAGGGCTTTATAAATACATTTGATTGATTTGATCGGGTTCAAGTCGGGGCTCTGGCTGGGCCACTCAAGGACATTGAGACCTGTCCCGAAGTCACTCCTGCGTTGTCTTGGCTGTGTGCTTAGGGTTGTTGTCCTGTTGGAAGGTGAACCTTCGCCCCAGTCGGAGGTCCTGAGCACTCTGGAGAAGGTTTTCATCAAGGATCTCTCTATCTTACCCTCGATCCTCTATACCCTCGATCCTGACTAGTCTCCCAGTCCCTGCCGCTGAAAAACGCTTGTGACGCTTGGCATTCAGGCCAAAGAGTTCAATCTTGGTTTCATCAGACCAGAGAATCTTGTTTCTCATTGTCTGAGAGTCTTTTAGGTGCCTTTCTGCAAACTCCAAGAGGGATGTCATGTGCCTTTTACTGAGGAGTGGCTTCCGCCTGACCACTCTACCATAAAAGCCTGATTGGTGGAGTGCTGCAGAGATTGTTGTCCTTCTGGAAGGTTCTCCCATCTCCACAGAGAAACTCTTGGTCACCTCCCTGACAAAGGACCTTCTCCCCCGATTGCTAAGTTTGGCCAGGCGGCAAGCTCTAGGAAGTCTAGGTGGTGCCAAACTTCTTCCATTTAAGAATGATGGAGGCCACTGTGTTCTTGGGGACCATCAATGCTGCAGAAATGTTTTTGGTACCCTTCCCCAGATCTGTGACGACACAATCTTGTCTCAGAGCTATATGAACAATTCCTTCGACCTCATGGCTTGGTGTTTGCTCTGACATGCACTGTCAGAGCACAATTGGCCCAGCGTCGTCCGGGTTTGGCTGTCATTGTAAATAAGAATAGTTAAATAAAATAAAAAAATAAAAAAAAAGTGGGACCTTATATAGACAGGCGTGTGCGTCTTTCCAAATCATGTCCTATCAATTGAATTTACCACAGGTGGACGCCAATCAAGCTGTAGAAACATCAAGGAGGTTCAATGGAAACAGGATGCACCGGAGCTCAATTTCAAGTCTCATTGCAAAGGGTCTGAATACTTACGTAAATAAGGTGTTAATTTTTTGATAGATATGCAAAAATAAAAAAAATAAACACTTCTCGCTTTGTCATTTTAGGGTGTTGTGTGTAGACTGATGGAAAATGTTGTTTTAATCCATTTTAGAATAAGGCTGTAATGTAACAAAATGTGGAAAAAGTGAAGTGGTCTGAATACTTTCCGAATGCACTACGTGTGTGGACTGCTGGTCCAAGCCAGCAGCTAACCTGGTTAGCATAGCAATCCTACCCCTGGTTAGCATAGCGATCCTACCCCGGGTTAGCATAGCGATCCTACCCCGGGTTAGCATAGCGATCCTACCCCGGGTTAGCAGAGCGATCCTACCCCGGGTTAGCAGAGCGATCCTACCCCGGGTTAACAGAGCGATCCTACCCCGGGTTAACAGAGCGATCCTACCCCGGGTTAACAGAGCGATCCTACCCCGGGTTAACAGAGCGATCCTACCCCGGGTTAGCATAGCGATCCTACCCCTGGTTAGCGTAGCGATCCTACCCCTGGTTAGCATAGCGATCCTACCCCTGGTTAGCATAGTGATCCTACCTGGTTAGCATAGCGTTCCTCCTGGTGTGTGTTGTCACACACACAGCTCTGCTGCCTCAGCTGTTCCAGTCTGTGCTCCAACTCCCTCTGCTCCTCCCTCACCTGCCCCAGCCTGTGGGCATGCTCAGTGTGCACCGCCTCCAGCTCACTCTGCAGCTCACACTGCTCTGCTGCCAGCTGCTGCAGCCTGACAGCCTCGCCTCCACGCAGCGCCTCCAACTCCTACACACAGAGACACACAGGATGATAGGTTACATTTCCTGATTGATACCCCTTATGGTTTATGTTAGTTGTTCAGTAACAGGAGCAATTCAAAGTTCAGCTAAACGGTACACTATAAAAATCAGAAATGATTACTAATGTAATATGTTGAATTCAATTAAATGGAAGTGATTCAAAATGTGTAGACAACCAGCTGACATGGAGTGTTTCTGCTGGACAGGAACAAATTAGAGCAGTCCGGGGAGGGGGTTGGTTGGTAAACACTGATCTACGCTTTTGATTGTGGCTGATGCCATTTTTTCTGTCTGGAGTTGACCATCTCTAGTTGTCTGTAGTGTCTCACCATCTCTAGCTGCAGCTGGTTGTGCAGGGTGGAGTGCAGCTTCTCCTGCTGTCTGCTGTACATCTGAACGATCTCCACTACGATCCTTTCCTTGTCGTCCTCACAGACGGAAGACAGGACGTCTTTACTCCCCAGCGCCGCTACCGACGTGGTCATCGCTACAGCAGAAGAACTCTTGTTGCTGGGGATGGTCTCCATGGAAACTGGCTGCTGGCGGTCCCGGTCAGCAGTAGAAACAACGCGCTGCTGAGACTTGGCGTCGTTGGCAACGGGAGGAGAGGCATGGAGATCTGAGGAGCGAGAGGGGGGAGGAAGGAGAGGTTGAGAGAGGGAGGAAGGAGAGGTTGCAGGAGAAGCAGTATAGTCAACCCCCCACACACAGCAGTCAACCAACCCACCCACCCACACCCATGCATGGGTAACTAAGATAACACAGTATACAATGTTTTGTCCACTCAGTGTATACTGTATGCACTCACAAATACACAACCACCCACATGGATGGAGAGAACACACACACACAGGCCCTTAAAATGAACAAGTATGGGCAATATGTGTGAAGTGATTAATAGCTAAATAAATGCTACAGTAGCTGTTTTCAAAAGTATTTCTGCCATTTTGTTTCCTATCTGGTAATACACAACGAAATAGGAATCCTAACGTTATAGCTATGCAAGCAACACTGCCTGGCTGGGCGTCTGTGTGCACTGCTTAAAAGGTGTCATTTATTAGCCATGCGCACAGGCATATACGTTGGTTTAACTACTAAAGTGAGACTATGCATGTTTCTTTTATATTTACATTGTTTAGTTCACAAATTCAGTTGCTTTTCAAATGCTTGAGGTTTTTGTTTCTTCTCTTCGCTAGTAGTGGAAGAAAAGTCAGATTCTCACAGGAGATGACTCAAGTGGCCCTGTTACCAAGGTAACCTTAAAAGGGGCAGCTGAACTTTGTCTCATCTGTGATATTTTTGGTAAAAAATATAAAATTAAATTGACCAATATACCACACTACCGATTAATATAAATACATTTCTTAAAAACAAAAAAAAAGAAGCATGCTTATTATCCATTTTGTTGTGATTTCTGGTGTATTTAACACAAAAATAAATGTTGCGGTAAAAAATTAATACATATATCTTTTTTTTATCTACCTGCCACAGTGGCCGGTAAAAAAAACTCAATTTTAGGCCACACACACACACCTTACTCAACACTTCAAGGTCAGACTGGGAAACAGCAGCAGCATGCACACGCAAGCTCTTCTGTCTTTGTGGGGACTTAAAACCAAAAGTCTCCACAAGGATAGTAAAACAAGGAAAATTCTCCCTCGTGGGGACATTTCCAGAATCCCCATGAGGACAAAAGCTATTTTAAAGCTTAGGGGTTAGGTTTCGGTGTAGGGATAAGTTTATAATTAGGGTAAGGGGTTAGTTGTTAGGTTTAGGGTTACGGAAAACATGATTTTGAATGAAAAGGATAATAGGTCCCCACGAGGATAGAAGAACATAACTTACGTGTGTGTGTGTGGTACTGACCCATAGCAGTGTCTTGGTGGCCGTGGGCCAGTCTCCTACTGTAGTGGTGTTTGAGCAGCACCCCCAGAACCTCAGAGCTGACCTCCGGCTGATCCCTCAGAGACACATTAGGAGCCACCATCTTATCATATGTATACAGGTTGTAACTAGGGAGAGAGAGGAGAGACATGGTGATATGTATACAGGTTGTAACTAGGGAGAGAGGAGAGACATGGTAATATGTATACAGGTTATAACTAGGGAGAGAGAGGAGAGACATGGTGATATGTATACAGGTTGTAACTAGGGAGAGAGACATGGTTATATGTATACAGGTTGTAACTAGGGAGAGAGAGAGGAGAGACATGGTGATATGTATACAGGTTGTAACTAGGGAGAGAGAGTAGAGACATGGTGATATGTATACAGGTTGTAACTAGGGAGAGAGGAGAGACATGGTAATATGTATACAGGTTATAACTAGGGAGAGAGGAGAGACATGGTAATATGTATACAGGTTATAACTAGGGAGAGAGGAGAGACATGGTGATATGTATACAGGTTGTAACTACAGAGAGAGACATGGTGATATGTATACAGGTTGTAACTACAGAGAGAGACATGGTGATATGTATACAGGTTGTAACTACAGAGAGAGACATGGTGATATGTATACAGGTTGTAACTAGAGAGAGAGAGGAGAGACATGGTGATATGTATACAGGTTGTAACTACAGAGAGAGACATGGTGATATGTATACAGGTTGTAACTACAGAGAGAGACATGGTGATATGTATACAGGTTGTAACTACAGAGAGAGAGGAGGAGAGACATGGTGATATGTATACAGGTTGTAACTAGAGAGAGAGAGGAGGAGAGAGACATGGTTATCATGTACAGTGGAAAGTATTCAGACACCTTGACTTTCTCCACATCGTTATGTTTCAGCCTTATTCTAAAATGTATTAACTCGTTTTTTCCCCCCTCAATTTACACACAATATCCCATCATGAAAAAGCAAAACCAGATTTAGAAACGTTTGCAAATTTATTACAGATAAAATCTCAGTACTTTGTTGAAGCACCTTTGGCAGCGATTACAGCCTCAAGTCTTTTGGTATGACGTTACAAGCTTGGCACACCTGTATTCGTGGAGTTTCTCCCATTCTTCTCTGCAGATCCTCTCAAGCTCTATCAGGTTGGATGGGGAGCGTGGCTGCACAGCTATTTTCAGGTCTCTCCAGAGATGTTTGATCGGGTTCAAGGCCGGGCTCTGGCTGGGCCACTCAAGGACATTCAGAGACTTGTCCAGAAGCCACTCCTACGTTGTCTAGGCTGTGTGCTTAGCTTCGTTGACCTATTTGAAGGGTGAACCTTCGCCCCAGTCTGAGATCCTGAGAGCTCTGGAGCAGGTTTTCATCAAGAATCTCTGTACTTTGCTCCGTTCATCTTTGCCTTGGTCCTGACTCGTCTTCCCAGTCCCTGCCACAGAAAAACATCCCCACAGCATGATGCTGCCACCACCATGCTTCCCCGTAGGGATGGTGCCAGGTTTCCTCCAGAAGTAACGCTTGGCATTCAGGCCAAAGAGGTCAATCTTGGTTTCATCAGACCAGAGAATCTTCTTTCTCATGGTCAGAGTCCTTTAGGTGCCTTTTGGCAAACTCTAAGCGGGCTGTCATGTGCCTTTTACTGAGTGGCTTCCATCTGACCACTCTACCATAAACGCCTGGTTGGTGGAGTGCTTCAGAGATGGTTGACCTTTTGGAAGATTCTCCCATCTCCAAAGAGGAACCTCTAGATCTCTGTCAGTGACCAGCAGGTTCTTGGTCACCTCCATGACCAAGGCCCTTCTCCCCCGATTGCTCAGTTTGGCCTGGTGGCCAGCTCTAGGAAGAGCCTTGGTGGTTCCAAACTTCTTCCATTTAAGAATGATGGAGGCCACTGTGTTCTTGGGGACCTTCAATGCTGCAGAATTGATGGTTCCCTTCCCCAGATCTGTGCCTTGACACAATCCTGTCTCGGAGCTCTACGGACAATTCCTTTGACCTCATGGCTTGGTTTATGCTCTGATATGCACTGTCAAAAGTGGGATCTTTCCAAATCATGTTCAATTAATTGAATTTACCACATGGACTCTACATCAAGTTGTAGAGACATCAAGGAGGATCAATGGAAACAGGATGCAACTGAGCTCAATTTCGAGGCTCATAGCAAAGGGTCTGAATACTTGTGTAAATAAGGAATGTTTTTGTATTTATCAATTTGAACATTTTTTCCCAAAATGGGTTTTGTGTCAATTGCTGAGGAAAATGGTTTTATTTAATACATTTTAGAATAAGGCTGTAATGTAACAAAATGTGGAAAAAGTCAAGGGGTCTTCCGAAGGCACAGTACACAGGTAGTAACTTAGAGAGACGGAGAGTAGTAACTATGGTTATCACCCGTATACAGGCAGTAACTTAGAGAGAGGGAGAGTAGTAACTATGGTTATCACACGTATACAGGCAGTAACAGAGAGGGAGAGTAGTAACTATGGTTATCACACGTATACAGGCAGTAACTTAGAGAGAGAGAGTAGTAACTATGGTTATCACACGTATACAGGCAGTAACTTAGAGAGGGAGAGTAGTAACTATGGTTATCACACGTATACAGGCAGTAACTAGACAGCGAGAGCGCAAAGAGTGAGAAAGAGAAAAAGACACAGCAATTAGGATTTGGCTAAAAATACTTGAAATCGGATATAGAGTCAATTTCCCATTATGGTTGTGAGGTCTGGGGTCCACTCACCAACCAAGAACTCACAAAATGGGACAAGCACCCAAAATTGAGACTCTGCAAGCAGAATTCTCCAAAATTGTCCTCTGTGTACAACATAAAACACCAAATAAATGGATGCAGAGCAGAATTAGGCCGATACCCGCTGATTATCAAAATCCAGAAAAGACCCGGTCATTTCTACCACCTAAAAGGAAGAGATTCTCAAACCTTCCTTAACAAAGCCATCACCTACAGAGAGACGACCTGCAGAAGAGTCCCCTAAGCAAGCTGGTCCTCTGTTCACAAACACACCCCCAGAACAAGCAACACAATTACACCCAAACAAATCATGAGAAAACAAAAAGATAATTCTTTCCAATGTGTCAAGTAATCTAACAAAAAAAAATGAGCAAACTAGAATGCTATTTGGCCCTAAACAGAAAGTACACAGTGGCAGAATACCTGACCACTGTGACTGACCCAAACTTAAAGGCAAGCTTTGACTATGTACAGACTCAGTGAGAGTAGGCTTTCTATTGAGAAAGGCCGCCGTAGGCAGACATGGCTCTCAAGAGAAGACAGGCTATGTGCACACTGCCCACAAAATGAGGTGGAAACTGAGCTGCACTTCCTAACCTCCTGCCAAATGTATGACAACATTAGAGACACATATTTCCCTCAGATTACACTGACCCACATTTTTTATTTTACTAGGCCAGTCAGTTAAGAACACATTTTTAATTTACAATGACGGCCTACCCAGGCCAAACCCTCCCCTTACCGGGAAGACGCTGAGCCGCCCTATGGGACTCCCGATCACGGCAGGTTGTGATACAGCCCAGGATCGAACCAGGGTCTGTAGTGACGCCTCTAGCACTGAGACGAGGTGACTTAAACCGCTGCGCCACTCGGGACCCTATGATTTACCTATTACTTCCGGCGCCGACAGAGATGGCCGCCTCGCTTCGCGTTCCTAGGAAACTATGCAGTTTTTTGTTTTTTTACGTGTTATTTCTTACATTAGTACCCCAGGTCATCTTAGGTTTCATTACATACAGTCGAGAAGAACTACTGAATATAAGATCAGCGTCAACTCACCACACAAGCATTTCGCTACACTCGCATTAACATCTGCTAACCATGTGTATGTGACAAATAAAATTTGATTTGATTTGATTTGAATGATTCTAAAACAAATCCAATTTTGATAAACTCCCATATCTACTGGGTGAAATACCACAGTGTGCCATCACAGCAGCAAGATTTGTGACCCGTTTCCACAAGAAAAGGGCAACCCGTGAAGAACAAACACCATTGTAAATACAACACATAATTTTCTTGATTTATTTTCCCTTTTGTCCTTTCACTATTTGCACATGGTTACACCACTGTATATACACGACATTTGAAATCTCTCTATTCCTTTGGAGTGTAATGTTTACTGTTAATTCTGGTTTATGATCTATTTCACCTGCTCTGGCAATGTAAACATGCTTCCCATATCAATAAAGACCTTTGAATTGAATTGAGAGAGAGAGTGCGACAGGGAGACAGATCAGAACATTTACCTGATCATACATATACAGACGAAGAGACAGGCCAAGAGAGATAGACAGACACATGGTTATCATACGTACAGTGCCTTCAGAAAGTATTCATACCCCTGGACTTATTCAAAATGTTGTTGTGTGACAGCCTGAATTCAAAATGGATTAAATATATCTCTACAGCACTTCACCAATCTGGGCTTTATGGAAGAGTGGCCAGGCGGAAGCTACTCTTGAGAAAAAGGCACGACAGCACGCCTGGAGTTTGCAAAAAGGCACGTGAAAGACAGATCATAAAAGGTTCAATATTCTGCGGTCTGATGAAACAAAAATGTAACTATTTGGTCTGAATGCAAAGCACTATGTCTGGAGATAACCAGGCACAGCTCATCACCCATCTAACACCATCCCTACCGTGAAGCATGGTAGTGGCAGCATCATGCTATGGGGATGCTTTTCAGTTTCAGGGAAACTGGTAAGGATAGAGGGAACAATGAATGGAGCCAAATACTGGTTCATTCTTGATGAGAACCTGCTTCAGAGTGCAAACGACCTTAGACTGGGGCAAATATTTATTTTCCTTACAGGGCAATGACCAAGCATACAGCCAAAGCAATGCTGGAATGGCTTCAGAACAAGAATGTGAAAGTCCTTGAGTGGCCCAGCCAAAGCCCAGACTTGAATACCATTGAAAATCTGTGGAAAGACTTGAAGATTGCTATTCACCGCCACTCCCTCATCTAACCTAACAGAGCTTGAGAAAATCAGCAAGGAAATGGGAGAAAATCCCTAAATCCAGATGTGTAAAGCTGATAAGACATACCCAAGATGACTCAAAGACGTAATCACAGCCAAAAGTGCTTCTACAAAGTAGGGACTCAGGGATGTGAATACTTATGTAAAGTAGATATCTGTATTTTATTTTCAATAAATTACCAAAAATGTCTAAAACAGGTTCAATGTGTTATTATGGGGTAGTGTGTGTGTTTATAAAAAAATAAAAATAAATCTAGTTTAAACAATTTTGAATTCAGGCTGTAACACAATGTGAAATAAATCAAGAGGTAGGAATACTCTGACAGCACTGTATATAGGTTGTAAATAGACAGAGAGAACACCGGCGCTTAGTAATGTAATTTTGACTTCATTGTTTGATTCCACTTGACTTGCATTGTTAAATTAAAAGCAGTTTACCCAAAACCAAATGACTGTTTCTATACTATAGGACATGTTACAGGGACTCACTCCTGTTATATGAAAACACACATATTTTAACATTGCACTTCAGTAGCAACCCGTCGTAAAAACCATTGACCAGCCATGGTCTGGTGTCCCAATGAGGGGTCCGTTGTAATCCCGTAGTCTAACCTGCCTGTGTCTACCACGTCACGTGCTGCCCTGCCTCCTGTAATCCAGCTAATCTCAGCCTTCATCTGGACCAGATTAATGAGCGGTAGACCACAACTTTACACTGACACATGCAGTCGGTCCAACTAGAGGCAAGGTAGGAAGCAGAGCAGGGGTTTCAGCACTGCTACAGCAACACTCCCTAGGAAGATGCTTGGAACGTTACTTGGCATGGATTGTCATGGGCAGGGGCTTCCAACGAGGAAGAAACATAGCCAGCCAGTCCCCAGTACTCATAAGATTAGACTCCATTGTGGGATAAGAGAGATCCAAATAAGGAAACAAACCTGGGGTGCACCATGGTGGGGTGTCTGGGAGGTGATAGAGCGTTGTGGCAGGGGGTAGAAGAGAGAGGATAAAGGGTTAGGGGGTAGTAAAGATTAACATACCTGGGGTGACTGGGCTCTTCCTTGATGTGGGGGAACACCAGAGTAGCCTGGGCTTGGCCTTGAACCTGCAGAAACAATAATAAACCCTTTAATATACTGAGTCTTCATTGCATCTCGATAAAACAGATCAGTAGATGTATAATATCTGAATGTCAATGTTTGTAGCTGTAATTGTGTGCGTTTAGGGGAGGGTGATGTGAGGAGTTGAGAGAAGAGCGAACACTGCCTTTAAAATGCTTGAGAGGAGTGGTGGATGAAGCATGCAATTTCAACAGGGGATCGTGTCGGGGACCCGAACCCAGCGCGTCGGGGACCCGAACCCAGCGCGTCGGGGACCCGAACCCAGCGCGTCGGGGACCCGAACCCAGCGCGTCGGGGACCCGAACCCAGCGCGTCGGGGACCCGAACCCAGCGCGTCGGGGACCCGAACCCAGCGCGTCGGGGACCCGAACCCAGCGCGTCGGGGACCCGAACCCAGCGCGTCGGGACCCGAACCCAGCGCGTCAGGACCCGAACCCAGCGCGTCAGGACCCGAACCCAGCGTGTCAGGTTACGTGCTTAGGAGGAGTGAGGATTCAGGTGAAGGGGGTTGGAGTAAGGTCAGTGGTAGTGTTGTCACGATACCAGAACTCTGACTTGGATACCGATACTAGGTTTAGTATCACAATACTGAACACACACACATATATATAATCTATTAGTCACAGAAAGGTCCTTAAGCCAGACAGATCTTTTGAGTTAAATATCATGACATTTCAATGTATTCATTAATTAAAAACAATCAATTTGACTTTGTTTTTCCCCAACCCATCCAATATAACTACTTCATGGTAATCATTTCCCTACACCCACAATAAGATGTGCTAAATACGTGTATGCAACCAATCAAGTTTGATTGGTAAAATCTCTCACCTTTATTGTGAAATAGGTCTAGGCTACATCTTGATAAACCAAGATGTAGCCTAGACCTATTTCACAATAAAGGCTAGCGTACATGCAATAGGAGTGTGTGCATGCATTGAGTTACTGAGCTTGTTTTGGCCGATTTCATGGAGCTACAGATGACAAATCTGTTTCCCTTATATTTGGGAAATTCTGTACTGATCAACAACATTTGCATAGAAGAAATCTCTTATTTTATAAAGTGTGTGTACTCTCTTTAAGACCCATGACGTCATTCACACACAGTCAGATCGAGGCTCGAGCAAAGATGATCTTGACTGGGGGGGGGAGATAAAGTGAATGGAGAGTTTTGTGACAAATCGGAAAGATCTTTCGTTATGGTTTGCATATCACAAACAAGGTACTAGGGTAGTGAACTGACCCTAGCTTCAGCTGTAAGCTAGAGAGGAAAGTTAGCCTACAAAGCTGGAAGCTACCGGTATCTTCTTGCATTTTTAAAAATGTTCTAGCCTGTAATGGACATTGTTTTGCGAACAGTAATTAAAAATTTCAACACTGACATGCCGTGTTGCATTATTGAAGCGTGGTAACTTCTGTGCAGAATGAGTGGCGGACTCCCAGTGAGTTCAGTGGTTCCTCGGGACAGACTACAGCTAGCAGTGGGTACGTGGCGCAGACACGGTGCTATCACGGTGCCATCGGCTGCGCTGATCGACAGAATTGATTCTCTCTCAACTCGGTAGAAGACGCGAGACACATTTGACAGAAGTAGTGAAAGTAACACATTCTAGCAAACCATTTTTCATGTTCTAGTACAAAAAAAAAAAAAAAACAACAAAAAAAAGTACAAAAGTTTTGGTATACAGAGGAACAAAAGTTAGGGGGCGGGGTCAGTGTCGTCAATGCAACCAGCTACGTCGGCAGCGTGAGCAGAACGCCGCTTCCTGTGTGTCGTACCTTGCTCGCTGCGTCGTTGTCGGCTAGTTTACTGTTAAGAGAAGCTAGAGGTTCTGGAGGAGACGATCTTCTCACCTCGCCGTCCTCTTCTACCACCTTCTGAAACAGAGACAGAGAGAGAGACAGAGACAGAAAGAGTTAGACCCTGAGACAGAGGTAGGCCTCTGAAGGCTATGATGCAGAACAATTACAGTGACGTAAAAGTACCACAGAAAGAGAGAGTTAGCCAGAGGCTTCCACTCTTCCCCCAGACATAATTTTCCAGGATTTTTTAAAGACATTAATTAATTGCACACACAATCACACACGCTTGCAAGTTCAAACTGCACTGAAACAACAAACATAAGGACATTGAGGCCTGTGGGACATAGAGGCCTGTGGGACATAGAGGCCTGTGGGACATAGAGGCCTGTGGGACATAGAGGCCTGTGGGACATAGAGGCCTGTGGGACATAGAGGCCTGTGGGACATAGAGGCCTGTGGGATATAGAGGCCTGTGGGATATAGAGGCCTGTGGGATATAGAGGCCTGTGGGACATAGAGGCCTGTGGGATATAGAGGCCTGTGGGATATAGAGGCCTGTGGGATATAGAGGCCTGTGGGATATAGAGGCCTGTGGGATATAGCACGGCACAATTACAGTAAAGTATTTTACGACAGGAGAGAGACCGATCACACAAACACAACGGGAAAACAAATTCTTACAGAAATGAAAACCACCTATTTGATAAAAACTCTGAATAAACTAAAATTGCTATTTGGCCTCAAAAGACTATTCAAATTTGAATAATATCTCTACTCTGTCAGATACAAAACAGAGACAGATCCTGACCAAAAACAGGCTCGTCGCCCACCAAATTGGCTACAGAGAAAAGGGAAACACAAAAAGACATGGCTACCCAAAGGGGAGCGTCTATGTGGTCACTGCACGACAGGGAGATACACTTTTTTACTTGACCGTGAGGAAATACCATAAAATGTGGAAAAAAATCAAGGGGTCTGAATACTTTCCGAATGCACCGTAGCAACATTGTCTAGGAAAAGGCGCCAATTCAACAGCGCACCGATGCGTTTCAGAACCGCGGACAGCGACCACTATCCAACACAGGAGAATTTATATTTGTTTTTGCACCATTGTTCTTACATAATATAACCATATACAATTTCAGTAGCACGTTTTAAGAGTGATGGACTGTGCCACCCCCACGCCTCGATAACGCATCAGTCCACTCAGACAGGATCTAATCAGATAGGTGTCTTGTACACCATAATTAGTTGCTTTTTTTTTGCTACTGTTCAATAAAATAACATCTTGGTCAACCAACAGCCTATCGATCAAACAACGGACCAGTGGACTAAATGTGGTCAGCCCTGAGTCCACGACTATGGATTAAATAAATTAACAGTCATTAGTTGCTGGTTGTTTTTTTTGTTGGAACAAACAGCTGACGAAGAAGACCGGATGGCCGGGCATTTCAGTTTCCGCGGTAACAAGGACTCTTTAGAATTACTATTCTAAATGACTGTAGTAAGCATGAGTGGGTGGAAGGGATGATACGCTTTACAGTAAGCACACCACAGCGCGCACACACACACACGAAACCAGGGGATATTGGATTGAGAGTACAGAATTATTTCTATAACGGATGTAGAAACTACAGGAAAGATTCCTGTCTGGAGGAATCTCATCTGATGAAGAATGTGTCATGTGATGCTACACGCTAGTGACGACACACACACACACACAAGCCATCAGGCTACAGGAAGCGGAGCAGTGAAGGAGAGGAAGTGACCCGGGGGAGGATGAAGCTGTGTGTGCGCGCGAGTGTATGACGGGGGTGGACGACCCTGAATGTCTGCCCTCCTACCCCTGGGCGCCGAAGGCGGTCAGAAATGGGGATGCCAGTACGCTGAGTGTGCTTTCGTGTCATCCAACGTATTTGTAATAATGGCCCCAGGTCATACCCTCACAGTGCGGCACAAACTATTTGTTATAGCTTACACATTATATACGGGCCGACCCTCATGTCCTGGAATGGCATGCAGACTGCGTACGTGAAATGGGTGATGTAGGCTATTGGTCCAAACAACACTAACAGTAAATGTGACGTTGTATCACAGACAGCGTCACTGCGTTTTGGTACAAAACCCTCACGGGGAGGGGGTCTCCTGGAG
The DNA here is from genome assembly GCF_045791955.1 of Oncorhynchus clarkii lewisi. Lineage (NCBI taxonomy): Eukaryota > Metazoa > Chordata > Actinopteri > Salmoniformes > Salmonidae > Oncorhynchus > Oncorhynchus clarkii. Next base: position 40,693,759 of record NC_092174.1, read on the forward strand.
GCTCCTAACAGCCAGAGAAGACAGGGTTCTATTCTGGGGGCCCCCCTGAGGTTCCTAAAAGCCAGAGAAGACAGGGTTCTATTCTGGGGGGCCCCCTGAGGTTCCTAACGGCCAGAGAAGACAGGGTGTGTGCAACTAGCTCGCTGAAGATAATTAGCTACTTTAGCCTTACTCACATTTATTCCACTATCGTAGTGATGAACCAGATTTAGAAGCACACTACATGACTAAAAGTATGTGGACACCTGCTCGTTGAACCTCTCATTCCAAAATCATAGTCTTATATGGAGTTGTGCATCCTATGACGGTGCCACGTTGAAAGTCACTGAGCTCTTCATTAAGGCCATTCTACAGCCAATGTTTGACTATGGAGATTGCTGTGTGCTCAATTTTATACACCTGTCAGCAAAGTGTGGCCAAAATAGCCAAATGCACTAATTTGAAGGGGTGTCCACATACATTTGTATATACAGCACAAGTCAAAAGTTTAGACACCTACTCATTCACATTTTAAAAACTATTTCTACATTGTGAAAAATGGTGAAGACATGAAAACTATAAAAGAACACATATGGAATCATATAGTACATTAAAAAAAGTGTTAAATCAAAATATATTTTAGATTTGAGATTCTTCAAAAGTAGCCATCCTTTGACTTGATGACAGCTTTGAACACTCTTGGCATTCTCTCAACCAGCTTGAGGTAGTCACCTGGAATGCATTTCAACTTCTTATGGCTGGGGGCAGTATTGAGTAGCTTGGATGAATAAGGTGCCCAGAGTAAACTGCATGCTACTCAGTTCCAGATGCTAATATATGCATATTATTAGTAGATTTGGAACAAAAACAGTCTGATGTTTCTAAAACATTTTCAATTATGTCTGTGAGTATAACAGAACTCATATTGCATGCAAAAACCGGAGAAAAAAATCCAAACAGGAAGTGAGAAATCTGAGGTTGGTCGTTTTTCAACTCATTCCCTATTGAAGATACAGTGGGATATTGGTCATGTTGCACTTCCTAAGGCTTCCACTAGATGTCAACAGTCTTTAGAACCTTGTTTGATGCTTCTACTATAAAGTGGGGGCGAATGAGAGAGGAATGAGTCAGAGGTCTGCCAGAATGCCTTGAGCTCGTGACGCTCGTTCACGTGAGAGCGAGCTCTGTTCCATCGCAATTCTACAGACAAAGGAATTCTCCGGTTGGAACATTATTGAAGATTTATGTTAAAAACATCCTAAAGAATGATTCGTTACAGGCCGTAGAAACATGTCAAACGAAGTAACGGAACTTTTGGACTTTGTTTGCTTGTGCGTCATGAATTTGGATGACTGGGCTGAACGCGCTAACAACAAGGAGGAATTTGGACATAAATAACGGACATTATCGAACAAAACCAACATTTATTGTGGAACTGGGATTCCTGGGAGTGCATTCCGATGAAGATCATCAAAAAGGTAAGTGAATATTTATGTTATTTCTGACTTTGTTGACTGCACAATATGGCGGATATCTTTTTGGCTTGTTTGGGCTCTGAGCGCTGTACTCAGATTGCATGGTTTGCTTTTTCCGTAAAGCTTCTTTGAAATCTGACACAGCGGTTGCATTAAGGAGAAGTGTATCTAAAGTTCCATGTAAAACACTTGTATTTTCATCAACATTTATAATGAGTATTTCTGTAAATTATGTGGCTCTCTGCAAAAACACCGGATGTTTTTGGAACTACTGAACATATGTAAACTAAGATTTTTTGATATATATATATGAACTTTATCGAACAAAACATAAATGTATTGTGTAACATGAAGTCCTATGAGTGTCATCTGATGAAGATCAAAGGTTAGTGATTAATTCTCTCTCTATTTCTGATTTTTGTGACTCCTCTCTTTGGCTGGAAAAATGGCTGTGTTTTTCTGTGACTTGGCTCTGACCTAACAATCGTTTGTGGTGCTTTCGCCGTAAAGCCTATTTGAAATCGGACACTGTGGTGGGATTAACAAGAAGTGTATCGTTAAAATGGTGTGAAATACTTGTATGTCTGAGGAATTTTAATTATGAGATGTTGTTTTGAATTTGGCGCCCTGCACTTTCACTGGATGTTGTCATATCGATCCCGTTAGTGGGATCTCAGCCATAAGTTAACAGGTGTGCAATGTTTCAAGTTAATTTGTGGAATTTTTCCTTCTTAATGCATTTGAGCCAACCAGTTGTGTTGTGACATGGTAGGGGTGGTATACAGAAGACAACCCTGTTTGGTAAAAGACCAAGTCCATATTATGGCAAGAACAGCTCAAATAAGCAAAGAGAAAGAGAACAGTCCATCATTACTTTAAGACATGAAGGTCAGAACTTCAAGTGCAGTCACAAAAACCATCAAGCGCCATGATGAAACTGGCTTTCATGAGGACCGCCACAGGAAAGGAAGACCCAGTTAGCTCTGCTGCAGAGGATAAGTTCATTAGAGTTCCCAGCCTCAAATATTGCATGCCAAATAAATCTCCACTACTTCAGTAGGAAACTGCGTGAATCAGGCCAACATGGTCAAATTGCTGCAAAGAAACCAAAAGGACACCAATAAGAAGAAGACATTTGCTTGGGCCAAGAAACACAAGAAATGGACATTAGACCGGTGAAAATCTGCCATTTGGTCTGATGAGTCCAAATGTAAGATTTTTGGTTACAACCAAAAACGGATGATCTCCGCATGTATGGTTCCCACCGTGATGCATGAAGGAGGTGGTGTGATGGTGCTTTGCTGGTGACACTGTCAGTGATTTTTTTAAAATTCAAGGCACACTTAACCAGCATGGTAACAGCAGCCTTCTGCAGCAATACACCATCCCATCTGGTTTGCACTTAGTGGGACTATCATTTGTTTTTCAACAGGACAATGACCCAACACACCTCCAGGGTGTGTAAGGACTATTTGACCAAGAAGAAGAGTGCTGGAGTGCTGCATCAGATGACCTGGCCTCCACAATCACCTGACCTTATCCCAAATCATCTCAATTGGGTTGAGTTGGATCGCGGAGTGAAGGAAAAGCAGCCAACAAGTTCTCAGCAAGTGGGAAGTCCTTCAAGACTGTGGGAAAATCATTCCAGGTGAAGCTGGTTGAGAGAATGAGTGTGCACAGCTGTCATCAAGGCAAAGGTTGACTACTTTGAAGAATATCATGTATAAAAATATATTTTGATTTGTTTAACACTTTTTTGGTTACTACATGATTCCATATGTGTTATTTCATAGTAGAATAATAGTTTAGACAAACTGTGTAGAAAATGGTAAAAATAAAGAAAAACCCTTGAATGAGTAAGTGTCCAAACTTTTGACTGACTGACATACACAAAAAATAAATGGAATGGAGATTTGGATAAAAGGAAACGCAAGAGCTAAGCACAGGCAAAATCCCAGAGGAAATCTACTTTCGAAAAGACACAGAGGAATTCACCTTTCAGCAGGACAATAACCTCAAACACAAGGCCAAAAATACAGCGGGGCTGCTTACCAGATCGACATTGAATGTTTGAGTGCCCTAGTTACAGTTTTGACTAAAATAGGTTTGAAAATCTATGGTAAGACTTGAAAATGGCTGTCTGGCAACTTCAGAGTTTCAATAATATGCCAATATTGTACAATGCAGATGTGCAACAAAGCTCTTAAGAAACTTACCCAGAAAGACTCACAGAATAAGTCAAGAGATATGACTACTGTGTGAAGGCACTAATTGAGTGGTAAGAGGATTCTTTTAATGCCATTTCTGGTCTCCCCCCCCCCCCCCCCCCATCTTTGAATCAAGAGAGCGATGACACTGCTTTTATATGGTGGATTCGTGTTAAGACCCGTTTCCTTTTTCCACATTTTGTTACGTTCCTTATTATGCAAAATGTGATATTTCAGTTTTTATTTTTACACATTTGCAAAAAAAAAAATACTACTACAAATCTCTTCTTGCTATGTCATTATGGGGTATTGTGTGTAGATTGAGGAGTGGGGGAAAAAACGATCTAATCCCTTTTAGAATAAGGCTGTAGCGTAACAAAATGTGAAATAAAGTCTAAGGGGTCTGAACACACTACAGTTCCTGTGTCTGAGTGTATAGCACTGTCTTGTGTGTAAAGTCTGGGCATGTCTGGGCCTCACTCCATTTACATCTTACCATTAACAATCACAGTTCCAACAGGGGCTGGGCACAGAGGAGTCTTTCACACAGACATCTCTACAGTACATATGTACACACAGCCCCCTGGTTGCTCTAGGAGACCAGACATTGGGCAGTTAAATATTTTCATTGGTTAACTCAATTAATGTATTACTTACTAGTAATTATTCTGGTCTGCATCCCAAATTGCACCCTTTTCTCTATAGGGCCTTATTCCCTACATAGGGAATAAGGTGCCAAATTGGGGGGCGGGGGGGGCTGGTCTCATGCGAATAACCTATTTTCCATGTTCTCCTAGTTATCCTCTTTCCTTTGTTGTTGGAACCAGCTCTGTCTATCGAGGTCAAGTAGTGAGACAAGGGAACAGCAGTCTGTGTGTTCAGACGGTTGCCTGACTGCTTGGCTGGAGTGCCCATGTAACTGCAGCTAGTTTACAATAAGCTCCTTCCCCTGACCGTGCCCCTGACAGAAAAACAGGGCAGGAGCACTGCTCGGTGTAGAGGTGACGTTTCCCTAGTAAGTCTTAAAGATTCTTTCCATAGATGGGATGGTTTGAAATAATGTAGTGACTCTCGTCCAGAGCTATGAACAGATTGTTTTTACAGAAGAGGGGAAAGACAGTGTTTGAGAAAAAAAAAAAAAAACTGGCAGAGCGAGAGAGCGAACAAGAGGGAGGCAGGCCTTGAGGGATAGAAAGAGACAAGGGGGAGTGGGGGGAGAGAGAGCGAGAGAGGAGAGACACTGAGGGAGGCCCGCCCTAGCGTGTGATTGGCTGAATAGGTGGGTTGTTCCAGGCTGAGTGTTCCGTTCAGTGGAAGTTATGCGAGGTCAAAGTTAGTCTCACCCAGGAGGTAAGGAGTGGAGAGGGGTGCCGCAGGGTAGGAGAGGGGTGCCGCGGGGTAAGAGAGGGGATTTCATAACATGCTGCTGCATGAGGGTTTTTGCATGTCTGAGCATTATGTAGAGAAAGACAGAAACATATAGTTAGTGTGTATATATATATATATATATATATATGTGTGTATATATATATATATATATATATATATATATATATATATATATATATATATATCATTTTAAAAAAGAGAAAGGGGAGGCTGACCGAGACAACAGCAGGAACCAGCTGTCCTAGACTGACCCACCCCCTCTCCTCCCTTCACCCTGTAGCAGCTCAGCCTTTCCCCTGGGCGGCTATTATTAAGCAATAAGGCACGAGGGGGTGGGGTATATGGCCAATATACCACGGCTAAGGGCTGTTCTTATGTACCACGCAACGCAGAGTGCCTGGATACAGTCTTCAGCCGTGGTATATTAGCCATATACCACAAACCCCTGAGGTGCCTTATTGCTATTATAAACTGTTACAAACGTAATTACAGCAGTGTAAAAATTTGTCATACCCGTGGTGTACGGTCTGATATACCACAGCTGTCAGACAATCAGCATTCAGGGCTCGAACCACGCAGTTTATAATACACTCCTAGCCTTAGCTGTCTGTCTAGATTAATACTCTAGGCTCTCTTTCCCTCCTCTCCTCCCAGACAGATCCTTATCGGATTGTTGCAACACTTATTTTGTTACCCTCTTCTAAATTGGGCCCAAGGGGACATTGACTGTTTAAAAGCACTTGTATGTGTGTGTGTGTGTGTGTGTGGTGGGGGGGCGCTCTAGACACACTGTCTGGGAAGATCCATTCTAGAACCTTGCAGAACTTATGAATATAAGAGTAGAATCATTAGAACAATAAAATAGGATAGTTATGCAAGTTAGTGAACATGAGCAGTTCTGGAGACGTGTTTGAGGAGAGAGAGCGAGAGAGAGCGAGAGCACGAGAAGAGAGAGCGAGAAAGAATTTGAGGAGAGAGACTGGTCTGTGGTAATGTAAGTCACTGGTCTGTAAATAGAGGAAGACAGAAAAGCAGCTGTCTGCACCGCAGCTGCCGTCTAGGCCCACACACACACACACACACACACACACACACACACACACACACACACACAGCCTCAGAGCAAAATGATATGTAAATGCTCCCAGCCTCACACACATTCCTAACAAGCACACAAGTGTCCTTTTATAATCTGAAAGTGTGTATATTAGGACACGAAGTCCCTCCAGACAGACTGGCAGGTATTTCACAACCAGGCCAAGGAGTCGCGCACCGAGAATCTCTGCCTTTAAATCAGAGAAGACAAAACCTCTCCAACCACCCTATCGGTCTGTGTGTCCGTCTCAGGGGGAAGTTCAAACACTCGTCATCCTCATTACCTCATTGTTTTAGACACCACACACACACACTAACGAGCTGCCAGTTTAGTTATCGTCATCTTTTATAGAGATACCAGTATTGCAAAACAGTACCGTGGCAAGAAAACAAAACAGATTTAACTTCTTTAGGGAAAAAAGCCCTAATGTTGGAAAGAAACATTGTCATTCATGTATTTATTTTCCAAAATATAAAAATCCATCAAATATAAAACACACAAATTTAAATACAGCAGGATTTTAAAGGATCAAATAGTTTGGTCTGCTTCGTGTTTTCATGCTGATATCGTCACCGACCTATTTTAAAGCATAAGTCTTATCTCACCAACGTCTCTATTGACACTATCAACGCTGTATCATTACCAGATCGTTGCTGTACAAGTTGTTGAGAAAACAATTACGTGACTATTCCATTGTTGGAATACACGTCGGGGGTCACAATTTGATAACCTGGTTCTTCATCTTTGGTGTGAACAAATATGACAGGCCAAGTTCAAATTTCAGTAAAAAAAATTAAATTAAAAAAAAAATACAACTTGGTCAGTTAGGCCTCCCGAATAGCACAGCGGTCGAAGGCACTGCATCGCAGTGCTGCGGCGTCACTACAGACTTGGGGTCCGAGCCATGACCGGGAGTCCCATAGGGCAACGCACAATTGGCCCAGTGTCGTCCGTGTTGGGGGGGGGGGGGCTTTACTTGGCTCATCGCGCTCTAGCGACTCCTTGTGGCGGGCCTGGCGCCTACAGACTGACTTCGGTCATCAGGCTTCCGGGATAAGCAGGCGGGTGTTAAAACGTGCGGATTGACGGGGCAAGTTTCGGAGGACGCATGACTTGACCTCTCCCATGCCCATTGGGGAGTTGCAGCAATGAGACAAGATAGCAAATGGGATATTGAGAAATTGGGGGGGAAAAAAGAAAAAGGTAAAATTACCAAAAAATATAAATAAATAAAAAATTGGGTCAGTTTGAGTAAGTCAAAATTTGAGACCCAAAACTAATGTTGAAGGAGGTCACTCATTCCCCAGGTGGTGTGTGAACCAGGTTTAACTAACACCCTATTGACATTACAGGGAGGAGAGCAAAAAGGTTGGCGAGGCTACTAGGTAAATGCAGGGCTCTACATTTTACTCGCACATGCACCAATATATTTTTGCTGTGTGACCTGGAATTAAAAATTGTACGAGCACCAGTTTCCCTAGAAAAAGGATTCTAGCTTTATTACCTCAAATGTTTTAGATTGTTCACCTACATTTTTCATATTAGGCGCACAAGTTCTCCTTGTAAAAAAAAAAAAAGTCAGCGTTGAGCACTTGGTAAAGGGAGGAGAGGCTAGCTAGGCTACTAGGTACAGTGGCTACTAGGGATGCACATTATTAACAAATAAAAAAATAAAAATCTGTGAACATATCGGAATCGGATGAGATTAGCTAAAAATGCCAACATCAGTATCGGGCCAATGTCTAGTTTAGCGCCTATGTGCAAAACCGATGTTAAAACGTACCTACGTTATATTAGGTATGCACATTTCGTAATAATGCCACGTAAAATGTTGCGCTACATGTGCAACACAGCATTCATAACCTTGCCCACAATGTCTGCTTTGTGGATCGAGCAGTCATTTGAAAGAGTAAGAAAATTTCAGCAAGGCAACTCAAAAAGGCGAAATCCATTAAAGCCAAGATAATGGAATGAATTGCCCTTGACAAATCAACCGTTCTCTGTCGTGGATGATGTTGGCTTTCGCCGGCTGGTCGAGCACCGGTACAAACTACCAAGTGCGCAATTTTTCAGATGTTGCCCTACCGGAGTTACACAGTAATAACGTCACTGCTATTAGCTAAACAGCATACATACATACTATGGAATGCTGTTTGGGTCTTTGCTGGTCAAAAAAGATACAATAGCACTGTCAAAGCTATACAAAAAAAGTCTGCAAACAAGCAAACACAGGTCACGAACGATGTGTTTACAATACAACGTTTGTAATAATGTATAATTTGTTCAACCACAACTTCTGGGGTAGCTACCTTTAGCTTTGTACTTAGCTAGCACCAATACAACCACCTGAAAACAATGACCAGTAGAATCTGCAGTCATTTTCATTATTCTTAGCAATGATTTAGGAATCCTTGTGCGTACGTTTTAGCTAGGTTTCCACTTGTTCGCTTATTGAAAATGAATTGAAATTCATGAAAATAAATAGCTAGCAAGCAATTTAACCCTGTTGCCCAAAGCTAACGTTATAAGCAGCCAGCTAGCTTCATCTGGCTAGTTAGGCTCGACGTGACTGGGTTGTGAAGCAAGCCACAATAAGGATTAGGCACAAGAGTGGAATTTGCAGTCTGCCTTCAAATTAAGTGTCATTGACAGTGATGCAAATTAATACAAATAGTAGAATAATGCCATACTTTTATTTTGAAGGCTAACCAAAGTCCACTATTGTGGCTAATCCTTATTGTGGCTAGCATCACATACAGTTGAAGTCTGAAGTTTACATACACTTAGGTTTGAGTCATTAAAACTCTTTCAACCACTCCACAAATGTCTTGTTAACAAACTATAGTTTTGGCAAGTCGCTTAGGACATCTACTTTGTAGATATAAAAACCCAGCTAAACTGAGTTATGGATATAAAGAAGGACATTGAACAAAAATGACCATTTGTGATGTAACTGGGACCTTTTGGAGTGCCAACAGAAGAAGATCAAAGGGTAAGGCATTTATTATATCGCTATTTCTGACTTTCGTGGCGCACCTGCCTGGTTGAAATATGTTTTTCATGTGTTGGTATGCAGGGCGCTGTCCTCCGATAATTGCATGGTGTGCATTCGCCGTAAAGAAATCTGACACAGCGGCTGGATTAACAAGAAGTTAAGCTTTATTTTGATGTGTTACACTTGTGATTTTATGAAAAGTTAAATATTTTTTAATTCTGTAGTTTTTATTTCGCTCTCTGCAATTTCACCGGATGTTGGCCAGGTGGGACACTACCGTCCCACCTGCCCTATGATTACATGTCAGGAATTGTGAAAAACTGAGTTAAAATGTATTTGGCTAAGGTGTATGTAAACTTCTGACTTGACCTGTAGATGGGTCCGACCATCATTAATCAAATAAGAACTGTCTTATAAATCAGGGTTATTTTAAATGAAACCTAGCTATATTAGGTCACTGAAACAGATTATGTTTTTGGGGAAGAACATTGTTTGCATCTATGAGCTAGCTTGCTTTAAAAAAATTTTTAAAAAAATTAATGACCAGCACTGTAGGTGTGCGAGACAACTTCACCAGCATCATAGCATACGTATCAATGAATCGTTGTGACATAAGACATATGAGTGATAGTGTAATCAATGTGTAATAACTACGTTAAAAAAAATGATGAACGCGTTAATTTTTTACATTTTATTTCACCTTTATTTAACCAGGTAGGCTAGTTGAGAACAAGGTCTCATTTACAACTGCAACCTGGCCAAGATAAAGCATAGCAGTGTGAACAGACAACACAGAGTTACACATGGAGTAAACAATTAACAAGTCAATAACACAGTAGAAAAAAAGAGTCTATATACATTGTGTGCAAAAGGCATGAGGTAGGCGAATAATTCTGGAGTGATAAATGATCAGATGGTCATTTACAGGTAGAGATACTGGTGTACAAAAGATCAGAAAAGTAAATAAATATAAACAGTATGGGGATGAAGTAGGTAAATTGGGTGGGCTATTTACCGATAGACTATGTACAGCTGCAGTGATCGGTTAGCTGCTCAGATAGCAGATGTTTGAAGTTGGTGAGGGAGATAAAAGTCTCGAACTTCAGCGATTTTTGCAATTCGTTCCAGTCACAGGCAGCAGAGAACTGGAACGAAAGGCGGCCAAATGAGGTGTTGGCTTTAGGGATGATCAGTGAGATACACCTGCTGGAGCGCGTGCTACGGGTGGGTGTTGCCATCGTGACCAGTGAACTGAGATTAGCCGGCGCTATACCTAGCATGGACTTGTAGATGACCTGGAGCCAGTGGGTCTGGCGACGAATATGTAGCGAGGGCCAGCCGACTAGAGCATACAGGTCGCAGTGGTGGGTGGTATAAGGTGCTTTAGTAACAAAACGGATGGCACTGTGATAAACTGATTCCAGTTTGCTGAGTAGAGTATTGGAAGCTATTTTGTAGAGGACATCGCCCGAAGTCGAGGATTGGTAGGATAGTCAGTTTTACTAGGGTAAGTTTGGCGGCGTGAGTGGAGGCTTTGTTGCAGGATAGAAAGCCGACTCTCACTTATGTGAGGTGCAGTCATAGTCAGGTCCTGATTGATCAACAAGCTTATTTGACACATCTCTTTTGACAATCAAACATAGTTCCACAGAAATCCTGGTTGGGAATGAAATGACTGCACAACGAAACAGCACAGCAAGTATGTGAAAGAAATAGGTTGAGATTATGTTTTACTGATAATGGGGACATGTATAAATGCCAACAAAATATTATTTTGGTCAGTGTGGTGTGTATTTAACGTTTATTTAACTAGGCAAGTCAGTCAAGAGCAATTCCTATTTACAATGACGGCCTACCCCGGACGACGCTGGGCCAATTGCGTGCCGCAATTGGGACTCCCAATCACAGCCGGATGTGATACAGCCTGGATTCAAACCAGGGACTGTAGTGACACCTCTTGCAATGAGATGCAGTGCCTTAGACCGCTGCGTCCATGTGTGTGCGTTAAGAATTCTAGAGCAGTTAAATAGTTAAAAGTCCACTAAAATGTTAAATATCAGTATTGTTTTTTGGCAAGGAAAATATTGGATATCGTATCGGCCAAAAATGTCATATCGGAGCATCACTAGTGGCTACATTAGGCACAATGGACCAATGAAGAGACGAGACCGGGGTTGTGTTCAGTAGAAATCATTGTAGCAAAACACTGAAGCAAAAACGCCAAAATTAGAATTTATTGGATAAGTTCTGGTGGCAATTGTTCCCCATTTGGTATCTACTGAATACAACCAAGGGCCTTGACTCCTGAACACTCCAATAGGGATATGGAAACAGCAGCCTTTTTTTAGGGAAAAACACACTTCCAGTAGCCTCACAGAACCCCCCCCCCCCCCCATCAGTGTGTTAGTTTAACCCTTCTCGTCAGCCAGCCACTGTTTACACAGTGTCAATGTGCACATTGTAACACAGTCCAATGGTTTCCAGACACACACAAAGCTAAGCTCTCTCTCTCTCACTCTCTGAAGGCATGTTTCTCTGTCACTCCATAGGAAAGTACACGACTAAGAGCCTTGACTCCTCAACACTCCAATAAGGATATGGAAACAGCAGCAGTTGGGGAAAACAAACTTCCAGAAGTTAAGTCTCGGTCCTCACCTTCTCAAAAACCCATTGGAGGAGGTCAGAGGGAGGGGTTGAGGGTTGAGTACGAGAGAAGTACGCAATTGAGTAGGCTTGGGCGGTATACCGTAGTATCTGGAAAAAGCCAGGGGATTGTTTTTCAATAACGTCAAAACTATTTCATAATTGTATTTTTTTATTAATTTGAATCTGTAGCTACTTTAAGTAAATACGTAGTCAACTTGAGATAGAGAACATTGCGTTCATTTCATTGGTCACATGATGTAACTTACGGTAGTCCCCATTCACCTGGTGTTTGTTTACAAGCTAACAACGACAAGAGACCGGAGCCTTGTGTCACGCACAGTAGTGCAGCATGCACCAGGTGATCCAATTACAGTTCGCAATTCACAACCACCAGATAGTTATTAGCATTATGTATTAGCTAGTTAGCTTACTAGAGCTAAGTGGTTAGCTTCTTCCAAAATCAAGCATTTGCTTGGTAACAGCAGAATCCCCTCCTGGATAAAGAACCTTGCCAGCTAGCATTAGTATTGTGCGTGCAGAAAACTGAGTAGGGTTTGAGTTACTAGTATACATACTTTAGGTCAGAAACTGTGCAAAACTTTCGCAATGCGGTCGTTAGTGTTGTCTAACTTAAATGCTATCAGGATTCCTTAATACTTGTTAGCCTTTTGGTAAGTGACTTTTTGGGCTTTGAATATTAGTACTTTTTAAATAAATACTGCATTCAACTTGTGCACTAGGTAATAAAGCATATTGCGTTCATCATTTTGCCAGTCAGGTAATTGTTTTATTATGAAGGTAATTGTTTTATTATGACGCTTTACAGGTACTAGTTTCCCAAAACAGCGATTAAATGTTATTGGTCAAATACATGTTTAGCAGATGTTATTGCGGGTGTAGCAAAATGCTTGTGTTTCTAGCTCCAACAGTGCAGTAGTATCCAACACTACACCAATCTAAAAGTAAAAGAAGAATGTAATCAAGAAATATTAGGATGAGCAATGGTCGGAGTGTGTGAGAGGTACTTTTGTTCATGCATGTGGAGCCCCTACAAGTTAGTGGATTTGGGTATTTCAGCCACACCCGTTGCTGACGGGTGTATACATTTTTGTTGGGCACACAGCCATGCAATCTCCATAGACAAACACTGGCAATAGAATGGCCTTACAGAAGAACTCAGTGACTTTCAAACGTGGCACTGTCATAGGATGCTACCGTTCTAACAAGTCAGTTTGTCTAGTTTTTGACCTGCTAGAGCTGCCCCAGTCAACTGTAAGTGCTGTTATTGTGAAGTGGAATTGTCTAGGAGCAACAACATCTCAGCCACAAAGTGTTAGGTCACACAAGCTCACAGAACGGGACCGCCGAGTGCTGAAGCGCGTAGCGTGTAATAATCGTCTCTCCTTGATTGCAACACAGACTACAGAGTTCCAAACTGCCTCTGGAAGCAACATCAGGACAAGAACTTTGTCGGGAACTTCATGAAATGGGTTTCCATGGCTGAGCAGCCGCACACAAGCCTAAGATCACCATGCGCAATGCCAAGCGTCGGCTGGAGCGGTGTAAAGCTCACCACCATTGGACTATGGAGCAGTGGAAACGCTAGAGTGATGAATCACGCTTCACCATCTGGTAATCCGACGGAAGAACTGGGTTTGGTGAATACCAGGAGAATGCTACCTGCCTCAACGCATAGTGCCAACTAAAGTTTGGTGGAGAAGGAATAATGGTGTGGGGCTATATTTCCATGGTTCGGGCTAGGCCCCTTAGCTCCAGTGAAGGGAAATCTTAACGCTACAACATACAAGGACATTCTATACGATTCTGTGCTTCCAACTTTGTGGCAGCAGTTTGTTGGGGAAGGCCCTTTCCTGTTTCAGCATGACAATGTCCCCATGCACAAACTGAGGTCCATACAGAAATGGTTTGTCGAGATCGGTTATGGACAGCATCCGCTATGAGCATCTGCTATGAGGGGGGGGGGGGATAATGCTCCCCTTCTGTGCACTAGCGGTAATAATGTAGAACCCAGGATGGCACAGGCATGGAATGAAGGTATGGAAATCTGAATACAGCTCAACCCTACAATTCAGCCTCTCTCTCCCCCTCTCTCGCTCTTCAACTTCCAGCAGGATGTGGAAACAGTGAGTCAGTCAGTGTGGTAGATCAGCAGGTGGCTGGGTTGTTTCCCAAAATTGCACCTTATTCCCTAAAGTGCACTACTTTTGACCAGGGCTCTGTGGAGCTCCCAGTCTAAAGTTGTGCACTGTATAGGGAATAGGGTGCCATTTGAGGCAGTCCAGTCTGGAGGATGAATGCTAGCAGCTAGGGACCAGCCCTACAGTCTGTCCACTTCTCTCACACACACACACACACACACACACACACACAAGGGGAGGGTTAGAGATTAGAAGGGAATCCCAGTGCAGGGAGACTTCTCACACACTCCTATGTCCATTCTAATGGGGGGGGGGGGGAATAATGTCACCCTGGAGCTTCCTCTACAACAGAACCTTTACAGGAATCTGCTCTGTGCTCTTTCAGAACAGCCCAGGTTCATGTTACAGCGGACCGTGAACGTGCGTGTACCACAACACACAGTGTAGTACAAATGTTGTAAAGTAGTCAACATTAAAATTCCACCAATCAGAAGACAGACAAAGATAGAAAAACAAGTTCAAACAACCAAGACAGAGAAAATATATACAGCACAGCAGCCCCCCCCCAGACAGAAGACAGAACAGTCCTCCCACCCCAGACAGAAGACAGAACAGTCCTCCCACCCCAGACAGAAGACAGAACAGTCCTCCCACCCCAGGCAGAATACAGAACAGTCCTCCCCCCTTCAGGCATAGAGGGCAAAAAATAACCTTCACCTGAAACTGTCACAGACACGAGGACCTCTGATGAGTGAGACACACAGGGATGTGTCATTAACTTCCAGTTATTTGCAGCTCATTACAGAGACATTAGGGTCACACACACCTTACGGTGTATCATGTGTTCTGCTGAAGGTGTGTATTAGTCTGCTCTGCAGTGGAGATGTGTCTGTGAGTGAGTGGCCCCCAGGTCTGTCCATCTGATAGAATTCACAGTATTTTTCCTGTATTCTTTTTTTTAATTGAGCTTTGTTTATATGAACCCCTTATAAAACAAGCCCATTTTTAACCACATTCCTGCCTGTATACGTGTTTTGTACCTCCCGTGTGCATGCCGGCTTGCCGGAGACGAGTGGTACTAGTAGTTTGCAGATGTGGGTGGGCATTTATTTATTTATTTGTCCGACAAACAGTGGCAGTCCTGTAGGCGAAAACAACTTGTTGATGAGAGAGGTTGAAGGAGAACGGCAAGAATCATGCAAGTTAACAGGCGGAACACAGACAGAGACTTGCATGGGACCAGCTCTACAGACAAATAACGCGCAGTACAACAGTGGGGCGCAGAATTCTAACTCGGAACGCACAACTTGTTGGTCCTTGTCACGGACGGGCTATTGCAGCAAAAGACCACACCGGGTTCCACTCCTAACAGCTAAGAAGCTGCTCCAGTGGGCACGCGATCACCAACACTGGACAATTGAGGAGTGGAAAAACATTGCCTGGTTCGACAAATCCCAGTTCCTGTTGTGTCATGCTGATGGCAGAGTCAGGATTTGGCGTAAACAGCACGAGTCCATGACCACATCCTGCCTGGTGTCAACGGTACAGGCTCGGGGTGGTAATGTAATGGTGTGGGGAATGTTTTCCTGGCACACGTTAGGTCCCTTGAATTGATTCATGTTTCCATGTCCCAAAGAATTCAGGCTGTTCCGGATGCAAAAGGGGGGGGGCAACCTGTTACTTGATGGGTGTCTCTAAAACTGGCCACTTAGTATATGTTATAGTAAGAATATAACAGAATAAAATACAAATAATATTTTTCCCACAGAACTGGTGTCACGGGAACGTGTGGAACTGATGTCAAATAAAACGTTATTTTGAAACAGAGCCCAAACCTATGGCTTTTTGACACACAATGCATCTCTTTGTGCTCTTTTGTACATCAGTATTTTCTACTTGCACATCCTCATCTGCACATATATCACTCCAGTGTAAAATTGCTAAATTGTAATTAATTCGCCACTATGGGCCTATTTATTGCCTTACCTCCTTACTTCATTTCACACACTATACAGGTGAAATTTTAAAAATGAACGGATATTCAGTGAAAAATAAAAAGTCTGAAAGATTGATTTATCAAGACGAGTCCCCACACTTTCCTTAAGCAGACCGATGGCGCTGTCCAACTCAAAACGGTGTTGAAATTATCATCTAGTTGACCACACGCGGGTATAGGCTATTGCTTCAAATGTATTACATACGAGTGAGTGGATGACCTTAGGAGTTTCAGTAAGCAACAATTTGATACATACCTTCAAATTGCACTAACTTACTTTATTCCAATATTTTCTTAATTTCAGTGATATTTATTCCCACAGTAATTCTTAAAATGGTTCCATCCAGTGATTAAGAAAACAATGCATGCTTAGTGGTGGGCTATGCGGAGACAGAAGTGACATGACTCGCAAAGTCTACAACTGGCATGAGGATGGTTAACTGGCGCTGCCTAGCAACCATCAAGAGTTTAAGAGGGCAGCGCGTGCCAATTCCGCCTCAGCATTAAGGCTGTTTCATACTAAGCTGTAGGCAGAACTTTACCGAAATGATTACCAGGTCGCTAGGCGGGGGGGGGGGGGGGGGTTGGCTTTGATACCGGCAATACCTTTCAGATAGAAAAGGTGGAGGTCAAGTTGGCGAAAAAACATAGTTGTATGAAAGAGAGGAGTCTCTCAGACAAACACAGCGGACCAAGCCAAAGTGCGAGAGGGAGGGGAAGGGGGGGGGGAGGAATGCGGTTTGGGCGCAAGACTAGACACCAGACGGTATTTCCGGCACACACACACACACAAATTGAAACATATGGGAGAGGCTGGGCCCCTCTCCCTCCCCCTCTTTCTGCCAGACAAACACAGCAGACAGGGAGTGCCAAATGACTGTACAGCAAGCAGTGTTGTCACACCTGCACAGCACACACACTAGAAATACACAGACACTATAAAAACACTTGGGAGTCCATAGTCTCTTGTTTAACCCATAACCTGCCAGGCTGCATTGAATTCAAACACCAGTTAGAGTCAGGGTCATCTAACTAGTCAACTCTTCCTTAGTGAGCCATCATTAAAACGACAAGGCAAAAAACTAAGCCTACGTCCCAAACTAGACCCTATTCCCTTTATATAGTACATCATTTGTTTTACCAGAGCCCTATAAAGTAGAAAAAATAAAAATAAAAAAGGGTACTATTTGTGACGTACCCTAATAGTCCAGTTTGATTAAGTAGAGAGGTCCTGTCATGTCATAGCGATGAACCAGTCAGAGGAGAAACCATCTAGAGCTCTGTTTTCAGCTGGAGTCAGCCATTTCTATGGGTCCTGCAGGCCATTTCTATGGGTCCTGCTGGCCATTTCTATGGGTCCTGCTGGCCATTTCTATGGGTCCTGCTGGCCATTTCTATGGGTCCTGCTGGCCATTTCTATGGGTCCTGTTGGCCATTTCTATGGGTCCTGCTGCTCTGCTCTGTAGAATCCTGTTTGGTTCTGGTCTTCAGTGAACAGCACTGGTGGTGATGGTAATGCAACTTGGGCATTCGCCCTTGTATGGGCTTGGGTTGCCGGTTACTGCACACTCCAGTTCAGTGGTACGAATAAAGATCATAGGCTGTTTCCCCAGACAGATCGTCAGCCTAGTCCTGGACTAAGAAGGCATTCAATTAAGATTCTCCACTTAAATTGTATTTTAAAACCCTCAACAAATCGAATGACAAAAATTACTTTGGAATGCTTAAAAGGTCATTTAAATAGGGGAGGGATGAACTTAATGAATCTAAACTGTCCCCCCTATCTTGCCCAGAGGTCAGAGTAAGTGAGGGAGAGTCCACTAGTCCAGTCAGTGCTCTTGCCTATTGATGGTTCTAGTGACCTCCAGCTGACCAGAAGGACAAATGATGCTCTTCCCCTGTGTGACACACACACTGCAGTGACCCAGAGCAGGAGAGACCAGCTGGTCAGCTGTTAGCCTGTCCAACCCCGCTCTGATCTACTACACCATCTTGACTTACCCCCGCATTAGTGAGTTGCCAGTGTTTCCATGTAGATGTCAGCGCTAGTGTTGTTGTGTTTCCATGTAGATGTCAGCGCTAGTGTTGTTGTGTTTCCATGTATATGTCAGCGCAAGTGTTATGTTTCCACCAGGAATGTGACACTAAAGGCTTGGGGCGAGCACAATCAACAGCAGCACATGCAACATATGTGCGTTTGACCAATAAAATTAGACAGTTGCTTTGTGAGAAAGTGCTCAAGTTCAGTTAGTCCTTGTTATGTAAATTTACATTTGTCATTTAGCAGACACTCTTATCCAAAGCGATTTACAGGAGCAATTAGGGTTACGTGCCATGCTCAAGAGCACAAACCGATTTTTCACCTAATCTGCTCTGGGATTCAAACCAGCGACCTTTCGGTTACTGGCCCAACACTCTTAACCGCTAGGCTACCTGCCATGCCATCTGAAAAGTACCGAGGGCCTGAGTTTGGCCCAAGGTCAGAGCAGATCCGCCAGAGCCATGGCCCAGTGAGACACGGGTGCTAGTCCGCATACATGGAAACAGAAAAGTCTGAGTATTTTGGGTAAAACACAATAGGGTAAATCTCCAAAGAAATCTCACTATACGGGCAGCAGGAAGAATGTCACCTGTCCCCTATGTATCGTCTTACACACAGCAAGGACTGGTTTCTCTAGACTCTACCAATGACAGTGCAACCACACTAAGTAGTCTAAGGCAAACATATCTGTTCAGAAACACAATAAGAAGTCATTCGTTACTTACTTTGTCGCTGGTTCGGTTGTAGTGGAACTTGTCCTTCATGTCCTCCAACAGCTGTTTGAGCTGCGGCTCCTCTGCCGTTCCCAGGTACTTCCTCCCCAGCTGCAGGTAGCACGGCCATTTGGCCGAGTCAAAGCCCCAGTGACAGGTCCTCTTGTCCGGCGACTTGTGAGAGTGCATCACAAACTTCTGCGGAGAGAAGAGGAGCTGGCATTCCACGCACTGAATACAGGGCGACTCGGGCTTGGCGTAGAATTGGGGAACGAACAGACCCTGGCATTTCCCCAGACACTGGTGCTCCACCTGGAAGCTGGCCTCCGTCTCCTTGAGGAGCTCCTGGCCGGGTAGCTTGGTGATGGGTTCGGAGGGGAGGACAGCCCCCGGGCGGAGGAGGGCGTTGCAGAGGCGTTGGGCGTCAGTTAAGGTGATGAGGCCGCAGGACGGAGCATTGAAGGGTAAAATACCCAGCACCTTGAGTATGTGGAGCTGTTCCCCGTCGCAGCGTGAGCAGTACACATAGAGCTCGTCGCACACGGAATTGATCTGCTGCAAGGAGAAGTGGCGGAGAACCGAGTTGAGCACCTGGGGGAGGCAGAGGCGCTTCTCCCCGCCGACGGCAAAGCACGAGATGGATTCTCCCTCAAGAAGGGAGTGGCTGAGTTCTGTGGAGCTGTCACTGGGCACCAGCAGGGGTATACCTCCCAGCACAGGAGGGGAGGGTAGAGGTGCCATGCCAGGGTAGGAACCAGGGCCGGGGGAGGAGGATGCTTCGTGGCCAGAGCGGGCTGAGAAGGCTGCTGGGCCCCCTAGAGAGCGCGCGCTGCTGAGAGTGAAGGCTGCCAGCGTGTGTTTCAGCCCGGGGCTCAGGTCTAAAGCTTTCGCTCCACATACCTGGAACTCCCCCCTACTGTCCATCTCTATTGATCTAGTCATGCCTGGATCCACCTCCCGGTCCTGGGTCTGCTCTTCCCCAGCCTCCCTCTTTACCTTGGGGGTCCAGGGCAGGGGGGGCAGAGGGTCCAGGTTTCGGCGTTTCAGGTTCATCTCAGCCATCAGCCTCTTCTTAATGGGCACGTCTTCTATTCTCTCACGGTACAGCTGCTTCATGTTGCCCTTGAACGAGGTCAGGTCTTTGAATGGGGTTTTCAGACTCGTCTGAGTACTGGCCATGTCAGAGTTAGAGCTACGGATGAGTCTTTCCACTACCCCCTTCACTTGGATCTATTAGTCCCCCGTTGAGTAGTCTATGTGGGTTTTGTTAGTATCTTTTCAAATGTTCCAGATCGTCTGGTGTTCAGAAAGGTACATGGTGGAGACTGCAGTGTTTCTGTTCAGATTGTTGCGTCTAAGTCTCTGTCTGCTTCCTGTAGGGGATGGGAAAGGTTCAGGCGTTAACACAAACCAAGAGAGGAAACGAGGGGGGGACTATATTCCCCCCCCTCGTCGGTAAAGCTCTAACTATATTAAAATGTATTCCATGTGTAAAAGGAATTGTTAGACTCCAACCACGCAAGTCATAGATAGTGCAAAAAAAAAAGAGTTAATGCAGATAGGCTCTCGGACTAACTCTCGACTCATCACATGCACTGCTGCTACTGTTTATCTATCCTGTTGCCTTGTCACTTTACCCCTACCTAGATGTACATATCTACCTCAATTACCTTGTACCCTGCACATCGACTGGGTGCTGTTTCCCAGTGTTTATAGCCAAGTTTCTTTACTCGTGGTGTATTTAATTAATAGGTGTTTTAATTTTCTATTATTTTTATCTCTGCATTGTTGGGAAAGGACCCGTAAGTAAGCGTTTTACTGTTAGACTACACCTATTGTTTACAAAGCATGTAACAAATAAGATTTTATTTTATAGAATTAGACTAATTTTAACCGATTATGAAATTAAAATGTTTGGGAGGGGTTGCTAAAAGAATTTGGTATATATTTAAGGTGTATTTTCTGGGGGGGGGGGGGGGAGTGGCTCAAGGGGCAATTCACATACCATGTTATCACCCAAAGGCAGTAAAATCACCATTCCATTTCCAACAGAAAGTGCTAGTTTTGTCCAGTTAAACCAACCAGGTAGCAAGCCAACCAGTATATAGCTGGTCTCTCTGGCCCTCTCTAGGTCACTAAATACGGTCACAAAAAAAGTTCACACCTGGTGCAGCCTAGTAACACATTTTCCCTGTTAAATTACTCAGCCATTTAAATACTTTTTACATGTTTTTTTATGAAAAACTCAGTTTTTGCCATAGCCCTCATTTACAGGCTTTTTATTGCGATTTAAACATGAGCTTGTTCAAGGTGTCAGACTAGAGGGCTGTTGCCATCAACTGGGTCACTGAAAATACATACCGAAAATTCTGGGGCGGGGCTTAGCGAAGGCTCAATTGTTACGTTCCTGAAACGCAGTGTGATATTCAATGGGATGTTGAACATGGTATTTTCCCCACACCGCAGAATCTAACTGCATTTAAAAGCGCATAACTCCGACTATAATAAAACGGTGTATACCTTAAAACGACCGTTGTATTAACAGTAAATACAGTGCACCGTGTTAACTACTGTAATCCAACAGTAGGAAAATATATCTACAGCATTTCAGTGGAAACCTTCAACGACAACATGACAAGCAGCCTCCCATATAACTAGCTACAATCACATTGAGTGCTTGTGTGACAAATATCATCCATTAAAAAAAAGTGTGACTGTCAAAGACAAACATATAGGGCAAAAATATATAAATACTGCATTTTGGCAGTCGGATGTCTTTAACCGCGCATAGTCAGTAGCCGTGTGCGGACGACAGTACAGCATTCTACCAGCAGCACCACTGACTGACATCCATGCAGTAACTACAGTGTACAGATCTTTCCACCAAAGGAAGCAACTATCCGGGTACAAAACGCGGGACTGCAGACCAGGTGGTCGTAGTTATTGTTAAAAATCCCATTCCCATAATTAAATGCAATAATACCGAATGCTTCACCAATGCAATGGAGAACAGGTTCACGCGTTGACTTCCAACCCAAACGGATGTTTCCACGCAACACAAATAATATAGTTGTTTAGTTATTTTAACAGGGTTGTTCATATTAATATTTAAAAGACGTCAATTTTCTCCTTAAAAATATATAAAAAATAAAATGGACGTTGAGAGTCGAGGGTCCCTTACCCTGTTTTTTCTCCTTCATAGCTAACAAGGACAACGCGCACAGCTCCATTCATATTCATTTCCTCTCCAAACTCCCTTTCTCTCCCTCTCTCTCCCCCTCGTCTACAAACTCTACTTCCCCTCCTCTGGCTCGCCACGGTCATGGCACTGGTATGCAGACAGCACTGATAATGACATTCACTGGCCAGGCTGCTGTCTAACACCCGACCTACAATTAATTACAAACTAACGTTAACGTTGTTAGCTATAGCTGAACAACATTCCGGTTTTAGTTAACGTTAGCGACACATTTAGCCAACACGTCTGAATACAACAAAAAACAAATATACTAGCAATGTAAAGCCAAGGCTGGGGTGTATTTTACACCAACGAAACACGACAAAATAAGTATTTCGGAATATAAAACTGATACAATAGCGAATACTGTGGGTTAATTAAATGTTGAGAGGGGGGGGTAATTACGGCAACATATGAGGACTGCGTAAGAGAAAACACCAAAGCCAATTCGATAACTCGAATTAACATTGATTTTCGCTTAACTTTTAACTACAAAAATATATATTGAAGCCAGTTGGGCAAACGGGGACTGGAGTTAGCTTAGCATGGCCCCTGACAACACACCCAACCGCAACGCTGTGTGAAGCCAAAGCCAGCTAGCCGAGGCTAACCTTTACTAGTGACCGCTTTGGTTAAAGCCTCAAATCATGGCTCCATTTCGGGGGAAAAAACGTCAAATAAACAAAAATGAAAACGTGATAAATTACATATTTACATCAAGCGAATAACAACGTACAGAAACCAGTTTTAAAAGACTTGCCTGAATGAGGTCGTTTCGGCTTCTCTTCATTCGGTTCTACCGACCATCAACAAGCTACCTCTAGAAACCGCTACCGCTAGGAGACATACAACGTCACAACACTACCTAACGATGATGAGACGTCACCCAGACTCGAATTGGGCATTTCACGGAAACTGTGCGGGGGTGTCTGTCTGCCTGTCTGTCTCGCAGTCTGTCTGGCTTGTTTTGTGTAGCACATCTGCAGTACTGAGAGGGAGAGAGAGAAAGAGAAAGAGAGAGAGAAAAAGAAAAAGAGAGAGAGAGAAAGAGTGAGAAAAAGAGAGAGAGAAAAAGAGAGAGAGAGAGAGAGCCTCACCGACCATATAAACCCAGCCATATAACGATTTATATCGTTCTTTATACCATTCGTTCTGTTCTTGATGTCCTTGAGTCTAGTATATTTAGGTTACATATTAACTAAGGTTTATACTCTGTAAATGGCCCACTATTAAGAATATGTTCTATTTAAAACAATTATCTTATTATTAAATGATTGAAAACAATTATCAACATACACAGGCATATCTATACTATACCATATTTGATTTAGAATATATCTATTTGGTTCATATTGTTTTGGTTTATTTGTTATGTTTTAACACTTTGTTGATCTTTTTCCCAGTAACATCATGTCCTGGGGTGACATTAGTTTGGCAGCTGATCACACCAAACAACACAATGAATTTGGGCTTTCAGTCAAGTTTGTAAACATACGAAAGAAACACACGAAAGGTTGTTTGAGGATAAGAGATAAAATACAACACATCAAATCAAATCCATGTACCAAGCTGAGATCATTTTGTGACTTTTTAGGAAATTATGTTTACCTGCAATGTCAATAAGTCATACCTTAGACCTGGCGCCAGTTAAAAGTCATAGCTGTGTGATTCACTAGCTGGTGCCTGTGATGAGAGAGAGGCGTAAAAGAGGTGGATTGCTCACTGTGTTAATGAATGTGGAGTTTGGCTGAAATGTGTGACTTGTCTGGATTGATTGGACTCAGAGACGTCAGGCCCACTGAAACTGAGAGGGCAGAACACAGCGCCCTTATTTTTTAATACATTTGTACATGAAATATATACAAGATATTTTACACACAATTCATAATTAATACAAAAAATATATATAATAGATATGGGGAATCATCAGTGCCCCCTCAAAAAAAAACGTGTAGGGCTGATTGTGGTCTCTGCTCTGACAGTTGATAATTAGAGATGTGTCCCAAATGGCAACCTATTTCCGACCGACAGAGTCCACTATTTTGACCAGAGCCCTATGGGCCCTGGTCAAAAGTAGGGCCCTGGTCAAACGTAGTGCGCTATATAATAAAATAAAAAAATAACAAATAGAGTGCCATTTAGGATGCACCTATTAATGATTTACGCCTGTGACCGGGTTGCTGCTGGCTGGGGCTTCCTCAGACTCTGTCCTGTATCATGGATGAGTCATTGGCTTTTTTTTTTATATGATGTGTGGAAAGGGAAAGGCTGCGGTGCTTCAGCTCTATCTACTGTCCACACACTGACTACTACACCACTACCATGTTTAAAGCCCTACCCCCTCCCTGAGAATCAGAAGGGCTGTGGTGCTATGGTTTCAGCTCTATCTACTGTCCACACACTGACTACTACACCACTACCATGTTTAAAGCCCTACCCCCTCCCTGAGAATCAGAAGGGCTGTGGTGCTATGGTTTCAGCTCTATCTACTGTCCACACACTGACTACTACACCACTACCATGTTTAAAGCCCTACCCCCTCCCTGAGAATCAGAAGGGCTGTGGTGCTATGGTTTCAGCTCTATCTACTGTCCACACACTGACTACTACACCACTACCATGTTTAAAGCCCTACCCCCTCCCTGAGAATCAGAAGGGCTAGGTCAGTTTTCCTATAGGCTATATGTAAATGTGTAATATTTCATATTAGACTCACATCATATACACTAGGCCAGGGGTGGGCAAACCTTTTTGCTCAAGGGCCCGACCGAGATTTTAAAATTCAATGGAGGGCTGCACATTTTGTTTTGGTATGATTTGTTTGTCAAAATATATTTGCAGAAACAGAAAAATTGCAGTTATTTTGAAATATGTTTATTTTTACCCAAATTAATCATCACCCCTCTCAAAATATATTTTTTGTATTTTACTCAAACCTCCCATTGAATCTGGCCCACAGGCCCCAGTTTACCCTCTCTTCATTCGAGAGATCGGCAGTACAAATAGAAAATGGAATCCGTAGTAGGGGGAAACAACGCCACTGGCCACCCCACCATAGTTATTGTTTTTGTTGTAGAGCTGAGGAGCAGGATAAATACAATTTCAGTACATATTGTGCTCTTCTAGCGCGGGTAAGAGGATGTCTGTGGGGGGGGGGGGGGGGGGGGGGGGGGGGGGGTTGGTTGGTTGTTTACAGTAACATCTTTGTTGTTGTAATATTGTGAGCCTTAAAGGAGTTGCCAACAATGGAATGTTCTGGTTTTCGGGGCATACAGATATTTTCAACCTAACTTCCTTTTCTGCTGAAAACCGGATATGGGAACTCCGCTAAGGTGTTTCTGTTACGCCTGACACGTTAGGTTATAATATTGTAAAAAGGACGTGGCTGTTTTACCATTAATGATTCCAGTTTCAATATAAGTATAGTGCCTTGCAAAAGTATTCATCCCCCTTGGCATTTTCCCTATATTGTTGCATTACAACCTGTAATTTAAATAGATTTTTATTTGGATTTCATGTAATGGACATACACAAAATAGTCCAAATTGGTGAAGTGAAATGAACAAAAATAACTTATTTCAAATTATTATTATATTTTTTTTTAAACGGGAAAGTGATGTGTGCATATGTATTCACCCCATTTGAAGTCCCTAAATACGATCTGGTGCCAATTAGCTTCAGAAGTCACATAATTAGTTAAATAAAGTCCACCTGTGTGCAATCTAAGTGTCACATGATCTGTCACATGATCTCAGTATATATACACCTATTCTGAAAGGCCTTAGAGTCTGCAACACCACTAAGCAAGCGGCACCATGAAGACCAAGGAGCTCTCCAAACAGGTCAGGGACAATGTTTTGGAGAAGTACAGATCAGAGTTGGGTTATAAAAAAAATATCTGAAACTTTGAACATCCCACAGAGCACCATTAAATGCATTATTAAAAAATGGAAAGAATATGGCACCACAACAAACCTGCCAAGAGAGGGCCGCCCACCAAAACTCACAGACCAGGCAAGGAGGGCATTAATCAGAGAGGTAACAACGGGACCAAATATAACCCTTAAATCAAATCAAATCAAATGTATTTATATAGCCCTTCGTACATCAGCTGATATCTCAAAGTGCTGTACAGAAACCCAGCCTAAAACCCCAAACAGCAAGCAATGCAGGTGTAGAAGCACGGTGGCTAGGAAAAACTCCCTAGAAAGGCCAAAACCTAGGAAGAAACCTAGAGAGGAACAAGGCTATGTGGGGTGGCCAGTCCTCTTCTGGCTGTGCCGGGTGGAAATTATAACAGAACATGGCCAAGATGTTCATAAATTACCAGCATGGTCAAATAATAATAATCACAGGCAGAACAGTTGAAACTGGAGCAGCAGCACGGCCAGGTGGACTGGGGACAGCAAGGAGTCATCATGTCAGGTAGTCCTGAGGCATGGTCCTAGGGCTCAGGTCCTCCGACAGAGAGAAAGAAAGAGAGAATTAGAGCGAGCATACTTACATTCACACAGGACACCGGATAGGACAGGAGAAGTACTCCAGATATAACAAACTGACCCTAGCCCCACGACACATAAACTACTGCAGCATAAATACTGGAGGCTGAGACAGGAGGGGTCAGGAGACACTGTGGCCCCATCCGATGACACCCCCGGACAGGGCAAAACAGGAAGGATATAACCCCACCCACTTTGCCAACGCACAGCCCCCACACCACTAGAGGGATATCTTCAACCACCAACTTACCATCCTGAGACAAGGCCGAGTACAGCCCACAAAGATCTCCGCCACGGCACAACCCAAGAGGGGGCGCCAACCCAGACAGGAAGATCACATCAGTGACTCAACCCACTCAAGTGACGCACCCCTCCTAGGGACGGTATGAAAGAGCCCTAGTAAGCTAGTGACTCAGCCCCTGTAATAGGGTTAGAGGCAGAGAATCCCAGTGGAAAGAGGGGAACCGGCCAGGCAGAGACAGCAAGGGCGGTTCGTTGCTCCAGAGCCTTTCCGTTCACCATCACACTCCTGGGCCAGACTACACTCAATCATATGACCCACTGAAGAGATGAGTCTTCAGTAAAGACTTAAAGGTTGAGACCGAGTTTGCGTCTCTCATATGGGTAGGCTGACCATTCCATAAAAATTGAGCTCTATAGGATAAAGCCCTGCCTCCAGCTGTTTGCTTAGAAATTCTAGGGACAATTAGGAGGCCTGCGTCTTGTGACCGTAGCGTACGTGTCGGTATGTACGGCAGGACCAAATCAGAGAGATAGCTCCTTAAGGAGATGCAAAGCTCCACAGCAGAGATTGGAGTATCTATTAATAGGACCACTTTAAGCCGTATACTCCACAGAGCTGGGTTTTACGGAAGAGGGGCCAGAAAAAAAGGCATTGCTTAAAGAAAAAAATAAACAAACACATTTGGTGTTCGCCATAAGGCATGTGGGAGACTCCCCAAACATATGGAAGAAGGTCCTCTGGTCAGATAAGACTAAATTGAGCTTTTTGGCCATCAAGGAAAATGCTATGTCTGGCGCAAACCCAACACCTCTCATCACCCCGAGAATACCATCCCCACAGTGAAGCGCGGTGGTGGCAGCATCATGCTTTGGGGATGTTTTTAGCGTCAGGAACTGGGAAACTGGTCAGAATTGAAGGAATAATGAATGGTGCTAAATACAGGGAAATTATTGAGGGAAACCTGTTTCAATCTTCCAGTGATTTGAGACTGGGACAGAGGTTCACCTTCCAGCAGGACAATGACCCTAAGCATACTGCTAAAGCAACACTCGAATGGTTTAAGGGGAAATATTTAAACGTCTTGGAATGGCCTAGTCATAGACCAGACCTCCATCCAATTGAGAATCTGTGGTATGACTTAGAGATTGCTGTACACCAGTGGAACCCATCTAACTTGAAGGAGCTGGAACAGTTTTGCCTTGAAGCACGGGCAAAAATCCCAGTGGCTAGATGGCTAGAGACTTGCAGCTGTAATTGCTGCAAAAGGTGGCTCTACAAAGTATTGACTTTGGGAGGGTGAATAGTTATGCACACTCAAGTTTTCTGTTTTTTTTGTCTTATTTCTAGTTTGTTTCACAATAAAACATATTTTGCATCTTCAAAATGGTAGGCATGTTGTGTAAATCAAATGATACAAACCCCCCCAAAAATCAATTTTAATTCCAGGTTGTAAGGCAACAAAATAGGAAAAATGCCAAAGGGGGGGTGAATACTTTCGCAAGCCACTGTAAGAAAGTACACAAATATTGAAGATAAATACACAATGCAGAGACAGAGTACGAGAGGTCAAAAGGACGAGAAGTAAATTGAATTAACGATCAATGGAAATAGTGTTTTTTTCTGTAATAGGGAATTATTAATCAATGGGTCAGAGACATGGGATGAACTTGTCTATACAGTGAGCCTGAAACAGGATACTTGTTATTTGGCAATTGGCCCAGTTGTACTGCAAGGACTTCTAATTGGTTCAACCACAGGCTAGGGCTAGGTTATAAAACTAGATCCTGTCCTTTTGTTCTGGGGAGATAATCACAGGAGAGAACCACAGGAGAGAATCACTGAGGACAAGGGAGAGAACCACTGAGGACAGGGGAGAATGACCATCTACCTCCCTGTATGACGTGTCCTCTTTGAATAAACCTATTTTCCTGCTACCAAAAGGAAATGTCAAAAGTTTAGTCTAAGGCAGATAGAGCTACTTACAACATAATTTAAGGTTTTTGATTGTTTAAAGATGACATTCATTTAAACCTCAATTTGTTTTATGGTCAGTTATAAAAACATTTACATTTTCATAAGATATTTTTGTCCTAGCAATTAAAGATCTCTCTGTGATTTGTCCATGTCCTCACACATTTTCTCCCAAATTAAACCCAACTGCCCCCCCCAGCTGAGAGAGTATGCATCCCAAATGGCACCCTATTCCCTACATAGTGCACTACTTTTCACCAAAGCCCTTTTGGGCCCCTATTGGGAATAGGGTGCCATTTGGGATGATCCCTGAGCCTTGTCATGTAACTGTTAATCAGACGGTGGCTGTACACTGAGAGGCTTATCAGACTGCCTGGGAGAGAGAGGAAACGTCATGCTCCCTCACTGCCTTTCTGACGGTCTGACTCACACTCTGATGTCACAGCCTAATGTGCGTGTGTGTGCAAGTACGTTTCTTTTGTATGTCTGTGTGTGAGCGGCATGATAAAGGTTTGATAGACGACCCCAGCCAGCACCTCCTCTTCTGGCTGTGCCGGGTGGAAATTATAACAGAACATGGCCAAGATGTTCATAAATTACCAGCATGGTCAAATAATAATAATCACAGGCAGAACAGTTGAAACTGGAGCAGCAGCACGGCCAGGTGGACTGGGGACAGCAAGGAGTCATCATGTCAGGTAGTCCTGAGGCATGGTCCTAGGGCTCAGGTCCTCCGACAGAGAGAAAGAAAGAGAGAATTAGAGCGAGCATACTTACATTCACACAGGACACCGGATAGGACAGGAGAAGTACTCCAGATATAACAAACTGACCCTAGCCCCACGACACATAAACTACTGCAGCATAAATACTGGAGGCTGAGACAGGAGGGGTCAGGAGACACTGTGGCCCCATCCGATGACACCCCCGGACAGGGCAAAACAGGAAGGATATAACCCCACCCACTTTGCCAACGCACAGCCCCCACACCACTAGAGGGATATCTTCAACCACCAACTTACCATCCTGAGACAAGGCCGAGTACAGCCCACAAAGATCTCCGCCACGGCACAACCCAAGAGGGGGCGCCAACCCAGACAGGAAGATCACATCAGTGACTCAACCCACTCAAGTGACGCACCCCTCCTAGGGACGGTATGAAAGAGCCCTAGTAAGCTAGTGACTCAGCCCCTGTAATAGGGTTAGAGGCAGAGAATCCCAGTGGAAAGAGGGGAACCGGCCAGGCAGAGACAGCAAGGGCGGTTCGTTGCTCCAGAGCCTTTCCGTTCACCATCACACTCCTGGGCCAGACTACACTCAATCATATGACCCACTGAAGAGATGAGTCTTCAGTAAAGACTTAAAGGTTGAGACCGAGTTTGCGTCTCTCATATGGGTAGGCTGACCATTCCATAAAAATTGAGCTCTATAGGATAAAGCCCTGCCTCCAGCTGTTTGCTTAGAAATTCTAGGGACAATTAGGAGGCCTGCGTCTTGTGACCGTAGCGTACGTGTCGGTATGTACGGCAGGACCAAATCAGAGAGATAGCTCCTTAAGGAGATGCAAAGCTCCACAGCAGAGATTGGAGTATCTATTAATAGGACCACTTTAAGCCGTATACTCCACAGAGCTGGGTTTTACGGAAGAGGGGCCAGAAAAAAAGGCATTGCTTAAAGAAAAAAATAAACAAACACATTTGGTGTTCGCCATAAGGCATGTGGGAGACTCCCCAAACATATGGAAGAAGGTCCTCTGGTCAGATAAGACTAAATTGAGCTTTTTGGCCATCAAGGAAAATGCTATGTCTGGCGCAAACCCAACACCTCTCATCACCCCGAGAATACCATCCCCACAGTGAAGCGCGGTGGTGGCAGCATCATGCTTTGGGGATGTTTTTAGCGTCAGGAACTGGGAAACTGGTCAGAATTGAAGGAATAATGAATGGTGCTAAATACAGGGAAATTATTGAGGGAAACCTGTTTCAATCTTCCAGTGATTTGAGACTGGGACAGAGGTTCACCTTCCAGCAGGACAATGACCCTAAGCATACTGCTAAAGCAACACTCGAATGGTTTAAGGGGAAATATTTAAACGTCTTGGAATGGCCTAGTCATAGACCAGACCTCCATCCAATTGAGAATCTGTGGTATGACTTAGAGATTGCTGTACACCAGTGGAACCCATCTAACTTGAAGGAGCTGGAACAGTTTTGCCTTGAAGCACGGGCAAAAATCCCAGTGGCTAGATGGCTAGAGACTTGCAGCTGTAATTGCTGCAAAAGGTGGCTCTACAAAGTATTGACTTTGGGAGGGTGAATAGTTATGCACACTCAAGTTTTCTGTTTTTTTTGTCTTATTTCTAGTTTGTTTCACAATAAAACATATTTTGCATCTTCAAAATGGTAGGCATGTTGTGTAAATCAAATGATACAAACCCCCCCAAAAATCAATTTTAATTCCAGGTTGTAAGGCAACAAAATAGGAAAAATGCCAAAGGGGGGGTGAATACTTTCGCAAGCCACTGTAAGAAAGTACACAAATATTGAAGATAAATACACAATGCAGAGACAGAGTACGAGAGGTCAAAAGGACGAGAAGTAAATTGAATTAACGATCAATGGAAATAGTGTTTTTTTCTGTAATAGGGAATTATTAATCAATGGGTCAGAGACATGGGATGAACTTGTCTATACAGTGAGCCTGAAACAGGATACTTGTTATTTGGCAATTGGCCCAGTTGTACTGCAAGGACTTCTAATTGGTTCAACCACAGGCTAGGGCTAGGTTATAAAACTAGATCCTGTCCTTTTGTTCTGGGGAGATAATCACAGGAGAGAACCACAGGAGAGAATCACTGAGGACAAGGGAGAGAACCACTGAGGACAGGGGAGAATGACCATCTACCTCCCTGTATGACGTGTCCTCTTTGAATAAACCTATTTTCCTGCTACCAAAAGGAAATGTCAAAAGTTTAGTCTAAGGCAGATAGAGCTACTTACAACATAATTTAAGGTTTTTGATTGTTTAAAGATGACATTCATTTAAACCTCAATTTGTTTTATGGTCAGTTATAAAAACATTTACATTTTCATAAGATATTTTTGTCCTAGCAATTAAAGATCTCTCTGTGATTTGTCCATGTCCTCACACATTTTCTCCCAAATTAAACCCAACTGCCCCCCCCAGCTGAGAGAGTATGCATCCCAAATGGCACCCTATTCCCTACATAGTGCACTACTTTTCACCAAAGCCCTTTTGGGCCCCTATTGGGAATAGGGTGCCATTTGGGATGATCCCTGAGCCTTGTCATGTAACTGTTAATCAGACGGTGGCTGTACACTGAGAGGCTTATCAGACTGCCTGGGAGAGAGAGGAAACGTCATGCTCCCTCACTGCCTGTCTGACGGTCTGACTCACACTCTGATGTCACAGCCTAATGTGCGTGTGTGTGCAAGTACGTTTCTTTTGTATGTCTGTGTGTGAGCGGCATGATAAAGGTTTGATAGACGACCCCAGCCAGCACCTCCAGGCTGGCTCTCATACGACAGCGGGGTCAGCAGATGTATTGTGAGAGCGTGAAGCCGTAGCTGTGTAACAGTGTACATTCTGTCTGAAACACAAATGGCACACTAGTTCCTTCATAGTGCATACATTTTGATCCAAAGCCCCATGGGCCCAGCCTGGTCAACATTCTACCACATTATACAGTATAGGGATCAATTTGGGACACACATACTCCTCCTATCCAGCTGCAGAGCACAAGAGACATTGATTTCCCTGTAATAACATCTGCTGTGATAAAACATGTATCTCATACGTACAATAAAATAGCCAATGCTGATTGTTCATTAGGTCCTGATAAACACAGAGCTGTTGGCTGAGGTGGTAGAGTATGGGCTCTGGGCAAAAGTAGTGCACTATATAGTGAATAGGGTGCCATTTGGGACACAACCTGTTGTTGTGGCATGGTCAGAGGACTGGGAAAGGAAAAGAGTAAGAGAACAGAGTGTAGTTACTAGCTAGCACATTGATGAACCTCTCTGTTAGCCCGGGCTCTGTCTCAACTCCTATTGAGCCTCCTAAGTGTACCCTGGGGGAATAAGACGTAACAACACATTCTATCGCCATCTCTTCTTTTAGTCTATTAAAACCCTTTTATTTATTAAAAGCCACACTTCATTAGAATATTGCAGGAAGAGGTCTAGGCATATAACGTCTGGATTAGTAGTAAATAAACAGTTTAATTCTGGCATATTGTGGGAAATGTTCAATACTTTCACAAATATTTTGTGCCTTTGTTTTATTGATTTACTTCAAAGGGGAATTATATTTATTCCACTCGGGCCACAAAACCAGCATTACACATAGAATGAAATCTATTCACATATTTTACAGGATATATTCTGGGTAGAATATGGATAAATCCTCTGTGTCTTCAGGGAAGCCATTCAGACACTCTATATGACACCAATGATCCTTATTCTATTGCTAACCAGCTGTCATTACACACATTCTCTATGTACCAATGAAATCAAATCACTAGACTAGACTCTATGATCAATCATAAATGAATGAACCC
The DNA here is from genome assembly GCF_045791955.1 of Oncorhynchus clarkii lewisi. Classification (NCBI taxonomy): domain Eukaryota; kingdom Metazoa; phylum Chordata; class Actinopteri; order Salmoniformes; family Salmonidae; genus Oncorhynchus; species Oncorhynchus clarkii. The sequence goes on from NC_092174.1 coordinate 40,726,986, forward strand.
CATGTCACCACCTCTGACCCCCAGTCCCTGTCCTCACCTTTGACCCCCAGTCCCAGTCCCTGTCTCCACCTCTGACCCCCAGTCCCTGTCTCCACCTCTGACCCCCAGTCCCTGTCCTCACCTCTAACCCCCAGTCCCTGTCTCCACCTCTGACCCCCAGTCCCAGTCTCCACCTCTGACCCCCAGTCCCTGTCTCCACCTCTGACCCCCAGTCCCTGTCTCCACCTCTGACCCCCAGTCCCAGTCCCTGTCTCCACCTCTGACCCCCAGTCCCTGTCTCCACCTCTGACCCCCAGTCCTCACCTCTAACCCCCAGTCCCTGTCTCCACCTCTGACCCCCAGTCCTCACCTCTAACCCCCAGTCCCTGTCTCCACCTCTGACCCCCAGTCCCTGTCTCCCCCTCTGACCCCCAGTCCTCACCTCTGACCCCCAGTCCGTCTCCACCTCTGACCCCCAGTCCCTGTCTCCACCTCTGACCGCCAGTCCCTGTCTCCACCTCTGACCCCCAGTCCCTGTCTCCACCTCTGACCCCCAGTCCCTGTCTCCACATCTGACCCCCAGTCCCTGTCTCCACCTCTGACCCCCAGTCCCTGTCTCCACCGCTGACCCCCAGTGTTCTGTGCATGCTTGGTAGTATGTTTCAACTTGATTAGAAACGGTAAGAACAGTGATAAATTGAATGACACTGGAGATGCCGTCACTATATCATTATAATGACAGCAGTAAAACACACACTACTACCGAAACCAATCTGTACATAGCAGCTCTCTGAATCTCGCAGCGCTATGTGGTGTGGGGGATGTGACAACAATGACTCATCGTTGATTTATTGACAAAGACCAAGAAGGTTGTTCAATCACACACACACTGATTCAACAGAGTCATAGAGTGCTATTAGCTATGATGATAACGTTGCCTCCAAGACTGTGTTTAGAATGTAGAAGAACGTAGCATCTTGAAGTACATACACAGTGCAGCACAAATCACACCCTATTCCCAATATGTAGTGCACTACTTTTGACCAGAGCCCTATGGTGCACTATATACACAGAATAGTGCCATTTGGTACACACATTAGCATGTACTGCAGCACCGAGAAGTACACTACACATTACAGTGTGTGTTTAACGAAAGGGGTCGTTGTGTTTTTCCTGCTGAACAGAACAGTATGAGATAGATTGTTGTATTGCTTAATTAAACCCCTCTAGGTATTAGGGGGAGGGGGCAGACAAGATAAGAGCAATTAAAGCAGGATGTTTTTCAAATCCTCCACCGTTTTACATCATTAACTATACAGCGGTTGTCCGCTCTGGCTGCCTACATCCCAAATGGCACCCTACTCCTTACATAGTGCACTACTTTTGACCAGAGCCCTAAGGACCCTGGTCCAAAGTGGTGCACTATGTAGGGAATACGGTGACGTTTGTGATACAGCCTCTGTGTTCCAGAGGCTGAGGTGGTGAGGGGTGATGCTGCAGTGTCGCGCCTGAGAAGGCCAGCGTTTTAGAAGAACAGGATTGTGGTACGAGACATGTATCCCTTTATGTCCTTCACGGAGGAAGTTTGATTTACAGTACAGTATCGCCTGCGGTTTTACAATATATTTTCCACCCAGGATATTTTCAGATTGGGAGACAAGGGGTGTTGATGAAACCGTTGAGATATAATAACGAGACAGAAGGGTAGAGGAGAAAGAGAGAGAAGGGTAGAGGAGAAAGAGAGAGAGAAGGGTAGAGGAGAAAGAGAGAGAGAAGGGTAGAGGAGAAAGAGAGAGAGAAGGGTAGAGGAGAAAGAGAGAGAGAAGGGTAGAGGAGAAAGAGAGAGAGAAGGGTAGAGGAGAAAGAGAGAGAGAAGGGTAGAGGAGAAAGAGAGAGAGAAGGGTAGAGGAGAAAGAGAGAGAAGGGTAGAGGAGAAAGAGAGAGAAGGGTAGAGGAGAAAGAGAGAGAAGGGTAGAGGAGAAAGAGAGAGAAGGGTAGAGGAGAAAGAGAGAGAAGGGTAGAGGAGAAAGAGAGAGAAGGGTAGAGGAGAAAGAGAGAGAAGGGTAGAGGAGAAAGAGAGAGAAGGGTAGAGGAGAAAGAGAGAGAAGGGTAGAGGAGAAAGAGAGAGAAGGGTAGAGGAGAAAGAGAGAGGGGTAGAGGAGAAAGAGAGAGAAGGGTAGAGGAGAAAGAGAGAGAGAAGGGTAGAGGAGAGCAGAGGTTCTCCAACTTCCTCAGAGACCCCCAGCCATTCCATTTATTTGATGTATTCCAGATCACACCTGATTCAACTAATCCTCAAGCCCTTGACTACTTAAATCAGGTAAACTAGTTCAGGGCTAGAACAAAACTATGAAATGTCTGAGTATCCCCGAGGAGGTTTAAGAACCACTGTGTTAGAGGGTTAAGAACGGCAGGTGAACGCAGAGGAGAGAGGAGACCGAGGACAGCAGAGGAGAGAGAAGAGGAGAGAGAAGAGAAGACCGAGGAGGGCAGAGGAGAGAAGAGACCGAGGAGGGCAGAGGAGAGAGAAGAGGAGACCGAGGAGAGCGAAGAGACCGAGGAGGGCAGAGGAGAGAGAAGAGGAGACCGAGGAGGGCAGAGGAGAGAGAAGAGGAGACCGAGGAGGACAGAGGAGAGCGAAGAAGAGACCGAGGAGGGCGAAGAGGAGACCGAGGAGGGCAGAGGAGAGTGAAGAGGAGACAGAGGAGGGCAGAGGAGAGTGAAGAGGAGACCGAGGAGGGCAGAGGAGAGAGAAGAGGAGACCGAGGAGGGCAGAGAAAAGACAGGACAGCTCTCGTGGCAGTGACCTTTGACCCGAGGTAGCCAAACGTCTGGCAACGTCACATCACATGACTACAGGAGACAAGCTGCTGCTGCAGTGTGAATTTAGACATAATCTAGAACTCTCTTAGTGTTTATCCAGCCTAATGAAACTGCTTTGTGATCTACCTCCCAGGTTCATTTAAACATAAAACAGGTATCGGTAAAACAGACACACACCTAGTCAGGCAGACAGAGAGATTGACAGAGACGGACACCTAGTCAGGCAGACAGAGATTGACAGAGACGGACACCTAGTCAGGCAGACAGCGATGGACAGGACAAACAGGCAGATGAACAGACACAGTGAGCCAGCCAGCCGGACACACTGACAGACGAACAGTGATAGACACACCAACAGACCAATGAACAGAGAGACAGACGAAAAGCAACAGCACGAGACAACCAGTAGCAGAGACAAACAGCAACACAGACAGGGAAGGAAATAAAAATGTTTATTTTGAGAAATCCGTTTTTTACATCCTGTTAAGCATTTCAGTAGGCACCTCTGGATGAAATCACACATCATCCCCATCAAAGTGTTTTCAAACAGGTTTCACACAATAACAATAATCACCAATCAATGTAGCGATCAATCATTAGAGAATCATTTTTTTTTAAATTTATTTTTATTTTTTACTTTTTTTTGTTGAATTTTACCCCTTTTTCTCCCCAATTTCATAGTATCCAATTATTGTAGTAGCTACTATCTTGTCTCATCGCTACAACTCCCGTACGGGCTCGGGAGAGACGAAGGTTGAAAGTCATGCGTCCTCCGATACACAACCAACCAAGCCGCTGCTTCTTTAACACAGCGCACATCCAACCCGGAAGCCAGCCGCACCAATGCGCCAGAGGAAACACTGTGCACCTGGCCACCTTGGCTAGCGTACACTACACCCAGCCCGCCACAGGAGTCGCTGGTGCGCGATGAGACAAGGACACCCTTACCGACCAAGCCCTCCCTAACCCGGGCGACGCTAGGCCAATTGTGCGTCGCCCCACGGACCTCCCGGTCGCGGCCGGTTACGACAGAGCCTGGGCGCGAACCCAGGACTCTGATGGCACAGCTGGTGCTGCAGTACAGCGCCCTTAACCACTGCGCCACCCGGGAGGCCCTAGAGAATCATTTTTTAACAAAAATACATTTAACAAAAATACATTGCAATATAAAGTAACATGATAACAATTCTGAAGAGTGTTTGTTCCTCCAATCACCACTTGGCACCACTTTAAAACACTTTGGTAGCATCCCAATCGTCATCCTAAATGGCACCCTATTCCCCATTTAGTGCACTTATTTTTTTTCACCAGGGCCCATAGAGCTCTGATCTAAAGTAGTGTGCTATATAGGGCATAGGGTGCCATTTGAGACTGAACAATTATGATTATTTTTTAAACCTCTATTCAGAACTGGGAATATAAATTGAAGCTGTTAAATGCTTTGATAGTGTTTCTTATTAGATTTGATGAAAATCTCTTTCAAGAGCGTCATCTGTAGTGGTCAGAAGTGGTCCAGGAGATCGACGGTCTGACTCCATCCTCATCATTCATATTCAAACTGATTCACAGACATGGACTAGAGAAAACTGTAGAAACTTTTTTTTTAATATTGTGAAAACAGATATATAACAAAAACGTTTCAGAAAGGCATTCTATTTTAAAAATGAACAGAGGGGGAAAAAAACAACCTTTTTCCTGGCTAATATTAGGACACCACATTTTCCTACTGTGTGTGTACTGTACCACTGTAAACGACAAGACATATTTAACAGATTTTCTTTCTCCTTTAGAAAATATTGTTTTGGTTCTTTGTCAACGACAGATTGCATAAACTACTAGGTTGTGTCCCAAATGGCAAGAATGACTTTCGTCCCAAAATGGCACCCCATTTCCTAGTGCACTACACGTAGAGGGATACGGTGCCATTTGTGAAGCATTATGTGAGATTGGTTTGGCAAGTTAGTGTCTCTCGTCTGAGAGCCCCGGCGGCTCTCCGCCTCTCTCTATTCAACAGCAGGACGCTCTTTGATGATGTCATCGCCGGGTAGTCTGGTAACCATGCAGAGCTAACTAGTGAGAGCGTTGGACTAGTAACCGAAAGGCTGCAAGATCGAATCCCTGAGCTGACAAGGTAGAAATCTGTCGTTCTGCCCCTGAACAGGCAGTTAACCCACTGTTCCCAGGCAGTCATTGTAAATAAGAATTTGTTCTTAACTGACTTGCCTAGCTAAATAAAGGTTAAAAAAATTAAAATAATTGTGCACTAGTTTTGACCAGGGCACATAGGGCTATGACCAAACGTAGTGCGCTAGATAGAGTATAGTGTGCCATTTGGGACATATCACTAAACTCAGCTAGTGGTCCAGCCCACTCGTATCCAAATCTTCTCCTCACAGTAAACTCTTTCATTCACAGTGTGGTTGTATCCATAACAGCACCCTAACTCTAAATCTCGCAGTGTTATTGTAGAGTACTTTTGTTGCGCTCTTTATATAGTATAGGATGCCATTCGACATGTGCCTTTTTGTCAGTGTCTACGTTAGTTAGTGTTGGTTGGCTGCTGAGACGGCAATCGTTTTAACTTGGAACCGTGGCTGTCCTGGAAGTTTCCACGAAGACTACTGCAAAACGTAAACAATAAGTGAGCCAACGGGCTTGACGACGGCGTAACACTTTGGGGACATTGACCAGCGTACACAGACTGCCATTTCATTAAATAAAATGAGAAAAATATATAGATGTGTTTTTTTGTTAAATGCTGTTGTCCACTTGTTCTTCTTCAGTCCTCTACAAACATGCTGCTGCAACAACGCTCATCATGATACGTGTAGTGAACATGAAACCGATTTCAACTATGTTCCCTGGTGATCTGGCTTGGGGTTAAAAGGCCTTGGCTAAACATCATTCTTATTATGTACAAATAAAATATGCATTTAACCACCTCCAAGCTGGGAAGAAGAGAGGATGGTTAGTTTGTTCTCTGTGGACCGTCTGTGTGTGTGTCCCCCCCCTCCCTTTGTGTCCAGTAACCTAGGTAACCAACCTCCAAGCCTCATTGGCTACTGAGAGCCTGCACTCTGATGACCAACGAGGAAATCAGTGCGGATTTGATACATGAATACAAAAATAATTGAGAGAAAGTAGTTTTAAAAGACTAGTGGTTAAAAAAAAAAAAAAGGACAGTGACGTTTGTCCAAAATGGACGTGCACTACACGTCAAGGATAAGGTGCCATTTGTGACACACTATGTGAGATTGGTTTGGCAAGTTAGTGTCTCTTGTCTGAGAGCCCCGGCGGCTCTCCGCCTCTCTCTATTCAACAGCAGGACGCTCTTTGATGATGTCATCGCAGGGTAGTCTGGTAACCATGCAGAGCTGAATAGTGACGTCGTCGAGGACACGAGGTGGCGTGCTGTGTCCACTCCCACACACTCCCTAGTTCACACACACTCCTCGGCCGACATCAGTAGAGGGTTGATGTACTCGAACCCTTCGAACTCCGACTGGTCGATCTTCTTCACCGCGTCACTGGAAAACGGGAAAGGAACAGAGGTTAAGGGGGTCGTCTATGACCGCGCTGATCATGAAGTCATTCACAGGTCTTAGTAACCTCCATCATAGGCAGCCTCTGTTTTGAAACCATTCAGTACTCCATTCAGCAAGAAGTTTTTTAGGACTCATGGTATTCTTTATAAACATGAGGGATGGACCTCTGTCTGTAAAGATATCTGCACTGGTCTCTAATTTATTTACAAAGCAGTCTGGCAGAAACCTCCACTGTACATCACTTCAATGATTCATTTTAGACCAACAAATGACCAAATCCGTTCTCAGGGGTGGATATCTCTGGAGATCCCGTTGGTCTCCATAGAGTTAGGAAAACTGTTTTTCCTGCCCTTTATGTGTGGAACAATACACAAACTTCCTTTCAGACATTTAAAATTATTGACTGGAGACTTATGTAAATGAATGCGATTGCTTTTCTTAAATTTGTTTAATGTGTATTATTATTATTATAATAGTGGGTTTTATTTATGTAGTGGGTTTTATTTGTAAATGTATACAGGGCTCTCTTGTAAAAGAGTGGCTCCCTGTTTAAATGAAGATGAATCAAATAAATAAAACTGATTCATGAAGAATGACAGACAGCGCCAGACAGAGACAGACAGCGCCAGACAGAGAAAGTCTGACCAGCCAGCCATTAGGACACTCACTCGTCATCAGGCGTGAGCTGGATAGGCTCGTTGGTAAACTGGGTGTCGAAGCTGTCCAGTCCAAACTCTCCTGAGATGTTGGGTTTGAATGGAGGAGCCACCTGCTTTTGTTCCATCTGAAACAACACAAGGCAATGGGGTCAGAGGGCGGCCAGACACACACACACACACCTTGAGCTTGATACTCTTTTAAAATAATGTACATGAAGCTATTTAGCTAAATGCTTTTATCCAAAGCTCCTTACAGCCAACTTTATACTGCAAGCACCATGTCTCAACCAACAAGCATTATTTACAAACAAGACTTCAAATCAAACTTTATTAGTCACATGTCCCGAATACAACAGGTGTGTAGACCTTACAGTGAAATGCTCACTTACAGGCTCTAACCCATGGTGTGGAAAAAAAGGTGTGTGTGTGTGTGTGTGTGTGTGTGTGTGTGTGAGTAAAGAAATAAAACAGTAAAAAGAAATTGGGTTTCAGTGTATGAAACTGTCTAACAAAAATGATTTTACCAAAAGCCAATCTCCCGGTTTCTCTCTGAAACGATATTAGTGACTGTGCTGTGGCTTAGTGAAAACTCCACTCTAAACTCAGGCCAGACAGATAGCCTGCAGTGTGTTGACCCAGTACTGCCCCCCCTGCAGGTAGACTGCACGGGCAGGCTGCCACCTGTTGTTTATGAGGTGAGACTGAGTGGAGGGGGAGGCAGCTCAGCAGTGTAACCTGATCCTTCCAGACAGAGAGCCAGCCAGTCAGTACAGCAGCAGTCCAGACCAAACAGGGGAAAGAGGTCAGGCTGCTCCTGAGCTGGTCTGGGACTGGAGGCATGTCTAGAGGCCAGCCTGTTTGTTTAGCTGGCAGGTGGGTGGGTGGGTGGGTGGAACTAGGGAGATTGCCTTGGGACTATGTCTGGCCCATTACCATGGTTGGAGTCAATTCCTTTACAATTCAGGAAGTAAACTGAAATTCCAATTCCATTTTTCCAGAATATTGAAAATCTGTATTGACCCCAACCCTGGTGTCTGCTGCAACAGGTGAAACATCATGAGGTTAACCATGTTACTGCTTATTGGTGGTGAACATCTAACTACAACAGAACCACTTAGTCCAGGAATAGAAACCTGCCCTTAGAGAACCAATACATCCCATTGGCCTGCCTTGTTCCCTGGTGGGAAAGGAGACCGTCTGGGCTTGTCTAAGGTGATGACCCTCAACTATGTGGAAACTAGAGGTTGACCGATTAAATCGGAATGGCCGATTAATTAGGGCCGATTTCAAGTTTTCATAACAATCGGAAATCGGTATTTTTGGGCGCCGATTTGCCAATTTAAATATATATATATTTTTTTCTACTTTTATTTAACTAGGCAAGTCAGTTAAGAACACATTCTTATTTTCAATGATGGCCTAGAAAACGGTGGGTTAACTGCCTCGTTCAGGGACAGAACAACATATTTTCACCTTGTCAGCTCGGGGGATCCAATCTTGCAACCTTACAGTTAACTAGTCCAACGCAATAACGACCTGCCTCTCTCTCGTTGCACTCCACAAGGAGACTGCCTTTACGCGAATGCAGTAAGTCAAGGTAAGTTGCTAGCTAGCATTTAACTTATCTTATAAAAAACAATCATAATCACTAGTTAACTACACATGGTTGATGATATTACTAGATATTATCTAGCGTGTCCTGCGTTGTGTATAATCTGACTGAGCATACAAGCATACAAGTATCTAAGTATCTGACTGAGCGTTTTGCCAGCAGCTCTTCGTTGTGCGTCAAGCATTGCGCTGTTTATGACTTCAAGCCTATCAACTCCCGAGATGAGGCTGGTGTAACCGAAGTGAAATTGCTAGCTAGTTAGCGCGCGCTAATAGCGTTTCAAACGTCACTCGCTCTGAGCCTGTGGTTGTTTCCCTTGCTCTGCACGGGTAACGCTGATTCGATGGTGGCTGTTGTCGTTGTGTTGCTGGTTCGAGCCCAGGGAGGAGTGAGGAGAGGGACGGAAGCTATGCTGTTACACTGGCAATACTAAAGTGCCTATAAGAACATCCAATAGTCAATGGTTAATGAAATACAAATGGTATAGAGGGAAATAGTCCTATAATTCCTATAACTACAACCTAAAACTTCTTACCTGGGAATATTGAAGAATCATATTAAAAGGAACCACCAGCTTTCATATGTTCTCATGTTCTGAGCAAGGAACTTAAACGTCAGCTTTCTTACATAGCACATATTGTACTTTTACCTTCTTCTCCAACACTTTGTTTTTGCATTATTTAAACCAAATTGAACATGTTTCATTATTTACTTGAGGCTAAATGGATTTTATTGATGTATTATATTAAGTTAAAATAAGTGGTAATTCAGTATTGTTGTAATTCTCATTATTACAAATAAATAAAAATTGTCCGATTAATCGGTATAGGCTTTTTTGGTCCTCCAATAATCGGTATCGGCATTGAAAAATCATAATCGGTCGACCTCTAGTGGAAACAGTATAGGAGTTGATTTGTCTCACTGTCCGTCGTTCACAGTGTTGAAGTTAATTATCATTGGTGAGAATTCTGCTGCTTTGTTTGAATGAAAACAATGATTCACCGTCTCTCTTCTCTGTTGGATCATGGTGTTCTAACCCACCTCAACACCAGAGAACACTGATAGACAGAGAAAGATAGAAGTGCGAAAGAAAGAAGACACGATGACTCACAAGGTCCCAGTCTACGTTTCGGAAGAAGGGATGACCCATGATGTCAGCGAAGCCCGTCTGGGGGTGACAACCTAGCCTCTCCTTAGGTTCCTGAGAGATAGAAGAGAGGGAGAGCAACAAAGAAAAGGGTGTGAGAGAAAATTACAACATATATAATGAGACAGATGGGAGGGAGGGAGAGAGAGAGAGGAGGCGGGAGGGAGCGAGAGAGGAGGAGGCGGGGAGGGGAGAGGAGGCGGGAGGAGGGGAGAGGAGGCGGGGAGGGAGAGGAGGCGGGAGGGAGAGGAGGCGGGAGGAGGGGAGAGGAGGCGGGAGGAGGAGGGGGAGAGAGGAGGCGGGAGGAGGGGAGAGGAGTGGAGAGGAGGCGGGAGGAGAGGCGGCGGGAGGAGAGGCGGCGGGAGGAGAGGCGGCGGGAGGAGAGGCGGCGGGGAGAGGAGGGGAGATGAGGCGGGAGGAGGGGGAGGAGGGGGAGGAGGCGGGAGGAGGGGGAGGAGGGGAGGCGGGAGGAGGGGAGGCGGGAGGAGAGGAGGCGGGAGGAGAGGCGGCGGGAGGCAGGAGGCGGGAGGAGAGGAGGCGGGAGGAGAGGAGGCGGGAGGGAGAGAGAGAGAGGAGGCGGGAGGGAGGGAGAGAGAGGAGGAGAGAGAGGCGGGAGAGAGAGGAGGCGGGAGAGAGAGGAGGCGGGAGGGAGAGAGAGAGAGGAGGCGGGAGGGAGAGAGAGAGGAGGGAGGGAGAGAGAGAGAGGAGGCGGGAGGGAGAGAGAGAGAGGAGGCGGGCGGGAGAGAGAGAGAGGAGGCGGGCGGGGAGAGAGAGAGAGAGGAGGCGGGAGGGAGAGAGAGAGAGAGGAGGCGAGAGAGAGAGAGGAGGCGGGAGAGAGAGAGAGAGGGCGGGAGGGAGAGAGAGAGGAGGCGGGAGAGAGAGAGGAGGCGGGAGAGAGAGAGAGAGGAGGCGGGAGAGAGAGAGAGAGGAGGCGGGAGGGAGAGAGAGAGGAGGCGGGAGGGAGGAGAGAGAGAGGAGGCGGGAGGGAGGGAGAGAGAGGAGGCGGGAGGGAGGAGAGAGAGAGGAGGCGGGAGGGAGAGAGAGAGGAGGCGGGAGGGAGGGAGAGAGAGGAGGCGGGAGGGAGAGAGAGAGAGGAGGCGGGAGAGAGAGAGAGAGGAGGCGAAGGGATAGAGAGAGAGAGGAGGCGGGGGAGAGAGAGAGAGGAGGCGGGATGGAGAGAGAGAGAGGAGGCGGGAGGAGAGAGAGAGAGAGGAGGCGGGAGGAGAGAGAGAGAGAGGAGGCGGGAGGGGAGAGAGAGAGAGGAGGCGGGAGGGAGAGAGAGAGGAGGCGGGAGGGAGAGAGAGAGAGGAGGCGGGAGGGAGAGAGAGAGAGGAGGCGGGCGGGAGAGAGAGAGAGGAGGCGGGCGGGTGAGAGAGAGAGAGGAGGCGGGAGAGAGAGAGAGAGAGAGAGGAGGCGGGAGGGAGAGAGAGAGGAGGCGGGAGGGAGAGAGAGAGAGGAGGCGGGAGGGAGAGAGAGAGAGGAGGCGGGAGGGAGAGAGAGAGAGGAGGCGGGAGGGAGGGAGAGAGAGGAGGCGGGAGGGAGGGAGAGAGAGGAGGCGGGAGGGAGAGAGAGAGAGGAGGCGGGAGGGAGAGAGACAGAGAGGAGGCCGAAGGGAGAGAGAGAGAGGAGGCGGGAGGGGAGAGAGAGAGAGAGGAGGCGGGATGGAGAGAGAGAGAGAGGAGGCGGGATGGAGAGAGAGAGAGGAGGCGGGAGAGAGAGAGAGAGAGAGGAGGCGGGAGGGAGAGAGAGAGAGAGGAGGCGGGAGAGGAGAGAGAGAGAGAGAGGAGGCGGGAGGGAGAGAAGAGAGAGAGAGGAGGCGGGAGGGAGAGAGAAGAGGAGGCGGGAGGGAGAGAGAGAGAGGAGGCGGGAGGGAGAGAGAGAGAGGAGGCGGGAGGGAGAGAGAGAGAGGAGGCGGGCGGGAGAGAGAGAGAGGAGGCGGGCGGGTGAGAGAGAGAGAGGAGGCGGGAGAGAGAGAGAGAGAGAGAGGAGGCGGGAGGGAGAGAGAGAGAGAGAGGAGGCGGGAGGGAGAGAGAGAGAGAGAGGAGGCGGGAGGGAGAGAGAGAGGAGGCGGGAGGGAGAGAGGAGGCGGGAGGGAGAGAGGAGGCGTGAGGGAGAGAGAGAGAGAGAGGAGGCGGGAGGGAGAGAGAGAGAGAGAGGAGGAGGGAGAGAGAGAGAGAGAGGAGGCGGGAGGAGGCGGGAGGGAGGAAGGGAGAGGTGGCGGGAGGGAGGAAGGGAGAGGAGGCGGGAGGGAGGAAGGGAGAGGAGGCGGGAGGGAGGAAGGGAGAGGAGGCGGGAGGGAGGGAGAGAGAGGAGGCGGGAGGGAGGGAGAGAGAGGAGGCGGGAGGGAGGGAGAGAGAGGAGGCGGGAGGGAGAGAGAGAGAGGAGGCGGGAGGGAGAGAGAGAGAGGAGGCGGGAGGGAGAGAGAGAGGAGGCGGGAGGGAGAGAGAGAGAGGAGGCGGGAGGGAGAGAGAGAGAGGAGGCGGGAGGGAGAGAGAGAGAGGAGGCGGGAGGGAGAGAGAGAGAGGAGGCGGGAGGGAGAGAGAGGAGGCGGGAGGGAGAGAGAGGAGGCGAGAGGGAGAGAGAGAGATGAGGCGGGAGGGAGAGAGAGAGGAGGCGGGAGGGAGAGAGAGAGAGGAGGCGGGAGGGAGAGAGAGAGAGGAGGCGGGAGGGAGAGAGAGAGAGGAGGCGGGAGGGAGAGAGAGAGAGGAGGCGGGAGGGAGAGAGAGAGGGAGGTAGGGAGAGAGAGAGAGGAGGCGGGAGGGAGAGAGAGAGAGGAGGCGGGAGGGAGAGAGAGAGAGGAGGCGGGCGGGAGAGAGAGAGAGGAGGGAGAGAGAGAGAGGAGGCGGGCGGGAGAGAGAGAGAGAGAGGAGGCGGGCGGGGAGAGAGAGAGAGAGGAGGCGGGCGGGAGAGAGAGGAGGCGGGAGAGAGAGAGGAGGCGGGAGAGAGAGGAGGCGGGAGAGAGAGAGGAGGCGGGAGGGAGAGAGAGGAGGCGGGAGGGAGAGAGAGGAGGCGGGAGGCGAGAGAGAGGAGGCGGGAGGGAGAGAGAGAGAGGAGGCGGGAGGGCGAGAGAGAGAGAGGCGGGAGAGAGAGAGAGAGGAGGCGGGAGGGAGAGAGAGAGAGGAGGCGGGCGGGAGAGAGAGAGAGAGAGGAGGCGGGCGGGAGAGAGAGAGAGAGAGGAGGCGGGCGGGAGAGAGAGGAGGCGGGAGGGAGAGAGAGGAGGCGGGAGGGAGAGAGAGGAGGCGGGAGGGAGAGAGAGGAGGCGGGAGGGAGAGAGAGGAGGCGGGAGGGGAGAGAGAGGAGGCGGGAGGGGAGAGAGAGAGGAGGCGGGAGGGAGAGAGAGAGGAGGCGGGAGGGAGAGAGAGAGAGGAGGCGGGAGGGAGAGAGAGAGAGGAGGCGGGAGAGAGAGAGGAGGCGGGAGGGCGAGAGAGAGAGGAGGCGGGAGGGAGAGAGAGAGGAGGCGGGCGGGGGAGAGAGAGAGAGAGAGAGAGGAGGCGGGCGGGAGAGAAAGAGAGAGGAGGCGGGCGGGAGAGAGAGAGAGAGAGAGGAGGCGGGCGGGAGAGAGAGAGAGAGGAGGCGGGCGGGAGAGAGAGAGAGAGAAGAGGCGGGAGAGAGAGAGAGAGAGGAAGCGGGAGGGAGAGAGAGAGAGAGGAGGCGGGAGGGAGAGAGAGAGAGGAGGCGGGAGGGAGAGAGAGAGAGAGGAGGTGGGAGAGAGAGAGAGAGAGAGAGAGAGGAGGCGGGAGGGAGAGAGAGAGAGAGAGGAGGCGGGAGGGAGAGAGAGAGAGAGAGGAGGCGGGAGGGAGAGAGAGAGAGAGGAGGCGGGAGGGAGAGAGAGAGAGAGGAGGCGGGAGGGAGAGAGAGAGAGGAGGCGGGAGGAGGCGGGAGGAGGCGGGAGGGAGAGGAGGCGGGAGGGAGGAAGGGAGAGGAGGCAGGAGGGAGGAAGGGAGAAGAGGCGGGAGGGAGGAAGGGAGAAGAGGCGGGAGGGAGAGGAGGCGGGAGTGTGCAGTAGTTACCTTGTTGAGAAAGCCCTTGAGGACACTGGCAGCTTTGACTGACAACGATCGAGGAATCCTGATCTGTTTTTCCAATATTACTACAGAGGAGGAGAGAGATTAGATTAGATTTTGAGAGGGCTTTTACAATAGTGACAGAGTGGATATAAAGAGAGAGGCTGTGAAAAATACCTTATTGAAACTGATATGCTGACACTGTGGACATGTGTCAGGCACTGCAGCATTACCACTATCCCAGCCAGCACAATCAGACTTTTGACTAGAGGTGCACAGTAGGGTTGGCAGTATACAGATATTCCTACCGTCCCCCGGGATGTACTGTATTACTGGCTTAGTACACAACAGGGCGTCAAAAACAGACAAACAAAAAGACAATTGGGTGTCCATTACCAGAATGCTAACAAAATTAGCACAAGTAATTAAGCATTTCAATGGATGCTGCTAGCTAAATATGCTTACGAGCCCAAACAAAAAATAAACAAATTACAAAGACAGGCAATCCCGCTCATAAAAACTGTACATATATTAGGTAGGAGCTACTGAATGTCATTTTTGGTGAGTTCAGATATTTACAAGCTAATGTGAACGAGAGACATTATGCAAATGAACATAGTTGAGACCCATGAATGTCTGAAGGAGGAATAGTACTGTGTACACACCGTGTGTGTGGAGTCGCTAGGGCAACATGCCTGCTGTGTACACACCGTGTCTGTCTGGAGTCGCTAGGGCAACAGGCCTGCTGTGTACACACCGTGTGTGTGGAGTCGCTAGGGCAACAGGCCTGCTGTGTACACACCGTGTCTGTGTGGAGTCGCTAGGGCAACAGGCCTGCTGTGTACACACCGTGTCTGTCTGGAGTCGCTAGGGCAACATGCCTGCTGTGTACACACCGTGTGTGTGGAGTCGCTAGGGCAACAGGCCTGCTGTGTACACACCGTGTCTGTGTGGAGTCGCTAGGGCAACAGGCCTGCTGTGTACACACCGTGTCTGTCTGGAGTCGCTAGGGCAACATGCCTGCTGTGTACACACCGTGTCTGTCTGGAGTCGCTAGGGCAACAGGCCTGCTGTGTACACACCGTGTCTGTGTGGAGTCGCTAGGGCAACAGGCCTGCTGTGTACACACCGTGTGTGTGGAGTCGCTAGGGCAACATGCCTGCTGTGTACACACCGTGTGTGTGGAGTCGCTAGGGCAACATGCCTGCTGTGTACACACCGTGTCTGTCTGGAGTCGCTAGGGCAACATGCCTGCTGTGTACACACCGTGTCTGTCTGGAGTCGCTAGGGCAACATGCCTGCTGTGTACACACCGTGTCTGTCTGGAGTCGCTAGGGCAACATGCCTGCTGTGTACACACCGTGTCTGTCTGGAGTCGCTAGGGCAACATGCCTGCTGTGTACACACCGTGTCTGTCTGGAGTCGCTAGGGCAACATGCCTGCTGTGTACACACCATGTGTGTGGAGTCGCTAGGGCAACATGCCTGCTGTGTACACACCGTGTGTGTGGAGTCGCTAGGGCAACATGCCTGCTGTGTACACACCGTGTGTGTGGAGTCGCTAGGGCAACATGCCTGCTGTGTACACACCGTGTGTGTGGAGTCGCTAGGGCAACATGCCTGCTGTGTACACACCGTGTGTGTGGAGTCGCTAGGGCAACAGGCCTGCTGTGTACACACCGTCTGTGTGGAGTCGCTAGGGCAACAGGCCTGCTGTGTACACACCGTGCCTGTGTGGAGTCGCTAGGGCAACATGCCTGCTGTGTACACACCGTGTCTGTCTGGAGTCGCTAGGGCAACATGCCTGCTGTGTACACACCGTGTGTGTGGAGTCGCTAGGGCAACAGGCCTGCTGTGTACACACCGTGCCTGTGTGGAGTCGCTAGGGCAACATGCCTGCTGTGTACACACCGTGTCTGTCTGGAGTCGCTAGGGCAACAGGCCTGCTGTGTACACACCGTGTCTGTCTGGAGTCGCTAGGGCAACTGACCTGCTGTGTACACACCGTGTCTGTGTGGAGTCGCTAGGGCAACAGGCCTGCTGTGCACACACCGTGTCTGTCTGGAGTCGCTAGGGCAACAGGCCTGCTGTGTACACACCGTGTCTGTCTGGAGTCGCTAGGGCAACTGTCCTGCTGTGTACACACCGTGTCTGTGTGGAGTCGCTAGGGCAACATGCCTGCTGTGTACACACCGTGTCTGTCTGGAGTCGCTAGGGCAACAGGCCTGCTGTGTACACACCGTGTCTGTCTGGAGTCGCTAGGGCAACTGACCTGCTGTGTACACACCGTGTCTGTGTGGAGTCGCTAGGGCAACAGGCCTGCTGTGCACACACCGTGTCTGTCTGGAGTCGCTAGGGCAACAGGCCTGCTGTGTACACACCGTGTCTGTCTGGAGTCGCTAGGGCAACAGGCCTGCTGTGTACACACCGTGTCTGTCTGGAGTCGCTATGGCAACAGGCCTGCTGTGTACACACCGTGTCTGTCTGGAGTCGCTAGGGCAACATGCCTGCTGTGTACACACCGTGTCTGTCTGGAGTCGCTAGGGCAACAGGCCTGCTGTGTACACACCGTGTCTGTCTGGAGTCGCTAGGGCAACAGGCCAGCTTGCTCTGCTCAGAGAAGACGGGGGAGGAGCCGACAACAGATCAAGCTGCAGCGACAGCTGTACAGATAACTCATCCCAAGAGAGCTTTGACTTCTCAAACATGGCAGACAGCTAACACAATATGATGCCCTTATTAATTCAGCCACTTAGAGAAATAGCAAGTTAAACTTAGAGGAGTCGAGTTAAAACTGAATTACTTGTTTTTCAAGCAGGGAATTTTTTAAATCTCGTTGCGTTTCAGTAAACGCAGATCTAAAATGGGTATTATTGTAATTTACTGTTCGTTGTGAAACTAATTTTGTGCTTCAAGTTGCACTTTTCCACTCGGATGACAAATCACGAACGGATATCAAAAGACAACGACTGACGTGTAGCTACTTCTCTCAGTGTCGACAGACTCTTTTCCTCCGGTAAGACGTAAGATTAACTTTAAACAAAACATTAGGAAATGTAGCTGGCTACATTTGTTCTGTGATAAACATTAGAAATATGATGGCCATGCATCGTTTCTTGCAACAACAAAAAAAGACCTTGCTTTTTCATTGTATGAATTGACTTACAGCCAGATGGACTTCTATTGTCACTGATGACAATGAAGTGATTTTCTGCCAAATACGTTGCACAAATGTATTTTCTGTGAAGGGAAACTATAGTTGCAGTCCCTGAGCACTCGATAGGAAACGCAACCAGTCACTACACAGCTGAACTCACCAGCTCCCGCTTTCTCCCGTTGTGCTATTTACAAACACACGTGACTGGCTCAACTGTTCTGGGGGAACCACGGTAAGCTTCATAATGTAAAATAATGTGACTGGTAAAATGCAGAACGCATTCTGCTTTATCTCCCAACATGTTGCACTAGCTGACTGCAGGTATTTACTGTAAAAGTAGCTACAAATATTAAAAAGTATTGAAAAATTTAAAATAAATTGTTTCAACGGTACTGAAAAACCATCCCACGGCTAAATAACCCGGTACACGGTATATACCGTTTACCGCCCAAGTCTAGTTGCACAGAGATCCTTTTTTACTGACTGATAAGAGTACCACGTACTTTCTCTTGAGGATCGGCCAATACAGAGTAACAACACGAGTACTTTTCATAACATGAACTTTGACCCTGTCCTAACAGCATTACCTTGGAATAGGTAGTCTTCTGTGTTCTGGTCTGGGTTGTCGGTGCTTCCTACAATGTCGAAGGGCGACCGTCCAGCCATCATTTCAAACATCAGCACCCCCAGAGCCCACCAGTCCACGCTGAAACCGTAGTCCTCTCCTCTCAGTATCTCAGGGGCGATGTAGTTGGGGGTCCCACAGAACGTACTGGTGGTGTCCCCTGGCCTCAAGCCCTCCTACACAGCATCAGGAAGCACACACACACACACACATCTCACAACGTTCAGGGTCCCGTTGGGCTCAGTTGGAGCATGCCACTTGCAACGCCAGGGTTGTGGGTCCCATTCCC
This sequence comes from Oncorhynchus clarkii lewisi, assembly GCF_045791955.1. Classification (NCBI taxonomy): domain Eukaryota; kingdom Metazoa; phylum Chordata; class Actinopteri; order Salmoniformes; family Salmonidae; genus Oncorhynchus; species Oncorhynchus clarkii. The sequence goes on from NC_092174.1 coordinate 40,744,825, forward strand.
ACAGTGGACCAGTACATAAGAGGAATGAAAATGTATATACTCTCTGCTGTAAGTCGCTCTGGATAAGAGCTCTGCTAAATGACTCAAATGTAACACACACACACACACAAGCAAGCTTAAGATGTACAGGGACAACTACAACCGCGCACACACACACACACACACACACACACACACACACAACAAAAAGATACACACAAAGTACAGACAGAAACACAGCAACAGACAGAAACACAGCAACAGACAGAAACACAGCAACAGACAGAAACACAGCAACAGACAGAAACACAGCAACAGACAGAAACACAGCAACAGACAGAAACACAGCAACAGACAAACACAGCAACAGACAGAAACACAGCAACAGACAGAAACACAGCAACAGACAAAAACACAGCAACAGACAGAAACACAGCACAGACAGAAACACAGCAACAGACAGAAACACAGCAACAGACAGAAACACAGCACAGACAGAAACACAGCACAGACAGAAACACAGTACAGACAGAAACACAGTACAGACAGAAACACAGCACAGACAGAAACACAGCACAGACAGAAACACAGCAACAGACAGAAACACAGCAACAGACAGAAACACAGCAACAGACAGAAACACAGCAACAGACAGAAACACAGCAACAGACAGAAACACAGCAACAGACAGAAACACAGCAACAGACACACTTTCGACACCCACCTTGCACATGCCGTAGTCAGTGAGTTTGATGTGTCCCTCCGACTCCAGCAGCACGTTGTCCAGTTTGAGGTCTCTGTAGATGATGCCTCTCTCGTGGAGGTAGTTCAACGCCAAGCTGATCTCTGCGGAGTAAAACCTGACACACACAGAGGGATGGTGAAGAACTAGTCAGACTCAACACACACCACCACCACCGTCGTCATAGAGCTACGCAGCTAATCACCAAGCCCTTGGTTCGTTGAATCAGAGGTGTAATTATTAGTCCAAAACTGAACATTTTGCAACTAAAAAGCAAATGTATTGGCATTGGACAAATTCAGGTAGGTCTCACCCCGTTTGCGTCCGTTTAAGAAACGTTTTGCAACAGAATCGGCATAATGAATACACCCCCAGGTGTGCTAGAGCTGGTGGCCTGCCCCAAAGGTTCTAGGTTCGGAGATGTGGGAATTTTACGTCTGGCAACGTGAGCCTACTGGGGGAGAACAGTAGATGTGTAGTCCTGGGCGTTTCAGAGGAACGGACATGACATACCCTTCAAATTCAAATCTGGACCTGGAAGCCAGTTCCACTGCTTTAAAGGGTATAATTTGTTTCCCTGTAATCAGGGACTGATTTATACCTGGGACACCAGGTGGGTGCATTAATTATCAGGTAGAACGGCACTACAGACCTCGTCGGGTAAGATTGAAACGCTCCCAGGATTATTTCCTGGTGTCTGGTGTAGCCATGACTTCACTGTTCTCACCTGGCGTGTTCCTCAGGTATTTTCCTCTGTCTCTGCATGTGGAACATCAGATCTCCTCCGTTCACATACTCTATGATAAAGAACAGTCTGCTCTCAGTCTGGAAACAGGAGTGAAGCCCCACTAGGAAGGGGTGGTTGGATGCCTGCTCAAACACGTGCTTCTCTGTCTGGACCCAGTCAATGTCCTACAACACACACACACACACACCATTTGGAAATCAAGTCTTAAAACGCAAAAAAAAAAAGTTTAGTAGAAATGACCAGCCATCTATCTGATAGAGGACAGATGGACAGACCGACAGGCAGGCAGACTGACAGACAGACAGACCGACTGACAGGCAGACAGACAGACCGACTGACAGGCAGACCGACTGACTGACAGGCAGACCGACTGACAGGCAGACCGACTGACAGGCAGACAGGCAGGAAGACAGGCAGACAGGCAGGAAGACAGGCAGACAGGCAGGAAGACAGGCAGACCGACTGACAGGAAGACAGGCAAACAGACTGACAGGCTACAGAATGAGACAGAAGATGTTAGGAGTGAGAATGGCTGAACACAGTGAATGGTGTTGACAGACTGCTCCCATCTGATGAGGGCTGCAGAAGAAGTGATTTCTGGCATTCTAAGCACAGTGACTGGATGCCCTAGTGATGTGAGGAGACTGACGATGTGTGAACACAGTGAATAGATACAGATCTCCATTGATGGACAGATAATAATAATAATAATAGGTTTGAACAGAGAGAAGAACTAGACAGACAAAGGAGAAATGGCACAGATGATTGATCAGGTAGCACCTGTCAAAGTGTCGATCATGTGTTAATGTAACTGTGTGTGGGTTTACATGTACCAGTGTGTGTGTGTGTGTGTTTACGGATATCAGTGTATGTTTACATGTACCAGTGTGTGTTTAGTACCTCGTCGTCGTTGACCAGCTCCTTCTTAACCACCTTCATGGCATAGATCCTCTCTGTCTTCTTGAGTCGGACCAGCAGGACCTTGGCATAGCTGCCCCGGCCAATCACGCTCAGCAGATCGAAGTCCACCAGACCTAGACTGGAAGCTGACTTCCCCGTGTTTCTGCTGCAGCGGGCCTACAGGACAGACAGACAGAGTTAAACATGAGACAGAGACACGAGGTAGAGAGACTTGAGACAGAGACACGAGGTAGAGACAGACATGAGACAGAGACACGAGGTAGAGAGACATGAGACAGAGACACGAGGTAGAGAGACATGAGACAGAGACACGAGGTAGAGAGACATGAGACAGAGACACGAGGTAGAGAGACATGAGACAGAGACACGAGGTAGAGAGACATGAGACAGAGACACGGGGTAGAGAGACATGAGACAAAGACACGAGGTAGAGACAGACATGAGACAGAGACACGAGGTAGAGACAGACATGAGACAGAGACACGAGGTAGAGAGACATGAGACAGAGACACGAGGTAGAGAGACATGAGACAGAGACACGGGGTAGAGAGACATGAGACAGGGACACGAGGTAGAGACAGATAAAGACAGACATTTGGCAACAAACACACCTCTTTCTCTTCTCCATCTGAGTTCAAACTCTCACTGGAGTCTTTGTTCTGAGGACCTGAGTAGAGAACGAGAGAGTGATACAGAAGGCTTCCTCCTAGACACTAGAGAGTGATACAGAAGGCTTCCTCCTAGACACTAGAGAGTGATACAGAAGGGTTCCTAGCGGGAATGTTAAGCCTTCTCATTCAGCCAGCCTCTGGGCTTAAAGCGGTCTTCCTGCTAGATGCAACTTAGTGACTAAGGTCTGAAGGAACTATTCATTTAGCCAAAATGTCTTTGATTGTTTACCTAGTTTTGCTCACCAAGGCTAGTTATCTAAGTCTTTAACAAGGCGGTGTGCGTGTGTTACCTGGCTGTTCAGAGTGGTCTAATGGTGTGATGGAGGCCCCCCTATCAGGCCCCATGATGGGCTCCTAGACAGATGAGAGATATGAGAGAACGACAGAGAATCATTGAGAAATACGGAGGCAAAAAGTATTTCAAGTTGGTCCTTTATGAGCCCGAAACTACAGTAGGTCCAGGGCCCAGTCTCTCTGACCGCATAACTGAACTAAGTTAACACTCAGGGCCCAGTCTCTCTGACCGCATAACTGAACTAAGTTAACACTCAGGGCCCAGTCTCTCTGACCGCATAACTGAACTAAGTTAACACTCAGGGCCCAGTCTCTCTGACCGCATAACTGAACTAAGTTAACACTCAGGGCCCAGTCTCTCTGACCGCATAACTGAACTAAGTTAACACTCGGGGCCCAGTCTCTCTGACCACATAACTGAACTAAGTTAACACTCAGGGCCCAGTCTCTCTGACCGCATAACTGAACTAAGTTAACACTCAGGGCCCAGTCTCTCTGACCGCATAACTGAACTAAGTTAACACTCAGGGCCCAGTCTCTCTGACCGCATAACTGAACTAAGTTAACGCTCAGGGCCCACAGTTTCTCTGACCACATAACTGAACTAAGGTAAAACTCAGGGCCCACAGTCTCTCTGACCGCATAACTGAACTAAGTTAACACTCAGGGCCCACAGTTTCTCTGACCACATAACTGAACTAAGGTAAAACTCAGGGCCCACAGTCTCTCTGACCACATAACTGAACTAAGTTAACACTCAGGGCCCACAGTCTCTCTGACCGCATAACTGAGCTAAGTTAACACTCAGGGCCCACAGTCTCTCTGACCGCATAACTGAACTAAGGTAAAACTCAGGGCCCACAGTCTCTCTGACCACATAACTGAACTAAGGTAAAACTCAGGGCCCACAGTCTCTCTGACCGCATAACTGAACTAAGGTAAAACTCAGGGCCCACAGTCTCTCTGACCACATAACTGAACTAAGTTAACACTCAGGGCCCACAGTCTCTCTGACCACATAACTGAACTAAGTTAACACTCAGGGCCCACAGTTTCTCTGACCACATGACTGAAGAAAAGTAAAACTCAGGGACACCAGGCTCTGCCTGCTCTCTGCATCTCACCTGGATCTGTTTACCACACTCCACGCTGACCAGTTTGTGACACTTCTTGTGGACCAGCAGTTTGCAGTTGATGCATTTGTAGCCCTGTCTCCCCAGACCCCAGATACGGTCTGTGCAGATGGCACAGTGAGCTCTCTACCATGAGCATACAGGAGAGAACAGACAAATTTAAAACAACCACCTTCAAATATCAACTTATCATTAATACAGCTAAGTCACTGATTGGGAGGACAGAGAGATGGAGTGGAAGAGAGAGATGAGAGAAAGAGAGAGAAAGAGAGACAGGGACAGAGAGGATTCTCACCCTGTTGAACCGTTTGGGCTGGAAGACATGACCACTGGCATAGTAGAGTTTCCTCCAGCGCCGAGCCCCACGACGATATATAGACTCTGAGGAAGAGAAGAACACGGGGATTACTGGAACAAGTGTGTGTGTGTGTCTCAATCTTCAGAGAACAAAAGAAGGGACAAGAGATGTAGACTTACTGTCTTCTCCTGGACAGGGCATGCCAGGCTTCTCTGGGATACATGGAAACACTGGAGGAAGAAAGGGACACCATTAAACCATGGTTGCAATTCCTACCTCACACGTGCCTGTGTGTGCGCCAGAGGTGGGGTAGAGTGGATGCTCTCATTATCTAGCAGACTGTGCCCTTCCCCCTATCCTCCACCTCCCCTGCTCTGGTCCCCCCTCCTCTCCTGCTCTGGTCCACCCCCCCCCCCCCCCCCTCTCCTGCGCTGCCCCCCCCCCCCTCTCCTGCTCTGCCCCCCCCCCCCTCTCCTGCTCTGGTCCCCCCCACCTCTCCTGCTCTGCCCCCCCCCCCTCCACTCCCCTCCCGCTCTTGCCCCCCCCCCCCACCACACACACACTCTCCTCTACTTCCTCCATCTTGCTCTTAACCTGTGGCCCTGCTTTCTCTCTGGTGTTGATAAAAGACAACCAATCTCACATGCACTGACAGACAGACAACTCTATAAACACTGGTCTATTTCCTGGTGTCTGTGAGGCTGTGTGATGTTAATCTAGTTAGCAGGAGAGTATCAGTGGAACAGACAGAGTGTGACTTATAATGGTGTCTGCTGTTGTAAAAAAAAAACATTTATTCAATTCAATAAATACATTGAATTGAATGTAATGGAAGCTCAGTATACTTATTCTGTTGTCGGGATGTTGTCTGCACTGTCAGACCAGCAAAGACTTTCCCTTGGGTATCAAAACAGTTTATACATTTTGGAAGGCAGGTAGCCTAGAGGTTAGGCGCGACAAGCCACTAACTGAAAGGTACCTGGTTCGAATCCCCCCGAGCCGACAAGGTGACAAATCTGACGATGTGCCCTTGAGCAAGGCACTTCACCGTAATTGTTCATGCAAGTCGCTCTGAATAAGAGCGTCTGCTAAATGACTAAATGTTTTATTTTTTATTAAATGGAAGGTTTATGTATTTACTATGTTGTCAGATGCAGAAGGTCCCGTTACCGTGGATGATGAGTTCAGAGTCTTTGTTGACTTCATAGAGCCTCAGGGCTTCCACCAGCTCCAGCTGAGACGATACTGTACACGGGTCACCTGGGAAGACAGAGAGATGGGTCATGGCTGGGTCACTGTGTACTCCGTGTACATCCAAGTGTCTGATGATAGATAAACCTACTGGAACCACCCGATTCCCTATTCAGTGCACAAATACTTCTGACCAGAGTCACAAAGGCCGATATGATAGTCAGAATCATTTTATCTGCCCAAACACCACAAGTTAACACAAAGCCAGTGTTACTTTTACAGTGAAGACTCTCAAAATGTCTAAGCTGAGGTTATTGAGATATTCTCAATATTGAATATCCGTGTCTAAGACAGAGAGCGTGTAGGTGTGTGTGGAGGCAGTGTCTCGGTCTTCATTATGTTAAGTTTGTTTTTCAGAGCCTAGTGGAGTATACGATAGAGAGATCGAGTCATGCATCTTCATCACACCCAGCCCACATGGGCTTACAAGACACCGTATTTGCTGTATCCAAATAAAATGATCATACTTACACACACACACACACACACACACACACACACACACACACACACACACACACGGAAATAAACATATGAAACGCAAAACAAAAACCTTTCAGTTATACAACTTATCTTGTCGTGTCACTTTGGAAATACAGTTTGCAACCAGCAACACTTCTTTTCTGGGTAGCCAGCCCAGTTTGTTCATCACTACTCCGAACAAGGTTACTCTTAAATCATGGTATAGAGTCAAATACTAAGCGCAGTTCATTCTCCATCTCCCCTAAAAGTAAACCCACCACTGCCTTCTCTCTGCATATCAAACCACACCCTTATCTCTACATAGTGATACTTCTGGCTAGTCACAATGAGTGTGATCTGAGATCTGCCCATGAAGACATCTCTAAAAAATGAGAAAGACGGCTGGATGGAGGGGATATATTGTTTTTTTTTTGTATTGTAATGTTTTTAAAATTGTATAAACTGCCTTAATGTTGCTGGACTCCAGGAAGAGTAGCTGCTGCCTCGGCAGGAACTACATGGTGATCCATAATAAACCCCAGGAAGAGTAGCTGCTGCCTCGGCAGGAACTACATGGGGATCCTTAATAAACCCCAGGAAGAGTAGCTGCTGCCTTGGCAGGAACTAATGGGGATCCATAATAAACCCCAGGAAGAGTAGCTGCTGCCTCGGCAGGAACTACATGGGGATCCTTAATAAACCCCAGGAAGAGTAGCTGCTGCCTTGGCAGGAACTAATGGGGATCCATAATAAACCCTAGGAAGAGTAGCTGCTGCCTTGGCAGGAACTAATAGTGATCCTTAATAAATACAAACACATATTTAGAAGGAGAACTACGGTAAACAAACCTTCTTCGTCGATCCACTTCATGGTGAAGAGCTGGTCGTTGTCCATGCAACACATGTCTTTGACCTCCCCGTACAGCTCCTCGTAGGAGATGGACGGCTCAAAGTGGGTGATCATGATGTCCCTGAGAGAGAGGGGACAGGATACATTAAATACACACTCTTATTTTCTCAAAGTGGCCCATATACAAAAAGTCTCAGAGTAGGAGTGCTGATCTAGGACCAGGTACCCTCTTGTCCATATAATTATGATCTGCAAACCAATACTGATCCAAGATACACAGCACTACTAGCCTGAGATGCTTTGTAAATACAGGCCAGTGTATATACAATTATGTGTAGGGTCACATGACCTGACCAGAAAGAAAAAAAACAGAAATGCATAGAGAGAGAATGAATGTGAAATGGTGAATCCCTGTTTGTTTTTTTATAGCTGTTGTTGCTATGAATGTCCAACATCTGACTCTAGATCAGGGATGGGCAACTGTTGGCCCGTGGATCAATTCCCCTATTGTTGGTGGTGGGAGAGAACTCAGTCTCAACTTACTGTTGTGAGTTTGAATATAATACACAAGGTGTTGTTGTGTATTATCAGGTTTAATCTTGTTGCGTCAGTCTGTAACCAAGTTTCCACCCACAGGTTTAATCTCGTTATGTCAGTCTGTAACCAAGTTTAATCTTGTTATGTCAGTCTGTAACCAAGTTCCCACCCACAGGTTGAATCTTGTTGTGTCAGTCTGTAACCAGGTTTCCACCCACAGGTTTAATCTTGTTGTGTCAGTCTGTAACCAAGTTTCCATCCACAGGTTTAATTGTGTTGTCAGTCTGTAACCAAGATCCACCCACAGGTTTAATTGTGTTATGTCAGTCTGTAACCAAGATCCACCCACAGGTTTAATCTCGTTGTCAGTCTGTAACCAAGATCCACCCACAGGTTTAATCTCGTTATGTCAGTCTGTAACCAAGTTTCCATCCACAGTTTTAATGCAAGTAAAGTAATACTGTATGAAAATAAAATAAATAAATTCACGACAGCTGTGATGGAAACAGGAAGTTTCGGAACAATACTATAAATTCAGACCGATCATTTGTTCTTTCAAGATGGTGGGATGTTTGGGTCCGTAAAATTAATTAGGCTACAAATGGAGGTGGAAATGACTTTATGCACAAATATAGATATAACAACCATCAAATGGTGACTTTAATATTCACATGGAAAGGTCCACAGACCCACTCCAAAAGGCTTTCGGAGCCATCATCGACTCAGTGGGTTTTGTCCAACATGTCTCTGGACCCACTCACTGTCACAGTCATACTCTGGACCTAGTTTTGTTCCATGGAATAAATGTTGTGGATCTTAAATGTTTTTCCTCATAATCCTGGACTATCGGACCACCATTTTATTACGTTTGCAATTGCAACAAATAAACTGCTCAGACCCCAACCAAGGAACATCAAAAGTCGTGCTATAAATTCACAGACAACACAAAGATTCCTTGATGTTCTTCAAGATTCCCTCTGTCTACCCAAGGACGCCAGAGGACAAAAATCAGTTAACCACCTAACTGAGGAACTCAATTTAACCTTGCGCAATACCCTAGATGCAGTTGCACCCCTAAAAACATTTCTCATAAGAAACTAGCTCTCTGGTATACAGAAAATACCCGAGCTCTGAAGCAAGCTTCCAGAAAATTGGAACAGAAATGGCGCCACACCAAACTGGAAGTCTTCCGACTAGCTTGGAAAGACAGTACCGTGCAGTACCGAAGAGCCCTTACTGCTGCTGGATCATCCTATTTTTCTAACTTAATTGAGGAAAATAAGAACAATCCGAAATTCCTTTTTGATACTGTCGCAAAGTTAACTAAAAAGCAGCATTCCCCAAGAGAGGATGGCTTTCACTTTAGCAGTGATAAATTCATGAACTTCTTTGAGGAAAAGATCATGATTATTAGAAAGCAAAATACGGACTCCTCTTTAAATTTGCGTATTCCTTCAAAGCTCGGTTGTCCAGAGTCGGCACAACTCTGCCAGGACCTAGGATGAAGAGAGACGCTCAAGTGTTTTAGTGCTATATCTCTTGACACAATGATGAAAATAATCATGGCCTCTAAACCTTCAAGCTGTATACTGGACCCTATTCCAACTAAACTACTGAAAGAGCTGCTTCCTGTGCTTGGCCTTCCTATGTTGAACATAATAAACGGCTCTCTATCCACCGGATGTGTACCAAACTCACTAAAAGTGGCAGTAATAAAGCCTCTCTTGAAAAAGCCAAACCTTGACCCAGAAAATATAAAAAACTATCGGCCTATATCGAATCTTCCATTCCTCTCAACATTTTTAGAAAAGGCTGTTGCACAGCAACTCACTGCCTTCCTGAAGACAAACAATGTATACGAAATGCTTCAGTCTGGTTTTAGACCCCATCATAGCACTGAGACTGCACTTGTGAAGGTGGTAAATTACCTTTTAATGGCATCAGACCGAGGCTCTGCATCTGTCCTCGTGCTCCTAGACCTTAGTGCTGCTTTTGATACCATCGATCACCACATTCTTTTGGAGAGATTGGAAACCCAAATTGGTCTACACGGACAAGTTCTGGCCTGGTTAAGATCTTATCTGTCGGAAAGATATCAGTTTGTCTCTGTGAATGGTTTGTCCTCTGACAAATCAACTGTAAATTTCGGTGTTCCTCAAGGTTCCGTTTTAGGACCACTATTGTTTTCACTATATATTTTTACCTCTTGGGGATGTCATTCGAAAACATAATGTTAACTTTCACTGCTATGCGGATGACACACAGCTGTACATTTCAATGAAACATGGTGAAGCACCAAAATTGCCCTCGCTAGAAGCATGTGTTTCAGACATAAGGAAGTGGATGGCTGCAAACGTTCTACTTTTAAACTCGGACAAAATAGAGATGCTTGTTCTAGGTCCCAAGAAACAAAGAGATCTTCTGTTGAATCTGACAATTAATCTTAATGGTTGTACAGTCGTCTCAAATAAAACTGTGAAGGACCTTGGCGTTACTCTGGACCCTGATCTCTCTTTTGAAGAACATATCAAGACCATTTCAAGGACCGCTTTTTTCCATCTACGTAACATTGCAAAAAATCAGAAACTTTCTGTCCAAAAATGATGCAGAAAAATGAATCCATGCTTTTGTCACTTCTAGGTTAGACTACTGCAATGCTCTACTTTCCGGCTACCCGGATAAAGCACTAAATAAACTTCAGTTAGTGCTAAATATAGCTGCTAGAATCCTGACTATATCATTTTTTTTTTTATCATATTACTCCAGTGCTAGCCTCCCTACACTGGCTTCCTGTCAAAGCAAGGGCTGATTTCAAGGTTTTACTGCTAACCTACAAAGCATTACATGGGCTTGCTCCTACCTATCTCTCTGATTTGGTCCTGCCGTACATACCTACACGTACGCTACGGTCACAAGACGCAGGCCTCCTAATTGTCCCTAGAATTTCTAAGCAAACAGCTGGAGGCAGGGCTTTCTCCTATAGAGCTCCATTTTTATGGAACGGTCTGCCTACCCATGTCAGAGACGCAAACTCGGTCTCAACCTTTAAGTCTTTACTGAAGACTCATCTCTTCAGTGGGTCATATGATTGAGTGTAGTGGGAAGGTGAACGGAAAGGCTCTGGAGCAACGAACCGCCCTTGCTGTCTTTGCCTGGCCGGTTCCCCTCTTTCCACTGGGATTCTCTGCCTCTAACCCTATTACAGGGGCTGAGTCACTGGCTTACTGGGGCTCTCTCATACCGTCCCTGGAGGGGGTGCGTCACCTGAGTGGGTTGATTCACTGATGTGGTCATCCTGTCTGGGTTGGTGCCCCCCCCCTTGGGTTGTGCCGTGGCGGAGATCTTTGTGGGCTATACTCAGCCTTGTCTCAGGATGGTAAGTTGATGGTTGAAGATATCCCTCTAGTGGTGTGGGGGCTGTGCTTTGGCAAAGTGGGTGGGGTTATATCCTTCCTGTTTGGCCCTGTCCGGGGGTGTCCTTGGGTGGGGCCACAGTGTCTCCTGACCCCTCCTGTCTCAGCCTCCAGTATTTATGCTGCAGTAGTTTATGTGTCAGGGGGCTAGGGTCAGTTTGTTATATCTGGAGTACTTCTCCTGTCCTATTCAGTGTCCTGTGTGAATTTAAGTGTGCTCTCTCTAATTCTCTCTTTCTCTCTCTCTTTCTCTCTCTCGGAGGACCTGAGCCCTAGGACCATGCCTCAGGACTACCTGACATGATGACTCCTTGCTGTCCCCAGTCCACCTGGCCATGCTGCTGCTCCAGTTTCAACTGTTCTGCCTTATTATTATTCGACCATGCTGGTCATTTATGAACATTTGAACATCTTGGCCATGTTCTGTTATAATCTCCACCCGACACAGCCAGAAGAGGACTGGCCACCCCACATAGCCTGGTTCCTCTCTAGGTTTCTTCCTAGGTTTTGGCCTTTCTAGGGAGTTTTTCCTAGCCACCGTGCTTCTACACCTGCATTGCTTGCTGTTTGGGGTTTTAGGCTGGGTTTCTGTACAGCACTTTGAGATATCAGCTGATGTACGAAGGGCTATATAAATAAATTTGATTTGATTTGAATGGAGGTAAACTTGAGGAGTCACGCGATGATCTGGTATTCGGACCTCCCACTACGACTCTGTAAAACATGCAGTTTATTAGGCCACAGATTATTATTTTTTATTTATTTGCCTTTACCTCCCTTATCTCACCTCATTTGCTCACATCGTATATAGGCTTGTTTATACTGTATTATTGACTGTATGTTTGTTTTACTCCATGTGTAACTCTGTGTCGTTGTACGTGTCGAACTGCTTTGCTTTATCTTGGCCAGGTCGCAATTGTAAATGAGAACTTTTTCTCAACTTGCCTACCTGGTTAAATAAAGGTGAAATAAATCAAATAAAATGAAAAGTTCTGATGAACTTCACAGGGTGGTGACCGTGCACGGTGACGGGCTTGACGCTGCCAACCAATAAATATTCAGGGTCTTATTCATGGTTACATGACGATCAATGCTTGACAACAAAAATATTATTGCTCTTATTCCTAATAATTCCATTATATATACACACACTAGTCTACCTGCACTGTATCTGTGACCTGTTGGCTAGAGAGCACGTGTCAAGACCAGAGTAGATACATTTACTCTTTAACGCAACTGTTTTTGTGACAAAACTATCAGTAGTGTTGAAAATATGACAGAAACACATTGTACATTCCATTTTTATTCTGTACATTCCATTTTTATTCTGTACATTCCATTTTTATTCTGTACATTCCATTTTTATTCTGTACATGAAAATGTTAAGCGAATAAGTATATTTTGTGTGCATTGTCATCACACACTGATTTTCTATCTGCAACAAGTCTGTTTGGTGGAAATACCACAGGTGAGAAAATAAACATATTCTTCATGCAGAGTTTAGAACACTGGTATGAAAATCTGTCAATGTGATGGAAACCTACCTACAACTGACAGTCACTCAGTTAGCCCATGTGAGAAAAAAACAACATTTGTTTGGTAAGTTAGTCTAGCCAGTTATCTAAACTTGTAGGAATCATGGTCGAACTGATTGAGTCGACCATGATTTTGTTAAGTCACTCTCACTCAGATTTCATATATAAAAATAAAAAAACATCTCTCTTCGACCCATGGCAAAACGTGTACAATTGCAGTAAACTTGCTTTAAAAAAAAAAAGTACAACATTCACTTAGGGCGTCCAAAAGGCTAGGGCCGACTGTGGCTGCATGTGTGAGTATGGATGTGGGTATCGTCAAAGTTGCCCATCCCTGGTCTGGAACAGCCTCTGGCCTATAATCTACCAGCTCTATCCACAATCACCAATCCCTCCATGGCCCCCTGATAGCCAGGCTAGCAGTCTACAGGACAAGAGACAGACGGATAGCAGAGCGATACAGCAGCTCTCTCTGGCAGCATCCAAAATGACATCCAAAAGTACACTACTTTTGACCAGAGCCCTATGGGAATAGGGTGTTATTTGGGATGCATGATCTGTCACAGCCAGAAGGATTGGTGGCCAGCGCTAGCAGCCCTCCTCCCTCTGTCCAATGACAGTATGTTAATGAGGCACAGGGGAGGCTGCACTCCCGGGTTTCACAGCCATCACACAGACAGCAGGCTGGGTTTTACAACCACCACACAGACAGCAGGCTGGGTTTAACAGCCACCACACAGACAGCAGGCTGGGTTTAACAGCCACCACACAGACAGCAGGCTGGGTTTTACAGCCACACAGACAGCAGGCTGGGTTTTACAACCATCACACAAACAGCAGGCTGGGTTTTACAACCATCACACAAACAGCAGGCTGGGTTTTACAACCACCAGACAGCAGGCTGAGTTTCACAACCATCACACAGACAGCAGGCTGAGTTTCACAACCACCACACAGACAGCAGGCTGGGTTTCACAACCACCACACAGACAGCAGGCTGGGTTTCACAACCACCACACAGACAGCAGGCTGGGTTTCACAACCACCACACAGACAGCAGGCTGGGTTTCACAACCACCACACAGACAGCAGGCTGGGTTTCACAACCACCACACAGACAGCAGGCTGGGTTTCACAACCACCACACAGACGGGCAGGCTGGGTTTCACAACCACCACACAGACACCAGGCTGGGTTTCACAACCACCACACAGACAGCAGGCTGGGTTTCACAACCACCACACAGACAGCAGGCTGGGTTTCACAACCACCACACAGACAGCAGGCTGGGTTTCACAACCACCACACAGACAGCAGGCTGGGTTTCCCAACCACCACACAGACAGCAAGCTGGGTTTCACAATCATCACACAGACAGCAGGCTGGGTTTTACAACCACACAGACAGGAGGCTGGGTTTCACAACCATCACACAGACAGCAGGCTGAGTTTCACAAACACACAGACATCAGGCGTGGCAGAGAGAGAGACCTGCACTGTTGCCACAAGAAAAGGGCAACCACTGAGATAACAAACACCATTGTAAAAACAACACATAATTATGTTAATGTACAAAAGGGGAAAAAAATAAATGAACTATTTGCACATCATTACAACATTGTACATAGACATGACATTTGAAATGTCCCTATTCCTTTCAAACTTTAGTGACTGACGTTTACTGTTAATTTTGTTTAGTTTATTTCACTTTTTTAAATAATCAATTTCACTTATTTTAGCAATGTAAACGTGTTTCCCCATGCCAATAAAGCCCATTGAATTGAGAGTGGAGTAAAGGCCATCACAGCCAGTCTGACCCCTGAGGGCAGCACCTGTCATCTCACTCTCTTTACTACCATCAAAACAAACCCCCTCTCCAGCCCCAGTCACCATCCCGCTGGGTCTCTTTATAGGGGGACAGTAAAACAGCAGCTCTCACAGAGAGACACCACCCACACTGGCATAGTCAAGGTCATCAGGACAGACAGACATCCACCCAAACAGAACCCATCCTCCTTCCACCAGACTAGAACCCATCCTCCTTCCACGGGACCTATACACCAGACTAGAACCCATCCTCCTTCCACGGGACCTATACACTAGACTAAAACCCGTCCTCCTTCTACAGGGCCTATACACCAGACTAGAACCCATCCTCCTTCCACCAGACTAGAACCCATCCTCCTTCCACGGGGCCTATACACCAGACTAGAACCCATCCTCCTTCCACAGGGCCTATACACCAGACTAGAACCCAACCTCCTTCCACCAGACTAGAACCCACCCTCCTTCCACGGGGCCTATACACCAGACTAGAACCCATCCTCCTTCCACAGGGCCTATACACCAGACTAGAACCCATCCTCCTTCCACCAGACTAGGACCCATCCTCCTTCCACCAGACTAGAACCCATCCTCCTTCCACAGGGCCTATACACCAGACTAGAACCCATCCTCCTTCCACCAGACTAGAACCCGTCCTCCTTCCACCAGACTAGAACCCATCCTCCTTCCACCAGACTAGAACCCATCCTCCTTCCACAGGGCCTATACACCAGACTAGAACCCATCCTCCTTCCACAGGGCCTATACACCAGACTAGAACCCATCCTCCTTCCACCAGACTAGAACCCATCCTCCTTCCACCAGACTAAAACCCATCCTCCTTCCACAGGGCCTATACACCAGACTAGAACCCATCCTCCTTCCACAGGGCCTATACACCAGACTAGGACCCATCCTCCATCCACCAGACTAGAACCCATCCTCCTTCCACCAGACTAGAACCCATCCTCCTTCCACCAGACTAGAACCCATCCTCCTTCCACCAGACTAGAACCCATCCTCCTTCCACAGGGCCTATACACCAGACTAGGACCCATCCTCCTTCCACCAGACTAGAACCCATCCTCCTTCCACCAGACTAGAACCCATCCTCCTTCCACAGGGCCTATACACCAGACTAGAACCCATCCTCCTTCCACAGGGCCTATACACCAGACTAGGACCCACATGATCACGTCGGTCCATATGGAAAAAGGTCAACAAAAAAAAATGTTGCTTTTTTTTAAAACTTTCGGTGCAAAAGATGCACCTCTTTCCCTTCAAATGATCATGACAGTCTGAGTAAGGTCATACAGAAGCTGGAGGTAGAGGTAGTTGAAATACATCAACACTGTGCTATGTAATGCGTGGCAATAAATAATATTGCATAGTACAACAGTGTGTGTGCAGCAATTTCTACCACTTTCCCATGTTGTGGGGTCTAGCCTGCTCCTGGGAAAATGGTTGGATGTGCTAGCTGTAAGCCTATATTACTACTGAAGTGCATAGCCTACTTTAGGTGAGCTCTGTCAACCTCAGAGGTTCTTGGCAGACAGAGAATGGGTTGGTGTCTCCTACATTCCCTCCCCCTCTCTTTTTCTCTCACGTGTTCTCTTGATCCTCCTTCATGTTCCCTCGCATCCTTCTCTCTTCATTCTAGGGTTGTGGTAACACTTTTTGTTATTGTTTTTTGTGTGCATTTTTTAAAACAAAAAGCAGAACAAACTATTTGGTCCTTTAAAAAACCAGGAGTATGTCAAATATTGTGTGATAAGATAAATACATGTGTGTTTCCAACATTAGGGGCTGTTGTTCTTAAGTTAAATCCGCTTCGTGTTTTTGTTTCCTTACCACGATACTAACAAGTATCAATCACACTATACTGGTATCGTACCCAGCCATAATTCTCTTTTTCTATTCCTCCCTCTCTGCATTCTCTCCTTCATTCTCTCCCTCCCCCTCTTTCTCTCTCCATCCTGTTTGTGTTAATTAGTGACAGTACAGGAGAAGGAGTGTTAACCATCATTCTGGTTGGTAGCTACACTTCTACAGGCCTCCTTAGCACCAGAGCCACACACACACACACACACACAGTAGCAACATAGCTAGTGGCTACACACCCACAGAGAGGCAGGGATCAGGGTGAATAGAATGGAGGGTAAGTTTTTTCTAATACCCAAATAACCACGGTTATAAAGACAGACTGCTCAATGATAGGGCCAACTGAATCCTTAGCACCATCGCCACACACACAGTAGCAACATAGCTAGTGGCCACACACACACACACAAACACACTAGCAACATAGCTAGTGGCCACACACACACACACACACACGTTGTTTCTCAAATGAAACCCCATTCATTCAAGCCACACAGTGCTGTTACGACACAGAGTCAGTATCAAGGCCAGCATACTTCATGATGTGACGTCCAGCCAGGAAATCGAACCTTAATTCATTTATTTGTCAGGGACCTTGGTACAACATGCCAATGCACCAGGTAGTCCTGAGCACTAGTGGTTCATTTAAACACCTTGCTTCAATAAGGTGGTTAGAGTGCTGGACTAATAACCGAAAGATTGCAAGTTCGAATCCCCGAGCTGACAAGGTAAAAATCTGTAGCTCTGCCCCTGAACAAGGCAGTAACCCACTGCTCCTAGGAACTAATGCTATAGCCTCAGAAAACTACTGGATACTGCCATGGTTGGT
Organism: Oncorhynchus clarkii lewisi; assembly: GCF_045791955.1. NCBI lineage: Eukaryota > Metazoa > Chordata > Actinopteri > Salmoniformes > Salmonidae > Oncorhynchus > Oncorhynchus clarkii. The sequence continues at coordinate 40,762,191 of NC_092174.1, forward strand.
AAAAACAACATGAGAAACTCTAGGCCTGCATGTTCACCTGCCTTGGGGATGGAGACAGGCCTGGTGTTCTGCTGTGGGGATAAGTGGTCGTCTTGTCTTCACCATGACTTTGGCCTGAACCACCTCAGAAGATGAGTGTAACAGATGGATTGTGCGAATACAGTGGCTCGTCACTGGCGAGTAACAGAATAAATGCCATCTGTCCTTGCGCAAAAAGAAATTGGAATTAGTGGTGTTTCACAGTGGGTTTTCGATCCAGAGAAATGTAACTGTGAATATCTGTTATATTTAAAATTATATATATACATTTTTTTACTTGCTTTTCAGCATTCATGGGGCAGCAGGTAGCCTAGTGGTTAGAGTGCTGGACTAATAACCGAAAGGTTGCAAGTTCTAATCCCCGAGCTGGAGCTCTGCCCCTGAACAAGGCAGTTAACCCACTGCTCTCCTAGGCTGTCATTGAAAATAAGAATGTGTTCTTATCAGACTTGCCTAGTTAAATAAAGATTTTTAAAAAATAGGGGTAGTTCATTAGTTAGCCTAGCAGATCAAAAACGCTTCTTATTTTAAATTCTGCTGTGCTTCAGTCAGGGCTCGCTACAAATCATGAATCTAAAAAAACAACATATTACAGTTCCACTTCTCTGCTCGGATTAAATATCTTTGCTCTCGTCATTGGATCACAAGAGCTCTGACTGACGTGTAGGCTACTTTTCTGGCTACATACTTTCAATTAGAAACAGTAGAAATATGATTACCATGCATTGTTTTCAGCAACAACAACAAAATAATATTTTATTGTAAGCTACTTTACTTGTAGCTTACTAGCCAAATAGTGTTGCACTTCTGTTTAGAGGTCGACCGATTAATCGCAATGGCCAATTAATTAGGGCCGATTTTCAAGTTATAACAATCGGTAATCAGCATTTTTGGACACCAATAATGGCCGATTACATTGCACTCCACGAGGAGACTGCGTGGCAGGCTGACTACCTGTTATGCGAGTGCAGCAAGGAGCCAAGGCTAGGTGCTAGCTAGCATTAAACGTATCTTATAAAAACAATCAATCTGAACATAATCACTAGTTAACTACACATGGTTGATGATATTACTAGTTCATCTAGCTCGTCCTGCATTGCATATAATCGATGCATTGCATATAATCGATGCGGTGCCTGTCAATTTATCATTGAATCACAGCTTACTTTGCCAAATGGGTGATTTAACAAGTGCATTCGCGAAAAAAGCACTGTCGTTGTACCAATGTGAACCTATTGATTAACATCAACGCCTTTCTTAAAATCAATACACAGGTATATATTTTTAAACCTGCATGTTTTGTTAATATTGCCTGCTAACATGAATTTCTTTTAACTAGGGAAATTGTGTCACTTCTCTTGCGTTCTGTGCAACAGAGTCAGGGTATATGCAGCAGTTTGGGCCGCCTGGCTTGTTGCGAACTGTGTGAAGACCATTTCATCCTAACAAAGACAGCCAACTTTGCCAAACGGGGGATGATTTAACAAAAGCGCATTTGCCAAAAAAGCACAATCGTTGCACGAATGTACCTAACCATAAACATCAATGCCTTTATTAAAATCAATATATTTTAAAACCTGCATATTTAGTTTAAAAGAATACATGTTAGCAGGCAATATTAACTAGGCAAATTGTGTCACTTCTCTTGCGTTTATTGCACGCAGAGTCAGGGTATATGGAACAGTGTGGGCCACCTGGCTCGTTGCAAACTAATTTGCCAGAATTTTACATAATTATGACATTGAAGGTTGTGCAACGTAACAGCAATATTTAGACTTATGTATGCCATACGTTAGATAAAATACGGAACGGTTCCATATTTCACTGAAAGAATAAACATTTTGTTTTTGAAATTATAGTTTCAGGATTTGACCATATTAATGACCAAAGGCTCGTATTTCTGTGTTTATTATATTATAATTAAGTCTATGATTTGATAGAGCACAGTCTGACTGAGCGGTGGTAGGCAGCAGCATGCTCGTAAGAATTCCTTCAAACAGCACTTTCCTGCTTTTGCAGCTCTTCGCTGTGCTTCAAGCATTGCGCTGTTTATGACTTCAAGCCAATCAACTCCCGAGATTAGGCTGGCAATACTAAAGTAACTATTAGAACATCCAATAGTCAGAGGTATATGAAATACAAATGGTAGAGAGAGAAATAGTCCTATAATAACTACAACCTAAAACTTCTTAACTGGGAATATTGAAGACTCATGTTAAAAGGAACCACCAGCTTTCATATGTTCTGAGCAAGAAACTGAAACGTTAGCTTTCTTACATGGCACATATTGCACTTTTACTTTCTTCTCCAACACTTTGTTTTTGCATTATTTAAACCAATTGAACATGTTTCATTATTTATTTGAGACTAAATTGATTTTATTGATGTATTATATTAATTTAAAAGTTAAAATAAAAGTGCTCATTGAGTATTGTTGTAATTGTCATTATTAAAATATATATATATATATATTTATTTTTTAAATCGGCCGGTATCGACTTTTTTTTTGGTCCTCCAATAATCGGTAACGGTGTTGAAAAATCATAATCGGTTGACCTCTACTTCTGTTGTCATGTGATGAAAACAATTTTCTGCTGAATGTTATGAACTATAGTTCATGCCCCATCTCACTCTATTGAAGAACAAAATAATACTGACTTTCAATATGAAAACATGTTGTTTTTTATGTATGGTCTGTTTTTTGAAAATGCTGATTTCTGAAAACTAAAGTGACCCCTGGATGTATCCTGGCCATGAGTGTAGGTACACCACCCTGGCAACCCCATCTGCTGCTGGGCGGGTAGATCATCGGTCACTCCAGCATGGAGGCAGCACACCTAGGAACATCCATCATCTCTCTGTCACGGTGTTACTGCTGGGAGGCATGGAATCCCACCACCACCCACCCTGCTCCACTGAACTGCTACAGAACCTGCTGTGGTACTCTCTCACACACACACACAACCTTCACCCACAGAGAGGCAGGGATCAGGGTGAATAGAATGGAGGGTAAGGTTGTTCCAATACCCAAATAACCACGGTCATATGGACAGAACGCTCAATGATAAGGTCAACTGAATCATAACATGGTGAGATTGACTATTCCATAAACAGTTCAGCCTAGCTAAGTGCCAGCCCCATTACGAGCAAAACAAATTGACCGCTAACTGTAATTAAATCTAGCAACAAGATTAGGCTACTTGTCAAACAAAAACAATCATAGCATCCAGCAGGGCTAATCAAGATTCAGCACATTGATCCATTTATAAAATTGGCCCTTTGATCCATTCTGAACATATATTTTTTTGAGCCAATAGAATACAATTTTTTTGTTTTTGTTACTATAGTTAACGCTGTGAATCAATATCACCGAATGTACCAGTTACAGCCGATCAGTGCTGCTAACATCAGCCAATCGGAGTTGACTGTACCAGACCACCGCCTCAGCCGAGCTATTTTACAAGCTGGCTAGCAAATTTTACAAACATTTAGCACAGAGAATGTAAGCTGACAAAATGTTCCCTCAACTCAAAAGGAAATAAAAGTGGATGATGATAATCGCTGATTCATAAGTGAGTGGACTGAGAAGTACCTGTTCGTAGAAATTGCAGGAGGGAAGCCTATGTGCCTGCTGTTCACAAGTCCACACCCAACTCTCCAGTTGGTTCAGATGTAGGGCAAAATAAATAAAAAAACAGCCTCATACGAGCAGAGCCAGGTCAATATTAGAGGTCGACCGATTATGATTTTTCAACGCCGATACCGATTATTGGAGGACCAAAACAAGCTGATACCAATTAATCGGAACGATTTTTAAAAATCGATTTATTTATTTGTAATAATGACAATTACAACCATACTGAATGAACATTTATTTTAACTTAATATAATACATCAATCAAATCAATTTAGCCTCAAATAAATAATGAAACATGTTCAATTTTGTTTAAATAATGCAAAAACAAAGTGTTGGAGAAGAAAGTAAAAGTGCAACATGTGCAACATAATAACACAGAAATATGAGCCTTAGGTCATTAATATGGTCAAATCCGGAAACTATCATTTCGAAAATAAAACGTTCATTCTTTCAGTGAAATATGGAACCGTTCCGTATTTTATCCAACGGGTGGCATCCATAAGTCTAAACATTCCTGTTACATTGCACAACCTTCAATGTTATGTCAGAAATACGTAAAATTCTGTCAAATTAGTTTGCAACGAGCCAGACGGCCCACACTGTTGCATATACCCTGACTCTGCGTGCAATGAACACAATTGAAGTGACACAATTTGCCTAGTTAATATGGCCTGCTAACATGCAATTTTAAAACTAAATATGCAGGTTTAAAAATATATACTTCTGTGTATTGATTTCAAGAAAGGCATTGATGTTAATGGTTAGGTACATTCATGCAACGATTATGCTTTTTTCGCAAATGCGCTTTTGTGAAATCATTCCCCACTTGGCGAAGTTTGCTGTCTTTGTTAGGAAGAAATAGTCTTCACAGTTCACAATGGCCCAAACTGCTGCATATACCTGACTCTGTTACACAGAACGCAAGAGAAGTAACACAATTTCCCAAGTTAAAAGAAATTCATGTTAGCAGGCAATATTAACTAAACTATATTAACTATATGCACGTTTAAAATGATATACTTGTGTATTGATTTTAAGAAAGGCGTTGATGTTTATGGTTAGGTACACATTGGTGCAACGACAGAGTTTTTTTCACGAATGCGCTTGTTAAATCACCCATTTGGCGATGTAGGCTATGATTCAATGATAAATTAACAGGCACCGCATCAATTAGGACAAGCTAGATAAACTAGCAATATCATCAACCATGTGTAATCAAGTGATTATGTTAAGATAGATTGTTTTTTTATAAGATCGGTGCAAAGCTAGCATTAAACCTAGCTTAGCACCGTACCTTGGCTCCTTGCTGCACTCGCATAACAGGTAGTCAGCCTGCCACGCAGTCTCCTCATGGAGTGCAATGTAATCGGCCATTATCGGTGTCAAAAAATGCAGATTACCGATTGTTATGAAAACTTGAAAAATTAGTCCCTAATTAAATCCTCTAGTATCCTCTAATAGTGCGATCTGGCTCCACACGGGAAAAGGCTATGCCAGCCTCTCTCCGTGTGGCTTGGACACACATAGGGGAAGGAAAAATAGAGGCCTTTTACAGACACTGAGAATGTAAAAGAGTGCATGCATGCTGGCTGCAGTGAGGAGGTAACCATGGACGACAAGGTGAGAAATCAGATGATCTCATCGATTAAAAATAAACCCGTCGAACACATCAACAGCAAGGAGAATCGAAGTTCTAGCTATGGAAGTTTTTAAACTCTTTTGGGCAGACTGCAAATCTCTGAGGTAAATGTCTCCTGCTGTGGACAAGCCTACTGACATTGAACAGTTGTGCTTATTTGTGAGATTTTTTTTTATGGAGAGTGCTTTCGGGAGGACATGCTCGGCTTCATGCCATTGGAGGGACACACTACTGCTGAGATCCTTTTTTAGAAAATGGTCTCCTTTTTTCAATGAGAATGGACTGGATTAAGTAAGTTAACATGCTTGTCACAGATGACGCTCCGTCTACGGCGAGCAGAGTACAGGGGCCCCTTCTTCCCGCCTATCAGTTCTTTCAACGAAGATGAGATCACTACACTGAGCTTAACTCAGAGGTATGTTAAAAAAAAACACCATGGACTCAGTTTGGCCTATCCTAAACTTTATCCGATTAACATCTGGCTTGCAACATGGCTTGTTTCGTAGTCTGCTGAAAAACATGTCTGTTAAGCATCATGATCTACTTTTACATCATGATGTTAGGTGGCTATGCAAGGGTAATTCTCTCAAGAGAGTATGTGAGTTTAGGGAGGAGATAGCAATCGTGGACAAAAGCAACTACGACAAGAAAACCTGCTGACGTCACGCGACGAGGGTCCCCTACAGCTGGTGTTAGTAGACATGTACGCATCAGCTGATCTGAGGCAGGCGCTTCTGTCTGTGTGAAGTTTTGGACTGGGCATATTATTGCAGAGCAAATACCAAACATAAGAGCATTGGCGTGTTTTTTCTTTTAACAATGTTTTGATCAACATACACATGTGGATCCAGCTTCTCTTACATTCATTCCAGAAAAATTAACACTTGCTCCTCCTTGTCAAACGTGAATCTTCATCACTGCCTGCGGGTTGCCATGACTCCTGCCAAACTTTTCTGATCTTTCCCTAATCTAAACAGTGCAATTTCTCCCATTAGAAGGGAAACACGTGCGTGTGTGTGTGTGTGTGTGTGTGTGTGTGTGGGGGGGGGGGGGGGGAGAGATTGAACTGAATAGATATAGAACAGAATGTGATGCTGGTCAACGGAGATATGCCATGTTTCCTGTGTGTAAAAAAAAATGTATTAAAAAAAGATAAATCCAAGCAAAGATGAATGTATGTACGTACAATACACTGTTATGAGTACAATGTGTTCCATTATTTCAAAACAGTTGATTAAAAATGAAAAAAATGATTACTCTTAAAGTACTTCAAATAAACTTTTAGCAACATGTCATTTAAATAAAAGTGCTTTCTAAGATTCTAATTGTGTATTGTTAAAAAAAAAAAAATCAGTTTTAGGAAGAGTAATCCCATGTAGAAAATATCTGGCTATATTCAAATCTGGCCCCTTTAAAAATATAGTTGAATAGCCCTGGCATAGAGAGTACAGCGGTTGTTGTGGAATAGCCCTGGCATAGAGAGTACAGTGGTTGTTGTGGAATAGCCCTGGCATAGAGAGTACAGTGGTTGTTGTTGAATAGCCCTGGCATAGAGAGTACAGTGGTTGTTGTGGAATAGCCCTGGCATAGAGAGTACAGTGGTTGTTGTGGAATAGCCCTGGCATAGAGAGTACAGTGGTTGTTGTGGAATAGCCCTGGCATAGAGAGTACAGTGGTAGTTGTGGAATAGCCCTGGCATAGAGAGTACAGTGGTAGTTGTGGAATAGCACTGGCATAGAGAGTACAGTTGTAGTTGTGGAATAACCCTGGCATGGAGAGTACAGTGGTTGTTGTGGAATAGCCCTGGCATAGAGGTTACAGTGGTTGTTGTGAGCACTTAAAGCCATTGGTTATCAGGCTATTATGATAGAGCCCTGGTCAAAAGTAGTTCACTATATAGGGAATGGGTGACGCTTGGGACACAAATCAGGCCTTTGTGTTGTGCACTGATGCAGACAGAGAGCTGCTATAAAAGACAGGCACTGCCTACTTACCAAGAGAGAAAAATAATCTCTCTCACTGACCCTAGTTCTCTGTCAACCATTCAACCTACATTCCTCGGGAATCCTGCCTCTGGTTTGGAGGCCAAGTGGCTCTGTGTATTTATGTCAAACTGGCCATTATTATTGGACAGTATGAAAGCATATATAAAGAGCAGAGCCATAGAAACAGTATATTACTGATACAAGGAAGTACAGTAAAAACTGTATATAGGACTGATGGTTAGAATCAGAAATGCGATTCGGATGAGAGCCAACAGGGATGTAGGCCTTGCCTGGATCCAAACTTAATTGTTCTGTTTCAACATGGAGTAAAACATTACTATGCCACTTGGATCCAGGCTAACAGAGAAAAGCTTTTCTCTACTAAAATATTATTGACTTTACCAGTGTTCAGTTACAAATGTATAGAACAGCACATGCTTATATATAGCCTGGTTGCCTTAATAATGAGTGGCATGTCCCTGCACTTGACAAACCAATTAAATGCTTCATACCAGATTCCCCAAATACTTGACATTCCTAGGTGGTCATCTCAGAAATAGTATGGATGTTTTGCTTCCAGAAACAACTCGTGTAAATACCTAGGGACAATAGTCCTGGCTGGGGGGCTATGTAGACTTAGCATGAAATACAACAGGTCTGGCAGAAGTTACTGGTAATACACGTTTGGCAAGTCTCACTCTGGGAAAAAAACACAATCACAGACTCGGCATCACACAAGGAGTGTTAGGCAACATCTGTGTTTGACAAGTGATTTCCATCTTGGAATGCAACTACTGATCACCATTCACTAGCTAGAATATAACCACAAACAGTAACATCTCAAAATAGGCTCTCTAATCTATTACAAATAAATAAAAGGATATTCAATGTAGGTTTTTCATAAAATGCTGTAAAATGGTTCAGTCCAGTTCTAAACACACCAGCTTCAATAGCTGGCTATGAGGATCCTGACAGGAATCAAAACATCCAGCTAACGTTAGCTAGCCTCTAACTAAGTCCAATGTAACTTTAGTTAAGTCATGTCTCAAAACCTGTAGCCATCAAGCCATGAAACAATGGGGGGGGGGGTTCACTTGCTTAAAATAGATTTGAGATAAAGAACTTGTATGCTAAACTAGCAGCTAGCTACATGTCTGGATAGTTCCACCCTGCCTGTCAAGTTTCTCTCTAACGTTACCTGACTAACGATATCTGGCTAATAAAGCCCAAGTTACTAACGAGTCAAATAACGATTTGTTTAATCCCAAAACAAATTGCAAAACCTAACTGTGTACTTACCCTTTGTAGTAAGCTTTTACCCGGACTTGGTAAGGGTTCTCGCCGGGGTGAGACATGCTACTGTCCCGCAACGTCGGCATTATAAACTCTCTGATTCGGACGCTCCGCTCGCCGAAGATGCCTTCCTACTGTGTACCACACCCAAAACCCTCTTCTGTACCTATATCGATAGATAAAATAATTAGCTAGCTGACTAGTTATGGAAACGAACAATTGGCACTTTCTTAATTTCACAAAATTCAGACATAAAATAAGGTAAAAACTTGAAGGAATCCGCCAAACAACACTCCTTAACTTACTACTGTAAAGGCCTCACGGCGGACGAATCCATTAGCGGAATGTAAGAGGGGCAACAAATTACTTCAATCAACAAACTAAACAAAAAAGATACAAAATATTATCTGCGATCAGTGTATATAAAACATATATAATACAAGGCAAATCATGTTAATTTCATATATTATAATGATAGACAATGAGTACATTTTCATTTCAACACCAATACTTTAACATGAATGTGTTCGCCAGCATTCCGATTGTACCAACTGAAATGCGAGGGGGGGATAGACCAGCCTCATACAAACCATCCTGATCGCGGGCTAGACCTTTGTGGGGTCCTTGGGAATTACATTGTATATTGCCATTTCTACATATAATTTAAATTCTAATAAAATATGTGGAAGTTGAAATGGAGTTATTGATATGAAAATCATATTTTGGAAATAGAGATGGGTATTATTTTTGCCAAACAAAACTAGACCTACAGTCATACAGAATCCACGATGATGCATGAATGACAGATACCAGATACCTCTGTTCAACATCAGCATGATTTATGAAGTCTGGAAAACCTGTGGCCTTTTTTTCCCGAGTCTAGTGTCACCTAGTGGACATACAAATACCTAGTATTGCAATAGATACTACCAGTAAAACGTGACATGTTTTGTTTGTTGCATGTTGAATGATTTTGCTTGCATTAATTCTCAAACGCGCCAACAAAAAGACTTAGACACAGAACTATTTGTATATAGGCTTACAAATAAGATACATTGGAGTCTTAGGCTATGGCATGCGCCTTGTTGTTCTCAAATGTGCAATTTATTTGTGAAAGCAGGAAGCCCTTACTATTTTCTACATGGTCATTAAAAACGACGATGTCTTGTAAATTGGACGGTCTGTATGTCTCCTACTCTCGGTCGTCGTCATAGGTCTATACAAACTGTCTGCGCTATTCCTGGCCTAAATCTAAGTTGTTGCCATGGTAACATTTTTTGAGTCTGCAGAAGATCAATTGTGTGTGATTTGTTTTATATCATGGCAGCTACAGGGGCTTAATTATAAAAGCATCTCTGGTCACACAGACAAGACTATATCATCTTGAGGACATGTTAGTCTTTTCTATGATGCACACCGATGGTGCAAAATACTAAATGGTGACTTGAGAGTAGACTGTTTAATGTATTAGGCTAAAAAGCTCTGGCGAAGGCCGTGAGGCCGATACATAAGCTTATTAGATATCAGTGATACTATCAAGAGCAGTGTGCGGTTTCCTTTTCCTTCAAATATATTAGGCTACAAAGTTAATTCAGCAATAAAGGATATGTTGTGTTAAATATTTTAATGTAGGCCTATTTTTTTTTCAAAAGGTAATAAATAATAAATATAGATAATAATAAATATAATTAATTAAGATAATAAAGCAATAAAGATTTAAATGCAATTTGAGCAATTTACAGTAGCCTATATAAATTAGAGGCATTTATTTGTGGGTGTAAAAGCCTCGACGTGGTCTCCAAAATTAGAAATGTTTTTTTTTTAATGAACATTTATTTTTACAGTAAGGACCTCTGCCCTGTTGTGTATGGTCCTCCCACACTGCAGGTGGTGCTGTGTCTAGGTTTTCATTCTGTAGGTTCTAATGCTTGACACGTTTAGAACATGATTGTGACAGTCTGAATCCGCAGGGTTTTGTTCGGCCACTTCGCCAGGAGTCAGGTCTAGTAACAAATCCAGCCAGGTAACAGCGGTGATAGGTGAACGGTTGTGCATGAATATATAGAGCTATTATAGGCAGCCATATAATTGGCAAAGGAATTAGATGATGATGCCCAAACTGAATATATTTCATGTAGACTAATAGATTACATAAAGGAATTGCTATCCGATTTTATTTTGAAATAATGAATACATAAATAATCGTTATGATAAGCTATACATGAGGCGTTCTACAGCCTATGGTTGCCAGGACTGCATATGCAGCGATAAAAGGGGTTGACTATAGCCCAATGCATGAATTACCCAAGTCTAGAAATACATTCTGCACATGATTTAACAACAATTGTTCGTATTGATTTTAAGTTCCATAATGGATTTGATGCATTGTTATCGCTGCATGAAAATGTTTCTAACTTTCACCTTGCAAAGCAGACTTGCTTTTCGTCAGTGCATGGTTGTGGCTATATGGGTTGGAATAATTTGTCCAGCACAAGAAATCCTACACACAGGTGTGAAAATGTAACATTGCACTTCAGGAATTGGAACCTTCTTAATATGTGTGGCAGGTAGCCTAGTGGTTAGAGCGTTGGGCCAGTAACCGAAAGGTTGCTAGCTCGAATCCCCAAGCTGACAAGGTAAAATTCTGTCGTTCTACCCCTGAACAAGGCATCACTGTTCGTAGGCTGTCATTGTACATAGGAATTTGTTCTTTAACTGACTTGCCTAGTTAAATAAAAAAATACCAGCAATCTCGAATGGTCCTTTTTAAGCAAACTGTTTGGATCAAATTAAAGAAGCTACTTTATTTACACAAAATTACATGTAAAATATTTCAAACTAGGCCACTTCATTTTGAGGGTTTGTGTGATTTAAAAAAAAAAATGTTCTTTCAAATTTCCTTCAACAATTCAAATGCTGAAAAAACTTAAATACGGTTGGCTAATAAGGCTATATTTTTCAGATTCTTCCGGTCCTTTTACATGTAGGCTATGAACATGATGAATAGTGAGTAATCAACATGACACCAAATTGCAGTCTTTATCAAATACATTTCAGATCTGATTGCACTTTATTGCATATATTTTAGGCTATAGGCTATTGAATTCAGATTATTTGGAAATGGTAAATGTCAAGGTTATGTGGAGGAAAATCAGGGTGGGGGCTCCCGAGTGGCGCAGCAGTCTAAGGAACTGCATCTCAGTGCTAGAAGCGTCACTACAGAACCTGGTTCGACTGTATCACAACCAGCCGTGATAGGGAGTCCCATAAGGTGGCGCACAATTGGCACAGCGTTGTCCGGGTCAGGGAAGGGTTTGGCCCGGGGTTGACCTTCATTATAAAACAAGATTTTGTTCTTAACTGACTTGCCTAGTTAACTAAAGGTAAAAAAATATATTAAAAAATACTAAAAAGTTTTATATATCATTCAAAAAAATTAACTACACTTATTTGAAAATGCAGCAGATCAAAGGGGAAAAGGCAAACCAACCATATTAATAGGCTAAGCTAGACCTCATTTTAATATTAATAGGCCGAGCTAAGCTAGACCTCATTTTAATATTAATAGGCCGAGCTAAGCTAGACCTCATTTTAATATTAATAGGCCGAGCTAAGCTTGACCTCATTTTAATATTAATAGGCCGAGCTAAGCTAGACCTCATTCTAATATGAATAGGCCGAGATAAGGTTGACCTCATTTTAATATGAATAGGCCAAGATAAGCGAGACCACATTTTAATATTAATAGGCCGAGCTAAGCTAGACCTCATTTTAATATTAATAGGCCGAGCTAAGCTAGACCTCATTTTAATATTAATAGGCCGAGCTAAGCTAGACCTCATTTTAATATTAATAGGCCGAGCTAAGCTTGACCTCATTTTAATATTAATAGGCCGAGCTAAGCTAGACCTCATTCTAATATGAATAGGCCGAGATAAGGTTGACCTCATTTTAATATGAATAGGCCAAGATAAGCGAGACCACATTTTAATATGAATAGGCCGAGATAAGCGAGACCACATTCTAATATGAATAGGCCGAGATAAGGTTGACCTCATGTTAGTAACATTACTAATTTTAATGAGCCAATGTTTCTGATTTGTTATATCTGGGCTGGCCATTGTACTTCAATTAATTAAATAGGACAGTTGAAATGTCAAGTAGGCCTTAACACATACAACAACAGGTCATTCAAATAATATATTCACTTTTGTGACTGCCCCTGGACACTGGTAGAGTATTTGTCTCATAGACAGCCTTCATATCCATATACAGTGGGGAGAACAAGTATTTGATACACTGATGATTTTGCAGGTTTTCCTACTTACAAAGCATGTAGAGGTCTGTAATGTTTATCATAGGTACACTTCAACTGTGAAAGACGGAATCGAAAACAAAAATCCAGAAAATCACATTGTATTTTTAAGTAATTTTTAAGTAATTCATTGTATTTTATAGGCTACAGCTCATTATTATTTGTGTGAGTATGTGTGTTCCGTTTGCACATAGAAATGTAAATTCATATTTTTCTTCAGGTTTTAAGAAATGATTCGGCAGAATGTGCGCACAGGAAACCCTTCGCTTATCAATCTGTAGGTTTATAGCCGCATAGGCTACAAGGCCGACGGGGAGCATGAGGAGAACTCTGTCTTGGTCTAGTCCAGCAATCCTCATCTCATCTGTTAGTTACAGCGATATATGCCCAATCCTCATCTCATCTGTTAGTTACAGCGATATATGCCCAATCCTCATCTCATCTGTTAGTTACAGCGATATATGCCCCATCCTCATCTCATCTGTTAGTTACAGCGATATATGCCCCATCCTCATCTCATCTGTTAGTTACAGCGATATATGCCCAATCCTCATCTCATCTGTTAGTTACAGCGATATATGCCCAATCCTCATCTCATCTGTTAGTTACAGCGATATATGCCCAATCCTCATCTCATCTGTTAGTTACAGCGATATATGCCCAATCCTCATCTCATCTGTTAGTTACAGCGATATATGCCCAATCCTCATCTCATCTGTTAGTTACAGCGATATATGCCCAATCCTCATCTCATCTGTTAGTTACAGCGATATATGCCCAATCCTCATCTCATCTGTTAGTTACAGCGATATATGCCCAATCCTCATCTCATCTGTTAGTTACAGCGATATATGCCCCATCCTCATCTCATCTGTTAGTTACAGCGATATATGCCCAATCCTCATCTCATCTGTTAGTTACAGCGATATATGCCCAATCCTCATCTCATCTGTTAGTTACAGCGATATATGCCCAATCCTCATCTCATCTGTTAGTTACAGCGATATATGCCCCATCCTCATCTCATCTGTTAGTTACAGCGATATATGCCCCATCCTCATCTCATCTGTTAGTTACAGCGATATATGCCCAATCCTCATCTCATCTGTTAGTTACAGCGATATATGCCCAATCCTCATCTCATCTGTTAGTTACAGCGATATATGCCCAATCCTCATCTCATCTGTTAGTTACAGCGATATATGCCCAATCCTCATCTCATCTGTTAGTTACAGCGATATATGCCCAATCCTCATCTCATCTGTTAGTTACAGCGATATATGCCCAATCCTCATCTCATCTGTTAGTTACAGCGATATATGCCCAATCCTCATCTCATCTGTTAGTTACAGCGATATATGCCCAATCCTCATCTCATCTGTTAGTTACAGCGATATATGCCCCATCCTCATCTCATCTGTTAGTTACAGCGATATATGCCCAATCCTCATCTCATCTGTTAGTTACAGGGATATATGCCCAATCCTCATCTCATCTGTTAGTTACAGCGATATATGCCCAATCCTCATCTCATCTGTTAGTTACAGCGATATATGCCCAATCCTCATCTCATCTGTTAGTTACAGCGATATATGCCCAATCCTCATCTCATCTGTTAGTTACAGCGATATATGCCCAATCCTCATCTCATCTGTTAGTTACAGCGATATATGCCCAATCCTCATCTCATCTGTTAGTTACAGCGATATATGCCCAATCCTCATCTCATCTGTTAGTTACAGCGATATATGCCCAATCCTCATCTCATCTGTTAGTTACAGCGATATATGCCCAATCCTCATCTCATCTGTTAGTTACAGCGATATATGCCCAATCCTCATCTCATCTGTTAGTTACAGCGATATATGCCCCATCCTCATCTCATCTGTTAGTTACAGCGATATATGCCCAATCCTCATCTCATCTGTTAGTTACAGCGATATATGCCCAATCCTTATCTCATCTGTTAGTTACAGCGATATATGCCCAATCCTCATCTCATCTGTTAGTTACAGCGATATATGCCCAATCCTCATCTCATCTGTTAGTTACAGCGATATATGCCCAATCCGTCAAGTGTAGGCCGACATTCACTTTAGAACTTTATTCAAAAACAACCGGCTCAAAAATGTTGTCATTTAGATATGCACTTATGGTTAGATTTATTATATGATGAGGCAATTTATGAGCTAAATTACAGTCCCTCTTTTCAGGGATACAGAAGAAGGGAAACATTTTTTTTTTTACTAAAGAAAGTAGGAATCCATATATAAATGTTCTAGTTTCAAAAAAATACATACCATCAAATCCATATCATCAAATCATCATGTTTAGTTACAGAGGTTTTTCTGTATGTTCTGTCCAGTTGGCCCATTGATATAGACAATAGTGTTACCAGAGTGATGGACTGACAGAGCCCTGAGGAGACAGAGGAGGAGGGAAGAGAAAGAGGAGAGACCAATGGGACTACTGTCACTGCACCACAGGAGTTACCACGGTTACCACCAATGCCACCACATCGGTGGTCATCACTATTACAAAGGCAGCCAGCCATGCCCCTCCCACCTCTCTGGGCACCACCCCCACAGAAAGACAGGTTGTTAAGGTACGAGGGGAGGAAGCCAGAGGAGACAGGAAGCCAGAGAGGACCGTTTCTGTCAGTGTGTTAAATTAAACGACATTTATTGGATATTTCAAACTTTTTTAACAAATCAAAAACTGAAAAATTGGGCGTGCAAAATTATTCAGCCCCCTTAAGTTAATACTTTGTAGCGCCACCTTTTGCTGCGATTACAGCTGTAAGTCGCTTGGGGTATGTCTCTATCAGTTTTGCACATCGAGAGACTGACATTTTTTCCCATTCCTCCTTGCAAAACAGCTCGAGCTCAGTGAGGTTGGATGGAGAGCATTTGTGAACAGCAGTTTTCAGTTCTTTCCACAGATTCTCGATTTGATTCAGGTCTGGACTTTGACTTGGCCATTCTAACACCTGGATATGTTTATTTTTGAACCATTCCATTGTAGATTTTGCTTTATGTTTTGGATCATTGTCTTGTTGGAAGACAAATCTCCGTCCCAGTCTCAGGTCTTTTGCAGACTCCATCAGGTTTTCTTCCAGAATGGTCCTGTATTTGGCTCCATCCATCTTCCCATCAATTTTAACCATCTTCCCTGTCCCTGCTGAAGAAAAGCAGGCCCAAACCATGATGCTGCCACCACCACGTTTGACAGTGGGGATGGTGTGTTCAGCTGTGTTGCTTTTACGCCAAACATAACGTTTTGCATTGTTGCCAAAAAGTTCAATTTTGGTTTCATCTGACCAGAGCACCTTCTTCCACATGTTTGGTGTGTCTCCCAGGTGGCTTGTGGCAAACTTTAAACGACACTTTTTATGGATATCTTTAAGAAATGGCTTTCTTCTTGCCACTCTTCCATAAAGGCCAGATTTGTGCAATATACGACTGATTGTTGTCCTATGGACAGAGTCTCCCACCTCAGCTGTAGATCTCTGCAGTTCATCCAGAGTGATCATGGGCCTCTTGGCTGCATCTCTGATCAGTCTTCTCCTTGTATGAGCTGAAAGTTTAGAGGGACGGCCAGGTCTTGGTAGATTTGCAGTGGTCTGATACTCCTTCCATTTCAATATTATCACTTGCACAGTGCTCATTGGGATGTTTAAAGCTTGGTAAATCTTTTTGTATCCAAATCCGACTTTAAACTTCTTCACAACAGTATCTCGGACCTGCCTGGTGTGTTCCTTGTTCTTCATGATGCTCTCTGCGCTTTTAACAGACCTCTGAGACTATCACAGTGCTGGTGCATTTATACGGAGACTTGATTACACACAGGTGGATTGTATTTATCATCATTAGTCATTTAGGTCAACAATGGATCATTCAGAGATCCTCACTGAACTTCTGGAGAGAGTTTGCTGCACTGAAAGTAAAGGGGCTGAATAATTTTGCATGCCCAATTTTTCAGTTTTTGATTTGTTAAAAAAGTTTGAAATATCCAATAAATGTCGTTCCACTTCATGATTGTGTCCCACTTGTTGTTGATTCTTCACAAAAAAATACAGTTTTATATCTTTATGTTTGAAGCCTGAAATGTGGCAAAAGGTCGCAAAGTTCAAGGGGGCCGAATACTTTCGCAAGGCACTGTATCTGATCTACCTACGAAACCCCAAACTGTTGTGCCTCTAAAGCATTATATGGGGAAATGTCTGATCGTGATCATGTTACTTCCACTGCAGGTGAAGTGGCCCTACGGCTCTGCTGAGGTCCAGAGAAGGTTGAGGGGGAAGAGGAGGAAGAAGAGCCCCTTGTCCCCATGATCACCAGGCTGCATCGGCATGAAGAGAGGGAGAGAAGATGACAGAGAGAGGGAGGGAGCAGGGAGGGGAGAGGAGCAGGGAGGGGAGAGGAGAGGAAGAGAGGAGGAGGAAGGGGAGAGGAGGAGAGACGTTAAGTCCCTCTTATGGACAGATCGCAGGAAAATACTGTAGTGAAAATCCAACACAGTGTAGAACAAGTCTGCTCCTACATCAACTCTCTACCAGGTATCTTTATGCTGCTGGAGCCAAGACTGTAATGGATTCACATATCTTATACAATATGCCTGGGGCCTGGAGTTTTTCCCTCTCGGGTCACAACTCCTCTCTCTCCACCTTCCTCATTTGTCCCCCCTCTCTCTCCTCCTCCTCCTCCAGGTAGGCGGGACATATCCAACGAGTTACGTTCCCAGGAGATTGACGGCCAGGCCCTCCTATTGCTGACAGAGAACCACTTGATGACAGCTATGAATATCAAAACTAGGCCCCGCCCTCAAACTCAGTGCCCACATCAACTCTCTGAGGGAACCATGAGCACAGGAAATGAGCATCTCAAATGGCACCCTATATAGTGCACTACTGTTGACCAGGGCTTTATCTGGTCAAAAGTAGTGCACTATATAGGAGATAGGGTGCCATTTGGTATGCGATCGAGAGGAACACCCTTTTTGGACTTTAGAGACATTGGATTCCAGGAGGATTTGAGACACACACTGGCTCTCCGCCTTTCAACTCAGGGAGAAGCAGCTAATAAACTGTTTTTCATCAGTGTATCGCCATAGTGATTGTAGCAATACGGAATTTTCTGTGTATTACATTGAAAGCACTGTACATGATGTTAAAAACTTAATTATATTGAAATGATTTGCCAAAATGTAGGTAGACTTTGAAGGCTGTTTACCAAGCCTGAGACGAGTTGGTATTTTACAATGACAAAGATTGACTGAAGTTGCATGAGGATATCCACCAAGAACACCCGTGGCATAGCAACCAGGAAGTGCCTTGTGAATTCCATGATTGATGAGACATTAGACAAGCAACATATTTTTTTGTACTTATAAATACACTGCTCAAAAAAATAAAAGGAACACTAAAATAACATCCTAGATCTGAATGAATGAAATATTCTTATTAAATACTTTTTTCTTTACATAGTTGAATGTGCTGACAACAAAATCACACAACATTTACACACAAATATACCAACCCATGGAGGTCTGGATTTGGAGTCACACTCAAAATTAAAGTGGAAAACCACACTACAGGCTGATCCAACTTTGATGTAATGTCCTTAAAACAAGTCAAAATGAGGCTCAGTAGTGTGTGTGGCCTCCACGTGCCTGTATGACCTCCCTACAACGCCTGGGCATGGTCCTGATGAGGTGGCGGATGGTCTTCTGAGGGACCTCCTCCCAGACCTGGACTAAAGCATCCACCAACTCCTGGACAGTCTGTGGTGCAACGTGGTGTTGGTGGATGGAGCGAGACATGATGTCCCAGATGTGCTCAATTGGATACAGGTCTGGGGAACGGGCGGGCCAGTCCATAGCATCAATGCCTTCCTCTTGCAGGAACTGCTGACACACTCCAGCCACATGAGGTCTTGCATTGTCTTGCATTAGGAGGAACCCAGGGCCAACCACACCAGCATATGGTCTCACAAGGGGTCTGAGGATCTCATCTTGGTACCTAATGGCAGTCAGGCTACCTCTGGCAAGCACATGGAGCACAAAGAAATGCCACCCCACACCATGACTGACCCACCGCCAAACCGGTCATGCTGGAGGATGTTGCAGGCAGCAGAACGTTCTCCACGGCGTCTCCAGACTGTCACGTCTGTCACGTGCTCAGTGTGAACCTGCTTTCATCTGTGAAGAGCACAGGGCGCCAGTGGCGAATTTGCCAATCTTGGTGTTCTCTGGCAAATGCCAAACGTCCTGCACGGTGTTGGGCTGTAAGCACAACCCCCACCTGTGGACGTCGTGCCCTCATACCACCCTCATGGAGTCTGTTTCTGACCGTTTGAGCAGACACATGCACATTTGTGGCCTGCTGGAGGTCATTTTGCAGGGCTCTGGCAGTGCTCCTCCTTGCACAAAGGCGGAGGTAGCGGTCCTGCTGCTGGGTTGTTGCCCTCCTACGGCCTCCTCCACGTCTCCTGATGTACTGGCCTGTCTCCTGGTAGCGCCTCCATGCTCTGGACACTACGCTGACAGACACAGCAAACCTTCTTGCCACATCTCGCATTGATGTGCCATCCTGGATGAGCTGCACTACCTGAGCCACTTGTGTGGGTTGTAGACTCCGTCTCATGCTACCACTAGAGTGAAAGCACCGCCAGCATTCAAAAGTGACCAAAACATCAGCCAGCAAGCATAGGAACTGAGAAGTGATCTGTGGTCCCCACCTGCAGAACCACTCCTTTATTGGGGGTGTCTTGCTAAATGCCTATAATTTCCACCTGTTGTCTATTTATTGTCAATCAGTGTTGCTTCCTAAGTGGACAGTTTGATTTCACAGAAGTGTGATTGACTTGGAGTTACATTGTGTTGTTTAAGTGTTTTTGAGCAGTGTATAATATAAATAAAAATCTGTTACCAGACTTGCATGCATTCATTATTGACATGTCATGGGGGGAATAGTCTCATTCCTGTACCGTCATTGCAAGTCATGGGTTGCGTCTTAAATGGCACGCTGTTCCCGATATAGTGCACTACTTGGGCCTTGGACAAATGAAATGCACTAGGAAGAGAATAGGGTGCCATTTGGGCCTCAGTATACCAATAAGAAGCAAACTAGGTGACCGAGGAAGCTTTATTGAGCTGACATGATTCACATTCAGAATATTACATGCCTGTCACCAAGGAATAGGTATAGATGAAGGTATCGACAAGCTAACCTTACATGACCACATAATTAGACAGGAATTCAAACAGGAAGAGGAATTAAAATATTACAATTTTTAAAAAAGAAAAAAAAAAGACATTCCTTTTCTATATAAAAATAGGCCAGTATTTACAGAATTTACAGTCATCCAGCCTTAAGGGGCAACCATGATGGATAAAATACTGTGGTAGTTGGTCTAGACCGCAGGGTAACTCCTCCCAGGAGTTTCACAGTCACACCACTGCTAGTATGAACTATGAACTACAGCAGTTGAATGTCCTCAGAGACCGTTCTAAATGGCTCTTTTTGTCCCAGGATGCTCAACAACTTTGTTGTGATTTGGAAACTTTGGGACTAAATGCAACGTTGCCGCATTTGTGGAGATCGCATTCACGGTAAAACGCTGCAGATGTCGTCTCAATCAGAAATGACATTTGAAGGTAAAGCACTATACAGCACGCCCTCGGATTTAATCTCGGCTGAAGTCTGAAGGCTGGAAGCCAAGTAGGCAGTGTTGTTCAGTGCGCAGGACGCTGACCGATCGATGCTTTCATCTTCATCTGTTGCTCGATCATCCAATCAAACTCCTCTCTTTCCCTGAGGAGAGGAAGGAGGGACAGGAAAACAGATGTGTTAAACCTGACTTGGGTTAGCTCCCCAAGCTAATGCCTAGGCTTTAGTTCAGTGGGCTAACACACTACTCCTCTCTTACCTTTTACTCAGACAGGGCCCTTTCAGGTATTTGTCCTCTGCCTTCACCAGTGACAACTTGTCCACTCCAGCTATGGCATAGATAATAGCCTGCAGGCGAAGAAAACTTTAGAATCATTTAATTTAAAATAATTCAACGTCACTTCAACAGTAAAGAAATGGGAATATTAAAACACACACAGCAAAAATACATGTGTGTTGATGGACAATAAAGTAGTTTCCTATTGCACTTTGACCTCCGGTAAGAGGACGTCCAGGACGAGGCGAATGCGGTCAACGTCAGCCAGGCAGGGGGCGGTGAGGGGGGCGGTATCATACACCCCCCTCAGGTACTGATACACCTGGTCCAGCTGATCCTCATCCTCCAGGTAGGTGTCCACTACTGAACGGCTGGCTGCCAGGAACCATCGCAACCACTTAGATTGTTGCTGCCCGCCGATCACACCCTTGGGGGGGGGGAGAGAAAGGTCATCATATATAGAGAGACCCGATCACACCCTTGGGGGGGGAGAAAGGTCATCATATATAGAGAGACCTGATCACACCCTGAGGTTAGAGAGAGGGGGATGGGAGGGAGAGAGCGAGCGAGCGAGAAAGAGGAATGAGGGAGAGGGGAATGAAGGGAGAAAACCTGATACTGACAGACAGACAGCAGAGAAGAGAACCTATTGAGTGCCTGGGAGAGTGAGGAAGGCATCGGCATGGTTACTCACTAGAAGGCGTGTCTCCACCCGGCGTTGCTTAACGATGAAGTCCACCAGTTTCTCATTGGCACGGTTACGTGCTGCCTTGGAGCGGTCAGGCAGCAGCTTCCTCCTTCTCCTCCTCCTCCTCCTCTCCTCCTCCTGCCGGCCGCTGCCCTCCTCCTCTTCCTCCCCAAGGTCAGAGGTTAAAAACTGCTCCTCCAACATCAGCTTACTGGGGAAGTTGAGGTCAGAGGTACTCTGAGGATAACGTCTCCTCACAGGACAGCCTGGGGGTGGATCAGGCAGGTTATTTATCCATATGTCACCTTTATTTGTATTTATTATGGATCCCCAATAGCTGCTAAAGCAGCAGCTACTCTTTGTGGGAATTAAGCCAGTTTATACAATTTTACAAAAATTACAACACAAAGTGTGCCCTCAGGCCCCAACTCCACCACTACCACATATCTACAGTACTAAATCCATGTGTACAGTTGAAGTCGGAAGTTTACATACACTTAGGTTGGAGTCATTGGAACTCGTTTTTCAACCACTCCACCAATTTCTTGTTAACAAACTATTGTTTTGGCAAGTCGGTTAGGACATCTACTTTGTGCATGACACAAATAATTTTTCCAACAACTGTTTAGACAGATTATTTCACTGTATCACAATTCCAGTGGGTCAGAAGTTTACATACACTAAGTTGACTGTGCCTTTAAACAACTTGGAAAATTCCAGAAAATTATGTCATGGCTTTAGGCTAATTGACATCATTTGAGTCAATTGGAGGTGTACCTGTGGATGTATTTCAAGGCCTACCTTCAAACTCAGTGCCTCTTTGATATTCCCATGATGTCAAGCAAAAGGGGAAATAGAAAAATCCCCCCAAAAATGGTAGACCTCCAAAAGTCTAAAAAAAGTCTAAAAGTGCAAATCAATCCCAGAACAACAGCAAAGGACCTTGTGAAGCTGCTGGAGGAAAAAGGTACAAAAGTATCTATATTCACAGTAAAACGAGTTCTATATCGACATAACCTGAAAGGCCGCTCAGCAAGGAAGAAGCCACTGCTCCAAAACCGCCATAAAAAAGCCAGACTATGGTTTGCAACTGCACATGGGGACAAAGACAGTACTTTTTGGAGAAATGTCCTCTGGTCTGATTAAATAAATATAGAACTGTTTGGCCATAATGACCATCGTTATGTTTGGAGGAAAAAGGGGAAGGCTTGCAAGCCGAAGAACACCATCCCAACCGTGAAGCACGGGGCTGGCAGCATCATGTTGTGGGGGTGCTTTCCTGCAGGAGGGACTGGTGCACTTCACAAAATAGATAGCATCATGACGAAGGAAAATTATGTGGATATCTTGAAGCAAGATGTCAAGACATCAATCAGGAAGTTAAAGCTTGGTCGCAAATGGGTCTTCCAAATGGACAATGACCCCAAGCATACTTCCAAAGTTGTGGCAAAATAGCTTGACAACAAAGTCAAGGTATTGGAGTGGCCATCACAAAGCCCTGACCTCAAATCCTATAGAAAATGTGTGGGCAGAACTGAAAAAGCATGTGCAAGCAAGGAGGCCTACAAACCTGACTGAGTTACACCAGTTCTGTCAGGATGAATGGGCCAAAATTCACCCAACTTATTGTGGGAAGCTTGTGGAAGGCTACACGAAACGTTTGACCCAAGTTAAACAATTTAAAGGCAATGCTACCAAATACTAATTGAGTGTATGTAAACTTCTGACTATTATTCTGACATTTCACATTCTTAAAATAAAGTGGTGATCCCAACTAACCTAAGACAGAGAATTTTTAGGATTAAAAAGGTCAGAAATTGTAAAAACTGAGTTTAAAATGTATTTGGCTAAGCTGTATGTAAATTTCAGACTTCAACTGTATGTATAGTGCGCATGTTATCGTGTGTGTGTGTGTGTGTGTGTGTGTGTGTGTGTATGCATGCGCCTGTGCCAATGTTCGTGTTGCTTCACAGTCCCCGTTGTTCCATAAGGTGTTTTTTTCCTGTTTTTTTAAATCTAATTTTACCGCTTGCGTCAGTTACTTGATGTGGAATAGAGTTCCATGTAGTCATGTCTCTATGTAGTACTGTGGAATAGAGTTCCATGTAGTCATGTCTCTATGTAGTACTGTAGAATAGAGTTCCATGTAGTCATGGCTCTATGGTAGTACTGTGGAATAGAGTTCCATGTAGTCATGGCTCTGTGTAGTACTGTGGAATAGAGTTCCATGTAGTCATGGCTCTATGGTAGTACTGTGGAATAGAGTTCCATGTAGTCATGGCTCTATGGTAGTACATGAGTTCCATGTAGTCATGGCTCTATGTAGTACTGTGGAATAGAGTTCCATGTAGTCATGGCTCTGTGTAGAATAGAGTTCCATGTAGTCATGGCTCTATGTAGTACTGTGGAATAGAGTTCCATGTAGTCATGGCTCTGTGTAGTACTGTGTGCCTCCCATAGTCTGTTCTGGACTTGGGGACTGTGAAGAGACCTCGTGGCATGTCTTGTGGGGCATGCATGGGTGTCCGAGCTGTGTGCCAGTAGTTTAGACAGACAGCTTGATGCATTTAACACCTGCATTCAATACCTCTCACATATAAAAATAGGATGAAGTCTATCTCTCCTCCACTTTCAGCCAGGAGAGATTGACATTAATATTATTAATATTAGCTCTCTGTGTACATCCAGCCGTGCTGCCCTATTCTGAGCCAATTGCAATTTTCCTCAGTCCTTTTTTGTGGCACCTGACCACACGACTGAACAGTAGTCCAGGTGCAACAAAACTAGGGCCTGTAGGACCTGCCTTGTTGATAGTCTTGTTAAGAAGGCAGAGCATCGCTTTATTATAGACATACTTCTCCCCATCTTAGCTACTACTGCATCAATATGTTTTGACCATGACAGTTTACAATCTAGGGTTACTCCAAGCAGTTTAGTCATCTCAACTTGCTCAATTTCCACATGATTTATTACAAGATTTAGTTGAGGTTTAGGGTTTAGTGAGTGTTTTGTTCCAAATACAATGCTTTTAGGTTTAGAAATATTTAGGGTTAACTTATTCCTTGCCACCCACTCTGAAACTAACTGCAACTCTTTGTTAAGTGTTGAGTGTTGTTAAGTGTTGCAGTCATTTCAGTTGCTGTAGTAGCTGACGTGTATTGAGTCATCTGCATACATAGACACTCTGGCTTTACTCAAAGTCAGCGGTATGTCGTTAGTAAAAATTGAAAAAGCAAGGGGCCTAAACAGTTACCCTGGGGAATTCCTGATTCTAACAGGATTATATTTGAGAGGCTTCCGTTAAAGAACACCCTCTGTGTTCTGTTAGACAAGTAACTATTTATCCACATTATAGCAGGGGATGTAAAGCCATAACACATGTTTTTCCAGTAGCAGACTATGATCACTCATGTGTCTAACAAGACAGGCCTCACAATAATTGTATCATCAATTTCTCTCAGCCAATCATCAGTCATTTATGTAAGTGCTTTGCTTGTTGAGTGTCCTTCCCTATAAGCATGCTGAAATTCTGTTGTCAATTTGTTTACTGTGAAATAGCATTGTATCGCGTCAAACACAATATTCTCCAGAAGTTAACTAAGGGTTGGTAACAGGCTGATTGGTTGGCTATTTTAGCCAGTAAAGGGGGCTTTACTATTCTTGGGTAGCGGAATGACTTTAGCTTCCCTCCAGGCCTGAGGGCAAACGCTCTCTAGTAGGCTTAAATTGAAGACGTGGCAAATAGGAGTGGCAATATCGTCTGCTATTATCCTCAGTAATTTTCCATCCAGATTGTCAGACCCTGCTGGCTTGTCATTGTTGATAGACAGCAATAATTTGTTCACCTCTACCACAATGACTTTGCGAAATTCAAAAGTACAATACTTGTCTTTCATAATTTGGTCCGATATACTTGGATGTGTAGTGTCAGCGTTTGTTGCTGGTATGTCATGCCTAAGTTTGCTTATCTTGTCAATGATAAAGTCATTAAAGTAGTTGGCAATATCAGTGGGCTTTGTGATGAATGAGCCACCTTGATTCAATGAATGAAGGAGCCGAGTTGGCTTTTTTTTCGCCACAATTTCATTTTAAAGGTGCCCCAAAGCTTTTTACTATCATTCTATATGTAATTTATCTTTGTTTCATAGAGTAGTTTCTTTTAATTTCTATTTAGTTTAGTCACATGATTTCTTAATTTGAAGAACGTTTGCCAATCAGTTGGGCTGCCAGACTTAACTTCCATACCTTTTGCCTCATCCCTCTCAACCATACAATGTTTCAATTCCTCATCAATCCAAAGGGGATTTAACAGTTTTTACAGTCATTTTCTTAATGGGTGCATGCTTATTAGTAACTGGAATAAGTAGTTTCATAAATGTGTCAAGTGTAGCGTCTGGTTGCTCCTCACTACACACCACACACCAGCAAAGATTCTTTACATCAACATATGAATCACTACAAAACTTATTGTATGACCTCTTATACACTATATTAGGCCCAGCCTTTGGAACTTTGGTTTTCCTAGATATGGCAATTATAAATCACCCAGAAAATATATACTTCTCTGTTGATATCACATACATTATCAAGCATTTCACACATATTATATTTAGTCAGGTCAGTTAAGAGAATACATTCTGTTCTACTATAATGACGATCTTAAATTAAGAACAGGCAGCATTGGGATGAGGTTAAACATTGGATGGCAAAGTAACAACATCTAATAGCAGCGAATAGACATGAACTCACTTATGTCATCTGAAAAGTATTCAATGAAGGAACCGGCGAAGCCGCATCCTGCAAAAGACAACACAAACATCAAGGAAAACACAACACACATGTAATGAACTTCATCGGGGGTCCGGAAAACAGGCGCATAGTGCTTATTCTAAGAGAAGCGTAGTACAATTGTTTACCGATACGGATTCTATAGTCGGCGATCAGCTCCAGGCACCATTTGATGGCAGCATCATAACTCTCTCTGGCTTTACACTACAGACAACAGAAAACAACATCAACCCACCAGTCACCAGGAATACATATACAAAAATAGCTGTCTCTATAATATAAATGAGTTATATGGAAACAGTATTCATAAAATAGTTTTTTGTCTGTTTCAGACATTCTTACCACAAGCTGATCAGCCTCTTCACAGTCAAAAGGCTTCAATGTTTTTAAGGCCACAGAGAAGCTGGAAAAGAAACGGGAAAGAAACATGATGGTTAATATCGGAACAAAGGTTAATTACCAAAGAATGACAGTGTGAAAGGGTTAAACAGCCAGTTTTTGGAGTTCCTACCCTTTTCGTATCCTCTTCTTGTCAAACAGCAGGTTGTCAATAAACACAATGCTGGCTTTCTTCATCTTCCGGTTCACGCTTTTCACCTGAGGAGAAGAGGAGTTGTTGTCAGCTCTAACATGTCCCCACCACATCTCATCGTTTCATGTTGTTGGGAGCACAGATCCTAACTCACCATTGCCGGCCAGAAAGGATAGTTTCTAAATTTGCACCAAACACATATTCCCTCTGTTATGGACAGTGGCTCTGAAAGAGACAAATAATGATTTATATACTGAACAAAAATATAAAACGCAACATGTAAAGTGTTGGTCCCATGTTTCATGAGCTTAAATAAAAAGATCCCAGAAATGTTCCATATGCACAAAAAGCTTATTTCTCTCTAATTTTGTGCCCAAATTAGTTTACATCCCGGTTAATGAGCATTTCTCCTTTACCAAGATAATCCATCCACCTGACTGGTGTGGTATATCAAGATTAAATAGCATGATCATTACACAGGTGCACCTTGTGCTGGGGACAATAAAATGCCACTAAAATGTGCAATTGTCACAATACAATGCCACAGATGTCTCAAGTTTTGAAGGAGCGTGCAATTGGCATACTGGCTACAGGAATGTCCACCAGAGCTGTTGCCAGAGAATGCAATGTTAATTTCTCTACTATAAGCCACCTCCAAATTTGTTTTAGAGAATTTGGCAGTACTTCCAACCGGCCTCACGTGTAACCACGCCAGCCCAGGTCCTCCACATCTGGCTTCTTCACCTGTTGGATCATCTGAGACCAGCCACTTGGACAGCTGATGAAACTGTGGGTTTGCGCAACCAACGAATTCCTGCACAAACTGTCAGAAACCATTTCAGGGAAGCAATTCTACATGCTTTTCGTTCTCACCAGGGCCTTGACCTGACTGCAGTTCGGCGTCGTAACCGACTTCAGTGGGCAAATGCTCACCTTCGATGGCCACTGGCACACTGGAAAAGAGTGCTCTTTACGGATGAATCCCCGTTTCAAATGTGGGCGAGCAGTTTGCTGATGTCAACGTTGTGAACAAAGTGCCAGTGGGGTTATGGTGGAGGTGGGATTCTGGTTTGGGCAGGCATAAGCTACGGACAATGAACACAATTACATTTTATCGATGGCAATTTGATGCACAGAGATACCGTGAAGAGGTCCCGAGGCCATTGTTGAGCCATTCATCCACCGCCATCACCTCATGTTTCAGCATGATAATGCACGGCCCCATGTCATCTTTTCACATTTCCTGCAAGCTTAAAATGTCCCAGTTCTTCCATGGCCTGCATACACAGACTGCCACCCATTGGACAGGTTTGGGATGCTCTGGATCGACGTGTATGACAGCGTGTTCCAGTTCCCGCCAATATCCAGCAACTTTGCACAGCCATTGAAGAGGAGTGAGACAACATTCCACAGGCCACAATCAACAGTCTGATCAACTCTATGTGAAGGAGCTGTGTCGCGCTGCATGAGGCAAATGGTGGTCATATCAGATGGTCTTCTGATCCATGCCTCTACCTTTTGTTTTAAATTATCTGTTACCAACAGTTGCACATCTGTATTCCCAGTCATGTGAAATGCAGATTAGGACCTAATGAATTCATTTAAATTGACTGATTTCCTTATATGAACTGTAAAATCTTTGAAATTCTTGCATGTTGCTTTTATATTTTTGTTCAGTGTAATTAAAAACAATGTACAATTTTTACAGGCGTCATGTCAGGGAGGGAGTTTATCAACCATCCACACAATCACACTCTAACTCACTTGTGTTATTTAAGAAACTGGGCAGATCTTCCTCATCCTCCTGCTCTTCCTCCTCCTCCTCTTCAAGAGGAAGTGATGTCAGGTGGTCTTCCTGTAGGCTCAGTTCGATGGACAGGTTTGAGGACAGGGAGGCATCTCCTGTGTCTTCGTCCGGTGAGTCCAACTCCAGTAGCTCAAACCGTGGTCTGGAGCATTGGATTGGCTGAGAGCTGGTGCTGTCGTCACTCTGCAGCCCGACTCTCTCCACTCCCTCTGCTGTAAGACCCTTCCTGATTCTATGTCTGTGCTTGGCTGGAGGCCCCTCCTCTGAGCTGCAGGTCTGGGAACCTCCCTCTGCTGCAGTCTTCACCTTCTTACCACACTGAGTTTTCACTCTCTTCCCTACAGCCGGGTCCTTCATTCTCGTCACTACAGCCGGCTTCTTCACGCTCTCCCCTACAGCCGGGTCCTTCACTCCCTTCACTACAGCCGGCTTCTTCACTCCCTCCACGACAGCCGGCTTCTTCACTCCCTTCACTACAGCCGGCTTCTTCACGCTCTCCCCTACAGCCGGCTTCTTCACTCCCTCCACGACAGCCGGCTTCTTCACTCCCTTCACGACAGCCGGGTCCTTCACTCCCTTCACTACAGCCGGCTTCTTCACTCCCTTCACGACAGCCGGCTTCTTCACTCCCTTCACGACAGCCGGCTTCTTCACTCCCTTCACGACAGCCGGCTTCTTCACTCCCTTCACGACAGCCGGCTTCTTCACTCCCTTCACGACAGCCGGCTTCTTCACTCCCTTCACGACAGCCGGCTTCTTCACTCCCTTCACGACAGCCGGCTTCTTCACTCCCTTCACTACAGCCGGCTTCTTCACTCCCTTCACTACAGCCGGCTTCTTCACTCCCTTCACTACACCCGGCTTCTTCACTCCCTTCACTACAGCCGGCTTCTTCACTCCCTTCACTACAGCCGGCTTCTTCACTCCCTTCACTACAGCCGGCTTCTTCACTCCAGCCGGGTCCTTCCTTGGTCGACCTCTGGGTTTACCCCAAGGTTTACTGCTGGGTACAGCTCTGTCTGGCTCTGGAATCTGAAAGAGAGAAAGTTACTGAATATTGAATACTTTAAACATTTACTACTCTACAGAGAATAAGCCTGGACTAAAACACAGATTCTCCATTGTCAAGGCAAATTGTCTCTCGGTGCGTCACATCGTCTGTTTCGACTCAGTGTTGATAAAGATGATACAGTACCTTGTCTAGATGGAACAGCTTCCAGGTGATAGGTGAGGCGTTCTGAGGGCTGTCTGGCTTAGAGCTGGGGGCCAGGGGAGACAGAGAGACAGAGAAGGGGTTGGCTGTTCCTATGGAGGATCTGGGGCCTGGGGTGGAGCTAAGACAGATCTGTTGCTGGACCCCCTTAGTTCTGCCTCTGACTCTCTTAGGTGTGCTTGTCGAGGAAGAGACACCAGGAGGGCTGAGAATAGGAGAGAGGCTCCTCTTTAGGCCAGAAGAGAGTTCTGCAGATAGAACAGGGAATGAAGAGACGATCTCAGAGTCTACCCTGTGGCTCTGTGGTTTTTTTCTATGTTTTCTCTTTGGGACACCAGGAGGGTTGTGTGTGGAAGAGACAACGCTGGGGGAGAGGTCTGCAGATAGCACAGGGAGTGAGATGTGGTTGGCAGAGACTACATTATGGCTCTTAGATTTCTTAGTATATTTTCTCTTTTTTACAGTCTCCACTTGTGACTCTAGCTTACGCTTCAGCGATATTTCAGATGTCTTTTCCCTATTCCCCTCAGTTTCCTGTGACTGGTCTACTTTATGGCTCTGTGACTTTCTAGTATGTTTCCACTTCCTCACAGTCTCCTGCGACTGGACAGTCTCCTGTGATTGAGCTACCTTGGAGGTCTGTGACGTTTTAGATGCATGTTTCCTCTTGCTCAAATTCTCACTCTCCTGCGACTGGTCGGTCTCCTGCGACTGGTCTACCTTAGAGGTCTCTGATTTTTTTGTATACTTCCTCTTTGTCACCGGTGCCGGACACCTGTCCTCAAGGCCAGGCACAGGTGAGTTGGATGTCAAGGACTGTGTCTCAGCCTCTGTTTGGTCCTCTGGCTGTGAACATGCGTGTGTATCTGTTAGGGCCTGATTGGTCTGATGTCCTGGGACAGCATGAGGTGTCTTGTCTTTGGGTGGCCTCCCCCTCTTGCGCCGTTCACTGTGTGGCTGTGAACTTGGGTCTGAATCAGAACGGGACTGGATTTGATGTCCTGGGACAGTATGAGGTGTCTTGTCTTTGGGTGGCCTCCCCCTCTTGCGCCGTTCACTGTGTGGCTGTGAACATGGGTCTGAATCAGAACGGGACTGGATTTGACGTCCTGGGACAGTACGAGGTGTCTTGTCTTTGGGTGGCCTCCGTTCACCGTGTGGCTGTGAACTTGGGTCTGCCGTTCACCGTGTGGCTGTGAACTTGGGTCTGAATCAGATCCGTTTGGGGACTGGATCTGAAGGGGACTGGATCTGCGACTGGCCATTCACCGTGTGGCTGTGAACTTGGGTGTGAATCTGACTGGACTGATGTCTACCATTCACTGTGTGGCTGTCTCTGAATCTGGATCTGATGTCCTGGGACAGTATGACTTCCATTCACCGTGTGGGTGACTGACACCTGTCCTCAGGCACAGGTGAGTGAAGGGGACTGGATCTGATGTCCTGGGACAGTATGAGGTGTCTTGTCTTTGGGTGGGGCCATTCATGTGTCACTGTGACAGCATCCGTTTGTTCCTCTCGCTGTGAACTTGGATCTGAATCTGAAGGGGACTGGATCTGATGTCCTGGGACAGTATGAGGTGTCTTGTCTTTGGGTGGCCTCCCCCTCTTGTGCCATTCACCGTGTGGCTGTGAACTTGGGTCTGAATCTGAAGGGGACTGGATCTGATGTCCTGGGACAGTATGAGGTGTCTTGTCTTTGGGTGGCCTCCCCCTCTTGTGCCATTCACCGTGTGGCTGTGAACTTGGGTCTGAATCTGAAGGGGACTGGATCTGATGTCCTGGGACAGTATGAGGTGTCTTGTCTTTGGGTGGCCTCCCCCTCTTGTGCCATTCACCGTGTGGCTGTGAACTTGGGTCTGAATCTGAAGGGGACTGGATCTGATGTCCTGGGACAGTATGAGGTGTCTTGTCTTTGGGTGGCCTCCCCCTCCTGTGCCATTCACCGTGTGGCTGTGAACTTGGGTCTGAATCTGAAGGGGACTGGATCTGATGTTCTGGGACAGTATGAGGTGTCTTGTCTTTGGGTGGCCTCCCCCTCTTGCGCCGTTCACCGTGTGGCTGTGACTGATCAGAGGTTCCTTTCTCTGTGGTCCTCTGTTTCTGGGGTGAAACAAATGGTTCAGCCTCTAGCTCTCTGGTCAGTGAATATGTGTGATCTCTAGCAATTAGGACATTATGGCTGGTTGTATCTCCTTGTTCTACAGATGGACTACAGAGACGGGACCCTTCGTTACGATGTACCCTCTGTAAATCCTTGGTGGGGGAAGGTAGTTCAGAGGTGCCCACAGGTGGGCTGGGTGACAGGGGCTGTGTCTCAACCTCTGTTAGGGCATCAGGTGACTGACACCGGTCCTCAGGCACAGGTGAGTTGGATGAGAGGGGATGTATCACTCTGACAGCATTAGTTTCTTCCTCTCGCTGTGAACATGGGTCTGAATCTGAAGGGGACTGGATCTGATGTTCTGGGACAGTATGAGGTGTCTTGTCTTTGGGTGGCCTCCCCCTCTTGCGCCGTTCACTGTGTGGCTGTGATGCATCAGAGGTTCCGTTCTCTGCTGTCCTCTGTTTCTGGGGTGAAATTAGTGATTGAGACAGGCTAGCAGGGTTGGTTGAAACAGGTGTTTGAACTGGGCTAGCAGGGCTAAGTCCTGGCTGTGGAGTGGATGTTTGGTGGTTGGTCCAATTTGAGTTCTTCTGAGTGGAAAAGGAAGAACTGTCCTCTGGTGAATTCATGTTCAAGGCCAGGCGAGCTCCAGCGCTTCAACTCCTCAGGAGGGCAACGCTTGACATCTTGAGCTGTGGTGGAACCATGCATGAAGATAACAACTTTATTCTTTGTGTTGATCAAATAACAGCCATGTCAATTTCCCGAGAGGGTTGTAACATTAAATGTGTAGGCTAGTAATTAGAACCTAAGAAACATCTTAGCAAACATCTGGCCAGCTAGCTAGATAGCTAAACACTGACAGCTTGTGAATTTGAAAGTTACGTTACTAGACCAAACTGTGGCTATTCAAAGGATTAACACCTTCCGTTTGCATCTTGAAAAGGAGATGGTGCACCTCAAAAGATTTCATCATGCAACATTTCAAATAAATAACGTTAGCTAGTTAGCCGTTAGCTAGCTGACAACACTACTGGAGATCGGTCTCATCAGATAGTTAAAAATAAAACATGATTATATGAGATTACAGACAGTTGACTAGCTTTGATAGATTTTCGTGTTCACTTTACATCCGCATATGGATGTACGGCGTGCTTTCTGGTATAACAACGCTAGCTAGCTAGCTAGCTAGAAAGCTACCGATAATTCTACAGCGTGATTTGAATTGCATCGGTTACTCTGTGCTGGCTAACCGTTAGGTAGCTAACTTGCTAACGTTTCTAAAGTAGTGTAGTAGTTAGGTTACAAATACTGATATTCATAAATATTCATACGTACACATAGAAACAGCAAGGTAGATTTAATACTGTCTTCTTGATACTTCAAATGTTGCAACTCCTTCTGGGTTGGCACTAGTTACCATATCCACAAAGTCAAAATTGGCTATCGTCAACGGGCTATATCGTAAAAATTCATGAAAACAAAAATGTGCTTTTTGTTCTTAATTTAAGTTTAGGCTTAAGGTTAGCAGTCTGGTTAAGGTTATGTTTCAAATACGATTTTAAGAATATAAATTGTAGAAATAGGCGGGGTTTGTTACTTTGTGGCTGTGGTAACTAGTGACGACCCGCCCAAACCAAAACAGAGATACTTTTGAGGAGATGGGAAACTCCACTGGATTTGTGTATATTGTCCATATTGTCGCGGTGCATTCTGTGCTATTCTGGGATAAAGAGAGCTCTCCTCCAAGGAGTGAATGGGAGTCAATTGGGCGCTAGCTCAAAAACACAACATTAGCGTCAATTCCGTGAACAAGTATAACATTACAAATATTTTCCGAGGTGTGAGATAATTAATTGCTTCTCTGTAACGTTGTATAGCTTTGGAATCGTGACCTTACCTACTTTCGAGGAAAATAGGCAGGTTTCTCGATATATGGTGCTTTCAAGACAACTGGGAACACGGAAAAAAACGAGGTCAAATCATGAGGTTTGTGATTATCAAATCGGAAAGTCTGAACTTTAGAAAGAGGCCCGACTTCACGATTTATAATTCCGAGTTGGATGACCATTCAAAACATTTTTTTACAGTCGGAGCTCGTTTTTTCTGAGTTCCCAGTTGTCATGAACGCACTGAAGTCAGAGATTTCCGAGTTCCCCTTGATTTTAAACGCGGCAAGATACTTTGACTTCGAGAAGTGATGATTAGTTTAGCAACCGCGTGACGCAACATGACAACGTCAACCCGATTGGTCGACAGTCTGGGCGTTATACGTTGCTCCATTCATTGCCCAATGGGATTCTCATCTCTTCCGTTCTCTATTTCAATTTCCGAGTTTCGCGCTGTTTGATTCATGGGATATGTAGTACATTATACTGAACTCAGGAGCAATGTAATTTCCCTCATTTAAAAGTTGACGAAATTACATAGGCAAAAAATCATACACAAACATAAACCAAAAACACAACACACAGTAAAAAGGCCTTTACTGTAACATGTTCTGTTCTGTCATTAAGTGAATAAGTACAGGAAAAAGTGACTACAGTAATGGTGCTGCATTGGATAGCAGGTGTTTTACGGGCTTCCGCCATAATTTCCTGTCACAAAAATTGTTTTTGGACATCAAAACAGCGATCACTAACCTCGATTAGGATGAAGATTACCACTACAAAGAGTCAGAGGCTCAGGACATACTGCTCACCGCGGACTCAGAAAAGGAAAAAGCATCGTAAGAGAGGCCCGACGTGCGGGCACCCTGACAAAACTACATTGGCGAGTACATAAACTGCATCTACCCTCTGTTCTATTGGCCAACGTACAGTCACTGGAGAACAAACAGGACGAGCTCCGAGACTATCCTATCAACGGAACCTTAAGAACTGCAATATCGGAGTCGTGGCTGAATAAGGACATGGATAATATACATATAAAGCTGTTTTTTCGATGTAGGACAGAACAGCAGCACCGGGTAAACTCAAGGGAGGTGTGTGTTCTTTGTTAACAACGGCTGGTGCGCTATCTCTAATATTAAGGAATTCTCTACGTTCTGCTCGCTGTAGACCATGCTATTTACCAAGAGAGTTTTCATATATTTTTCGCAGCTATATACAACCACAAACCCGATACTGGCACTAAGACCGCATTCAACGAGCAGTATAGGGCCAAAAGCAAACAAGAAAATGCTCATCCAAAGGCGACGAAACTAGTGGCCGGTGATTTTAATGCAGTAAAACTGAAATTCGTTTTACCTCGTTTCAACCAGCATGTAACTAGAGGCGAAAAAAACTATAGATCACTTTTATTCCACACACAGACACACATACAAACCCTCGCCTTCCATTTTGCAAATCTGACCACAACTCCATACTCGTTATTCTTGCTTACAAGCAGAAATTCTAACAGAAAATACCACTGAAGCACTCAATACGGAAGTGGTCTGATGAAGTGGATGCTACACTACAGGACTGTTTCGCTAGCGCAGACTGAAATACAGTGCCTTGCGAAAGTATTCGGCCCCCTTGAACTTTGCGACCTTTTGCCACATTTCAGGCTTAAAACATAAAGATATAAAACTGTATTTTTTTGTGAAGAATCAACAACAAGTGGGACACAATCATGAAGTGGAACGACATTTATTGAATATTTCAAACTTTTTTAACAAATCAAAAACTGAAAAATTGGGCGTGCAAAATTATTCAGCCCCCTTAAGTTAATACTTTGTAGCGCCACCTTTTGCTGCGATTACAGCTGTAAGTCGCTTGGGGTATGTCTCTATCAGTTTTGCACATCGAGAGACTGAACATTTTTCCCATTCCTCCTTGCAAAACAGCTCGAGCTCAGTGAGGTTGGATGGAGAGCATTTGTGAACAGCAGTTTTCAGTTCTTTCCACAGATTCTCGATTGGATTCAGGTCTGGACTTTGACTTGGCCATTCTAACACCTGGATATGTTTATTTTTGAACCATTCCATTGTAGATTTTGCTTTATGTTTTGGATCATTGTCTTGTTGGAAGACAAATCTCTGTCCCAGTCTCAGGTCTTTTGCAGACTCGGGTTTTCTTCCAGAATGGTCCTGTATTTGGCTCCATCCATCTTCCCATCAATTTTAACCATCTTCCCTGTCCCTGCTGAAGAAAAGCAGGCCCAAACCATGATGCTGCCACCACCATGTTTGACAGTGGGGATGGTGTGTTCAGGGTGATGAGCTGTGTTGCTTTTACGCCAAACATAACGTCTTGCATTGTTGCCAAAAAGTTCAATTTTGGTTTCATCTGACCAGAGCACCTTCTTCCACATGTTTGGTGTGTCTCCCAGGTGGCTTGTGGCAAACTTTAAACAACACTTTTTATGGATATCTTTAAGAAATGGCTTTCTTCTTGCCACTCTTCCATAAAGGCCAGATTTGTGTAATATACTGATAGACTGATTGTTGTCCTATGGACAGAGTCTCCCACCTCAGCTGTAGATCTCTGCAGTTCATCCAGAGTGATCATGGGCCTCTTGGCTGCATCTCTGATCAGTCTTCTCCTTGTATGAGCTGAAAGTTTAGAGGGACGGCCAGGTCTTGGTAGATTTGCAGTGGTCTGATACTCCTTCCATTTCAATATTATCGCTTGCACAGTGCTCCTTGGGATGTTTAAAGCTTGGGAAATCTTTTTGTATCCAAATCCGGCTTTAAACTTCTTCACAACAGTATCTCGGAACTGCCTGGTGTGTTCCTTGTTCTTCATGATGCTCTCTGCGCTTTTGACGGACCTCTGAGACTATTACAGTGCAGGTGCATTTATACGGAGACTTGATTACACACAGGTGGATTGTATTTATCATCATTAGTCATTTAGGTCAACATTGGATTATTCAGAGATCCTCACTGAACTTCTGGAGAGAGTTTGCTGCACTGAAAGTAAAGGGGCTGAATAATTTTGCACGCCCAATTTTTCAGTTTTTGATTTGTTAAAAAAGTTTGAAATATCCAATAAATGTCGTTCCACTTCATGATTGTGTCCCACTTGTTGTTGATTCTTCACAAAAAATACAGTTTTATATCTTTATGTTTGAAGCCTGAAATGTGGCAAAAGGTCGCAAAGTTCAAGGGGGCCGAATACTTTCGCAAGGCACTGTAGGTACCGGGATTCATCCAATGGGATTGAGGAGTTTACCACCATCAGTTACCGGCTTCATTAATAAATGCATTGTGGAAGTTGTCCCGACAGCGACCATATGTACATATCCCAACCAGAAGCCATGGATTACAGGCAACATCCACACTGAGCTAAAGGCTAGAGCTGCCGCTTTCAAGGAGCGGGACACTAATCCGGACACTTATAAGAAATCCCACTATGCAATCAAACAGGCAAAGCGTCAATACCGGTCTAAGATCAAAACCTACTAAACTGACTCTGATGATTGTCGGATGTGGCAGGGCTTGCAAACTATCATAAATTACAAAGATAAACCCAGCCGCAAGCTGCCCAGTGACGCTGAGCCTACCAGACAAGCTAATTGCCTTCTATGTGTAACCGGTTTGAAATGGCTAGCTAGTTAACGGTGGTGCGCGCTAATAGCGTTTCAATCGGTGACATCACTCGCTCTGAGACCTTAAAGTATTTGTTCCCCTGCAAATCAATCCCAGAACAACAGCAAAGGACCTTGTGAAGATGCTGGAGGAAACAGGTACAAAAGTATCTATATCCACAGTAAAACGAGTCCTATATCGACATAACCTGAAAGGCCGCTCAGCAAGGAAGAAGCCACTGCTCCAAAACTGCCATAAAAAAGCAAGACTATGGTTTGCAACTGCACATGGGGACAAAGATCGTACTTTTTGGAGAAATGTCGTCTGGTCTGATGAAACAAAAATATAACCTTTTGTCCATAATGACCATCGTTATGTTTGGAGAAAAAAGGGGAAGGCTTGCAGCCGAAGAACACCATCCCAACCATGAAGCACATGGGTGGCAGCATCATGTTGTGGGGGTGCTTTTCTGCAGGAGGGACTGGTGCACTTCACAAAATAGATGGCATCATGACGAAGGAAAATTCTGTGGATATATTGAAGCAACATCTCAAGACAAGTTAAAGCAAATGGGTCTTCCAAATGGAAAATGACCCCAAGCATACTTCCAAAGTTGTGGCAAAATGGCTCAAGGACAACAAAGTCAAGGTATTGGAGTGGCCATCACAAAGCCCTGACCTCAATCTTATAGAACATTTGTGGGCAGAACTGAAAAAGCAAGGAGGCCTACAAACCTGACTCAGTTACACCAGCTCTGTCAGGAGGCCTACAAACCTGACTCAGTGACACCAGCTCTGTCAGGAGGCCTACAAACCTGATTCAGTTATACCAGCTCTGTCAGGAGGCCTACAAACCTGACTCAGTTATACCAGTTCTGTCAGGAGGAATGGACCAAAATTCACCCAACTTATTGTGTGAAGCTTGTGGAAGGCTACCTGAAACGTTTGACCCAAGTTAAACAATTTAAAGGCAATGCTACCAAATACTAATTGAGTGAATGTAAACTTCGGACCCACTGGGAATGTGATGAAAGAAATAAAATATGAAATAATTCTCTCTACTGTTATTCTGACATTTCACATTCTTAAAATAAAGTGGTGATCCTAACTGACCTTAAACAGGGAATTTTTACTAGGATTAAGTGTCAGGAATTGTGAAAAACAGAGTTAAATGTATTTGGCTAAGGTGTACGTAAACTTCCGACTTCAACTGTATATGTCTTTATATAATAAACTATTGTTAAATATGAATAAATAATGTGAGCTGTTTTTAGATTGACGTTGCTAGTATTGAGAATTTTCCAGAACATGTGTGGTAATTATTTATTTCAGAGGTGCCAGCAAGACTAGTGCTCTCTATATGTGCTCTGGGTCATTAGACCTGCACCTGTCTGGGTAGTGGACATGTCTGGTTATTTCTGTAACAGTGGTATGGCCTCATATTTACTGTTGCTATGGTTACGTCTATGGTCCTACATGGATGCACCTGTCTTAGTCGAGAACATGTCTGTTTTTTTAAACTATTGGTGTGGCACTAAAGTTTCCATGCCCTAATATGAAACCAAACAAAAAATTAGTGCAAGGCAAAAAGATAACCTTTGGCTAAATGCCGGAGTGGATGAGTCATTAAGAGGAGTTACTATGTGTGTGACGTAAGAAGGAAAAATGTATAAGAAGTGTGTGCCAAGACTGGAAAGTTAGTTGTTTTCATGAACCGGCACGGCTTTTATTATATTGTAATAAAAGTCTATTTGAACTCACAGGCTCCGGTATTTGAGAGATATTATTGACTGAATATTTCTACGACACTAGCTACTGTACGTTATACCAGCTAGCTAGCCAGATTTTTATTTAGCTAACGTTAGCTAGCTAAGTTAGCTACTGTTACTGTTATTGTAGCTTAATCTTTCTATGTAGCTTGCACTTCAATGGTATCCCCTGAGAAGATTTTATTTAATTTTTCCAACCAGGCGAAATACTGAAGGCACCACTGATCTCGAACAAGAGGCGCATCATTCAGAAAAATTCACAATTCAGGGTAACGTTAAGCAGTTAACTTCTGTTAGATAACTGGACGGATTTAGTTATGTACAACCATTTTTCAACAACATTTTTCCATCTAGCTAGTTGGTCATCTACATGTTGCTGGCTATTCATATAGTTCAGTGGAGGCTGCTGAGGGGAGGATGGCTCATAATGGAATGGAGTAAATGGAATAATGGTATCAAACACGTGGTGTGTGGTTGATACCATTCCATTCACTCCATTCCTGCCATTTATTATGAGCCGTCCTCCCCTCAGCAGCCTCCACTGATATAGGTGTATATCTGTCATATTGAGGTGTCTAGCTATAAGTTAAACCTGATCAATCAAATGGATAGGTGTAAGCAATTATGGTAATTCCAAATGTCCTTAACTAGGTGTGTCGTGGAAATTTCCTGTATTTACCAAATCATGAGAGCAAACCACACACAAGTCAGAGTTAGTTATCACAAAGTCCATCTTTAATTATATGAGCTCCATCACAACCCTGTGACTCTCAGATCAATTCAGTGTCTATAAATGAATTCTCTGAGAGTTCCTTACACATTGCAACTGAGATCCTTTATAGCAAAGACACACATAGCCAGACAGCATCGGCATAATTTATCGTTCAGCTTTGTCTCCTAAACTATGTTATTTTCTCAAACGCAGAACCTAAACAAATCCTCCATATCAACAGGCATATATCAAATCCATCCTATCTTGACAAGATCACAGAGACACATTGACTGGCACACAGACATTGTGGAGCCAAGAGATACACGCTTGACCTCTCCCCTCTCTCCGGCCCAAGCAACTTAGTCTTGACATAGAACAGATACTGCAACCCCGCCACAGTATTATACAAAAATATACATTCTGATGAGAAGTAACTTACAAACATATGATGAATATAAAACATCTTACCTATGTTACCAACTAATTCTGATTATTCCCCAACAGGTGTCTTTGCTAGACTGACAGAGAGAGAGAGAGAGAGAGAGGGAGGCCCCACAGAGCCCCGGGACAGCAACACAATTAGACCCAACCAAATCATGAGAAAACAAAAAGATAATTACTTGACACATTGGAAAGAATTAACAAAAAAAACAGAGCAAACTAGAATGCTTCTTGGCCCTAAACAGAGAGTACACAGTGGCAAAATACCTTACCACTGTGACTGACCCAAACTTAAGGAAAGCTTTGACTATGTACAGACTCAGTGAGCATAGCCTTGCTATTGAGAAAGGTCCTCGTAGGCAGACCTGGCTCTCAAGAGAAGACAGGCTATGTGCACACTGCCCACAAAATGAGGTGGAAACTGAGCTGCATTTCCTAACCTCCTGCCAAATGTATGACCATATTAGAGACACATATTTCCCTCAGATTACACAAACTCCAATATCTACTGGGTGAAATTCCACAGTGTGCCATCACAGCAGCAAGATTTGTGACCTGTTGCCACAAGAAAAGGGCAACCAGTGAAGAACAAACAAGAACAAACAAACAAGAACAAACAAACAAGAACAAACAAACAAGAACAAAATACAACCCATATTTTTGTTTATTTATTTTCCCTTTTGTACTTTCACTATTTGCACATCGTTACAACACTGTATTTAGACATAATATGACATTTAAAATGTCTTTATTATTTTGGAACTTCTGTGTTTACTGTTAATTTTATATTGTTTATTTGACTTTTGTTTATTATCTACTTCACTTGCTTTGGCATTGTTAACATGTGTTTCCCATGCCAATAAAGCCCAGTGAATTGAATTGAGAGTGGGCGGGGGGGGGGGGGGGGGTGAGAAAGAAAATATGAACGTGAGAAAGGGACAGAGAGAGAAAGACAGCAGTGGAAATGTACTTAGACTTCAGTATTTTACCAACTCTTCTCTTCCAACTTGTTAAGTAATCATACAGTATGTACCTACGGGGGATGGATGGCCAGCCACACAGGAGTGTGATTTTTTTACTAAGGAGGAGAAAGAGGTTGTGCTGACCGAGATGCATGCTGGCCATTTCGAAGAGAAGCACATGATTGCCAAAATCAACCTACGCTTCCTTCTTCTGACGGGGAATTGTCAAGGAGGTGGACAGCTGGCCAAGGGAAATAACCTTTTGTTTATCGATCACATTCTATTATATCAGAAAGTATTATGTTTTCAATGAATGTCATATCAGAGAGCACACAATGTATCAATTTGTTACTTTGTGCTTATAGGTCATTACCCTGTCTAGCCTGCCAGAAATGTGTGAGGGTGAAGACTGTGGTGCCGGAGTTGAAGCCCATCAAAGTTGTTTCATCATGGCATATGATGGGTAAGGGTCCCAATTCAAATTTAGCCCCGATAAGTTGTTTTGTAATGGATGCTTTATTTGACCACAGCAGAGTTCAATATTATAGAATGTGTGTTTGTGTGTGTGTGTGTGTGTCAGTATCCTTACACAAGTATGAAAGTTTGCATACAATATGACTCAGATACGGGTAAGAATATAAAATAATCTTCTCACAATGCAAATAGCCCGGTTAGCCAATGTGCGAGAGCACTGGTTGGTCGGCCCAATTAAGGTAGTATGTACATATGGACATGAACGTATAGTTAAAGTGACAGTGCATATATGATAAACACCAGAGTAGCAGCAGCGTAAAAGAGGGGTTGGCGGGGGGGGGAGGGTACACAATGTAGATAGTCCGGGTAGCCATTTGATTACCTGTTCAGGAGTCTAATGGCTTGGGGGTAAAAACTGTTGAGAAGCCTTTTTGTCCTAGACTTGGCACTCCGGTACCGCTTGCCATGCGGTAGTAGAGAGAACAGTCTATAACTGGGGTGACTGGGGTCTTTGACAATTTTTAGGGCCTTCCTCTGACACTGCCTGGTGTAGAGGTCCTGGATGGCAGTCAGCTTAGCT
Organism: Oncorhynchus clarkii lewisi; assembly: GCF_045791955.1. Taxonomy (NCBI): domain Eukaryota; kingdom Metazoa; phylum Chordata; class Actinopteri; order Salmoniformes; family Salmonidae; genus Oncorhynchus; species Oncorhynchus clarkii. The sequence continues at coordinate 40,804,632 of NC_092174.1, forward strand.
CCAGTGATGTACTGGGCCATACGCACAGCCCTCTGTAGTGCCTTGCGGTCGGAGGCTGAGCAATTGCCCTACCAGGCAGTGATGCAAAAAGTGAAGATGCTCTCGATTTTGCAGCTGTAGAACCTTTTGAGGATCTCAGGACCCATGCCAAATCTTTTTAGTTTCCTGAGGGGGAATAGGCTTTGTCGTGCCCTCTTCATGACTCTCTTGGTGTGTTTGGACCATTCTAGTTTGTTGGTGATGTGGACACCAAGGAACTTGAAGCGCTCAACCTGCTCCACTACAGCCCCATCGATGAGAACGGGGGCGTGCTCGGTCATCCTTTTCCTGTAGTCCACAATCATCTCCTTAGTCTTGGTTACGTTAAAGGACAGGTTGTTATTCTGGCACCACCCGGCCAGGTCTCTGACCTCCTCCCTATAGGCTGTCTCGTCGTTGTCGGTGATCGGGCCTACCACTGTTGTGCCGTCTGCAAACTTAATGATGGTGTTGGAGTCGTGCCTGGCCATGTAGTCGTGGGTGAACAAGGAGTACAGGAGGGGACTGAGCACGCACCCCTGGGGGGCTCCAGTGTTGAGGATCAGCGTGGCAGATGTGTTGCTACGTACTCTCACCACCTGGGGGCAGCCTGTCAGGATCCAGTTGCAGAGGGAGGTGTTTAGTCCCAGGATCATTAGCTTGTGATGAGATTTACTATAGTGTTGAACGCTGAGCTGTAGTCAATGAATAGCGTTCTCACATACTGTAAGTGTTTTGTGTCCAGGTCCAGGTGGGAAAGGTCCAGGTGGGAAAGGGCAGTGTGAAGTGCAATAGAGATTGCATCATCTGTGGATCTGTTTGGGCGGTATGCAAATTGGAGTGGGTCTAGGGTTTCTGGGATAATGGTGTTGATGTGAGCCATTACCAACCTTTCAAAGCACTTCATGGCTACGGACGTGAGTGCTACGGGTCTGTAGTCATTTAGACAGGTTGCGTTTGTGTTCTTGGGAACAGGGACTATGGTGGTCTGCCTTTCTAGGGAGTTTCTCCTAGCCACCGTGCTTCTACACCTGCATTGCTTGCTGTTTGGGGTTTTAGGCTGGGTTTCTGTACAGCACTTTGAGATATCAGCAGATGTAAGAAGGGCTATATAAATACATTTGATTTGATTTGTTGCTTGCCTCGAAGTGAGCATAGAAGTGATTTAGCTCGTCTGGTAGGCTCGTGTCACTGGGCAGCTCGTGGCTGGGCTTCCCTTTGTCGTCTGTAATAGTTTGCAAGCCTTGCCACATAAGACGAGCATCGCAGCCTGTGTAGTATGATTCAATCTTAGCCCTGTATTGACACTTTGCCTGTTTGATGGTTTGTCGCAGGACATAGCAGGATTTCTTGTAAGCTTCCGGGTTAGAGTCCTGCACCTTGAAAGCGGCACCTCTACCCTTTAGCTCAGTGCGATGTTGCCTGTCATCCATGGCTTCTGGTTGGGGTATGTATGTACAGTCACTGTGGGGATGACGTCCTCAATGCACTTATTGATAAAGCCAGTGACTGATGTGGTGTACTCCTCAATGCCATCGGAAGAATCCCGGAACATATTCCAGTCTGTGATAGGAAAACATTCCTGTAGTTTAGCATCTACTTCATCTGACAACTTTTTTATAGACCGAGTCCCTGGTGCTTCCTGCTTTATTTTTTGCTGGTAAGAAGGAATCAGGAGGATAGAGTTGTGGTCGGATTTACCAAAATGCATACAGCCCAGTATATCACGTGGGCCGAGCTTCCTGCCATCCAGGACCTCTATACAAGGCGATGTACCGGTTCACCTAGTCAGTCTGTCATGGAAAGAGCAGGTGTTCCTAATGTTTTGTACACTGGGTAACAGTACCGTGTCAAACCGCAGGTGTACGAGGTAATTGAGGTAGATATGTACATACAGCATAACTAGGAATAAAGTGACAGATAATAAACAGTAACAGAAGTTTATGTGATGAGTCAAAGTTAGTGAAAACAGGGTCGATGCAGATAGTCCGGGTCGCTATCTAACTAACTATTTATCAAATCAAATCTTTATTGGTCACATACACATGTTTAGCAAATGTTATTGTGGGTGTAGCGAAAGGCTTGTTCATTGACTCTTATGGCTGGGAGGTAGAAGCTTTTCAGGGTCCTGTTGGTTCCAGTGGGTGGGCCTATACCCTCCCAGGCCCAGCCATGGCTGTGCCCCTGCCCAGTCATGTGAAATCCATAGATTAAGGCCTAATGAATTTATTTAAATTGACTGATTGCCTTATATGAACTGTAACTGCGTTTATATTTTTGTTCAGTATATTATATATTATTGTCTCCAAAGAGGTATTCTGAACATAAACAGCATATAAAATATATCAACAGTATATATTCTGAACACGAACGAGAATGTCAAACATGTAAAAGTGGTATTGAAGGCTAAATGTAAACACACATTCTCCCGCACAGACAGCGACATGATAGTTTCTGTCAGTCTCTTAGCAACAGCATCTCCTGGCTCAGCCTTATCACCTCCAGCAAGGCCTGCGGGTCTTTCTCTCACATGACCTTTGCCCCCTCCATCTTCTCCGTCAGGGCCCGTTGAATGAAGTTTAGATCGTACCGGTAAACACACGATAAGCTCTGGTTGGAGTTATTGTAACCTGGGAGGTACCTAGATAAAAGGAAATAAGCCTTTGTTAGTTTTTTTATTCATGTTTTGAGGTTGGAATTTAGCACGTAGGTCGCACCGATTGGTGTCACCTCGTCAGTCAGTGTGTTAAACCTGTGTTGGCCCAGGTGCTATTTAGGAGTGGCTGGCCCAGTGCTCCAGTTGAGCGTGAGAGATGTTAAGAAGAGCTACACTTTGTCAGCTGTGGTGCGAGTTCAACCTTTTTACGTTAGAAAGAAGCTAGTGTTTTGGTGTTTCTTCAGTTCTTTTTACTCCCTGTCCTAAATTGTGTTTTTTTCTTATAGTTTGTCATGGTGGGTGTCTTTAAGAACGACGATCTGTTTTATTTGGTTGGCAGTGATTATCTTTGTTGTGAGCGTCATTTTGAGTTTGTCTTGTGGGAACGTTACACCTTGGAGAAGTAAGCCTTATCCGAGCCAGAACAGTCCATAGGGACTGGAGTCCATCTCCTGTTTCTGTAGTGTGATTTACAAGTACACCCCCTGGACAGGACACTAGTCCATCTCCTGTTTCTGTAGTGTGATTTACAAGTACACCCCCTGGACAGGACACTAGTCCATCTCCTGTTTCTGTAGTGCGATTTACAAGTACACCCCCTGGACAGGACACTAGTCCATCTCCTGTTTCTGTAGTGCGATTTACAAGTACACCCCCTGGACAGGACACTAGTCCATCTCCTGTTTCTGTAGTGTGATTTACAAATACACCCCCTGGACAGGACACCAGTCCACCTCCTGTTTCTGTAGTGTGATTTACAAGTACACCCCCTGGACAGGACACTAGTCCACCTCCTGTTTCTGTAGTGTGATTTACAAGTACACCCCCTGGACAGGACACTAGTCCATCTCCTGTTTCTGTAGTGTGAGCCAGTGTGATTTACAAGTACACCCCCAGGATAGGAGGCTTGTACCCAGAGGGAGTAACTCACTGGGAACGGATGTCGGTTCAACATTTGAGTTGTCAAATAATGTGAAATCAACCAAAAATGTCCCCCTTTATTGGCTTTAGGTTTAAAGTTGGCTGAAAATGGTAAAGTCCCTTAGGTTTTCTATATTGATTCAACTTCATCACATTAAATGTTTTGGTTGAAATGACATGGAAACAATGCTGATTCAACCTGTTTTTGCCCAGTGGGAAGCTTTACTGCTAAGCAGGCAGGCACTGTGGTCCACACACCTTTCGGGCTACCTTGCACTGGCCCACATCACAGTGAGGGACACCACAGGGTCAGCAGCATTGCCATCAACAGGTTACAGCACGTCCCGGACGACTTAACTGTTAGACCGAGCCATGTTGTCGAAGGGAACAGGGGTTGCGTTGAATAACAAAGATCATATTCCTTAGTTCTGAGTTACTATGGAAACAGAGAGACAAGTTCCATAATCTCCAGGTGGAAGGATCCTTTTTTTATGTAAAAAAAAAAAGCTGAGAAATCTGGACCTGCAAAATCTCAATGGACAGAAAAAATATACACCATAAAGATTCCTTTAGGTTATGAGTTTGTTTATTTGAAACAAAACCCCATCTAAATATGTCATCATTCAAACTTAACAATACATACCATTATAAGTTTTGGGTACATAAAAAAAAAATAATAATATTGAATGGGAAATAGTTTGGAACACGGCTATATTTAAGTGCAAAATAGTATATTAAACTAGGGAAATGTACAGTACATAGAGTTCTATGTGGAACATGGAATGCGATGCATAGATTTAAGACCAACTCATGGAATGTCTGTAGTGTGGGGCTATGGTCATAGCGACAGAAGGCTGACTAAAACAATCATTCAAATATAGTAGCAGATAGACATGCAGATCATTTGGTATGAGGCTACTGTGCAATAGTTGTATTCGAAAGGGACGGTTTTCCCCGGACACAGCTAAATACTGAACTAAAATGCTATTTTCTAAATGGAGGTTCTCCATTGACCATTATTTATAGTCCAGGGTCCAGGGAAACCGGCCTAAAACGTTTTGGAGGGACAGTCACTAGACTTCCATTATTCATGAAAAGGTTTAGACATTACTACACACTTGATTTAGCTTATGTATAGGCAATAAGGTGTTCAATGTACAAGCTGCGTGCAAGTTGCAAAACAGGTTTGTACAATCCATTTTAAGACAACTCTCTTCACACGTAAGAGAACTATTAGTATTTATATAGTATAAATATATAGTATAGTATCTGCATCTGTCTGTAGCTTCGCATCGCAGTACAGCAAGACGGTTGTTGAGTGTCAATAAGATTATCTTCAAAATGGAATCTCCCTATAACACATGTTCTATTGTTTCTACTATGTTGTTGTTACTTCTAACCTGGGTGGTTCCAGCCCTGAATGCTGATTGGCTGACAGCCGTGGTATATCACACTGTATGCCACGGGTATGACGAAACATTTGTTTTTACTGCTCTAATTATGCAGGTAACCAGTTTATAATAGCAATAAAGCACCTTGGGTGCTTGTGGTATATGGCCAATATACCACGGCTAAGGACTGTGTCCAGGCACTCCGCGTCGCATCATGCATAAGAACAGCCCTTAGACACGGTATACTGCCCGTATACCACACCCCCTTGGGCCTTATTGGTCAATCATAGTCAGCTGTTAATGATAAATATCCCTTTAAGTATGGGGCTAAAAAAACTATAGAAAAATGATTGCAGGTGCAGAAAACCTTCCTGTATGCATGTATGTATCATCATCTTAACCAAATATACTGCAAAAAAATGAATCACAATCTTTACCATTTTTAACGTTATGAATTAATTTAGAAAATACTGGAATGGACAGTCTTTAAACACATATTTTGTTGATTAAATGTATTCATAGTAGGGAGGGACATTGTTGGTGCTCTCATTAGAAAGGGAAGATGGGGAAGGGGGATCATTTTCCCTAATCAAATGTCTGGGGGGGGGGGTGTAGCATCATGACTTAGGACCAGGGGCCAGAGTTTTCCCTCACCAGAAAAACTCTGGGCCCTTGTTCTGAATCTAATGACAGCTGGTATATAAGACCGGTGTCTGTACCAAACCAGGCTGGCCTCAGGGCATGACCAGGTCAGTGATACTAGAAGCCAGGCTGGCCTCAGGGCATGACCAGGTCAGTGATACTAGAAGCCAGGCTGGCCTCAGGGCATGACCAGGTCAGTGATACTAGAAGCCAGGCTGGCCTCAGGGCATGACCAGGTCAGTGATACTAGAAGCCAGGCTGGCCTCAGGGCATGACCAGGTCAGTGATACTAGAAGCCAGGCTGGCCTCAGGGCATGACCAGGTCAGTGATACTAGAAGCCAGGCTGGCCTCAGGGCATGACCAGGTCAGTGATACTAGAAGCCAGGCTGGCCTCAGGGCATGACCAGGTCAGTGATACTAGAAGCCAGGCTGGCCTCAGGGCATGACCACGTCAGTGATACTAGAAGCCAGGCTGGCTTCAGGGCATGACCAGGTCAGTGATACTAGAAGCCAGGCTGGCATCAGGGCATGGCCAGGTCAGTGAAACTAGAAGCCAGGCCAAACTCAGGGCATGACGAGGCTGTCCTTCTCCTTCTCTATCCCCCTGACCAGCTCCTCCACCCAGAGCACCTCCGACGCCACCTGCTCTGCCAGGACCTCGTAACGGTTCTCCAGACGGCCAAACTTCCTCTTGAGGGCGTTAGCAGCCAGCATGGTGGCGCGGGCATCCTCCTGACTCTGCCTGCGCTGGGCCTGGGTACGCTGCAGCTCCTGGCGGATGTGACCCAGGTCGCTGGCGATGCTCTGGTTCTCCTCCTTGTACCAGCCCTCCTTCTCCTCGTAGATAGACAGGAGAGCAGCCACGTCCTCCCGGCACGACCTGGAGAAGTCAGGGAGATGTTAGAATGCATGGAACACGTATGTTGTATCCAATTAGAGCGGCTGTACATGCATTTTTTAAATAATCAACTTAAAATTACGAATCCATCCATCTATCGATTCATCCCTCCCTCTCACCTCTGGTTCTGTTCCAGGTCTCTCAGCCCCTCCTCAGCAGCAGCGATCTCCTCCAGCACCTGGGAGAAGCGTTCGAAGTTGACGTAGGTGTTGTTGGGGGGCATGGAGGAGTGGGACTTGATAGTGTACTCCTTTAGACGCGTGGTCTTCAGGCGCCTGCGCTCCGGCTTCTTCCCGCTCTCCTCCTGGCGCACGTTCCGCCTCTTGATCACCTGGGAGGAGAGGAGCGTTAATGGGTCAAAAAGCATCAGTAAAGCGGCAGTGAACCATCAGTAAGGCGGCAGTGAACCATCAGTAAAGCGGCAGTAAACCATCAGTAAAGCGGCAGTAAACCATCAGTAAAGCGGCAGTAAACCATCAGTAAACCATCAATAAAGCGGCAGTAAACCATCAGTAAAGCGGCAGTAAACCATCAGTAAAGTGGCAGTAAACCATCAGTAAAGCGGCAGTAAACCATCAGTAAAGCGGCAGTAAACCATCAGTAAAGCGGCAGTAAACCGGCAGTAAAGAGGCAGTAAACCGGCAGTAAACCATCAGTAAACCGGCAGTAAAGCGTCTGGAAACCATCAGTAAAGCGGCAGTAAACCATCAGTAAAGCGGCAGTAAACCATCAGTAAAGCGGCAGTAAACCATTAGTAAAGCGGCAGTAAACCATTAGTAAAGCGTCTGGAAACCATCAGTAAAGCGGCAGTAAACCATCAGTAAAGCGGCAGTAAACCATCAGTAAAGCGGCAGTAAACCATCAGTAAAGCGGCAGTGAACCATCAATAAAGCGGCAGTAAACCATGAGTAAAGCGGCAGTAAACCATCAGTAAAGTGGCAGTAAACCATCAGTAAAGCGGCAGTAAACCATCAGTAAAGCGGCAGTAAACCATCAGTAAACCGGCAGTAAAGAGGCAGTAAACCGGCAGTAAACCATCAGTAAACCGGCAGTAAAGCGTCTGGAAACCATCAGTAAAGCGGCAGTAAACCATCAGTAAAGCGGCAGTAAAGCGGCAGTAAACCATCAGTAAAGCGTCTGGAAACCATCAGTAAAGCGGCAGTAAACCATCAGTAAAGTGGCAGTAAACTATCAGTAAACCATCAGTAAAGCGGCAGTGAACCATCAGTAAAGCGGCAGTAAACCATCAGCAAAGCGGCAGTAAACCATCAGCAAAGCGGCAGTAAACCATCAGCAAACCATCAGTAAGCGATCAGTAAAGCGGCAGTAAACCATCAGTAAACCATCAGTAAAGCGGCAGTGAACCATCAGTAAAGCGGCAGTGAACCATCAGTAAACCATCAGTAAAGCGGCAGTGAACCATCAGTAAAGCGGCAGTAAACCATCAGTAAAGCGGCAGTAAACCATCAGCAAAGCGGCAGTAAACCATCAGTAAACCATCAGTAAAGCGGCAGTAAACCAGGTGCTAAAAGCCAACAGTTGCTTTATAAGTGAAAGAGGGCAAAGGGATAGTCCAACATTTGGGATCAGTAAGATGTAAAATATGTGAGAGATGTCTACCTTGATCCAGGGATGCTGAAGGCTGTCATCGATGGTCATCCTCTTCCTGGAGAAATAAGAGATGAAAAAGAATCAATTATTACTTTCTGCTTTACTGTCATGCCTTTAGTAATTGCAATTATATAATTTCCACTGAAGACCAAAGTTCTCCAAGGCTATGGTGCGGATTCAGTAAACGTCCCTACAATGATATATTAACTAACAAGACAAACAAAAGCAAATAGTTACTGTCATGTCCCTGCGTGTTGTTCTAAGTATTCCCAGGCCTGTTCTATCCACAGTAAACCAGCCTTACTTGGGATCCTTGACCAGCAGGCGTCTGATGAAGTCCTTGGCCAGCTCACTGGTATTGCTGAAGTACTCCTCGTCAAAGTCATAGTTGACAGCAGAGATGTTGGTCAGAGTCTCCTGCTTGGTCTCCCCCAGGAACGGAGAGGCACCACTCAACCTGAGGAAGACAAGACAACATGTTGAGAACACTCAACCTAAGGTTAACCAAGTGGTATGGACAAAATATTAAATACAATCGCTTAATTTGCTATTTCATCATGTAAAATGATTGGATTGCTCAGAAATAACATTCACTTGTGTCGTTCTCCATTTTGTAAAACAGGTACAGAATATGATCAAGAATGTCTGTAGATTTAGAAATAATCTAACAACATATTTGACACGGTTTATGTCGCTCAACTGACACCATTATAATGTGAGGCAGTACTTACAGAATGTACGTGATAACTCCAATACTCCTGGAGAAACAAGAGGACAACAAATTAGTGAGATTTACCTGAAGGGTAAAGAAACAGAGAAAAACAACAATAACAAAAAGTTCTCAAAATCAGAAAAAACATTTAAAATAATCTTAGTTTATTTTACCACATGTCAGCCTCCAGTCCGAGTGGTTCATAGTTGACTATCTCTGGAGCTGTAAAACAAGCAGGATTATTAGAACCCAGATGATCTTCAGGGAGATCTCAACACACAGACCTCCACTTATTAAAACCAATATGAAGGAATATTTTCCCCATTCCATAACATTAAGATCATTGTGGAATCTTTATTTTAATTTTAAAGCTATACGGGCCACCCTAGTGGCGCAGCTGTCTGAGGCACTGCATCGCAGTGTTGCGGCGTCACTACAGACCTGGGGTTCAACCCCCGGCTGTGTCACAACCGGCCGTGACCGCATGTTCCATATGGCGGCGGACAATTGGCCCAGCGTTGTCCGGGTGAGGGGAAGGTTTGGTCGGGGGGGCTTTACTTGGTTCATCGTGCTCTGGCGACTCCTTGTGGCGGGCCGGGCGCCTGCTAGCTGACTTCGGTCCTCAGTTGAGCGGCGTTTCCTCCGACACATTGGTGCGGCTGGCTTCCGGGTTAAGCCGGCGGGTGTTAAGAAGCGCGGTTTGGCGGGACATATTTCGGAGGACGCATGACTCAACCGTCACCTCTCCTGAGGCCGTTGAGGAGTTGCAGCGATGAGACAAGATCGAAATCACGAAATTTGGGCGAAAAAGGGAGTTCAAATGTCCAAAAATAAAAATAAATAATATACTGTTTGAAGATACTGTATGTTTAAATAAGGCAAATGAATATGTAGGAGCGTCTCACACACATAACGAAATATATGTGGAACACTAAATTGCTATTATTATTATTAATACATATTACAAACACATCTCTATGGTCTCACCAACAAACTCTGGCGTTCCAAAGATATTCTTAAACTCATTTCCAGCTTTGATCTGATGAGCGATGCCAAAGTCGATGAGTTTGATCCTGGGGTTGGAGACGTTCTTATCAAGCAGCATGATGTTCTCTGGCTACGGCACAAACAAACATTTCAGAATGCAGATAATAATACAATACAGATGTTTGTTTTTTTAAGACACCAAACTGTATATTTCTCAAATGCTGGAAATCTTTTGGACGTTTTCACTGACGTGCCAATGACTCAAAACAGTCTATCAAGTTATACATTGAGTGATGAGTCGGAGTGCTCCAATAGGAGTTTAAAGGAATACGTCAAGTCAAGATGGAACTTTAGTTTACAATGCCAGCCTGGCTTCTCCTTCCCCAGACTCCACCCTACCCACCTTCAGGTCAAAATGAGCGATGCGTTTGGAGTGTAGATAGTAGACCCCGTCCAGGATCTGTTTGAGGAACTGTGTGGCCTCCTCCTCTGTTAGAGACTCCTTCTCTGCCAGGAAGTCAAATAGTTCCCCTCCAGACACTCTGGACCACACCACAGAACAGGGTTAAAAAAAATAATACTCTATTTTATCAATATACTATTTGAGTACAGGTCTGGGCCTGTATTCAGAAAGAGTCTCAGACGAATGCTGCTTTAGGATCAGTTTAGCCTTTTAGATCATAGTGAATCCGATTACAAGGACGGGGAGGTGGCTGATCCTAGATCAGCCCCAAATATCAACTGGTGTAGCTCTACTCACAGCTCCAGGATGAGGATGACGTCCGTCTTGTTCTCGAAGATGTCGTGCAGCGTGATGATGTTGCTGTGCTGGATCTCTCTCAGAATGTTCACCTAGAATTTCATTTGATTTATTTCATTATACATTTTTATTTTTTTTAAAGGCATATAAAGCTGGTCCAGCCAGTACATACAATGATTGAGGATAAAACGCAAAGCCTGAATTCTTATTTCCGTTGTGGTTCTCTCACCTCCCTCTCGATCTCCTCGCGGCTTACGCCCCGGCGGCTGGACGACAGGCGACGCTTCTTGATTAACTTGGCGGCGTACTCCGAGCCAGAACTCTTGTCTTTACACTTCCGTACGATGGCGAATTGTCCACTAGGAGAGTTAATGAGGATGATGATGATGATCGATAGTATAATATAATATGTACATAAACATAGGAAACAAGAAAGAGTGACTGGGCCAAATCCAAATAGCCAATCTGGGGAAAATCCTGATGTAAAGCTATAAATTCTTGACTACAAATTGTATAGGCTAGTGTTCACTGGAAGCATTGCAACACACTGGTTGGCAGTTTCATTTTATGTAATAAGATAAAGACTCTGGGTGGCTATTTTTTTAAATTTATTATAAACATTTACACCTAACATCAGAGGGTGCGTACTAGGGCCATTCCCATCAGAAATGTCCAGGAACTTGCAGGTGCCTTGGTGGAAGAGCAAGAACTGGCAAATCTGGTGCAGTTCATGAGGAGATGCACTGCAGTACTTAATGTAACTTGTGGCTACACCAGAAACTGACTGTTACTTTTTATTTTGACCCCCCCCTGTTCAGGGACACATTATTCCATTTCTGTTAGTCACTTTTCTGTGGAACTTGTACAGCTTACGTCTCAGTTGTTGAATCTTATGTTCACACAAATATTTACACATTTTAAGTTTGCTGAAAACAAACGCAGTTGACAGTGAGAGGACGTTTCTTTTTTTGCAGAGTTCATAAATTCTGCATTCCTGAGGGTCTAGCCATTCCTAAAGTTAAGTCCACAGCGCTTCTCTATCTGCACAGAACTGAATGTTCTGCTCTGCCATTTAATGTACCCTTTCTAAGCAAACTCAGTCCCCCCCCCCCTCTCACACAGCAAGACCATACCTAGAGCCAGAGAGGAAATAAACAGCTAGACTACACCTAATAAACAGCTAGACTACACCTAATAAACAGCTAGACTACACCTAATAAACAGCTAGACTACACCTAAAACATCTAGACTACACCTAAAACAGCTAGACTACACCTAATAAACAGCTAGACTACACCTAATAAACAGCTAGACTACACCTAATAAACAGCTAGACTACTCCTAATAAACAGCTAGACTACTCCTAATAAACAGCTAGACTACACCTAATAAACAGCTAGACTACTCCTAATAAACAGCTAGACTACTCCTAATAAACAGCTAGACTACTCCTAATAAACAGCTAGACTACACCTAATAAACAGCTAGACTACACCTAATAAACAGCTAGACTACACCTAATAAACAGCTAGACTACACCTAATAAACAGCTAGACTACACCTAATAAACAGCTAGACTACACCTAAAACAACTAATAAACAGCTAGACTACACCTAATAAACAGCTAAACTACACCTAAAACACCTAATAAACAGCTAGGCTACACCTAAAACAGCTAATAAACAGCTAAACTACACCTAAAACAGCTAATAAACAGCTAGACTACACCTAAAACACATAATAAACAGCTAGACTACACCTAATAAACAGCTAAACTACACCTAAAACAGCTAATAAACAGCTAGACTACACCTAAAACAGCTAGACTACACCTAAAACAGCTAGACTACACCTAAAACACCTAATAAACAGCTAGACTAAACCTAGAGGCATAAAGAGGAAATAAACGCATAGAAAGGCAATGATGTCATTCTTCTTCTGCAACACTGCAGAAAACAAAACGTCCATATAAAGGTAGGAAGTCAGGTTTATTGTGTCCCAAATGGCACCCTATATTCCTTTTATAGTGCACTACTTTAGCCCTATGGTCTCTAATCTAAAGTAGTGCGCTACGTCAACAGGTTGCCATTTGGAACAAATTCAGGTTTAATCCTGTAGAAGCACATGACTCATTCTAGTGCTCCGGCTCTGTTTAGTTTACAAGGACTTGTTAAAAACACAGAGCAGGTTTGCATAACAGAACAGAGAGCTCTACACTGTTGAATAAACAGTCCCACAAATACACTGGGAATTTGCCAACGGATGTTTTCATCCAGCTATGTGATTTCAAGTCAACTAAGTGGCATTTGGATTGTATCATTAGGAGAGCCCAACAATCAATATTTAAGATCTTTGTAGAAATATTGCTTCACTTTACATACAAGAGTTACTAAAGGTGGGGGCCTCCCGAGTGACGCAGTGATCTAAGGTACTGCATCGCAGTGCTAGCTGTGCCACTAGAGATTCTGAGTCTCCCCTCATGGGGCGGTGCACAATTGGCCCAGCGTCGTCCAGGTTAAGGGAGGGTTTGGCCGGCAGGGATGTCTTTGTCGCATCACGCACTAGCGACTCCTGTGGCGACATGGTCATTGTAATGTTTGAGGACAGGCTCATTGTAATGGCTGGAACGTGGAACATGGAACGGTAGGCACACTTAATTGCATTGGCCCAGTGTGCCTCATGCTGGGTAGGAGTTTTCCTCAACCGTCCTAAAAGTACAAATTCTGCCCACATTGGGAGAGCTGAATCAAGTCTCCTTTGTATCCTCCTCCAGCAACACTGTACCGCCAGACAGACACAGGTCAGATCTTACCTCCCTAGCTCCTCTCCCATATCATAGAATGCCTCCACATCCTCTTGTCTGAAGCCAGCCATGGTCTGACTGGGTTGCTGCTGATAGAAGTTGTGTCTTGAATCACACTGAATTACAGAACAGGGAAACATGATTATTAGTACCTGCCAAGGAAATTGAGACCCATAACATGGCAACGATAGACTTATGTGATGCTGACATGAGCAAAACTAGATCAAATACATACTACACGTCATAGAGTGACAATAGGCATGCCACAGGCTGGATAATTTAGCCACAAGGGGGGGGGGGGGGGGGGTCAATACAATCAGTTTACACACATACAGTAAATTGATGTAACTATTTGACCCTGAACAAATTCACCCCAAACCAATGATGTGCATAAACCCCCCCCCCCCCCCCAAAAGTGGTCGTCCTTATTTGGCCAAAGTCAACACGGTTTCTTCGACTCCACCCACACGTGTGATGAACATAGTGGAGTGGAGAAGGAAAACTTGGCTGGTAGGACTGAGAACTCCGCATACCGGTCTTACTTACGTCATCTTCTTCCATCAACTAGCTGATTAAAAGGGTCTCACTGCGGTTTTATCATTAGACAACCGTTTGCTACTCAGATTGAGAAACAATGGTTTCTTGTTGTTATCCGAAAATACTATGGATTAACATTACACCGCAAATTGTTTTTATTTTTGTTGACAAGTAAAAACTTGTAGCCATATGTAGCTAACTAGCTGCTAACTGGCTAGCTACCGTTGAGTCTGGAGAAGTGAGCTAGTGGGATACGGCTAACTTTTTCCCTAGAAATAACAACAAACATTAAAACCCTAAACTCTTTCCGTGATAATGGGTCGTGGCAAAACCAAATTCTAAAGAAAATATAGCTACATTTTTGACAAAAGCTTGCTGGTAATGCTATATTAGATAGCTAACGTGCTAGCTAGCTACATGAACTAATTCACTAACGTTAACTAGCGAACAGGATTCGCTGGTCATTCGCTCATCAATTTTCATATAACGTCAGTTGACACCGGAGATGGTAGTTTATCGTTCCTTACTCTGTCTATACAAATTAAAAGTCAGATACTTACATTATAACTGGCTACGGGTCCTGCATTCCTCTCCGGAGTCAAATTTCCGGTGGTAGAAGAAAATTACAGCACTTTGAGACAGGAGGATGGACCATATGGAATGACATCATACTGACTTCATCGTTGTGCGTGCACAAGTTTGAACCCGCAAAAGCAAATTATTACTATCTGAAAGAGCAATGAATTTAGATAAAAAAAAAAAAAAAGCTGAAATGTATCTGTCAAATAGCTTCAATGAATCCCAATTATTTCATCCATTTGGGCCGTATTATTGACGTTCAAAGACGATACAAAACACATCATTAAAAGAAAATAGTAAATTTATTACATTTGTAATGTAAAACCATAATATGCCAGATCGTTCAAACCTGGCCTGACCTAGGGAAATACCATAGTAAAAAGTATTTTTTTCATGTTTACCATCACAGCAAAAATATGTTTTCACTTATCTAGTCAGAGAACCCCCCCAGAAAAAATGATTAACAGAACACATGCTCATCACACTACATCAACATTTAGGCTGGTGACAACAATTAAACTACAACAAAATAATTGTCCTGATTTTAGGGACTCAGAAAGATGTGTGGGGCTGATGGGAGTGAACATGAAGTGCACCTCGGGTAGAAGGGTCAGGGGAGAATAGTAAATAATATTTCCTTGATTCCTCACGTCCTCCTACCTTGTCACCTTTTCAAAGCATTTTGGAGCAAACAATCTGAGGTTCCTCCCCTCGGATGTTCTTGTCCAAAGAAGGAAGCAAGGAGAGGACTTGAGAAATCAAGGAAATACAATTAAGATTCACCCCAGGAATTGGGCTACTGTGAGGAAATCAAGAGGAATACGGCTTGCGGACTATCCGTCCTGCTGTTGTATGAAGGGGTTGGGGATGGCCTCCATGCCGTCCTGAGGACAGATGAGCACCACTGAGGTTCCTCGACACACCACCAGGCCCAGCTGTCGCGTGTCCTCGGTCAGCTTGAACTGGTCGTCAGGGTCTGGAAATAACAAATCAAACCAAATTGTATTGGAGGAGGAAGTGGCATAACAGGTCAGAGGTAATTGATAGTATGTGAAACTCCACCATGAATGATCCAGCACAACCTTCTTTATACGACCTTGATTTTATTGTCAATTTTTTTTAACTAAAGGGCAACATCACAGATATGTTTTCCATTGAATTGTGTGGGCAACAGTCTCCTCGCCGACCAGGAGTGCATTTTCACTTTGTAGAAGTGATATGCGATCATACAAGCAAGTCTTAGTTTCTGCTACATACCTCGCAAGTACTCGATGGTGCTGTCCAATACCAGGTTCAACAGGGGGTCAAACCCCTTAAGGACTCCACTGGCTGACACAAATAAATAAGGATTATTATCTTGAATGGAGGCAAAGAGAAAAACAGTAAAGGAGATGGGGACTGTGGCCTGTCATGGAACAGCATTTCCAGACAGGCAGAAGGTGGCCATTGTTCTCTTTTGGAAGCCTCAAGTCCCACAGTATTTTTTCATTTCGTTCTTCAGGTTTTAACATAGTAATGAAATGGACTACGTATTATCTTCACTGATTTACCCTCTCGTCCTCCCTGGAACTTGACACGGATTTGTTTATCGATGTACTTGGACAGGTCAAAGATGCTCTCCTTCTTTTTCTTCTCTCCTTCCTTGTTTCTGTCCTGAAAGGAAAATATTCAGTAGAATTTAGGATTGAACCCCATAGTCTAATCATACCATCAAGGACCGCAGCCCCTTTTAGTTGTATCCAATTTGTATACTGAAAATGTAGATGTGTTTATTTGACACAAATAATTATTATTTCAATAGGAGTACTTGACGTGGGAAAAACTGACAGGGCTGGAGATCAGATCCATTTTAATTGAGCCAAATCATGCTACATTTTTTAACCCTTTACACTCATGAGAATTAGCCTATATGGATAGCACTAAATTGAAATGTTTTTTTTATATACATAATATTAAAAACGTATGCATAAGCATGAGGAGCAATTAAAAGGGAACAGTTGAGATTATGGAGAGAAAAAAATTTACCAAGGCAAGGACACAACAGTTGACCTGAAAATACTGAATCCAAACATTACACTGTTGACTTTAATGTAGATTTTACAATTACTGTACTTTTTACCACATTTGTTGATAACAAAATCTGAAAAAATACATTCAGTAACATAAGAATATTCCTGGAAATGTTGGGCTATTTGAGTGTTTTGAGTGAGAGGACTAACTGATGTTTCCAAGTGGTCACCCATCTCTCCAAAGTAATGGCAATGCATTTTTATGACTCAAAGAAGAGTCTTCCGAAAAAAAAGCACCTTTTAATAGATGCTCTCCGAGCTGTGCCTTTGAGAAAACTAGAGAAAGCACACTTGTAGTCGTTCCGTTTGGAATACAGCCCTGCATACCCGCCATCACACAATTACCGTTGTTTACACAATCCAAAAACGGCCCATTATAAATCTCAATCTGGATCAGGTGGGCATCATTTGAAAGCTTGTTCTATTTCCAACATGACTAGCTAAGTTATAAAATATGATCTTACAGATACCGACCCAAATTTTGGTGCACATAGAAAGGAGTCATGAGCGCATTCAGGTGTGTGTTCAGCCGCAAATTCTCTTCACAATAGACAAATCATTCTGTTCAGAACAACCCAGGGTATGATGTCATCCAACTGTACATCAGAGTGATAATAAACATTGACACTATGTTACATGAGTTTTATGATATGGGAATGTGAATTGCATTTGGAATCACAGGTGTTTGGCTTACTTGTACGACATCAAAGTGGAATTTATTATAGTCCTCAACATCTCATCTTTCAAAATACATAAGAGTCCTCTCAATTTACAGCATTTATCTCCCTCAGACAAAAACATTTGCAAAAGTTGCCCAATTAGCCGGAGTGACGGGGGCAACTTCTTGTAGTGTGAAGAGCTCATGTTCAGAGCGGCTGTCAGTAAAAACCCACTCAGATGTGATTTATAGCATGTTACTGTAAAGCACGGTGTCAATCCATGGAGGGCCAAGAGTCTGTGGGGTTTCACTCCTCCCTTTTACGTGACTGATGAATTAAGGTCACTAATTAGTAAGGAACTCATCCCACCTGGTTGTCTAGGGCTTAATTGAAAGGAAAAACCCTAAACCTGCAGATACTTGGCCCTCCGTGGAATGAGTTTGACACCCCTGTGTTCCAATTTATGCGCTTATAAGTGCCCAAATCGGCCATGTTCAACTTTAAATCGACAGTATAGGCCAGGCAAATTCAAATCTGATCCTTGAAGTCAGTTCCACTGCTGATTGTCATTGTTCCCCTCTAATCAAGGACTGATTTAGACCTGGGACACCAGGTGGGTGCAATTATCAGGTAGAAAATAAAACCCAGAGTGTATTATTATTATTAAACCAATTCTGTTGAAAAACTGTTGAAAATCTGGAATGTCTTGGAACGGATGGAGTCTGAACATCACAAGAAGCAGTCTTATTTAGTTTTTTGTGTGTGTGTTTTTAAGACTCAAGATACTGGAGTGGAATGATTCCTGTATAGATTTTTGAACCAATCAAAGGGGGTTATTTCTAGGGTGGAAAAAGTGGCGCAAGAAGTATGATAACTGAAGACAGATGGAGTGGTTGCTGCAAGTCGACAGAGTGGCAGGGAAGAAACAAAGGGTAGTAGAGCCCCCATGACCCAGTGACTGTTTCACATCAACAGAGGGATAGTGAAATGTTACATGTTAAAGGTGGACTTTGTATAATTTATTGCAACGGTCATAAACTGTATAGCACAAGCGGAGAAAATTGTCATCATTGAATGCAGCTAAATGTTTCTTGGGTCTTCGTAATGTCATAGCCGATGCCTTGCAAGAAATCCTGTCACTGAATGTTCCCACCCTCTGAGGCCCCTGAGCAGGGATGTATTTTGGAATGGACTGTGATTGAAGTGGGATGGGGTTTGTTTCATGTCTTTTCGTTTTCCCCCTTTCCTGTAATGATTTATATTTTCTCGTTAAAATACCTCCTCCAGCTGGTGGCGGTAATGCACCGTTAACATTGGATGCCAACGGCCGTTAAACCCAATAGAAGAAGCAGATTAAGGGAAGAAATGAAGTGAACCCAGTTTCTAGAATGTAGTCTAAAGATTATGGGGAGGGAAACTGGGGTACGAACATGGCATGATATTTAGCACGCTGATGTTGACAACATTATACAGTAGTCTGCCCTTAACGCTAGCAAATTTCTCAACCCACTCCATCTCGCTAACAGTGGTCAGAATACTGTAGTTCAATTGAAATAGCGCTTTTTTCAAATTTTTAGAACTAGAAAAATGGTGAGTAAATTAGGTTTTAAATTAAGTTATTTAAGATATCGACTCAGCGCCATTTTTTGCGGCTACCTGTTAGTCTCCTGAGTTGGCCACTAAAATGAACTGCGTGTTCATTTAGCACCATTTTATGAATATTAGATTAGGAACGTTGCACACCCTTGGATGAACGCGGTATGCAACATCCTGAATTGGCTGAAAATACTTAAACGGTCGTGGAAATTGTGTTAAAAAAAAGTACGCATTTCTTCTTGCAATTAAAAAGGAGGTAAATGTCTTTGCAGTCTGAATGGATGATGCTTTATGTACGAGCAGGTCCACGGCGGACACGAGTTTATTACCGGGAATGCTGATCTAGCGCCAATGCACTATGTAGTCTAACGTAATGTTGCACGTTTTGCAGAATATTGTCATCGTTGCGATCGTCCCAATCGGGTATTGGCTCTTTTTTCTCAAGCGACATTGTCATTTTTCAGTCTTTGTTTGACATTCCTTTTCTTTTTCGGTTTCATTAACATGATGCTGTCTGAAAAGCACGCTCGCAAATGTCCCTACTCTGCTCTCTTGCATTTGCTAGATAACACTACTGTAGCTAGATTGAGGCACGCAATTGCTAATAGAAAATATAAATAACGCCGTTTTAGATACGTTCATGGAAGATATGATCGACTCACCGCCATTTTGAAACTGTTCCAGCCACGCCTCTCGAACTCCAACCTTTTTCTTCTACTTTGTTGGTATTATTGCGGTCCTCAAACACATTTATAAGTGCATGCCGCCACCTAGTGTATTGGCTGTGTATCAGCCTACTATTAAGTAGTATGAATTAATTACACTTTGAAAAATTTGCCCTACCATCTAACCCCGCACCCATTAAAACCTCACCACTATTCCACTACTTTGGCCCCATCTGAACCTACTCCAGGCCAGCAGCCTGGGAGGACAGGACACTATTGTTAAAAGCATCTTGTAACTCATCTGCTGTACAATTTTGTACACCCAAGTACTTCTCCGCTTTTGCCACCACATCCGTCCTCTTTGATTTAAATTCTATTCCTGCAGTACATGTACGGCAGAATACCAACCTTCCCGAAGCACATCTATCTATCACTCTTTATTGGCCTCGGCCTACTCACAGGGATCCTCTTGGGATCCCTCACCCTGGACCCATCTTCTTCTACTCCTCTCTTCACTGCCTCCACATACGTCACTTTCTGCACTATTAACTGATCCTGGCAACCTCAACCTGCCTTTCTCTCACTGTACACCTCTGATCTCCAGCATCATGGGTACCCTTAAAGTTTACACACACAACTTTTCCCACAGACACTACACATTCCTTTGTCTCATGTCCTCTTGCACACTTCTCACATCTAGGAAGCTCCCTCCTGCACACTGCTGCACGTGACCGTAAGCTTGATACCTAAAACACTGTAATGGACTCAGGACAGAAGTTCTCACGGGATAACTAATGAATCCTGACTTGACTTTATCTGACTCTGCATTTATTTTTTTATATATTTTTTAAAACTCTGTAGTACAGACGGTGTCGTCTGTTTCATCACACTCTCCACCGAGTCTGCCACACCAAACAATGTGCGTCACAGACACCGGGATTCTTCAACTTCAGTTGATCCTCCTCAACACTTAATGCCACTCCAGTTATCACTCCGTGCTCTGGAGAGGAAAGCAAGTCACAGTTCTTGTCCCCAGTCGCGTGGTGTGGGGCTCACGCTCCCTCTGGACAGCTGAAACGCAAAAAAAATGAACACGATTCCACATTCCCCAACCTGACACCCCATATGGATCTGCCATCTCACTCCCACTAGACCCGAATCATCTTTGTCATCATCAGGACTAGGCTCAAACACGGCGGTCTTCACCGCACTTGCCACTGCAGTTAATTCATCCTCACTCTTGTCATGTTTAATTTCCTTCTGTAGCTCTTCCAAAAGTCTCTGTGCTCCACCACTCCACATTCACTCAAAACATGTTCCACTTCTCTTTTTTCCCCATGTCTGCCATCTTCTCTTTCATCAGATCTTCCAGAAGGCTTGTGCGTTTCATATTAACTTATATGTAACCAGTGGCGATTTTAGCCTGTAAATCTTGAAGTGGGATGCATGCCAGTAAAACCACAACACTAAACAATACATGAATTGCACTATAACGGTGACAAACGGTGCCCACAAACTATTATGGCCTACATAAAGCTGTCCCAACATTTTACCACTGCTACTCCTGGCTTCAGCGGAGCCTTGTCTGGCAGCGAAACATTCATCCTCATTTACTGCCCTTTAAAAAACATAGCTGATATGTCTGACTTGCTTAAACAAATGCAGTTTCCAATGACAATTGAGATGTACAAACTATGGAATAAGGGGACGAGCGGATAAGAGGTATTCTGTAATCTTTCAAATAAGACAATCATGAGCGAGCTATATAATTATTTGTTTAACACTTTTTAAATGTACAGCGACAGAATTCAGAACATGGGCGTTCTTGCTGTGTTCTCCCTGTACACCAAGTCAGAACAGTATGATAAATAAAGGGGGCATATAAACAGACAAAAAGCTCTTATAATATTCGACGATTACATTTCTCTAAAACAGGTTATATGCTACATGTGCATCACCAAGTCAGTACAGTAGGTGAAATTACGCGGGGTAAATAGACCAAATTATTAGAGTGAGGCACATGGGCTACTAACATCTTACTACACATCATACACTTAGTATTGCTTTCTTAGCTACAGTATACACATCGCCCTGGCATATTACATAATTTATGCAGCAGCGAACAAAACATTTTTGGACTCACCTTGTTATGCTGTGCTCACTTGAACAGGAAGCTGGCGCGGCGGTCCTTCGTTGGCAAAGTCTGGCATTCTATGGATTTATGGTGCTTTCAAAACAACTGGAGGCCAGATTTACAATTCTGAGTTGGATGTTCAAAACTTATTTTCCCAGTCGGAGCTTATTTATTCCCAACTTTCCAGTTGTCTGGAACTCACTGAGTTCTGCACAAATCGTGCTTCATTGACAGCATGGCCAGTGTTGAATGTTTATCATTTTGAACTTGGAAAAATTAATCCCCTTAATCCCAGATTTGGGACCACACAGCCATAATTTCTTTTCATTATTTATCTTCATATGACAAGGATTAAAAAGGATTTGCCAGTAGATTGTCGACTTGATTCATGATGATGACTGCTAGCTAAGCTAAGCTAAGTATGAAGTTGACATGATCAGTCCAATCAAAGCTACTGTACATTTTATCTGTGGCCAATGACCTTGAGCCTTATTGGATGAGCACTTCTAATGTAACTCTATGGCAGCACCCAAAGGGCTCGAATTTTTGAGGTCTCCTCTTAGACTTTGTGGTGAAGTAGTGTCCCCATGAGTGACAGAACACTGAGCCAATCACGGCGTAACGCTCCGTATTTTCTGCTGGCTTGCCCCACCACCACAGAAAGCACTGAACTAGGCTGAAACACCTGCATTTTGGAGCTTCCTTATTCAAGAAAACACAAAAAAGAGACCATGTTTGTATGCGGCTTTATTACCTCAATGATATATATATTTTTTTACATTGTTTGCAAACTGATATGTGACATGTATTAATGCCAAAACAGGCAAGCACCAAAAAATACATATATTTGAATTTTTTTGCTAAAAATGTGGGGCTCAAAATGGCGGATCTCAACTGTATGTAACACTTTTCTCCTAGTTTTCCTGTCCACCATCTTACCCTCACCTCATGGCCACACCAGTGCTATTATTTCACACACACGCACAGTTTATGGCCTTGATAGAACCTTTTCCAGAGGTATTTGCCCTTTTCTCCTCAACTACAACCTTTGACTGCTGAAAAGCCCAAAATAATAATTTATTTTCAACTGTTTCAGGCTAGCATAATATACATTAAATCAAATTTAGCTCACAATATAGCCTCTTTTTTAGCAGTTACATATATTGTAAATCGAGGGCGCGCCTAAAACTACGTTTGCGACAACACTAGATAGCCAGATAAGCTAGCTAGCTCAAAAACTAGCTTGTCGAACGTACATGGAAACTTCTACGACCAGAACCAAAAGGAAAGAAATGGAGAGATCGTCAGATGGACAATTAACCACAAAAGATGGTGTGATTTTGGGTACTCCTCTTCAGAATGTAACTGTGGGGGGAAATACTGCAATGGGTGATGACAATGTGGTGAGCACGGACAGCAATGCTCACAACTTGAGCCCCTCCAGTCCCCAGCTCAGGCCTTGACCTTACGACCCCGGCACTCCAGTCAAGCCCCAGGGGGAAAAGATGAGAGGCCAAGAGGGTCTGTCACTTCTTGAGATGCAAAACTATATGGTAATGCTTTTGACAGCAAAGATGGATGAAAGGGTAAATGGCTTGGAGGTCATGGTTAAGGAGAATACGAATTAAATTGAGGCCATTAAAAAATCTGTTGACTTTAATTATTGGAGAAGTGAAAACCCTCAAAAGTGACATGAAGAAAGTGGAAGTTATCTGCCAGGAATATGAAAAGAAGGTGGCTGAACTCGAGCAAAAGGTGAATGAGGCCATGGAATTTCAGAGCAGGCGGGTGAGGACATCAAATGCAGAGCTGTTGACATCTGTGGAGCTGTCATTCCCGAATCAAAAGCCAAACTTCAGGAAACTGTAGACATCGTCCATCGTTTGGAAAGAGTCAATGATCAAGACAGGAGACCAAGGACAACCATCATCCGGTTCACCAACAGATCTACACGGGATCTTCTCTGGAGGCGAGCGAAGAATTGTGAATTCCTCATCAAGCAAAAAATTTAGTTTCACTGAGGATCTGACCTCAGCAGACAAAGTGACAAGAGAGAAACCCTGGCCGATGGTGGCTGCAGCTAGAAAGGCAAGAGTATTCATCGTTGGGAACGAAATGCGGCCAAATCAGAACATTTGAGTGAGAGCCAGAGTCTAATTCAGACAGAACTGTCAGGCCAAAAAAACACATTTCCAGGTGAAAAGCAGCCTTTTATTATAAAATATTTACACAAACACTTGAATGAGAAAAGGCTGACCTGAGAACTGTTAAACTAAACACTAACTATAGGTGAATAACTGCTTATTGTAAAGTCTACACAATGTCTCCCCCTTGTGGGAGTAAGAATACTTTAACTTTATGACCAATATATATATATATATATACATTTTTGTTAGAGGTTAATAATGGGATGGAAATCCTTTTGAGTTACATATCCTTAGGAAAAGCTTATATTAGCATAACAAGGTTGTTGTTGAAGTTTGTCTTTATTTTCTTTGTTCAATTAGGGTCAGTGGTATTCGTAATTTACTCAAGCGTAAGGCTGTTTTCCTGTATTGCAAATGGTTTAATGCAGACTTTTACTTTCTACTAGAGACTCATGCTTGTTCTTCCGATCTATCTTTTTGGAAAAATCAATGGGGTAACGATATCTGGTTATCATATGGCAACAACCACTCTGCAGGTGTAGCAGTTTTTAAGAGGTGCATTTAAAGCGAAGGTCATCAGTCGTAAGACTCACCACTCTGGACGTTGGTTCATTTTAACAGTAAATTTCAACAGTGAAATGTTTTTATTAGGGAATATTTATGCATCCAACAACAAACAAAACAACAGGATATTATTTCAAGAATTTGAAGAAGAGATTAATAGAGTTATAGGTGTATTTCAGGATATCAAAATGTTCTGAGGTGGATATTTTAATTCTGTATCTAAGGTAGCTTTATTTTATTTGTAGACTTTTACAAGGAATTTGATACAGTTGAACATAATTTTATTTTTGAGACTCTTCGATTTTTTGGTTTTGGTCAATATTTCCAAAGTGTAATTAAGACACTTTAGAATAATAGTAACAGCTCTGTTAAATTATCCCACGGAACTTCACAAAGATTTGACATTAGACGTGGAATTAAACAAGGACGCCCAATTCCTCGTCTCTTCTATTGTAGAGAAAATTGCAAAGAGATTTAACTCCTGGTTATTAAGAGATCTTCATCTGGACGTGTACTTTTATCAAAATCTGAAGGTCCAGATTAGTTCATACCTCCCTTGCCTTGGATGTTCCTCTGTCAGTAACTAAAATGGTTGATACTACATTATTTAACTTCATATGGCGGAATAAAGCTCATTATTTAAGAAAAGCGGTAATATGTAGCACCCAAAGTGAGGGAGGGTTGAATGCTCTGGATATTAAAACCTCTAATATAATATTTATGATTAAATGGATACAAAACTATTTAAGAAATAAGGATTGCATTTGGATTATAATCCCTAATTAAATTTTCCAACAGATTGGTGGTCTAGAATTCTTACTAAAATGCAACGTTGATGTGGGTAAAATCCCTATTAAGCTTGCAAACTTTCATAAACAAGTACTTCTAACTTGGAACCTCATGTACAAACACAATTTTTCCCCTCATAGGTATACAATCTGGAATAATAAAGACATAAAATACAAAAACAAGTCTTTATTTTTCCAGAACTGTTTTGACAACATTATTATTTGGGTTAAACAATTGTTGAATAATGATGGACAACTATATGATTATCCAGAATTTATGAGACCAACACAATGTTACATTCACTCCTGAGGAGTATCAACTTGTTTTTAGAGCTATAGCAATACTCCAAGTGCAACTGTTGAGGATTTTGTAGCCTCAATACAACTAGAAGGAATTGACATTTTCAACTACAAATGTAATAACAGGTATATAAGGAAACTATGTCAACATGTTACTATTCCCTCTGCTAAAATGTACTGGACTGCAGCCCTAGGACAAGTCAACTGGAACAAGGTTTTGTTGTTATCTGGTCAATATTGTATATCTAATAAGGTGAAAGAAGTATCATACAAACTCATTCATAGAATCCACCCTGTAAAGACATTTATTATACACAGATTTAAAATAGCTATTGATAACAAATGTGTATTTTGTGGTTGTGACCCAGAAACTCTTGACCATTTATTTTGGGACTGTTCTTGTCAGAAGATTTTGGAGTGAGTTAGAAGATTTTATTTTAAAAGAAACAAGTATTAATGTTAATTTGAAAGATTCTGATATTATGTTTTATTGTGATCTAAATGATATGGACCCTGATTTAACTGTCATTGTTTATTTGTTTATCTTTCATGGAAGATTCTTTGTCCATAAAATGAAGTGGGCAGAGAACAAACCAATTTTCACATTATTTAAGATAGAATTTAAATATTATTTTGAAATTATCAGTAAATGTAAAAACTAAAAAGCAATAAGCACCATAAAAGTATTTAACAAATTGAAAATGAATATTGATATGTAATAATAATGTCTGTTAGATTTATGTACTCTTGTTTGTATATTTCAGTTTTTTTGTATTTGTTGTGTTAATAATAAATAAAAAATATTGTAAATCACAAGTTTAGCTAGCAAGGCAACTTAGTGGCTCGCAGGCGTGCTTGCAGGCATTATGAGCTAGCAAGGCAACTTAGTGGCTCGCAGGCGTGCTTGCAGGCATTATGAGCTAGCAAGGCAACTTAGTGGCTCGCAGGCGTGCTTGCAGGCATTATGAGCTAGCAAGGCAACTTAGTGGCTCGCAGGCGTGCTTGCAGGCATTATGAGCTAGCAAGGCAACTTAGTGGCTCGCAGGCGTGCTTGCAGGCATTATGAGCTAGCAAGGCAACTTAGTGGCTCGCAGGCGTGCTTGCAGGCATTATGAGCTAGCAAGGCAACTTAGTGGCTCGCAGGCGTGCTTGCAGGCATTATGAGCTAGCAAGGCAACTTAGTGGCTCGCAGGCGTGCTTGCAGGCATTATGAGCTAGCAAGGCAACTTAGTGGCTCGCAGGCGTGCTTGCAGGCATTATGAGCTAGCAAGGCAACTTAGTGGCTCGCAGGCGTGCTTGCAGGCATTATGAGCTAGCAAGGCAACTTAGTGGCTCGCAGGCGTGCTTGCAGGCATTATGAGCTAGCAAGGCAACTTAGTGGCTCGCAGGCGTGCTTGCAGGCATTATGAGCTAGCAAGGCAACTTAGTGGCTCGCAGGCGTGCTTGCAGGCATTATGAGCTAGCAAGGCAACTTAGTGGCTCGCAGGCGTGCTTGCAGGCATTATGAGCTAGCAAGGCAACTTAGTGGCTCGCAGGCGTGCTTGCAGGCATTATGAGCTAGCAAGGCAACTTAGTGGCTCGCAGGCGTGCTTGCGGGCATTATGAGCTAGCAAGGCAACTTAGTGGCTCGCAGGCGTGCTTGCGGGCATTATGAGCTAGCAAGGCAACTTAGTGGCTCGCAGGCGTGCTTGCGGGCATTATGAGCTAGCAAGGCAACTTAGTGGCTCGCAGGCGTGCTTGCGGGCATTATGAGCTAGCAAGGCAACTTAGTGGCTCGCAGGCGTGCTTGCGGGCATTATGAGCTAGCAAGGCAACTTAGTGGCTCGCAGGCGTGCTTGCGGGCATTATGAGCTAGCAAGGCAACTTAGTGGCTCGCAGGCGTGCTTGCGGGCATTATGAGCTAGCAAGGCAACTTAGTGGCTCGCAGGCGTGCTTGCAGGCATTATGAGCTAGCAAGGCAACTTAGTGGCTCGCAGGCGTGCTTGCGGGCATTATGAGCTAGCAAGGCAACTTAGTGGGTCGCAGGCGTGCTTGCGGGCATTATGAGCTAGCAAGGCAACTTAGTGGCTCGCAGGCGTGCTTGCGGGCATTATGAGCTAGCAAGGCAACTTAGTGGCTCGCAGGCGTGCTTGCGGGCATTATGAGCTAGCAAGGCAACTTAGTGGCTCGCAGGCGTGCTTGGGGGCATTATGAGCTAGCAAGGCAACTTAGTGGCTCGCAGGCGTGTTTGCGGGCATTATGAGCTAGCAAGGCAACTTAGTGGCTCGCAGGCGTGCTTGCAGGCATTATGAGCTATGTGAGCTGGGCAATTAGCTTTCAGAATGCGATTGTTGTCACTGCTCAATAACTGGTAAAAGGAGAGGTGTTTTCCAAAGTTGACATGGGCATTATCTGCTGCATAGGGCTGTGATGTGTCTAATATCCAGTTCATGCTTTTCCAGACAGTTCATCAGAGCTTGATGTAAGCCATTTGCAGTTTCATCATTGTCTTCATAAAAGTCAAGTAACTTGCACTCCATCAGAGAAATATCTCACGCACAATGGAAACATTTTTCTATTTCCCTTGTTTGAGGCATCCCTGGCAACTGAGAAATACACGGTCGCACCTTCGGTCGGGGACAGATCATCCAAAATATCCCGCACAGTATTTGGTCCAAAAACATTAATTGTAATCATCTCCGCTTTCGTTCTTCCCAAGTGCATCTTCTTCACAACATTTGAGTCATGAAACAAAGCACATTTGAGCTTAACAAGACTGTCGGTGCTGTTGTAGCTGAGTCCGTGTTTAACCGTCTGGTACACATACGAGGCTTCACTTTCCGCGATGTTGTTATTTTCCACAGTAGACGTTACGAAGAATGCACCGATATTATTGGCACCTTTAGCTTGCGTGGCCTTGTGCATTTCTGTGGATGCATGCTGAGTTAGGTCATTTTCCCCTCCATTGCCTATTGAGAATTCCCGACCGCATAAAGTACAGAAAGCTTTCGTCGAGTCACCACTGACCCACGTCTATTTTTTGCTTCCCATTGTTTGTTGTAGCTGCACAGTCTTTTCTCTTTTTTTGCATGTTTATCCATATTTACTTGATATGCCAAACCGACCGAACAACAGAAATTACTTTGGTAGGAATTTGGCGCGTTTACGCTACACTGTGATTGGATGAATATACCGGACAAGGGAGGTCCCGTATGGGACAAACCAATTTAGCCCATTATAAGGGACATCCTGGCAAATACTGGACAGTTGGCAACCCTAAGCGTTGGTCCAGTAACCGAAAAGTCGCTGGTTCAAATCCCCAAGCGGCTTTTTTCACCTAGTCTGATGTGACCATGAGCAAGGCACTAATTGCTTCATGGTCGTGGTCAATAATGGCTAATCCCTGGCTCTGACTCCACTCTCCAAGTGAGTCTCAGGGGGAGTGGGATATACAAAAAATATATATTTCCAATTCACACATGTACATGAGTGAAATAGGACAAATGTAAGCACCCGCCTAATTATGTTATCTAGTATGCTGACCCCTAAATTATAGAAGCTGACAGAAAACCTCTGGAATGTATTGATATGTTTGATTGACATCATGTAAACCAATCATAATTCGTGTACTTCAGTGCTGGTTAAAAAATAAACCAATGGCAAATGCACTGTAGAATGTGGGCGAGAGCTGTGAAAACAGCTGGTGACCGCACGGTGAGAGCAGAGCAGTGCGGTTGATGGGAAGACAACAAGCAAGCATCATGAAGGCTTTGCTAAACCTGGTTTGGGCATATTTTCTCTTAAAACAGGTGAGATGGTCGCATGTCTATTTACCCAAAAAATCATGTGGCATTCATCTGTAAAACAAGTCGCATGTGTCCGATCCAACGTTTAACAGTACTTGTTGTATTTTGTTGTCGAGATAATTAACAGTTAGCCTGCATGCTACATGACTGTTAGCTTGCGGAGAACACAACCTATAGGGCCCATCTGCAAGTAATATCCTATGTACATCATTCTGTAACATGGCTTTGATCATTTTTGATGTATCAATGTGGTCTAAGATGAATATCGTGCTCCCTGGTATTGTCAATTTTGGAAATGTCTAGTTAAAGCTTGTGCATCAGTGTAAAGCTGACTAGCTGGTGGAAAGATGTAGTACTGCACACTCTCATAGAGTCAGTTGACCAGTCTATTAAATATCTCAAGTTATTCTGGCCACTGTTACATCTCTGTCTATTGCTCTCACCCCTCTTAGAGGCACTTAGGCTTTTATCTATTATACACGTTATATTTCTCTCTTGTCAGGTTGTGGGGGAATATGGGATGGCCCATTTCAGTGACAAGGGTCAAGGCAAAGGAAAGGATTACTGCATCTTCTTCAACTCCCAGTGGGCTCGTCTACCTCGGGACCTCAACAAAGCAGTAAGTGGAGTAAACGGCTGTCATTGTCACTTCTTGAGAGATGTCTAACAAAGGTGTGTGTGTGTGTGTGTGTGTGTGTGTGTGTGTGTGTGTGTGTGTGTGTGTGTGTGTGTGTGTGTGTCTGTGCTCTCTGCCCTGACAAGTTTATCAGAATGCTGGTGTGTGGTGTGTGTGCACGATGAAACCCATTATTAACCAATCGTCCTTTATGCCTCCACTAGTCTCGTCTGGAGACCTATGACCTGACACCGTCAGTACTGTGTTTCCCATCAGACGTCCCCGATGGTGGCTTCCCCAATCGTATCCCCATGGTGATGCGGGGGAACTGCACCTTCTATGAGAAGGTCCGCCTGGCTCAGCTCAATGGAGCTAAAGGCCTGCTCATCGTCAGCAAAGACAGACTGGTAAGAGCCAACCCATATAATTCATATCAAAGACAACTCGACTCTTACCAGCCTATGTCCTATCATATTAGCCTGGTGGTCCCAGACCTGTCTATGTACTTTAGCCATCTCCTGTTCCCTCTTATCTTCACTAGTGCTGTTGTAAAAGCCTCAGAAGGAAAGAAGCAGACTAAGAGCATTGGAACACACCTGTCGTAAACAGGTTATATACACTGAGTGTAGAAAACATTAAGGACACCTGCTCTTTCCATGACATAGACTGACCAGGTGAATCCAGATGAAGGCTATGATCCCTTATTGATGTTACTTGTTAAATCCACTTCAACCAGCTTAGAAGAAGGGGAGGAGATGGGTTAAAGAAGGATTTTTAAGCCTTGAGACAATTGAGACATGGATTATGTATGTGTGCCATTCAGAGGGTGAATAGGCAAGACACAATATTTAAGTGTCTTTGAACGTCATATGGTAGTAGCTGCCAGGCGCACCAGTTTGTGTCAAGAACGCTCAACAGTTTCCTGTGTGTGTCATGAATGGTCCACCACCCAAAGGACATCCAGCCAACTTGAGACAACAATGGGAAGCATTGGAGTCAACATGGGCCAGCATCCCTGTGGAACGCTTTCGACACCTTGTAGAGTCCACGCCCCAACGAATTGAGGCTGTTCTGGGCACAGGAGGTTGGTGGCACCAAAATTGGGGAGGATGGGCTCGTGGTGATGGCTGGAGCAGAATGAGTGAAATGGTTCCCTCAGCAATGGTTCCCTCAGCAATGGTTCCCTCAGCAGCCTCCACTGGTTCTGAGGGAAAACTCAATATTAGGAAGGTGTTCCTAATGTTTGGTATACACAGTGTAGGTCATCGTGTGTAGGATCTTAATTTGAGCCAGTTTGCTACAACAGGAAAATAATCCTGCAGCAACAGGAAATGTGAATTATTATGTGGATTATAATTTATGGACATTTTTGTAGGTATTAATAAATGTTTAATAAAGGAAAATCAAGTCTGAAACTTCAGAAGTGTTTTTAAAACTCAAATATTTTACATTTCCTGCATTGTAGGATAGTTCTCCTGCAACAGGGTGATCAAATTAAGATCCTACAGCTGTAGTGTATAAATAATAGATTGAATATAGATTTTCTAAATCATTTCTGTACAGTCAGAGTTTGCCAATTGTAATTTCTGTTTTTCCAATCACAGACCCCACCGGCAGGAAACAAGAGTCAGTATGAGGAGATTGACATCCCTGTGGCATTGCTCAGCTACACTGACATGCTGGACATTAGGAAGGTGAGAGCAGAGGAGAGACCAACATCTTGTAAAACTTTCCCCAAATTCCCAGCTTTTCCTGAAATCCCTGGCTAGAAGATTATCCGGGGAAAAAATAATGAATAAGCAGGAATTCCAGAATCTTCCAAGAGGATTTCTGGACTACCTGGGAGTTTTGGGGAAACGTTACTGGAATTTTGCAACCCTTACAAGCACACTGTTCAGTAGGACACACGATACGCTGTGGAACATTCAGAACTATATCATAGAGAACAGAGATGCCTCTCTGACGTGTAGCGTAAGTATTGAGGCTACAGGAATCATGTCAGCATCTCTATTCGTGACATTTTATATCTGCCGCCCTGATGAAACGAGACCCTGTTCAAAGACAATTTATGTTTGTAACATCACTAACAAAGATCAACAAATCAGTGAATTAGTCAATTTACCCAAATGCTGTGTTTCCTGTTCCCTGCAGATGTTTGGACAGGGCAGAGAGGTGGCCATGTACGCGCCCAAGGAGCCCGTCCTGGACTACAACATGGTTATCATCTTCCTCATGGCTGTCGGGACGGTGGCCGTTGGAGGGTACTGGGCCGGTAGCAAGGACATCAAGAAGTAAGTCTGGTGGTAGTGGTGGTGGTGGTGGTAGTAGTAGTAGTAGCAGTACTGGTGGTGGTAGTAGTGGTGGTAGTAGTACTGGTGGTAGTAGTAGTAGTAGCAGTACTGGTGGTAGTAGTAGTGGTGGTAGTAGTGGTGGTGGTGGTAGTAGTAGTAATAGTAGTAGTAGTACTGGTGGTAGTAGTAGTAGCACTAGTAGTAGTAGTAGTAGCAGTACTGGTGGTGGTGGTGGTAGTAGTGGTAGTGGTGGTAGTAGTAGTGGTGGTAGTAGTGGTAGTGGTGGTAGTAGTAGTAGCACTACTAGTGGTGGTGGTGGTAGTAGTAGTAGCACTACTAGTAGTGGTGGTGGTAGTAGTAGCGGTGGTGGTAGTAGTAGTACTAGTAGTAGTGGTGGTGGTGGTGGTAGTAGTAGTAGTACTAGTGGTAGTAGTAGTACTAGTCGTGGTAGTAGTAGTAGTAGTAGTAGTAGTGGTGGTGGTAGTACTAGTGGTGGTGGTGGTGGTAGTAGTATTACTGGTAGTAGTAGTGGTAGTAGTGGTACTAGTGGTAGGAGTAGTACTAGTGGTAGTAGTAGTGGTGGTGGTAGTAGTAGTACTAGTAGTGGTGGTGGTGGTAGTAGTGGCGGTGGTAGTAGTAGTACTAGTCGTGGTAGTAGTAGTGGTGGTGGTAGTAGTGGTAGTGGTAGTGGTGGTGGTGGTAGTAGTAGTAGTGGTGGTAGTAGTGATGGTGGTGATCGTAGTAGTGGTAGTAGTACTAGTAGTGATGGTAGTAATAGTACTAGTAGTAGTACTAGTAGTGGTAGTGGTGATAGTAGTAGTAGTAGTCATAGTACTAGTGGTAGTAGTAGTACTAGTAGTTGTGGTAGTAGTATCAAACTACTACCACCACTACTAGTATCTCAAACCTTGGCCCTCTCGTTATCGAGGTAAGCTGGTCTGCAACCTTTAGCCATCTCGTAATTGAGGTGAGCTCGGTCTGGTGATAGAAAACCCGGGTGGGGGTTTTATTCGGAAGAGCAGAATAGGGTCTGTCCCAGGACACCAGACCGTAACTGTGCTCATGGGCGGTCCTCTGATTTAGTTAAACTCCAAAGGGAATTGGAGTTTCCTTCATTAAACAGTCCAAAATCACATTACACAATTTCACAAACAATATCATCCTCACTCATTCATCTTATACAACAATTAGATGTAAGCCTCATATCTGAGGCTATTGTATAAACAGCGTTATGGTAATGTGGCCGTATTGTCTCTCATGAGTTTCACACAATTGTACTAAACGGACCAGTTCGTAGCTGGATTCTTCACCGATCTTTTATATCTTCTCCAGAACATAAATATTGTTCGGACCTCAAGTTCTGTGAGGTGGAAGAAATGCCTTTGTTCTCTCTACGAAAACTCACTCTCTCTCTATACTGTGGCCATGAGGAGATAATCTCCTCGAGGGATTTACGACCTCTCTGACCACAGCAGCCTGGTTGTATGAGACAGAGAGAGGGGGATGGTGCTCGCTGTACCCAAAGAGGGCAACGTCATGACAAGTAGTAGTAGTGGTAGTGGTGGTAGTAGTAGTGGTGGTAGTAGTAGTAGTAGTAGTGGTGGTAGTAGTAGTAGTAGTGGTGGTGGTAGTAGTAGTACTACTAGTAGTGGTGGTAGTAGTAGTAGTAGTGGTGGTAGTAGTAGTGGTGGTAGTAGTAGTACTAGTAGTGGTGGTAGTAGTAGTAGTAGTGGTGGTGGTAGTAGTAGTACTACTAGTAGTGGTGGTAGTAGTAGTAGTACTAGTAGTGGTGGTAGTAGTAGTGGTAGTAGTAGTGGTGGTGGTGGTAGTAGTAGTACTACTAGTAGTGGTGGTAGTAGTAGTACTACTAGTAGTGGTGGTAGTAGTAGTAGTAGTAGTAGTGGTGGTAGTAGTAGTGGTGGTAGTAGTACTACTAGTGGTGGTGGTAGTAGTAGTGGTTGTAGTAGTAGTAGTGGTGGTAGTAGTAGTAGTGGTGGTAGTAGTACTACTAGTAGTGGTGGTAGTAGTAGTACTAGTAGTGGTGGTAGTAGTAGTACTAGTAGTGGTGGTAGTAGTAGTACTAGTAGTGGTGGTAGTAGTAGTACTAGTAGTGGTGGTAGTAGTAGTACTAGTAGTGGTAGTAGTGGTGGTAGTAGTAGTAGTGGTGGTAGTAGTAGTGGTGGTAGTAGTAGTACTAATAGTGGTGGTGGTAGTAGTAGTAGTGGTGGTGGTGGTAGTTTTGGTGGTGGTGGTAGTAGTAGTAGTAGTAGTAGTGGTGGTATTAGTAGTACTAGTAGTGGTGGTGGTGGTAGTGGTGGTAGTAGTGGTGGTAGTAGTAGTACTAGTAGGGGTGGTAGTAGTAGTACTAGTAGTGGTGGTAGTACTAGTAGTAGTGGTGGTGGTAGTAGTAGTAGTAGTAGTAGTGGTGGTGGTGGTAGTAGTAGTGGTGGTAGTAGTAGTGGTGGTGGTAGTAGTAGTAGTAGTAGTAGTAGTGGTGGTAGTAGTAGCACTAGTAGGGGTGGTAGTAGTAGTAGTAGTAGTAGTGGTGGTAGTAGTAGTACTAGTAGTGGTGGTAGTAGTAGTAGTAGTAGTGGTGGTAGTAGTGGTGGTAGTAGTAGTACTAGTAGTGGTGGTAGTAGTAGTACTAGTAGTGGTGGTAGTAGTAGTAAGGACATCAAGAAGTCTGACAGACAGTAAAAAGTATTCTCTCACAAAAGGACACCTGACTTTTTGATTTGTTGGTAGGACAGAGGTAGACACAAAAGAGAGAGTTTGCTGAAATGGCAGGAGCCAGATTCCAATCCACGCTGCAGTGGTATATGTGTTCCGGAGGCAACGGCTTAGACAGCTAGACAACCATAGGCCACTCCAACAAACATTTGTGGATAGCAGCGTGGTCTGAGACTACAATGAAAGCTAGTGTGGGAGGGGGAGTCTTGCCAGGCCACATAGTAGTGGCTTAATTTAGACCGTGGGTTAAATTATCAAGGGTTATCTCTGGGGAAAAGAGAGTGCTTTGGGCAGGGTAGAGAGAGAGGGGAAGAGTGAAGTTGCCTCTAGTCTAGATACTGAGCAGAGGTCAGTTCGGCAGGGGCTGGGCGATATGGGCAAAATATCATATCACAATATTTTTGACGGTATTTGAGGTTTTTGAATTTAAAAAGTTCTAAATATGCTTTATGAGTAGCTCATGACCTTAGGGTGGCAACACATACATTATAAGTGATTTCAATGGTTGTTTTATACTGTTCAATGAAACTTCAACCAAAAGTTGGAATTTAGTGGGCACTTTGAATACAATGTTTGACATGACAACGAATGAAAAAGCCAGGGAGGCTACCCTGCCGCCCCATTTGTTTGTACGACGTGGTGGGATCTTTTTGTGGAAACGCCTTTGATGCGCTAATATTGATATAATAACCATCATATCAAAATAAACTTAGTCACGCGATGATATGGTGTGTGTGGTCCTTCCACTACGACTTTGGAAACCATGCAGTTTATTAGGCTACAGATGAAATAATTGATGATGAATTTACAAGGTGATGAAAGTGCACAGTGATCTTGACGCTCCTTTCCAATAAATATAAAGGGTCTGGGTGATACGATGATCGATGCTTGACTGCCGTTTGACAAATACAAATATATTTTTTTATCTTATCCATAAAAGTCTCATTATAATATACTAGCCTACCCGCATTGTATCTTTGAGCGTTTGGCTAGAGAGCACGTGTCCAGACTAGAGTAGACACATTTGAAAAAGTGAAAAAAGTACATTTTGTGTGCATTATGTCAGGGGTTCCCAAATCTTTTCACTCAGGCCCTCCTTCCAGCATCGTGTGCCATGTCTATTTTTATGGGCACAAGCACTGTTCATTACTCAAACTGTTCACACCCCTGTTGTTGGTGGAGAGAACATTTTGCAGGTTTTAAAGCTTATTTCCAGCAATTCTATACATTTTGCCATGTCTAATGTGTATTCATGTGATATCTGAGTGACAAAGAAATGACAACAATATCTATGGGCTAAAAAACAGTTGACATGGTCTAGTTGACCTTTCTGACAAGTTATAAATATCTCTCTAAGGTCGACAATGACTAACATGACAAGAGGAACTGATGATGCACTACCCAATTTAGAAATGGCACCTTGTGCCGTCTACTATTACAACTTTCAAGAGTAAATTGGGTAGTGGTACCCATCAGCCCCCGCGCCCCACCCGCCAACCCCTCGCGCCCCACCCGCCAACCCCTTGGCGCGAGGGGGGGGTTAGCGTGTGTGGAAGAGAGAGGGAGAGTGACGACACATAGCGAATGGAGTAAACCATGAAAACGGACATTACTAAACACGGCGGAGAAGCGTAACACATTTTAACAAACCAAACGTTGAAATAATGTTATACAAGGTAAATAAAACAACACAAACCGGTCCGTGCATCAATCCCCCCCCCTCCCCCCTTTACCCTCCCACTGTCAGTAACAGACCCCCCTTCATCCTACAGTTAAAGCCTCTCCAGGATTTGGGGAGGGTATTACAGATGATCTTAGATCTTCTACCTGGAGGGGGGGGGCTCTAGCTTTAGGATGAAGGGTGAAGACCAGTTGCCTCAGGATGGAGAGGGGTCTGTTACTGACGACAGTCCCCAGGGGCCTCCCTCACGTGTCCCTGTGGTGTCCCTCTGTCTGCAGGCGTTACCTGAAGCACAAGCGTGATGACAGCGTGGAGAAGCAGGACGAGGAGACGGTGGACGTGACGCCCATCATGATCTCTGTGTTCGTTGTCATGTGCTGCTCCATGCTGGTGCTGCTCTACTTCTTCTACGACCAGCTGGGTACGACCTGGATCTATACCTGTCTCTACCTGTCTCTACCTGCCTCTACCTGTCTGTACCTGTCTTTACCTATCTCTACCTGTCTATACTTGTCTCTTAATCTAGTCTATGACCACCTGTATATACACCTGTACCCATCTATACCTGCCTCTACCTGCCTCTACCTGTCTCTACCTGTCTCTACCTGCCTACCTGTCTCTACCTGCCTCTACTTGTCTATACCGGTCTCTTAATCTAGTCTATGACCACCTGTATATACACCTGTACCCATCTATACCTGCCTCTACCTGCCTCTACCTGTCTCTACCTGCCTCTACCTGTCTCTACTTGTCTCTACTTGTCTATACCGGTCTCTTAATCTAGTCTATGACCACCTGTATATACACCTGTACCCATCTATACCTGCCTCTACCTGCCTCTACCTGTCTCTACCTGTCTATACCGGTCTCTTAATCTAGTCTATGACCACCTGTATATACACCTGTACCCATCTATACCTGTCTCTACCTGTCTATACTTGTCTCTTAATCTAGTCTATGACCACCTGTATATACACCTGTACCCATCTATACCTGCCTCTACCTGTCTATACCTGTCTCTCTACCTGCCTCTACCTGCCTCTACCTGTCTCTACCTGTCTCTACCTGTCTCTACTTGTCTATACCGGTCTCTTAATCTAGTCTATGACCACCTGTATATACACCTGTACCCATCTATACCTGTCTATACTTGTCTCTTAATCTAGTCTATGACCACCTGTATATACATCTCTACCTGTCTCTACCTGTCTCTACCTGTCTATACCTGTCTCTACCTGTCTATACTTGTCTCTTAATCTAGTCTATGACCACCTGTATATACATCTCTACCTGTCTATACCCATCTCTACCTGTCTATACCTGTCTATACTTGTCTCTTAATCTAGTCTATGACCACCTGTATATACATCTCTACCTGTCTCTACCTGTCTCTACCTGTCTATACCTGTCTCTACCCATCTCTACCTGTCTATACCTGTCTATACTTGTCTCTTAATCTAGTCTATGACCACCTGTATATACACCTGTACCCATCTATACCTGTCTCTACCTGTCTATACCCATCTCCACCTGTCTATACCTGTCTATACTTGTCTCTTAATCTAGTCTATGACCACCTGTATATACATCTCTACCTGTCTCTACCTGTCTCTACCTGTCTATACCTGTCTCTACCTGTCTATACTTGTCTCTTAATCTAGTCTATGACCACCTGTATATACATCTCTACCTGTCTATACCTGTCTCTACCTGTGTATACCTGTCTCTACCTGTCTCTACCTGTCTCTACCTGTCTATACTTGTCTCTTAATCTAGTCTATGACCACCTGTATATACATCTCTACCTGTCTATACCTGTCTCTACCTGTGTATACCTGTCTCTACCTGTCTCTACCTGTCTCTACCTGTCTATACTTGTCTCTTAATCTAGTCTATGACCACCTGTATATACACCTGTACCCATCTATACCTGCCTCTACCTGCCTCTACCTGTCTCTACCTGTCTCTACCTGCCTACCTGTCTCTACCTGCCTCTACTTGTCTATACCGGTCTCTTAATCTAGTCTATGACCACCTGTATATACACCTGTACCCATCTATACCTGCCTCTACCTGCCTCTACCTGTCTCTACCTGCCTCTACCTGTCTCTACTTGTCTATACCGGTCTCTTAATCTAGTCTATGACCACCTGTATATACACCTGTACCCATCTATACCTGTCTCTACCTGTCTATACTTGTCTCTTAATCTAGTCTATGACCACCTGTATATACACCTGTACCCATCTATACCTGTCTATACTTGTCTCTTAATCTAGTCTATGACCACCTGTATATACATCTCTACCTGTCTATACCCATCTCTACCTGTCTATACCTGTCTATACCTGTCTATACCTGTCTATACCTGTCTCTACCTGTCTATACCTGTCTATACCTGTCTATACCTGTCTCTACCTGTCTATACCTGTCTATACCTGTCTCTACCTGTCTCTACCTGTCTATACCTGTCTATACTTGTCTCTTAATCTAGTCTATGACCACCTGTATATACACCTGTACCCATCTATACCTGTCTCTACCTGTCTATACTTGTCTCTTAATCTAGTCTATGACCACCTGTATATACATCTCTACCTGTCTCTACCTGTCTATACCTGTCTCTACCTGTCTATACTTGTCTCTTAATCTAGTCTATGACCACCTGTATATACATCTCTACCTGTCTATACCTGTCTCTACCTGTCTCTACCTGTGTATACCTGTCTCTACCTGTCTCTACCTGTCTATACTTGTCTTTTAATCTAGTCTATGACCACCTGTATATACATCTCTACCTGTCTATACCTGTCTCTACCTGTGTATACCTGTCTCTACCTGTCTCTACCTGTCTCTACCTGTCTATACTTGTCTCTTAATCTAGTCTATGACCACCTGTATATACATCTCTACCTGTCTATACCCATCTCCACCTGTCTATACCTGTCTCTACCTTATATACCTGTCTCTACCTGTCTATACCTGTCTCTACCTGTCTATACCTGTCTCTACCTTATATACCTGTCTCTACCTTATATACCTGTCTCTACCTGTTTCTTAATCTAGTCTACGACCACCTGTATATTCACCTGTACCCATCTATACCTGTCTCTACCTGTCTCTACCTGTCACTACCTGTCTATACCTGTCTCTACCTGTCTCTACCTGTCTATACCTGTCTATACCTGTCTCTTAATCTAGTCTATGACCACCTATATATAAACCTCTACCCATCTCTACCCGTCTATACCTGTCTCTACCTGTCTATACCTGTCTCTACCTATCTATACCTGTCTCTTCATCTAGTCTATGACCACCTGTATATTCACCTGTACCCATCTCCACCTGTCTATACCTGTCTCTACCTGTCTATACCTGTCTCTTAATCTAGTCTATGACCACCTGTATATACACCTGTACCCATCTATACCTGTCTCTACCTGTCTCTTAATCTAGTCTATGACCACCTATATATAAACCTCTACCCATCTCTACCTGTCTATACCTGTCTCTACCTGTCTATACCTGTCTCTACCTATCTATACCTGTCTCTTCATCTAGTCTATGACCACCTATATATAAACCTGTACCCATCTCCACCTGTCTATACCTGTCTCTACTTTATATACCTGTCTCTACCTGTCTATACCTGTCTCTTAATCTAGTCTATGACCACCTATATATAAACCTGTACCCATCTCTACCTGTCTATACCTGTCTCTTAATCTAGTCTATGACCACATGTATATAAACCTGTACCCATCTCTACCTGTCTATACCTGTCTCTACCTGTCTATACCTGTCTCTACCTATCTATACCTGTCTCTTCATCTAGTCTATGACCACCTATATTTAAACCTGTACCCATCTCTACCTGTCTATACTTGTCTCTTAATCTAGTCTATGACCACCTATATATAAACCTGTACCCATCTCCACCTGTCTATACCTGTCTCTACCTGTCTATACCTGTCTCTACCTGTCTATACCTGTCTCTACCTGTCTATACCTGTCTCTTAATCTAGTCTATGACCACCTGTATATAAACCTGTACCCATCTCTACCTGTCTATACCTGTCTCTACCTGTCTATACCTGTCTCTACCTGTCTATACCTGTCTATACCTGTCTCTTAATCTAGTCTATGACCACCTGTATATAAACCTGTACCATCTCTACCTGTCTATACCTGTCTCTTAATCTAGTCTATGACCACCTATATATAAACCTGTACCCATCTCCACCTGTCTATACCTGTCTCTTAATCTAGTCTATGACCACCTATATTTAAACCTGTACCCATCTCTACCTGTCTATACCTGTCTATACCTGTCTCTACGGGTATGGGTACTGTCTCTCTGCCTTTACCTGTCTCTACGCCTTTAACTGTCTCTCTGCTTTACCTGTCTCTCCGCCTTTACCTGTCTATCTGCCTTTACCTGTCTCTCTGACTTTCTCACTGGTCTACATTCACTTATCTCTGTCTGTGTAGTGTCTATGATCATTGTTGTATTCTATCCTCTCTGTCTGTGTAGTGTCTATGATCATTGTTGTATTCTATCCGTGTAGTGTCTATGATCATTGTTGTATTCTATCCTCTCTGTCTGTGTAGTGTCTATGATCATTGTTGTATTCTATCCTCTCTGTCTGTGTAGTGTCTATGATCATTGTTGTATTCTATCCTCTCTGTCTGTGTAGTGTCTATGATCATTGTTGTATTCTATCCTCTCTGTCTGTGTAGTGTCTATGATCATTGTTGTATTCTATCCTCTCTGTCTGCGTAGTTTATATGATCATTGGGATATTCTGCCTGGCCTCGTCTGTTGGCCTGTACAGCTGTCTCTGGCCCTTTGTTAGGAGACTCCCCTTCGGGAAGTGCAGGTGAGAGACTTACCATCAACCTAACAAATATCTGTTCATAATCACCAGGAAGTAGTCCACAATCAAGCTAACAAAGATCTGTTTATAATCACCAGGAAGTAGTCCACAATCAAACAAACAACAACACAAATCACAAGAGGATTACACAATCAACCCCAAAAAATAAAACTGAAATTGAATCAAAGCAAATAGTTGACTCTTCTCCATCTGTTGTTGTATTTTTTTTATTTATTTACTTTTTCCAACTTTTTCCTGATGTGTGTGTGTGTGTGTGTGTGTGCAGGATCCCAGAGAACAACTTGCCTTACTGCCACAAGAGGCCTCAGGTCCGCATGCTGCTGTTGTCAGCCTTCTGCATCGGAGTCAGCGTCACCTGGGGTGTGTTCCGCAACGAAGACCAGTGAGTATTAGAGTGGCAAAATTCCGGAATATTCGGAAAGTAACTTCTATAAAATTCCCAGGTTTTCCATAAATCCCAGTTAGAGGATTCCTGGATTTCCTGCTTATTCCTGGAATCTTCCAACCGTCTTACTGGTTGTCTACGCTAGAGGGATGAGTAATGTTGCCTGAGACCTGAAGACTGGCTTGAGCCTTTAGCTCCCAGATCTAATGAATGCTTAGGCATCAGGTTTCAGCTCCGTGGCCAACATAGTCTTCTTGAGGCGTTTATTGTATTCTTAGGTGGTAGATCAGATTTAATATTGCAGATAGATTGTAGCCTCCATCAGTGTAATTGTCTGCATAATTTTCAATCCCCATATACATTTTTTTAATGTATATACGTACATATCTTTTAAAAATATATTTTCCTTTATCATTTTCAACTAACCCTACCACCCCTCCGCAAATGGGAGTAAACTAATGAACAACAACATTAAACTGGGATATGACTGAAGAGTTAATCAGGGTGATGTCTCCACAAATAGACAGATATTTTCCTTTCCAAGGTAGCAAGATCTTATCTATTTTTGCTAACTTTCTATACAAATTTATTGGAGTGAGATCATTTCTTTCTTTCAGGATATATACAGTGGGGCAAAAAAGTATTTAGTCAGCCACCAATTGTGCAAGTTCTCCCACTTAAAAAAATCACATTGTAGGATTTTTAATTAATTTATTTGCAAATTATGGTGGAAGATAAGTATTTGGTCACCTACAAACAAGCAAGATTTCTGGCTCTCACAGACCTGTAACTTCTTCTTTAAGAGGCTCCCCTGTCCTCCACTCGTTACCTGTATTAATGGCACCTGTTTGAACTTGTTATC
This sequence comes from Oncorhynchus clarkii lewisi, assembly GCF_045791955.1. NCBI lineage: Eukaryota > Metazoa > Chordata > Actinopteri > Salmoniformes > Salmonidae > Oncorhynchus > Oncorhynchus clarkii. The sequence continues at coordinate 40,847,319 of NC_092174.1, forward strand.
AGTATAAAAGACACCTGTCCACAACCTCAAACAGGTAGCCTGGTTTTCACTTTTGGTTTGTGGGTGTTTGTTTTCCGTGTGAGTGTTTGGTCCACACGGTACTGTTTCGGTTTTCCTTTGTTCACTTTATTGTTTTGCATTTCAGTGTTCAGTTCGTTTCATTAAATATTACATCATGAAAACTTACCACGCTGCGCTTTGGTCCGATCCTTCTTCCACCTCTGAATGCCGTTACAGTTATTCCTGCAATCAAGGCAATCAAACAAGTGAAATACTAGTACAGGGACAAGGTGGAGTCGAAATTCAGCGGCTCAGACACGAGACGTATGTGGCAGGGTCTACAGGAAATCACAGAATACAAAAAGAAAACCAGCCACGTCACGGACACCAACAACAAGCTTCCAGACAAGCTAAACACCGTTGCCCGTTTTGAGGATAACACAGTGCCACTGTCGCGGCCCGCTAACAAGGACTGCGCCTCTCCTTCTCCGTGGGTGACGTGAATAAAACATTTAAACGTGTTAACCCTCGCAAGGCTGCTGGCCCAGATGCCATCCCTAGCCGCGTCCTCAGAGCACAGACCAGCCGGCTTGTGTGTTTGTGGGACATATTCAATCGCTCCCTATCCCAGTCGGTTGTCCCCACATGCTTAAAGATGGCTACCATTGTTCCTGTACCCAAGAAGGCAAAGATAACGGAACTAAATGACCACCGCCCCGTAGCACTCACTTCTGTCATCATGAAGTGCTTTGAGAGACTAGTCAAGGATCATATCACCTCCACCTTACCTGCCACCCTAGACCCACTTCAGTTTGCATACCGACCCAACAGGTCCACAGACGATGCAATCGCCATCACACTGCCCACTGCCCTATCCCATCTGGACAAGAACAATACCTATGTAAGAATGCTGTTCATTGACTACAGCTCAGCATTCAACACCATAGTACCCTCCAAGCTCATCATCGAGGTGGAGGCCCTGGGTCTTAACCCTGCCCTGTGCAACTGGGTCCTAGACTTTATGATGGGCCGCCCCCAGGTGGTGAAGGTAGGAAACAACATCTCCACTTCGCTGACCCTCAACACTGGGGTCCCACAAGGGTTTGTGCTCAACCCCCTCCTGTACCCCCTGTTCACCCACGACTACGTGGCCATGCACGCCTCCAACTCAATCATCAAGTTTGCAGACGACACACCAGTAGTGGGCTTGATTACCAACAACGATAAGACAGTCTACAGGGAGGATGTGAGGGCACTCGAAGTGTGGTGTCAGGAAAATAACCTCACACTCAACATCAACAAAACAAAGGAGGTGATTGTGGATTTCAGGAAACAGCAGAGGGAGCACCCCCCTATCCACATCGAAGGGATAGCAGTGGGGAAGGTGGAAAGTTTTAAGTTCCTGGGCGTACACATCACGGACAAACTGAAATTGTCCACCCACACAGACAGTGTGGTGAAGAAGGTGCAACAGCGCCTCTTCAACCTCAGGGGGCTGAAAAAATGTGGCTTGTCACCCAAAACCCTGACAAACTTTTACAGATGCACAATCAAGAGCATCCTGTCAGCCTGGTACGGCAACTGCTCCGCCCTCAACCGCAAGGCTCTCCAGTGGGTGGTGTGGTCTGCACAAAGCATCACCAGGGGCAAACTACCTGCCCTCCATGACACCTACAGCACCCGATGTCACAGGGAGGCCAAAAAGATCATCAAGGACATCAACCACCCGCGCCACCCACTGCCTGTTCACACCACTACAATCCAGAAGGTGAGGTCAGTACAGGTGCATCAAAGCTGGGACCGAGAGACTGAAATCACCTTCTATTCAAGGCCATTAGACTGCTAAGCAGCAATCACTAACTCAGAGAGGCTGCTGCCTACATTGAGATCCAATCACTGGCCACTTTAATAAATGGATCACTAGTCACTTTAATTAATGCCACTTTAATAATGTTTACATATCTTACATTACTCATATCACATGTACACTACCGTTCAAAAGTTTGGGGTCACTTAGAATTGTCCTTGTTTTTGAAAGGAAGGCACATTTTTTTGTCCATTAAAATAACATAAAATTGATCAGAAATACAGTGTAGACGTGGTTAATGTTGTAAATTACTATTTTAGCTGGAAACGGCAGTTGTTTTTTTAAATGGAATATCTACATAGGCGTACAGAGGCCCATTTATCAGCAACCATCACTCCTGTGTTCCAATGGCACGTTGTGTTTGCTAATCCAAGTTTATAATTTTAAAAGGCTAATTGATCATTAGAAAACCCTTTTGCAATTATGTTAGCACAGCTGAAAACTGTTGTCCTGATTAAAGAAGCAATAAAACTGGCCTTCTTTAGACTAGTTGAATATCTGGAGCATCAGCATTTGTGGGTTTGATTACAGGCTCAAAATGGCCAGAAGCAAATAACTTTCTTCTAAAGCTCGTCAGTCTATTCTTGTTCTGAGAAATGAAGTCTATTATTCCATGCGAGAAATTGCCAAGAAACTGAAGATCTTGTACAACGCGGTGTACTACTCCCTTCACAGAACAGCTCAAACTGGCTCTAACCAGAATAGAAAGAGGAGTGGGAGGCCCCGGTGCACAACTTAGCAAGAGGACAAGTACATTAGAGTGTCTAGTTTGAGAAACAGACAAGGATATCCCTGCCAGCCAAACCCTCCCTAACCCGGACAGCGTTGGGCCAATTGTGGACCTCCCGGTCGTGGCCGGCTGCAACAGAGCCAGGGCCCGAACCCAGAATCTCTGGTGGCACAGCTAGCACTGCGATGCAGTACCTTAGACGAGAGGCCCTTAGACGAGAGTACCTCACACGAGAGGCCCGATTTTAAAAAATTAAAAAATAATAATATAAAACAAATCCACATACTTCGCTTTGGTTAGTGGATATGGAGGAGACTGAAACAAAAACATATGCTTAAAGTCCTTCACTTCCTCTTTCAAAATGTAATTTGGTGAATCATGGGTGACTGTCATTTGTAACAAGTTTAAGTCAATTATTTTTGGTAGCATTTTTGTATTTAAGATTTAAAAAATATTGTCCTTGGAAGTCAGAGACAGGATTGTTTTGAGGCACAGATCTAGGGAAGGGTACCATTTGAAGGTCCCCAAGAACACAGTGGCCTCCATCATTCTTAAATGGAAAAAGTCTGGAACCACCAAGACTTCCTAGAGCTGTCCGCCCGGCCAAACTGAGCAATTGAGTTCCTCTGTGGAGATGGGAGAACCTTCCAGATGGACAACCATCTCTGCAGCACTCCACCAATCAGGCCTTTATGGTAGAGTGGCCAGATGGAAGCCACTCCTCAGTAAAAGGCACATAACAGCCTGCTTGGAGTTTGCCAAAAGGCACCTAAAGGACTTTCAGACCATGAGAAACAAGATTCTCTGGTTTGATGAAACCAAGATTGAACTCTTTGACCTGAATGCCAAGCGTCACGCCTGGAGGAAACCTGTCAACATCCCTACGGTGAAGCATGGTGGTGGCAGCATCACGCTGTGGGGATGTTTTTCAGCTGCAGGGACTGGGAGACTAGTCAGGATTGAGGGAAAGATGAACAAAGCAACGTACAGAGATCCTTGATGAAAACCTGCTCCAGAGCGCTTAGAACCTCAGACTGGGGCGAAGGTTCACCTTCCAACAGGACAACGACCCTAATCACACAGCCAAGACAATGCAGGAGTGGCTTCGGGACAAGTCTCTGAATATCCTTGAGTGGCCCAGCCGGACTTGAACCCAATTTAACACCTCTGGAGAGACCTGAAAATAGCTGTGCAGCAACACTCCTCATCCAACCTGACAGAACTTGAGAGGATCTTCTGAGATGAATGTGAGAAACTCGCTAAATACAGGTGTGCCAAGCTTTGCCGTCGTACCCAAGAAGACTCGAGGCTGTAATCGCTGCCAAAGGTGTTTCAACAAAGTAGTGATTAAAGGTTCTGAATACTAATGCAAATGTAATATTTCAGTTCAATTTAAAAAATAAAAAATAAACAATTCAACGTAACTTGGTGGAAAAAGTCAAGGGGTCTGAATACCTTCAGAATGTATAGGACAATTATTTGATGGTCCGACCACATTCTGTCCCCGATCACCTTTTTTATTTTTTAAACTTTTGGTGCCAGAGAGAATGAAATAAGAAAGTAGTCAAGACGACTAGCTTGATTGAGCCTCCGCCATGTATATCTCACTAGGTCAGGATATTAAACCTCCTCCATGTATATCTCACTAGGTCAGGATATTAAACCTCCTCCATGTATATCTCACTAGGTCAGGATATTAAACCTCCGCCATGTACATCTCACTAGGTCAGGATATTAAACCTCCTCCATGTATATCTCACTAGGTCAGGATATTAAACCTCCTCCATGTATATCTCACTAGGTCAGGATATTAAACCTCCTCCATGTATATCTCACTAGGTCAGGATATTAAACCTCCGCCATGTACATCTCACTAGGTCAGGATATTAAACCTCCGCCATGTACATCTCACTAGGTCAGGATATTAAACCTCCTCCATGTATATCTCACTAGGTCAGGATATTAAACCTCCGCCATGTACATCTCACTAGGTCAGGATATTAAACCTCCATATATCCACTAGTTCTAATATATCCATGACATTCGTGATTTCCTTAAGTGCATGAGGTTGATAGGTTATAGTGTGATTTCCTTTACGGTCCATAGAGATATTTAAAACTATATTATAATCTCCCACCATAATCATTTATTTTATGTTTTATTTTTATTTGATTTAACCTTTTATTTAACTAGGCAAGTCAGTTAAGAACCAATTCTTATTTACAATGACGGCCTACCAAAAGGCAAAAGGCCTCCTGCGGGGGACGGGGGATTAAAAATACAAACAAATGTAATAAAATATATATATATATATATAGGACAAAACACACATCATGACAAGAGAGACACCACTACATAAAGACAGACCTAGGACAACAACATAGCAAAGCAGCAACACATGACAACACAGCATGGTAGCAAAACCACATGACAACACAGCATGGTAGCAAAACCACATGACAACAACGTGGTAGCATCACAACATGGTAGCAGCATAAAACAGGGTACAAACATTATTGGGCACAGACAACAACACAAAGGGCAAGAAGGTAGAGACAACAATACATCACAGAAAACAGCCACAACTGTCAGTAAGAGTGTTCATGATTGAGCCTTTGAATGAAGAGATGTGTTTGTTGCAGCTCGTTCCAGTCGCTAGCTGCAGCGAACTGAAAAGACAAGGGACCCAGGGATGTGTGGGCTTTGGGGACCTTTAACAGAATATATATATTTTCAAAGAAGTGTGGATCATCATTATTCAGACTGTATAGGTTAATGAGCCATGTCTGTTTATGGTCAAATAACCTATTTTAAAATCATCCATCTACCTTGAGGATCTGTTTGGACAATTTGCACATTCAGATCAAAATTAGTGTTAATTAATATCACCCCTTTTGAAATTTCTTTGCCGATTGGGAGAATATATTTCACCCCTCAGTCCTTTTTCCACACAGCTTCATCTAACATTGCTGAATGAGTTTCCTGTAAACAATAAAATATTCCTTCTCTTTTAGTCAGGTAAATACTGATCGTCTTTTCTTATTATCTGCTAAGCCATTACAGTTACAACTGGCTATACTTATTTCACCATAATGAGATACAAGTTTCAAATCTATGTTTTGTAAACTCACCATTTAAAAAGTACCATAGTGACTGAGTGTCCATATAGCTGTACTGTGATATTTGCATTGCTGCTTGAGGTGTTTTGTTTGTGCTGGCTAACTGTTGTTCCTGCCATCTGCTGTGTCCTCTCCTAGGTGGGCGTGGGTGTTACAAGACGCCCTGGGCATAGCCTTCTGTCTCTACATGCTCAAGACTATCAGACTGCCCACGTTTAAGGTGCATACACCGTTTTAATGCCAGGCCTATTCACCTAATTTGTATTTTATTTAACTAGGCAAGTCAGTTAAAAACAAATTCTTATGTACAATGACAGCCTACACCTGCCAAATCCGGATGACGTTGGGCCAATTGTGTACCTCTATATGGGACTCCCAATCACAGCCGGTTGTGATAGAGCCTGGATTCGAATCAGGGTGTCTGTAATGACGCTTCTAGCACTGAGATGCAGTGCGGGAGCCCACCAGTATAGAGATCCTATAATTGTATAGTCAGTATGATTCTATATGTACAGTTGAAGTCTAAAGTTTACATACACCTTAGCCAAATACATATGCTAACTCAGTTTTTCACAAATCTTATTAAAAATTCCCTGTCTTAGGTCAGTCAGGATCACAACTTTATTTTAAGAATGTGAAATGTCAGAATAATAGTAGAGAGAATGATTTCTTTTATCACATTCTCAGTGGGTCAGAAGTTTACATACACTCAATTAGTATTTGGAAGCATTGCCTTTAAATTGTTTAACTTGGGTCAAACGTTTCTAGTAGCCTTCCACAAGCTTCCCACAATAAGTTGGGTGAATTTTGGCCCATTCCTCCTGACAGAGCTGGTGTAACTGAGCCAGGTTTATAAGCCTCCTTGCTCGCACACACTTTTTCAGTTCTGCTCACACATTTTCTATAGGATTGAGGTCAGGGCTTTGTGATGGCCACTCCAATACCTTGACTTTGTTGTCCTTAAGCCATTTTGCCACAACTTTGGAAGTATGCTTGGGGTCATTGTCCATTTGGAAGACCCATTTATGACCAAGCTTTAACTTCTTGACTGATGTCTTGAGATGTTGCTTCAATATATCCACATAATTGTCCTACCTCATGATGCCATCTATTTTGTGAAGTGCACCAGTCCCTCCTGCAGAAAAGCACCCCACAACATGATGCTGCCACTCCCGTGATTCACAGTTGGGATCGTGTTCTTCCGCTTGCAAGCCTCCCCCTTTTTCCTCCAAACATAACGATGGTCATTATGGCCAAGCAGTTCTATTTTTGTTTCATCAGACCAGAGGACATTTCTCCAAAAAGTACGATCTTTGTCCCCATGTGCAGTTGCAAACTGTAGTCTGGCTTTTTTATGGCGGTTTTGGAGCAGTGGCTTCTTCCTTGCTGAGCGGCCTTTCAGGTTATGTCAATATAAGACTCGTTTTACTGTGGATATAGATACTTTTGTACCTGTTTCCTCCAGCATTTTCACAAGGTCCTTTGCTGTTGTTCTGGGATTGATTTTCACTTTTCGCACCAAAGTACGTTCATCTCTAGGATCTAGGATGCATCTCCTTCCTGAGCGGTATGACGGCTGCGTGGTCACATGGTGTTTATACTTGCATACTATTGTTTGTACAGAGGAACGTGGTACCTTTAGGCATTTGGAAATTGCTCCCAAGGATGAACCAGACTTGTGGATGGTCTTTTCTGAGGTCTTGTCTGATTTCTTTTGATTTTCCCATGATGTCAAGCGAAAAGGAACTAAGTTTAGGCCTTGAAGGTAGGCCTTGAAATACATCCACAGGTACACCTACAATTGACTCAAAGGATGTCAATTAGCCTATCAGAAGCTTCTAATGCCATAACATCATTTTCTGGAATTTTCCAAGCTGTTTAAAGGCACAGTCAACTTAGTGTATGTAAACTTCCGACTTCAACTGTAATTCAATCGATACACGTAGATGGATCATAGCGTAACAGGGCGGAAGGTAGCCGAGCGGTGGGCCGGCAACCAAAATCTCGCTTGGTCGAATCCCAGAGCCGACAAGGTAGAAAAAAATATTTATGTGCCCTTGAGCAAGGCACTTATCCCTAATTGCTCCTGGATCTCCATTGATAATGGCAGTTCCTGGCTGTGACCCCACTCTCCAAGTTGTGATATTACAAACACAACAAAACATTTCCAATTCACACATGCGTATTAGTACACACTTGTACATGTGTGAAATAGGACAAATTGCAAGCACTAACTAAATGATTCTATAATAAAAGTAGAATCACTAGAACTGGACTATCCCATTCAAGTCAGTGGATATGTCTGTCATTTTAAAGTGTTACCGACCACATTAACTACTTAGGGCCAGGAGTTGTACTAATGATCATGCATGTGCGTGTTTAATGACCAAGAGTTTTTTTTCCCGACCCTATGACATGCAGTGATCTCTGTATCTATCCTCATTGAACAACATCCATAAGCTGGAGAAGTCGTATTAATGTCTTCTTGTTCTTCCATGTGTTCTGCTCCAGGCCTGCACCATGCTGCTGGTGACCCTGTTTGTCTACGATGTTTTCTTTGTTTTTATTACTCCTCTCTTCACCAAGGTACGTCACGTGGAGCCCCTCCTTTTGAATAGGAACTATTGATACCTATTTAATCCTAAAGCGCTTTTTGTTACAGGACAAATTTCTGATATTTTCACCAATTATTGGCAAAAAGCTGATCTGAATTAGTGAAAAAAGATAAGACTTAGGCGGTGCTATACAGGCGGTGCTATACAGGCGGTGCTATCTAGAAGAAAAAGAAACGCACACCTATTAAGACGAGGTGCTGGCTAGCGGAGTAGAAAACTTGAAAATAAAAGAGAGCCGCACACTCTAGGAGCTCAGATGCAATAATTGAATTACCAACGCTTCGACAGCTAAGCTGTCTTCATCAGGGTAAGATGAGGCGGTGCTATACAGGCGGTGCTAAACAGGCGGTGCTAAACAGGCGGTGCTAAACAGTGCCTTCAGAAAGTATTCCTTCTTTTCACTCTGTCATTTAGGTTAGTATTGTGAAGTAACTACAATGTTGTTGATGCATCCTCAGGTTTCTCCTTTCACAGCCAATAAACTCTGAAACTGTTTTAAAGACACCATTGGCCTTATGATGAAATCCCTGAGCGGTTTCTTTCCTCTTCGGCAACTGAGTTAGGAAGGATGCCTTTATCTTTGTCGTGACTGGGTTGTATAGATAATCAATAACTCTACCATGCTCGAAGGGATATTCAATGTCAATTTATTTTTAGCCACCTACCAATAGGTGCCCTTCTTTGCGAGGTATTGGAAAACCTCCCTGGTCATTGTGCTTGAATATGTGTTTGAAATTCACTGCTCGACTGAGGGACCTTACAGATAATTGTATGTGTGGAGTACAGAGATTAGTTAGTCATTCAAAAAATCATGTTAAACAATATTATTGGACACAGAGTGAGTCCAAGCAACTTATTATGTGACTTGTAAAGCACATTTTTACTCCTGAACTTATTTATTTAGGCTTGCCATAACAAAAGGGTGTGAATACTTTCTGAACGCACTGTATGTGCTATACATGAAGCAGTAACTAACTGGCTAGATAAATGGGACTACATTATCAGTGTTTCCCAAACTCAGTCCTGGGGCCCCCCCTTGGGTGAACATGTAGTTTTTTTTGCCCTAGTACTACACAGCTGATTCAAATAACCAACTCATCATCAAGCTTTGTTTATTTGAATCGGCTGTGTAGTGCTAGGGCAAAAAACAACACATGCACCTAGTGGGGGCCCCGGGACCAAGTTTGGGAAACCCTGCATTAAGCCACTACCATGTTGTTGTCCTGTGTTTGTCTCCTCAGAGTGGTCATAGTATCATGGTGGAGGTGGCGGCGGGGCCCTCTGACTCCTCCACACATGAAAAGGTACATTAGGCATCGATTTGATTTGATTTGGTCTCGTTATGACAGTTGTTCATTCTCTTGAAGTGATGTAACACTAGAAGGCTGGGATAATGTAACTAATAAAGGATGCTCCCTGTCCTTGCTGGCCTTCCTCCAGCTTCCTATGGTGCTCAAAGTACCCCGCCTCAACTCCTCCCCTCTGGCTCTGTGTGACAGGCCCTTTTCTCTGCTTGGATTTGGAGACATCTTAGTCCCAGGTAATACTACTCTACTATATTACTGTACTATAGTCTACTACTGTACTATAGTCTACTACTCTACTATACTACTGTACTATAGTCTACTACTGTACTATAGTCTACTACTGTACTAGTCTACTACTGTACTATAGTCTACTACTGTACTCTACTACTGTACTAGTCTACTACTGTACTATAGTCTACTACTGTACTATAGTCTACTACTGTACTATAGTCTACTACTATACTGTATTTTACTACTGTACTATAGTCTACTACTGTACTATAGTCTACTACTGTACTATAGTCTACTACTGTACTATAGTCTACTACTCTACCATATTACTGTACTATAGTCTACTACTGTACTCTACTACTGTACTATAGTCTACTACTCTACTATACTACTGTACTATAGTCTACTACTGTACTATAGTCTACTACTGTACTAGTCTACAACTGTACTATAGTCTACTACTGTACTATAGTCTACTACTCTACTATACTACTGTACTATAGTCTACTACTCTACTATACTACTGTACTATAGTCTACTACTGTGCTATAGTCTACTACTGTACTAGTCTACTACTGTACTATAGTCTACTACTGTACTAGTCTACAACTGTACTATAGTCTACTACTGTACTCTACTACTGTACTATAGTCTACAACTGTACTATAGTCTACTACTCTACTATATTACTGTACTATAGTCTACTACTGTACTATACTACTGTACTATAGTCTACTACTGTACTATAGTCTACTACTCTACTATACTACTGTACTATAGTATACTACTGTACTATAGTCTACTACTGTACTAGTCTACTACTGTACTATAGTCTACTACTGTACTATAGTCTACTACTGTACTATAGTCTACTACTCTACTATACTACTGTACTATAGTCTACTACTGTACTAGTCTACAACTGTACTATAGTCTACTACTGTACTATAGTCTACTACTCTACTATACTACTGTACTATAGTCTACTACTGTACTATAGTCTACTACTCTACCATATTACTATACTATAGTCTACTACTGTACTCTACTACTGTACTATAGTCTACAACTGTACTATAGTCTACTACTCTACTATATTACTGTACTATAGTCTACTACTGTACTATACTACTGTACTATAGTCTACTACTGTACTATAGTCTACTACTGTACTAGTCTACTACTGTACTATAGTCTACTACTGTACTCTACTACTGTACTAGTCTACAACTGTACTATAGTCTACTACTGTACTATAGTCTACTACTGTACTGTAGTCTACTACTGTACTATAGTCTACTACTGTACTGTATTTTACTACTGTACTATAGTCTACTACTGTACTATAGTCTACTACTGTACTGTATTCTACAACTGTACTATACTCTACTGTACTCTAGTCTACTACTGTACTATAGTCTACTACTGTACTATAGTCTACTACTGTACTGTATTTTACTACTGTACTATAGTCTACTACTGTACTATAGTCTACTACTGTACTGTATTCTACAACTGTACTATACTCTACTACTGTACTCTACTACTGTACTCTAGTCTACTACTCTACTATACTACTGTACTATAGTCTACTACTGTACTCTACTACTGTACTAGTCTACTACTGTACTATAGTCTACTACTCTACCATATTACTATACTATAGTCTACTACTGTACTCTACTACTGTACTATAGTCTACAACTGTACTATAGTCTACTACTCTACTATATTACTGTACTATAGTCTACTACTGTACTATACTACTGTACTATAGTCTACTACTGTACTAGTCTACTACTGTACTATAGTCTACTACTGTACTCTACTACTGTACTAGTCTACAACTGTACTATAGTCTACTACTGTACTATAGTCTACTACTGTACTGTAGTCTACTACTGTACTCTACTACTGTACTAGTCTACAACTGTACTATAGTCTACTACTCTACCATATTACTATACTATAGTCTACTACTGTACTCTACTACTGTACTATAGTCTACAACTGTACTATAGTCTACTACTCTACTATATTACTGTACTATAGTCTACTACTGTACTATACTACTGTACTATAGTCTACTACTGTACTATAGTCTACTACTGTACTAGTCTACTACTGTACTATAGTCTACTACTGTACTCTACTACTGTACTAGTCTACAACTGTACTATAGTCTACTACTGTACTATAGTCTACTACTGTACTATAGTCTACTACTGTACTGTATTCTACAACTGTACTATACTCTACTACTGTACTCTACTACTGTACTCTAGTCTACTACTGTACTATAGTCTACTACTGTACTCTACTACTGTACTAGTCTACAACTGTACTATAGTCTACTACTGTACTATAGTCTACTACTGTACTATAGTCTACTACTATACTGTATTTTACTACTGTACTATAGTCTACTACTGTACTATAGTCTACTACTGTACTGTATTCTACAACTGTACTCTACTACTGTACTCTAGTCTACTACTGTACTCTACTACTGTACTCTAGTCTACTACTGTACTGTAGTCTACTACTGTACTCTACTACTGTACTATAGTCTACTACTGTACTCTACCACTGTACTCTAGTCTACTACTGTACTGTATTTTACTACTGTACTGTAGTCTACTACTGTACTCTACTACTGTACTATAGTCTACTACTGTACTGTAGTATACTACTGTACTCTACTACTGTACTCTAGTCTACTACTGTACTGTAGTCTACTACTGTACTCTACTACTGTACTATAGTCTACAACTGTACTGTATTTTACTACTGTACTGTAGTCTACTACTGTACTCTACTACTGTACTGTAGTCTACTACTATACTGTATTTTACTACTGTACTGTAGTCTACTACTGTACTCTACTACTGTACTATAGTCTACTACTGTACTGTAGTATACTACTGTACTCTACTACTGTACTATAGTCTACTTCTGTACTGTAGTCTACTACTGTACTATACTCCTGTAGTCTCCTACTGTACTGTACTCTGCTCCTGTTATCGTACAATATCTAACTCTTGTTATCGTACAATATCTAACTCTTGTTATCGTATAATATCTAACTCTTGTTATCGTATAATATCTAACTCTTGTTATCGTATAATATCTAACTCTTGTTATCGTATCTTTCTGTGGCGAGATATCTGTACTCGTCCCTGTTGAGCTGACCATGTTCTTTCTTTCTCAGGTCTGCTGATAGCCTACTGTCACAGGTTTGACATCCTAATGCAGTCCTCACGCTTCTATTTCCTGGCCTGCACTATCGGTAAGACCGACACATTTCCATTGTCTTTTTGATAGTCAAAAACGCCATTTGTGTGTAGAGTCTTTTATAACAACTACTATTTGTTCCAAACAAGCAGTAACAAACCTGCTTCATTCTCCCTCCCTCCCTCCCCCTCCACCCACTCTCCTCTCTCTCCCCCTCTCCCCCTCCACCCACTCTCCTCTCTCTCCCCCTCTCCCCCTCCACCCACTCTCCTCTCTCTCCCCCTCCACCCACTCTCCTCTCTCTCCCCCTCCACCCACTCTCCTCTCTCTCCCCCTCTCCCCCTCCACCCACTCTCCTCTCTCTCCCCCTCTCCCCCTCCACCCACTCTCCTCTCTCTCCCCCTCAACCCACTCTCCTCTCTCTCCCCCTCCACCCACTCCTCTCTCTCCCCCTCTCCCCCTCCACCCACTCTCCTCTCTCTTCCCCTCCACCCACTCTCCTCTCTCTCCCCCTCTCCCCCTCCACCCACTCTCCTCTCTCTCCCCCTCAACCCACTCTCCTCTCTCTCCCCCTCCACCCACTCTCCTCTCTCTCCCCCTCCACCCACTCTCCTCTCTCTCCCCCTCTCCCCCTCCACCCACTCTCCTCTCTCTCCCCCTCCACCCACTCTCCTCTTTCCCCCTCCACCCACTCTCCTCTCTCTCCCCCTCTCTCCCTCCTCTCTCTCCCCCTCCACCCACTCTCCTCTCCCTCCCTCCCCCTCCACCCACTCTCCTCTCCCTCCCTCCCCCTCCACCCACTCTCCTCTCCCTCCCTCCCGCTCCACCCACTCTCCTCTCCCCTCCCCCTCCACCCACTCTCCTCTCCCTCCCCCTCCACCCACTCTCCTCTCCCTCCCCCTCCACCCACTCTCCTCTCCCTCCCTCACCCTCCACCCACTGTCCTCTCCCTCTCTACCGCTCCACCCACTCTCCTCTCCCTCCTTCCCCCTCCACCCACTCTCCTCTCCCTCCCGCCCCCTCCACCCACTCTCCTCTCCCTCCCTCCCTCCCCCTCCACCCACCCTCCTCTTCCTCCGTCCCTCCCCCTCCACCCACTCTCCTCTCCCTCCTGTCTCTCCCTCATGAAGGTTATGGTATCGGGCTGCTCATCACCTTCGTAGCTCTGGCCCTGATGCAGATGGGTCAGCCGGCCCTGTTATACCTGGTGCCTTGCACCCTCCTCTCCAGCCTGGCGGTGGCGCTGTGGCGCAAAGAGCTGCCATTATTCTGGACAGGAAGTGGATTTGTGGTGATTACCAGTTTGATTTGAGTGCCTTCTTCTTCTACGGAAATAAACATTTCTAGTGTTTTGTACCACAAAGTAAACCTAGAATTTAAAGTTGAGTACCGTAACCCCGAAAACAAACTAGATATAATCCGCTTCTTCGTTCCAACATGCTGTTTCTGTTTGCTGTCCCCCCTGCTCTGCTCCGCCCCTTCCTGTTCTCTACTGTCATTTTACTGTGGGTTCTCTGCTTTGCTGCTGAGGGCTCCAGGGTCTGTGTCTGCCACCCGCCTGGATTCTCCCATTGTATTCCTCTGCTCCTAGATAAGTGTCATATTGTCTTAATAGATTGTCCTGTGGTGTTAGAATAGATACTTCTAGGGTCATTAAACACTATTGGTAGGTAGAGTCGTGATTAATTCACACATTGACAACATTAATTGTATCTGGTGATGACAAGGGGAGTGTTCTGAACTGTCTCTCACCCATTTTCTCTGAACTGCAAATTGTGAAGATGCTTCTATAAGCTACTGGGTTTGAATGTGGTGTGAAACGAGGTGCTCTGAAGCAACTTTCCTTCCTGAGACTGTTTTTCCCCTCTGTGTGTCTGAGGTAGCCTGGTCCCCAAATATTTTTGTGCTGTAAGGCCAACCCAGGGCACCAGTTTTATCTGAGGTGTTTTCAAGCTCAATGTACAGCCATACCTCTGCTAACGGTCTACCAGGCTGGCTAACACACTCCTCCAGTCAGTGGTGATTCTAGTGAAGGACAACAACCTCATGGTAGAAAAACCATCAAGCCGATTGATCCACTTGTTGAGAGGAATGGCTGTATATTTTGTTGGCATCCTGCATAAACAATCTTATCTATGTGCCTATTGTTGGCAATAGTCTGTCTCCCAGACTTGCTCCACAGTGGTCTGATGTCTCCACTCTGTATATCCCTCTCAGCCTCCCATAGTTCTGCAACCAATCAACTGTATGCAAACCCCAGGACCACCCACAGATGACCCCCTCACCAATCCTGAGCCACAAGGTCCTGATGCAACCAATCAGAGTGAGGACACTCCCCTTCCAGAAAAAGAGGCCAGCAAATCAGAGTAAAGGACTTCTAGGATGCCAATTTCTTATTCATTTCATTTTATTTGTGACACATAGGATCTCAATGGAACACTATAAGTTCTTAAACAAATGATAAACATTTCAGTGCAGTTGGTGTGAAAAAGGGTAAGAAAAAGACAGACGGGAGAGAGGGAGGGCACTCAACCCACAGTGGCAGTTCTTCACCGTGTGAAACACCTTGGGGTCAGCAGGGGTCAGCACTGGCCGAGAGTCCTGGATGATGCGCTGTAGACCCAGGTCAAAGAGCACAACATACACAGCCCCGACTGCGACCGACGCTGACTTAACGCCCCTCTCATGAGTTTTATCATCCCGTCACATAAAATAGACGTTTCGTCTCCAAACTCTCCTGTCCTCCAGTTCCTCATTTATCCCACCAGTCCTATGCAAAATAGCAGTCAACAATCTCCACAACTAGAAGGTCAATGTGTTGCAGTCCTACCATCAGAAACTCTGTCAGTTAGCTTGTTCCCAATTTTTCCCAATCTCCTTTATTAAGCACCTGGAAGAAGAAGAACCACACTACGGCCTGTCTCTCTGTTTATGAAAGATGACTGAAGTATCTACCGTACATACCCTATATCATGTGGTGCTATCATGGATTCTCAACGACCTAAAAGGTATAGAATGATTATCGATTTAGGGGGTCAAAGGGCCGGTTTCCTAGTGAACTAAAAAAAGCAAGCTTAATGGAGAATCTCCTTGTAAATTGTTATAAATCCTGGATAAGGCTTAATCCGTGCCCGGGAAACCTCCCCCAATGGTTTAAATCTGACCTTTTGACCTTTTATTGTTTTTGCATGCTATGGGTTTGGTTTAAACCAGGCTGTCAACAATAGTGTGTGGTTTATATAGTATCTTACACACTGTCTTTATATAATACTAAGGGTGCAACAGTTAATGTTGTCCACACCGTTTCTCTAGTAGATTTTGTGGTCCCGTTTTCCATTAGGTGTAAAACCCATGTATTTATGTGGTAGATACATACAGTAGTATATAGGTGTAATTACATTGTAGGCAGCTAGGTTCAAATAGTACTTAAACATGTTTAACAGTTTTTAAAGTTGTAACTAATCAATTACACTAACTACTTACTGGTATGTAGCTACCATGTGAACACATGGGTTATAAGGAGACCTAATGTAGAGCGAGCGATTTTGGTTATATAATTCATATTGTCTTAATGGGTTTTGGCCTTACTGGTGTCCATGGTTACAATTGGAATGTCTCTGTGCATAGTGCTTTATGAAGACAGAGTTCTGTATTCATGTGTTAGTTTATTATGTTTCTTAAACTGATAAGTGATACTTTATGTTGTTTGGGGGGAGGGGGGAGGTTGTCTCATGATAATAAACTCAGCAACAAAAAAAACATCCTCACTGTCAACTGTGTTTATTTTCAGAAAACTTAACATGTCTAAATATTTGTATGACCATTTAACAAGATTCAACAACGGAGACAAACTGAACAACTTCCACAGACATGTGATTAATAGAAATTGAATAATGTGTCCCTGAACAGGGAAAAGTAACAGTCAGTATCTGGTGTGGCCACCAACATAATTAAGTACTGCAGTGCATCTCCTCATGGACTGCACCAGATTTGCCAGTTCTTGCTGTGAAATGTTACCCCACTTTTCCACCAAGGCACCTGCAAGTTCCCGGACATGTCTGGGGGGCATGGCCCTAGCACTCACCCTCCGATCCAACAGCTCCCAAACGTGCTCAATGGGAATGAGATCCGGGCTCTTCGCTGGCCATGGTAGAACACTGACATTCCTGTCTTGCAGGAAATCACGCACAGAACAAGCAGTATGTCTGGTGGCATTGTCATGCTGGAGGGTCATGTCAGGATGAGCCTGCAGGAAGGGTACCACATGAGGGAGGAGGATGTCTTCCCTGTAATGCACAGCGTTGAGATTCCCTGCAATGACAACAAGCTCAGTCCGATGATGCTGTGACACACCGCCCCAGACCATGACGGACCCTCCACCTCCAAATCGATCTCGCTCCAGAGTACAGGCCTCGGTGTAACGCTCATTTCTTCAACGATAAACGCAAATCTGACCATCACCCCTGGTGAGACAAAACCGCGACTCGTCAGTGAAGAGCACTTTTTGCCAGACCTGTCTGGTCCAGTGACGTTTTTGCCGGTGTGGTCTGGTGAGGACCTTCCTTACGACAGGCCTACAAGCCCTCAGTCCAGCTTCTCTCAGCCTATTGCGGACAGTCTGAGCACTGATGGGAGGGATTGTGCGTTCCTGGTGTAACTCGGCAGTTGTTGTTGCCATCCTGTACCTGTCCCGCAGGTGTGATGTTCGGATGTACCGATCCTGTGCAGGTGTTGTTACACGTGGTCTGCCACTGCGAGGACGATCAGTTGTCCGTCCTGTCTCCCTGTAGCGCTGTCTTAGGCGTCTCACAGTACAGACATTGCAATTTATTTCCCTGGCCACACCTGCAGTCCTCATGCCTCGCAGCATGCCTAAGGTATGTTCACGCAGATGAGCAGGGACCCTGGCCACCTTTCTTTTGGTGTTTTTCAGAATTAGTAGAGATGCCTTTTTAGTGTCCTAAGTTTTCATAACTGTGACCTTAATTGCCTACCGTCTGCAAGCTGTTAGTGTTTGTTTACATCCCTGTTAGTGAGCATTTTTCCTTTGCCAAGATAATCCATCCACCCGACAGGTGTGGCATATCAATATGTTGATTAAACAGCATGATCATTACAGGGGTGCACCTTGTGCTGGGGACAATAAAAGGCCAGTCAAAAATAATAATTTGCACCAAAGAAAACAAGAGATAAATACAAAAAAGCTAATGAAATAAAAAACAGTGTGCAGATGTAGGCTTATATGAAAACCACACCACGATATACAATACATACGTACAAAATACAAAATATTTGTGAAAACATAAAACTTACTAATTATAAATGTATGAAGAAATTTGATCAGTAATCATGAAAAATGTGCAGTTCTGACACACAACGCAATGCCACAGATAAAGTTGAGGGAGCGTGCAATTGGCATGCTGACTGCAGGAATGTCCGCCAGAGCTATTGCCAAAGAATGTTAATTTCTCTACCATAAGCCACCTCCAACGTCATTTGTAGAGAATTTTGCAATTACGTCTAACCGGCCACACAACCACAGACCACGTGTAACCACGCCAGCCCAGGACCTCCACATCCGGCTTCTTCACCTGCGAGATCGTCAAAGACCAGCAACCCAGACAGCTGATGAAACTGAGGAGTATTTCTGTCTGTAATAAAGCCCTTTTTCTGGGGCCTATGCCCTTTTGCGGGCCATTCTGATTGGCTGGGCCTGGCTCCCCATTGGGTGTGCCCAGGCCCACCCATGGCTGCACCCTCACCCAGTCAGGTGAAATCCATAGATTAGGGCCAAATTAATTCATTTCAATTGACAGATTTCCTTATATGAACTGTAACTCAGTAAAATCTTTGAAATTGTTGCATGTTGCGTTTATATTTTTGTTCAGGATAGTTTGAGCATACAACATAGCTCAGTATTTGCATTATTTATTTTATACTGTCTTTTTTGCTAATCTTTATCAAGGGTGCCAATCATTCCTGACCCCACTGTATATTCCGTAGCTAAACAAAGTAGATTTTAGTTTTTTGTTGTTGTTCCCGTTCATTTCATCACAGCCACGAGTCCATAAACACAGGAAGGACCTGGTCAGTACTGGAAATATAGGTGGGTGTTCCCCTGCATCAACCAATGGTTGCGTGCTACGTCATCGACTGTGCCGTCGGGCACCAGATTGCTATAACATGCGGTTATGCGTAAAATACTTATACCTGGGTTCTGGCATGTGTCACCAACATATGAGCAGAGGAACACCACTATTTTAACAGTCTGCTGGAGGTCAAAGGATAGGGGTTAGAGATAAGAAGTCAAGAGTCTTGACGGAAGAAGCTGGTTGGTCAGGGAGAGTGACCTGTCAGATTCATCTGCACACTATTTTGCAGATGAGATATTCACCAGGGTTATTTGATGACGTCACCAGGTGGTTTGTAAACATCTGAGGAGGAATACGCCAAAATAAATAAACAAAGCATTCCATCCTCTGCATGGCTTCATCATTGCCAACCTCAGAAATATAGTCACCATTCTTCTTCTGTTGCTAATATAAAACGTTCAGTTGGTGGTATATGACCTGGCAGTAGCTAGAGTTGTACTGCAACTGAATATGAATGACCCTTTTCATTCTGGCCCCGTCTCAAATTACACTCTCACAGCAGTCAGACTCTCTAGCCTTCTCTCCACAATGTGTGCCTGCCTTGCTGATGAGATGAGAGCCAAGGGAGGCGCTGCAGTGCTCTGTGAATCATCAGTTCTGAATGGAGAGTCTGTCTGACTGGGAGAGTCACTCCGGGAGCCAGAGGAGACTTCATCAGCGCTAACGGGCAGGACCAGGCAACCAGGTAGTGACAGGGCATCAAGTCTCCACCGGCTCCCGGAGTGACTCTCCCAGTCAGACACTCTCCATTCAGAACTCAAGCTACTGCCAGGTCATATACCACCAACTGAATGTTTTATATTAGCAACAGAAGAAGAATGGTGACTATAATTCTGAGGTTGCCGGTTAGAGGGGTTTTGACCTCTGACCTCATCCAAGTGTTTTGAAGCGAGAGGATGAAAGGAATCAAGGAAATACAATTGAGATTCACCCATTGAGGGGCTGAACTGGAGGCAAAACATACACGACTAACGATTACAGGCCACTGTTCTATTCTGGTTGGGGGACGACAGAACTGCTTTGTCCTTGCTGTGCTTCACTGCCATTTCAGACTGGACATGGGATGGGAGGAAGTGAGTCATTCGGAGGTGACATTGAGGCCGGGGATTCAATCCGATTACGCCAATGCAGATTTTAAAGGAAACCATTGGATTGAACCCCGGCCTGACTTGACTGAGCCCTCCTAGAAACAAACAGGCAAGGCTGATTACAGGCATCATCATTATTTTTTATTCCTTCCATCGGCTGTGGATGGGAACCACAACAGTTCTCCAGGACATCAACATCACAGCAGAATGTCCAGACCATATATATATATATATATACAGTGCCTTGCGAAAGTATTCGGCCCCCTTGAACTTTGCGACCCTTTGCCACATTTCAGGCTTCAAACATAAAGATATAAAACTGTATTTTTTGTGAAGAATCAACAACAAGTGGGACACAATCATGAAGTGGAACGACATTTATTGGATATTTCAAACTTTTTTAACAAATCAAAAACTGAAAAATTGGGCGTGCAAAATTATTCAGCCCCTTTACTTTCAGTGCAGCAAACTCTCTCCAGAAGTTCAGTGAGGATCTCTGAATGATCCAATGTTGACCTAAATGACTAATGATGATAAATACAATCCACCTGTGTGTAATCAAGTCTCCGTATAAATGCACCTGCACTGTGATAGTCTCAGAAGTCCGTTAAAAGCGCAGAGAGCATCATGAAGAACAAGGAACACACCAGGCAGGTCCGAGATACTGTTGTGAAGAAGTTTAAAGCCGGATTTGGATACAAAAAGATTTCCCAAGCTTTAAACATCCCAAGGAGCACTGTGCAAGCGATAATATGGAAATGGAAGGAGTATCAGACCACTGCAAATCTACCAAGACCTGGCCGTCCCTCTAAACTTTCAGCTCATACAAGGAGAACACTGACCTGAGATGCAGCCAAGACGGCCATGATCACTCTGGATGAACTGCAGAGATCTACAGCTGAGGTGGGAGACTCTGTCCATAGGACAACAATCAGTCGTATATTGCACAAATCTGGCCTTTATGGAAGAGTGGCAAGAAGAAAGCCATTTCTTAAAGATATCCATACAAAGTGTTGTTTAAAGTTGGCCACAAGCCACCTGGGAGACACACAAAACATGTGGAAGAAGGTGCTCTGGTCAGATGAAACCAAAATGTAACTTTTTGGCAACAATGCAAAACGTCATGTTTGGCGTAAAAGCAACACAGCTCATCACCCTGAACACACCATCCCCACTGTCAAACATGGTGGTGGCAGCATCATGGTTTGGGCCTGCTTTTCTTCAGCGGGGACAGGGAAGATGGTTAAAATTGATGGGAAGATGGATGGAGCCAAATACAGGACCATTCTGGAAGAAAACCTGATGGAGTCTGCAAAAGACCTGAGACTGGGACGGAGATTTGTCTTCCAACAAGACAATGATCCAAAACATAAAGCAAAATCTACAATGGAATGGTTCAAAAATAAACATATCCAGGTGTTAGAATGGCCAAGTCAAAGTCCAGACCTGAATCCAATCGAGAATCTGTGGATAGAACTGAAAACTGCTGTTCACAAATGCTCTCCATCCAACCTCACTGAGCTCGAGCTGTTTTGCAAGGAGGAATGGGAAAAAATGTCAGTCTCTCGATGTGCAAAACTGATAGACATACCCCAAGCGACTTACAGCTGTAATCGCAGCAAAAGGTGGCGCCACAAAGTATTAACTTAAGGGGGCTGAATAATTTTGCACGCCCAATTTTTCAGTTTTTGATTTGTTAAAAAAGTTTGAAATATCCAATAAATGTCGTTCAACTTCATGATTGTGTCCCACTTGTTGTTGATTCTTCACAAAAAAATACAGTTTTATATCTTTATGTTTGAAGCCTGAAATGTGGCAAAAGGTCGCAAAGTTCAAGGGGGCCGAATACTTTCGCAAGGCACTATATATAAATATATATATATTTAAGCAATAAGGCCCAAGGGGGTGTGGTATACGGGCAGTATACCGTGTCTAAGGGCTGTTCTTATGCATGATGCGACGCGGAGTGCCTGGACACAGTCCTTAGCCGTGGTATATTGGCCATATACCACAAGCACCCAAGGTGCCTTATTGCTATTATAAATTGGTTTACCAATGTAATTAGAGCAGTAAAAATACATGTTTCGTCATACCCGTGGCACACAGTGTGATATACCACGGCTGTCAGCCAATCAGCATTCAGGGCTGGAACCACCCAGGTTATAAGTAACAACAGCATAGTAGAAACAATAGAACATGTGTTATAGGGAGATTCCATTTAGAAGATAATAGCGACGTAATTAGAGCAGTAAAAACAAATGTTTTGTCATACGTGTTCTAATTCTATTCCCAGACTGTGTTCACTGGAAACTGTGTAACCATGAGCAACATACTTCACAAATCCTTCCAAACTTCTTCCCCATAGAACATTGTTCAAAAAGTTCCCAGAACATAACCTTTTGACAGTTACACGATGAAGAAAACCATCTGGCAAAATGCTTTGCCTCTTGTTCAAAGTACACACAAAAGATAGTTCTAACATTTCACTCTCACACACAAACTTTCCTGTCGTAAAACTAAACTAAAACTTGACTGACAACAATCCATGTTGATATGGGTGTGGAGAAACTGTCTGACAAAATGTCATGAAACCCTCTCCTGTAAACTTCATAACAAAAATCACAAAATGGCATAAACCACAGTAGAATTGGCATAATTTAGTACAGTAGTCATTATTATTCACAGTGTTAAAATACACCATAATTCCCATACCATAAGGGCCCATTTCCCAGACAGATTAAGCCTAGTCTTGGACAAAAAAAAAACATTTAACTGGGAGAATCTCAACTGAGAATCTTTTTTTAGTGCTGGACTAAACTTAAACTGCGTCTGGTAAACTGGTCAGTTTTACACCTCACAGCTAAATGAACATTTACTTCCATACATTCTATGACATGAAGAAATACAAAACGAGGAACAGGTCAATTCCGATTTAAAAGAGTTTCTAATGCGCTCTGAGATAACGTGCTTGGCACCTCAGACCTGTAAACAATTCAAAGTAATAACCAGCTTCCTAACATGAATTTAAATCATCTTTAAAAAGGGTTAAAAACATAAAGACTTGAGTGCAGAGAGAGTTTAGAGACAAGCACTCATCCAAACAATAGAAAATGGAATTGGAAATGGAAATGTGGAAATTCAACAGGAACTCAATAAGTACCAGCAATTAGAAAGCCCAATTAGTAAAAAAAATATATATAAAATCACATCTTTACTGTGGACAGAGCTTTGGCGGGCCAATTATAAATCACTCATGGGCCGGTTTTAGCACATGGGCCGCCAGTTTCAGAGCCCTGGCTTAGGGTTTTGGTGTCGCCCTGTGTCCTTACAGGTAGATAACGTGTTCCTTGGTTGGTTTGCATGCTACGTCATGGGGGAAGGGTGGAGGGGGAGGTGGAGGTTTGGGTGGAGGGACGTGGCTCTGGTTATTGGTCCTCATGCTGCTGCTGGACGACAGAGTATGGGAGGGCTTAGCACTGGACAGGGGCTCTGGAGGACTGAAGAAATCATCTGAAGAGGCATAACAGCGTACGGTTAACTTAATTATTGTGTGTGTTAATTTAGTTCCTGAGATGTTAAAACAGTAAAAATCAGACAATATGTATCTGGAACTCCCAAGGTTCTCGTCTTAGATGATTGGTAGGTCCAGTGAGGGCTCTTACCTGATTGGTAGCATCAGTGAGGGCTCTTACCTGATTGGTAGCATCAGTAACGGGTTTTACCTGATGTAGTTTCTGTGAGGGCTCTTACCTAATTGGTAGTTTCTCTGTGGGCTCACAGTCTTCTTCCCTCTCAGACTCTGATTTCCTGTCACTCTGATCGGCACCACCTGAGACATTTCTATGGACGCTGCAGGAGGAAAGAGAACACTGCATCAGAACTATGGAGATCAGTGGAGGATGCTGAGGGGAGGACAGCTCATAATAATGTCTGGAACAGAGCAAATGGAATGGCATCAAATGCATAGAAACCATGTGTTTGATACCATTCCAGTGATTCCACTCCAGCCATTACCACAAGCCTCCTGTGGTGGAGATATATGCCCACTGCTTTAACAGATCATAGAAAATATCAATATGGGGTAAATGTTATGATTTCCCCTAGCACAGCTGAGGTCAAGAGGAAAGAGTAGGACTTCAAAACAAGTGAATCAGTACATGACTAATAAACGGAAGGTTTGAGATTATAGGAGTGCCGTGTACAGTTCTGACCTGAGCCGTGTTCTACTGAGCCATGTTCTGTTCTGACCTGAGCCGTGTTCTGTTCTGAAATAAGCTGTGTTCTGTTCTGACCTGCGCCGTGTTCTACTGAGCCATGTTCTGTTCTGACCTGCGCCGTGTTCTGACCTGCGCAGTGTTCTGACCTGCGCAGTGTTCTGACCTGCGCCGTGTTCTGTTCTGTTTTGACCTGCACCGTGTTCTGTTCTGACCTGAGCCGTGTTCTGTTCTGACCTGAGCCGTGTTCTGTTCTGCGCCGTGTTCTGTTCTGACCTGCGCCGTGTTCTGTTCTGACCTGCGCCGTGTTCTGTTCTGACCTGCGCCGTGATCTGTTCTGTTCTGTTATGACTTGAGCCGTGTTCTGTTCTGTTCTGACCTGCGCCGTGTTCTGTTCTGTTCTGACCTGCGCCGTGTTCTGTTCTGTTCTGACCTGCGCCGTGTTCTGTTCTGTTATGACCTGAGCCGTGTTCTGTTCTGTTATGACCTGAGCCGTGTTCTGTTCTGTTATGACCTGAGCCGTGTTCTGTTCTGTTATGACCTGAGCCGTGTTCTGTTCTGTTCTGACCTGAGCCGTGTTCTGTTCTGTTCTGACCTGAGCCGTGTTCTGTTCTGTTATGACCTGAGCCGTGTTCTGTTCTGTTATGACCTGAGCCGTGTTCTGTTCTGTTCTGACCTGAGCCGTGTTCTGTTCTGTTATGACCTGAGCCGTGTTCTGTTCTGTTATGACCTGAGCCGTGTTCTGTTCTGTTATGACCTGCGCCGTGTTATGACCTGAGCCGTGTTGTGTTATGACCTGAGCCGTGTTCTGTTCTGTTATGACCTGAGCCGTGTTCTGTTCTGTTCTGACCTGCGCTGTGTTCTGTTCTGTTCTGACCTGAGCCGTGTTCTGTTCTGTTATGACCTGAGCCGTGTTCTGTTCTGTTCTGACCTGCGCCGTGTTCTGTTCTGTTCTGACATGACCTGCGCCGTGTTCTGTTCTGTTCTGACCTGCGCCGTGTTCTGTTCTGTTATGACCTGAGCCGTGTTCTGTTCTGTTCTGACCTGAGCCGTGTTCTGTTCTGTTATGACCTGAGCCGTGTTCTGTTCTGTTCTGACCTGCGCTGTGTTCTGTTCTGTTCTGACCTGCGCCGTGTTCTGTTCTGTTCTGACCTGCGCCGTGTTCTGTTCTGTTCTGACCTGCGCCGTGTTCTGTTCTGTTATGACCTGAGCCGTGTTCTGTTCTGTTATGACCTGAGCCGTGTTCTGTTCTGTTATGACCTGAGCCGTGTTCTGTTCTGTTCTGTTATGACCTGCGCCGTGTTCTGACCTGAGCCGTGTTCTGTTCTGTTATGACCTGAGCCGTGTTCTGTTCTGTTCTGACCTGCGCCGTGTTCTACTCTGTTCTGACCTGAGCCGTGTTCTACTCTGTTCTGACCTGAGTCGTGTTCTACTCTGTTCTGACCTGAGCCGTGTTCTACTCTGTTCTGACCTGAGCCGTGTTCTACTCTGTTCTGACCTGCGCCGTGTTCTGTTCTGTTCTGACCTGCGCCGTGTTCTGTTCTGTTCTGACCTGCGCCGTGTTCTGTTCTAATCTGACCTGCGCCGTGTTCTGTTCTAATCTGACCTGCGCCGTGTTCTGTTCTGACCTGCGCCGTGTTCTGTTCTGACCTGCGCCGTGTTCTGTTCTGTTATGACCTGAGCCGTGTTCTGACCTGCGCCGTGTTCTGAATTGCGCCGTGTTCTGAATTGCGCCGTGTTCTGAATTGCGCCGTGTTCTGAATTGCGCCGTGTTCTACTGAGCCGGGTTCTACTGAGCCGGGTTCTACTGAGCCAGGTTCTTACCTGCGCTGTGATTGCGCTTGTGGTGGGACCTCTTCTTACTGCTCTTCT
This sequence comes from Oncorhynchus clarkii lewisi, assembly GCF_045791955.1. Classification (NCBI taxonomy): domain Eukaryota; kingdom Metazoa; phylum Chordata; class Actinopteri; order Salmoniformes; family Salmonidae; genus Oncorhynchus; species Oncorhynchus clarkii. The sequence goes on from NC_092174.1 coordinate 40,873,748, forward strand.
CCTTGCCCTTGTTACCAAGGACAGCCAGCTTGGTGGGTATCTGCTGTTGCACGGCCCCTGGTTTGTGAACCACCTGGTTGGTTGTGCTGATCAGGTGGATGGGGAACTCCGGTTTAGGGGGCCCGGGGCTGATGCTCTCCCTGCGAGGGGGCACCTAAGATATAATAACGTAAAGTTATGAATATAACTGTGAATGAACTACTGGAAAATGAGTTACAACACACAGCTATGGAGATCTAACTGGCAAGAGTGTTGTACCAAGTGCACCGAATGGGTACATTACTGTCCATTTACATGGAAATTCAGCATGCAAAATACACAATATCAATACACTATTTAACAACACGTTACAATAGAAAAACACTGGGAAGTGAGCACACATTCACGTAGTTGGTTAGGGTTGAAAAATACTGGTAACTTGACAAAGTACTATTTCCTGATTCCAGGAATCCTCTAATCCTGGGATTTCTAGAAAACCATGGTCGGTACAGTGCATTTGGAAAGTATTCAGACCCCTCAACCTTTTCCACATTTTGTTACGTTACAGCCTTATTCTAAAATGGATTCAATCATTTTTTCCCCTCGTCAATCTACACACAATAACCCATAATGACAAAGCAAAAACAGGTTTTTAGAATTTGTGCAAATTTATAACAAATAAAAAACTGAAATACCTTATTTACATAAGTACCTTTGCTACCTTTACTATGATACTCAAAAATTGAGCTCAGATGCATCCTGTTTCCATTGATCATCCTTGAGATGATTCTACAACTTGATTGGAATCCATATGTGGTAAATTCAATTGATTGGACATGATTTAGAAAGGCACACACCTATCTATATAAGGTCCCACAGTTGACGGTGCATGTTAGAGTAAAAACCAAGCCATGAGGTCGAAGGAATTGTTGAAGGTCCCCAAGAACACAGTGGCTTCCATCGTTAAATGGAAGAAGTTTGGAACCGCCAATACTCTTCCTAGAGCTGGCCGCTGGGCCAAACTAAGCAATCGGGGGAGAAAGGCCCTGGTCCCGATGGTCACTCTGACAGAGCTCCATAATTCCTCTGCGGAGATGGGAGAACCTTCCAGAAGGAAAACCATATGTGCAGCACTCCACCAATCAGGCCTTTATGGTAGAGTGGCCAGACGGAAGCCACTCCTGAGTAAAAGGCACATGACAGCCCACAGCCCACCTAAAGGATTCTCATACAATGGGAAACAAGATTCTCTGGTCTGATGAAACCAAGATTGAACTTTAGGAGGAAACCTGGCACCAACCCTAAGCGTGGTGGTGAAGCGTGGTGGTGGCAGCATCATGCTGTGGGGATGTTTTTTAGCAGCAGGTACTGGGAGACTAGTCAGGATCAAGGGAAAGCTGAACAAAGATCCTTGATGAAAACCTGCTCCAGAGCTCTCAGGACCTCAGACTGGGCAAAGGTTCATCTTTTAACTTTTTATGGCTGCAGGGGCAGTATTGAGTAGCTTGGATGAAAAGGTGCCCATTGTAAACGGCCAGCTCCTCAGTCTCAGTAGCTAACATATGCATATTATTATTAGTATTGGATAGAAAACACTCTGAAGTTTCTAAAACTGTTTGAATTATGTCTGAGAGTAAAACAGAACTCATATTGCAGGCAAAAACCTGAGAAATTCCACTTCCTGTTTGTATTTTTTCTGGGGGTGGCAGATTTTCAACCAAGCTCTCATTGAAATTACAGCGAGATATGGATGAGTTTTCACTTCCTACGCCTTCCACTAGATGTCAACAGTCAATAGAACTTTGTCTGATGACTCTAATGTGAAGGGGGGTTGAATGAGACAGGAAATAGTCACCACTGCCACGAGTTGACCATGCTTTCACCATGCGCGTTCACAGGGGAAGGACCTGCGTTCCACCGGTCATCTGAAGTCATTCTAATTCTCCGGTTGGAATGTTATTCAAGATCTATGTAAACAACATTCTAAAGATTGATTCAGTACATCGGTTGACATGTTTCTACTGACTGTTACGGAACTTTTGGACATTTCATCACGTTATAGTGGACGCGCTTTGTGACTTTGGATATGTTTACCAAACGCGCTAACCAAAGTAGCTAATAGGACATAAATAACGGACATTATTGAACAAATCAAGCATTTATTGTGGACCTGGGATTCCTAGGACTGCATTCTGATGAAGTTCATCAAAGGTAAGGAAACATTTATCATGTATTTTCTGGTTTCTGTTGACTCCGACATGGCTGCTAATTTGGCTACTGTTCTGAGCTCCGTCTCAGATTATTGCATAGTGTGCTTTTTCCGTAAACTTTTTTTGAAATCTGACACAGCGGTTGCATTAAGGAGAGGTATATCTATAATTCCATGTGTATAACTTGTATTATCATCTACATTTATGATGAGTATTTCTGTTGAAACGATGTGGCTATGCAAAATCACTTGATGTTTTTGTAACTAGTGAACCTAATACGCCAATGTAAACTCCGATTTTTTAATATAAATATGAACTTTATCAAACAAAACATGCATGTATTGTGTAACATGAAGTCCTATGAGTGTCATCTGATGAAGATAATTCAAGGTTAGTGATTAATTTTATCTCTATTTCTGCTTTTTGTGAATGCTATATTTCGCTGGAAAATGGCTGTGCTTATTGTGGTTTGGTGGAGACCTGACATAATCATTTGTAGTGCTTTCGCTGAAAAGCCCATTTGAAATCGGACACTTTGGTGAGATTAATAACAAGATTAACTTTAAAATGATATAAGTAATTATAAGTATAAGTAATTATGAATTGTAATTATGAGATTTCTGTGGTTTGAATTTGGCTCCCTCTATTTTCACTGGTAGTTGTCATATCGATCCCGTTAGCGGGATTGCAGCCATAACAAGTTAACAGGACAACGACGCTAAGTACACAGCCAAAACAATGCAAGAGTGGGTTCGGGCAAGTCTCTGAATGTCCTTGAGTGGCCCAGCCAGAGCCCGATTAAACATCTCTGGAGAGACCTGAAAATAGCTGTGTAGCGACACTCCCCATTCAACCTGACAGAGCTTGAGAGGATCTGCAGAGAAGAATGGGAGAAACTCCACAAATACAGGTGTACCAATAAATTACTGAGTACAGGGTCTCAACACCCTGTACTCTGGGAAATGTGTATGTAAATGTGATATTGTGTATGTAAATGTGATATTGTGTATGTGATATTGTGTATGTGATATTGTGTATGTAAATGTGATATTGTGTATGTAAATGTGATATTGTGTATGTAAATGTGATATTTCAGGTGATTTTTTTATAAAATTTGCTAAAATTTCTAAAAACCTATTTTTGCTTTGTCTTTATGGGGTAATGTGTGTAGATTGATGAGGGAAAAAAACAACGTATTCCATTTTAGAATAAGGCTGTAACGTAAAAAAATGTGGAAGAAGTCAGGGGGTCTGAATACTTTCTGAATGCACTGTCCTATTACGTCCTATGTGGCTCACCTTCGGGGGCTGTTCCAGGAAAATGTTGGTGGCTACAGAGAGACTGGGGGGGACAAGGACCTTGGGGATCTGGATCACCTCTCTTCCCTTCATCCAATCAGCTGTCAGGTCCCCTCGGAAGGACTGGGAGAGGAGGGGAGGATCGCCTCGGAAGGACTGGGAGAGGGAAGGATCCCCTCGGAAGGATTGGGAGAGGAGGGGAGGATCCACTCGGAAGGACTGGGAGAGGGGAAGATCCCCTCGGAAGGACTGGGAGAGGAGGGGAGGATCCCCTCGGAAGGACTGGGAGAGGAGGGGAGGATCCCCTCGGAAGGACTGGGAGAGGAGGGGAGGATCCCCTCGGAAGGACTGGGAGAGGAGGGGAGGATCCCCTCGGAAGGACTGGGAGAGGAGGGGAGGATCCCCTCGGAAGGACTGGGAGAGGGGAGCCTGAGGAGAAGAATAGAATGTCCGGATGATGTAAACATCTACAAATACATCAACAACAGCTCCTCACACTATTGGTCCTCAGTTCTTAACGACCACACCACATCCCCACCTGCTGAGCTTTGAAGTTAAAACTCCCAGGGTTGGTGACGGTCTTGTTCTGCTTCAACTTCATCTGTGTATTGAGGTGTTCCTTCTGTTTTTCCACCGTCCTCATTGACTCCCTCAGCCTCTCCAGATCCTGTTGGTACGTTACATGACAAATGGAAATTACTTTAAATAAACTAATATTGTCACATACACCGGATAGGTGCAGTGAAATGTGTTGTTTTACAGGGTCAACCATAGTAGCACGGTGACCCTGAAGCAAATTAGGGATAAGTGCCTTGCTCAAGGGCACTGGCAGATTTTTTACCATGTCGACTCGAGTATTCGAACCAGCAACCTTTCGGTTCCTGGTCCACTGCTCTGACTGCTAGGCTACCTTCCGCTGTCAGCAACATACCACACTACATCTGACTACTGGCTTGCCTCTGAAGCTATGCAGGGTTGGTCCTGGTCGGTCCCTGGATGGGAGACCAGATGCTGCTGGAAGTGGTGTTGGAGGGCAGGTAGGGGTCACTCTTCCCTCTGGTCTTCTAGGCTACTATCCATACATGTTGTCAGTCACCGCGCACTCCGTATAAATATCTGTCTTAAATGAAGAGCTTGGTGTGTTCAGTTAAAACCAGATCTGGTATTGAGGGGTTATGTGAGGGTACAGTATGTGAGGGTACAGTATGTGAGGGTATTGTGGCTGTTGTTATAGGAAATGGCTGAAAGCATAGGCCTACCCCTTTGTTAGCCACAATTTTCCAGAGCGGCGCAGTGGTCTAACACCCTGGTTCCATTCAGGCTGTATCACAGCGGTCTAACACCCTGGTTCCATTCAGGCTGTATCACAGTGGTCTAACACCCTGGTTCCATTCAGGCTGTATCACAGTGGTCTAACACCCTGGTTCCATTCAGGCTGTATCACAGTGGTCTAACACCCTGGTTCCATTCAGGCTGTATCACAGCGATCTAACACCCTGGTTCCATTCAGGCTGTATCACAGCAGTCTAACACCCTGGTTCCATTCAGGCTGTATCACAGCGGTCTAACACCCTGGTTCCATTCAGGCTGTATCACAGCGGTCTAACACCCTGGTTCCATTCAGGCTGTATCACAGCGGTCTAACACCCTGGTTCCATTCAGGCTGTATCACAGCAGTCTAATACCCTGGTTCCATTCAGGCTGTATCACAGCGGTCTAACACCCTGGTTCCATTCAGGCTGTATCACAGTGGTCTAACACCCTGGTTCCATTCAGGCTGTATCACAGCGGTCTAACACCCTGGTTCCATTCAGGCTGTATCACAGCGGTCTAACACCCTAGTTTCATTCAGGCTGTATCACAGCAGTCTAACACCCTGGTTCCATTCAGGCTGTATCACAGAGGTCTAGCACCCTGGTTCCATTCAGGTTGTATCACAGCGGTCTAACACCCTGGTTCCATTCAGGCTGTATCACAGCGGTCTAACACCCTGGTTCCATTCAGGCTGTATCACAGTGGTCTAACACCCTGGTTCCATTCAGGCTGTATCACAGCGGTCTAACACCCTGGTTCCATTCAGGCTGTATCACAGCAGTCTAACACCCTGGTTCCATTCAGGCTGTATCACAGCAGTCTAACACCCTGGTTCCATTCAGGCTGTATCACAGCAGTCTAACACCCTGGTTCCATTCAGGCTGTATCACAGCGGTCTAACACCCTGGTTCCATTCAGGCTGTATCACAGCAGTCTAACACCCTGGTTCCATTCAGGCTGTATCACAGCGGTCTAACACCCTGGTTCCATTCAGGCTGTATCACAGCAGTCTAACACCCTGGTTCCATTCAGGCTGTATCACAGCAGTCTAACACCCTGGTTCCATTCAGGCTGTATCACAGCGGTCTAACACCCTGGTTCCATTCAGGCTGTATCACAGCAGTCTAACACCCTGGTTCCATTCAGGCTGTATCACAGCGGTCTAACACCCTGGTTCCATTCAGGCTGTATCACAGCGGTCTAAGACACTACAGACACCCTGGTTCCATTCCATCTCAGTGCTAGAGGCGTCAGTACAGATACCCTGGTTTGAATCTAGCCTGCATCACAACCGGCCGTGACTGGGAGTCCCATAGGGCGGCGCACAATTGGCCCAACATCCGGGTTTGGCCGGTGTAGGCCGTCATTGTAAATAAGAATTTGTTGTTTATTTTTCAAATTCTTCATGCTAGAAACAAGCTGAACAATGCTGGGAAAGACGTGACTCCGATGCATATGGGATGTCTTTGGTTTGTCTCTATCACATTCAGAGTCTTCGCTACAACCTTCTGTTGCTGAGGAGACAAAACATGTACTTTGCTTGGGAAGTAATGTGTGATTCTGTCACTTTCAATTGACATTCAATATTTCAACACGCTATTAACCAACATATTAACTCTAAATCAGTCAGGTAGCCTAAGAAGGAACAAACAAATGTATTATTTAGGCTATATTATTATTATTATTATTATTTCAAGGCCATTTAAGAAATCCATTGTGAATCATTTGAGACATGCAAGAAGCTAGCAGGAGTTTCAACAACATGCCTATACATTTATTTATCATGATGAAATACTACATTTCGAAAATAATTTGAATTAAATAATTAAATGACAAAGGTCTTATTAGGCTATACAGTCAGTGATTCTACAGTGCCTTTTGAATTGGCTTTTAAAAAACACGAGTTTGGCCAGTCTCTGGTTTGAGGATCATGTGGTGAGCTATGCATGCCTAGTTTGTTAAATTTAGCCCAGCAGAGGCTCTTATATTTCCGTGCCCTAATCACAGCCAACACAAATCTATTTTGTAACAACAGTATCATGGAATGAATTAGAAAATGATAGTTTTGCATATGAAAAAAAGTTACAAGTGTATATTGGCCTACCTGATGATATGCGGCTGCTGTGTTAAACAATTAATGTATTTTTCTGAAATTCATTGATGATCAGATACTTCAGTCGAAACTGGTTCTGTTCTGATATATTTTTACACTTGATAGACAACTTTATCACTGTTAGACTGTCCTTTTTTTTTAACACTAGCCTGTATAGAAATCAAAATGTATCTGGCACTGGAGCATGTGCACATTCGTTGTCATGCTCTGTTGTGGTATTAAAATAGATTCTGCTCGTCTACAGTCACGTAGAAATGACATAGAATTGCATGAAATGCGTTCATAAAAAGGCTCATTTTTCTTGGCCTGCAAAAATATGATAGATGAATTTAGTGCTTTTATTACAACGGATCTCTCTTCACCCCTACTCTTGACCGCGGTAGTCTGTGAATTGACAACCTTCTGGGTACTTTGCCATGTAATGCTTACAAAACGAAGAACAGTTTCTAAAACTGAATATCTAAGACTCTGGTTTGTCCTAGGAATGAGGGTAAATGATTGGCATGTTCTCTGCTATCCATTTTATGTTTTAATTATTATTTGGGGTATAGGGGTGGATCACTTTTTCAAACGTTCAGGGAGGGTAAAAATATATTTTCACTGAAGGGAGGGCCATCCATTTTCATTTCAGAGAGGTCAGATTTTCTCCTGTATATTATTATATTGTAAGGAAGCAGCAACCTGTTGGTATGTCTCTCTCTGTCTCTCCAGCTCCTCTCTCTCCGTCTCTAGTTTCTTCTCCAGTCTCCTACACTCCTCCTCTCTCTGTCTTAGCTCCGCCTCTAGGACCTCCGCCTGCAGCCGGTGACGCTCCCGCTCCTTCTCCCAGCGAGCCTGGGGATAGAGATGGATGAAAGATGAGATGGAGAGAGAGAGATGGAGAGATGAGATGGAGAGAGATGAGATGGAGAGAGAGAGAGATGGAGAGAGAGAGAGATGAGATGAAGAGAGAGAGATGGAGAGATGAGATGGAGAGAGAGATATGAAATTGAGAGATGAGATGGAGAGAGAGAGAGAGATGAGATGGAGAGATGGAGAGAGAGAGATGATGAGATGGAGAGATGAGATGGAGAGAGAAAGAGAGATGGAGAGAGAGATGAGATGGAGAGAGAAAGAGAGATGGAGAGAGAGATGAGATGGAGAGATGGAGAGAGAGAGAGATGATATTAAGAGATGGAGAGAGAGAGATTAGATGGAGAGATGATATGGAGAGATGCAGAGATAGAGAGATGGCGAGAGAGAGAGATGATATTAAGAGATGGAGAGAGAGAGATTAGATGGAGAGATGATATGGAGAGATGCAGAGATAGAGAGATGGCGAGAGAGAGAGAGAGATGAGATAGATCCACTACATCAGGGGTATTCAACTCTTAACTTATGAGATCCGGAGCCTGCTGGATTTCTGTTCTACCAGATAATGAATTGCACCCACCGGGTGTCCTAGGGCTAAATCAGTCCCTGATTAGAGGGGAACCATGACAAAAACAGCGGATCTGACTTCGAGGTCCAGAGTTGAATTTGAATTTCCCTACCTCCGTTTCCCTAACACAATACACTGTATTGTACCTGGTTTTGACGGTGCTGTGTCTGCAGCTTGTGGAAGTTGGCCACCTCTTCTCTCTGTTTCTCCAGGTTACGTTGTTTCTCCTGCTCCAGGAGCATGTTGCCTCGGTTGCGACCCGGACGCTCACGCTCCAAAAGAGAGGCACGCTGGAGCTCAATGTGGCTGTCCTGCTGCGAGACGATGGCCTACGGAGAGGGACAGTGGACATATTTAACACCAGGAGGCAGAGGGCATATGATGCAAAACTCATCATACTACATGTATTTCCTTCCTGCTTGAACGTGAATAGCCCAGATACACATGAAAACATGAAATGACCCTGGGAATCGAGGGGAAGCACAAATATGAAGTAACATTCAAAATGGGTGCATCTTGCCTTTAACACCAGTGATGGACAGGGTACAAACTTCAGACTAGGGAGAGGAAGGGGACACACTTCAGACTAGGGAGAGGCAAGGGGACACACTTCAGACTAGGGAGAGGCAGGGGACACACTTCAGACTAGGGAGAGGCAGGGGACACACTTCAGACTAGGGAGAGGCAGGGGGACACACTTCAGACTAGGGAGAGGCAGGGGGACACACTTCAGACTAGGGAGAGGCAGGGGGACACACTTCAGACTAGGAAGAGGCAGGGGACACACTTCAGACTAGGGAGAGGCAGGGGGACACACTTCAGACTAGGGAGAGGCAGGGGGACAAACTTCAGACTAGGGAGAGGCAGGGGACACACTTCAGACTAGGGAGAGGCAGGGGACACACTTCAGACTAGGGAGAGGCAGGGGACATAGGGAGAGGCAGGGGACACACTTCAGACTAGGGAGAGGCAGGGGACATAGGGAGAGGCAGGGGGACACACTTTAGACTAGGGAGAGGCAGGGGACATAGGGAGAGGCAGGGGGACACACTTCAGACTGGTAAGATAAGACAGGATGAACCTGTAGCATGTAAAGAATATTTGCACTGAGTATACCAAACATTTGAAACACCTTCCTAATATTGAGTTGCGCACCCGCCCACCCCCTTTGCCCTCAGAACAGCCTCAATTCGTCAGGGCATGGACTCTACAAGGGTGTCGAAAGCGTTCCACAGGGATGCTGGCCCATGTTGAGGTAAGTTGGCTGGATGTCCTTTGGGTGGTGGACCATTCTTGATACACACGGGAAACTGTTGCTCGTGGAAAAACACAGCAGCATTGCAGTTCTTGACACAAACTGGTGCGCCTGGCAGCTACTACCATACCCTGTTCAAAAACACTCATATTTTGTATTGCCTATTCACCCTCTGAATGGCACACATACATAATCCATGTCAACATTTCCTCAAGGCTTAAAAATCCTTCTTCAACCTGTCTCCTCCCCTTCATCTACACTGATTGAAGTGTATTTAACAAGTGACATCAATAAGGGATCATATCTTTCACCTGGATTCACCTGGTCAGTCTATGTCATGGAATGATCAGGTGTTCTTAATGTTTTGTACAGTCGGTGTATGTCTTACCTGCAGACCGTAGAGTCTATGTGAGAGCGTCAGCACGGCGCAAAAGAACTGGGGAGATTGAGAAATAAGGTTGAGACAAGAAAACCTATTCACTTCAGATATTCAGGAGACTAAACATCAAGATATTGTATGTTCAGGTTGAGAGTAATCTAGTAACACCTAACTTGGCTTCAGGGAAGGATGGATTTGAGCATGGAGAACTACAGTATGATTCTGGTGCCTCATCAGCTTGTAATCACTAAACCATGAATCAGACAAACTAAAAACTAGTCCACACCTCCCTTCCTCTCTGAGGAGAAAACAAGAGCACACTTGCGAGGAGATTGGGATAGCCGGTCACTCACCGACAGTTCCAGGCTCTCTGATTGGTCAAGGTTCTGTAGCTGGGGGTCAGAGTTTGAACGTTGAGGTCGTCCCTCCACATCTGGAAAACATTATGTTAAACTGTGTTCAAAAGATAACACTGGATTTGTGAGATATGAGGAACGATAGGACCAGATATGGACAGTGGTAGAGGAACGATAGGACCAGATATGGACAGTGGTAGAGGAACGATAGGACCAGATATGGACAGTGGTAGAGGAACGATAGGACCAGATATGGACAGTGGTAGAGGAACGATAGGACCAGATATGGACATAATAGTCCCTCTGTATGAGCGGCAGACCGACTGACCGACTGAGTGGCAGAGCGACTGACCGGCAGACCGACTGAGCGGCAGACCGACTGAGCGGCAGACCGACTGAGCGGCAGACCGACTGAGCGGCAGACCGACTGAGCGGCAGACCGACTGACCGGCAGACCGACTGAGCGGCAGACCGACTGACCGGCAGACCGACTGACCGGCAGACCGACTGAGCGGCAGACCGACTGAGCGGCAGACCGACTGAGCGGCAGACCGACTGACCGGCAGACCGGCAGACCGACTGACCGGCAGACCGGCAGACCGGCAGACCGACTGACCGGCAGACCGACTGACTGGCAGACCGACTGACCGGCAGACCGACTGACTGGCAGAGCGACTGACTGGCAGAGCGACTGACCGGCAGACCGACTGAGCGGCAGACCGGCAGAGCGACTGACCGGCAGACAGACTGACTGGCAGAGCGACTGACCGGCAGAGCGGCAGACCGACTGACTGGCAGACCGACTGACTGGCAGACCGACTGAGCGGCAGACCGACTGAGCGGCAGACCGACTGAGCGGCAGACCGACTGAGCGGCAGACCGACTGAGCGGCAGACCAACAGACTTACTCTTGATAGACCACTGCACCACTCAGAAGGCCCAAGACACTGCATCGCAGTGCTAGCTGTGCCACTAGAGATTCTGGATTTGAGTTCAGGCTCTGTCGCAGCCGGCCGCGACCGGGAGACCCATGGGGCGGCACACAATCGGCCCAGCGTCGGCAGGGATATCCTCGTCCCATCGCGCACTAGCGACTCCTGTGGTGGGATGGGCGCAGTGCACACTGACACGGTCGCCGGGTGTATGGTGTTTCCTCCGACACATTGGTGAAGCTGGCTTCAGGGGTAAGTGGGCATTGTGTCAAGAAGCAGTGCGGCTTGGTTGGGTTGTATTTCGGAGGACGCATGGCTCTTGACCTTCTCTTCTCCCAAGTCCGTACGGGAGTTGCAGCAACGAGACAAGACTGTAACTACCAATTGGATACCACGAAATTGGGGAGAAAAAGGGGTTAGTTATTTTTTTAATAAATAAAATACTTACTCTTGATGGGGGTGGGAGGGTTGCAGTCGTAACCTCCAAAGGTCTCAGCTCTCCTATGCACCGACAGGTTCCCCAGCCGCCCAAGGCCTAGCCCCCCTAGATAAAGCCGTACCACTTCTGGCCTCAAACTGAACCTCCCTGGTCCCAGGCTGTCCTCTGGATGGGGGTGGGGATCTCGCACAGTCACACCAGACAGGAGAAGGTTCTGCAGATTCTCCACTGAGAGAAGAAGAATAAGAAGAACCTAAAATCTGATTATCTGACAGACAAGCTGACATTGGATTCTCATGGTGGGTCAACATTTAGAACAGATTTACTAAAGACGATGGTGACGTGAACTATTATCAGATCAGACCTGCCAGGAGTACCAAGGTCAGGGGTCAACAGAGGGGATGGGGGAGATATTACAATATTGCTTTAACCTATCAAATTTAACCTATCAAACCCTCCACAATTGCTTAGGTGAGTGGTTCCCAAACTGTGGGGCGCTCCCCCTAAGGGAAGACCTTAGAAAGCTATTTATAACGTGTCAGAAATGTCCAGATCAACTAGCCCATGTCAGCTAACGGCTTTTAGCTCATCCATTTTGTTATAATGTTTCAATCACTTAAATATCACATGAATACACATTAGACAAAATGTGTAGAATTGCAGAAAATCTTAAAACCTGCTAAATTCTCTCTCCACCAACAACAGGGGTGTGAACAGTTTGAGTAATGAACAGTGCTTGTGCCCATAGAAATAGACATTGGGGGGGGGGCGCAAGATGTTCCCCAATGCTGGAAGGAGGGCCTGAGTGAAAAGGTTTGGGCACCCCTGGCTTAGGGCATGGTCTAGGAGTGGATTCGTGCTTCATTCCTACCCTCAGTGATGGCCCCCTTGAGCAGTGTCTCCCCCTGCTGGAGGTCTGAGGCGTCACCGCGGAGCAGCAGACAGGAGTGGGCAGCTACATCCTCCCTCCCTGTTACAGCCTCCGCCATGTCAGCAAACATCTGCAGCTTCTCTGTCAGGCTCTGCACGATCTGGGAATCCTTCACATACAGACGCTCTGAAAACACACAGATTCTATGGTAAAAAAAAAAAAAAACACGAGAAGCTCTGGAAACATTCCTTAAGGCTTGATAATGGGAATTGAAGGCATTTGGACAGCTGTTATTGAGGACATTTTGAAGCTATGTGCTAGAGCTGGTAGAGTCTCATACCTTGGAAGTCTCTGAGCCTGGCTAGCCTGGCCTCCTCCTGCTCATTGCTCAGCTGCTCCTCCATTACTGGACAACTGGGACACAAAGAGAGTCAAACACATTGGGGTTACTATAAGCCCTAAGAACTGACCCATACGCTGATTCCAAATCAGTTGAAAGTGTAGAAAGTAAAATAACTTGTGATTCCTACCTATTTGATTCCTACCTATTTGATTCCTACCTATTTGATTCCTACCTGTCATTCCTACCTATGTCATTCCTACCTATGTCATTCCTACCTGTCATTCCTACCTGCCATTCCTACCTATGTCATTCCTACCTGTCATTCCTACCTGTCATTCCTACCTGTCATTCCTACCTGCCATTCCTACCTATGCCATTCCTACCTATGCCATTCCTACCTATGCCATTCCTACCTATGCCATTCCTACCTATGCCATTCCTACCTGCCATTCCTACCTATGCCATTCCTACCTATGCCATTCCTACCTATGCCATTCCTACCTATGCCATTCCTACCTATGCCATTCCTACCTATGCGATTCCTACCTATGCGATTCCTACCTGTGTGATTCCTACCTGTGTGATTCCTACCTGTGTGATTCCTACCTGTTGACAGCGTCTCGTATAAGGCTCATCCAGGCGTTGCAGTCCTCTCTGGAGGAGGTGTGTATCTCGTACATCTCTGGCATGCTGGACGAAGCACTGATCAGGAACATAGCCTTGTCCTCATGGGCCATCTCCCTGACGATCAGCATCTGGAGGGAGATCACCGACGTCTTGTTGTCCTGAAAAAGGAGAGGAGGACGAGGAGGAGAGGATCAGAGGTTATCAACATTTTCTGGCCTTCTCTCCTTGAAGGAGGCCATACTTTAAAACTAGCACATTTTGGGATTAAAATGAGTAGCTGGACACAGATTCTCTTATATTGAGAAAACTCCCTCACCACATTAGCAAATATGAGTTTCTGATCCTTTTCTTTTTGTAAGAGCAGCAGGACATCTGACAACAGAACAGCGTGGATGTCTGAAGACATGGGATAGAAGCAGACACTCAAATCAACAAATACGCCGTCCTCACAGATCGTCACAGCATTCCTAATAGATAAGTATGACTATGATCAGGAGTTCTGACTGTGTGACCTGACCAGAAGGAATTATGGGTTCTAGATATAGACTATATCAGGGCCTGATAGGTCGCATGTGGTCTTGGGTGTCCAGAATGAGTATCACTGATTACTAGAAGAAACCGTTGTCCAATTTTCCTAAAAACTGCAGTAAAAACCAAGCTTTTCCACCGCAAATACCACCCCCCAAAAAAAACAACCCATTGCAATATCCCAGAAGGGCCGATTAGAGAGGTCGCCACCTTTGAGCCGTCCGTTTGCCACCCGACAGCTGACCGTCCCCTCGTGGAGCAGGGTTCTGAGGCCCTCAGCCAGATCCTCTCTCGTGAACACCCTGCCGTCCTTCCACCGGCCATGGGAACGAGGCTCCAGCCTGCCGCCTATGTCTCTCAGCCTGGAGGCCCTCTCATAGTCATGGACCTGGGAGTCCACAGCAGAGATGGTCTCTTTGATCAGAACCAGGGCCTGGATCAGGGCACCGTGCTCCTCACTGTCGGCTGGTGGGAGGAGAGGAGGACACAGAGAGAGAAGTCAGAGGATCAAAATGGAACTTGTGGAACTTCTTTAATGGAACTATTACAGTAAGTACACTTTCTACTCAACAGGAATAAAACATCTTATCTATACCTCGATTGTCTTTAATCAAGAAAATATACATTTGACATAAGAGCTTGTCTGACCACCACGCTTTTACTACTGCCAACTTAAAATCTTAGAATCTACTAAATCTACTTTCTGCATTGAGAGAGATTACAGCCCAAGAAGCTGTTGTTTCTGATGAAGCTCACAAGATGACATTTCAACATCGCATTTCTACAAAGTCCTACATTCTGTGACATATTTGAAATTGAACTGAATGAATTCATAATGATCAATAAAAATTAACTCGATGACCCCTAGATTTTATGGGATGCCACCAAAGGGTTTATTTAAAATAATGCAACTACATTTGCATCTGGGTTGAATAAATCACAATTAAAGTAGATAAAGTAGAAATGTCATTTACTGCATTAGAGCATTCTGAACAAATACCTTTTTCAGACGAGGTGGCTATTACTCTTTCCAAAGTCAAGACAGAACTTACATTTATTGAGTTAGACTCAACCATTACTTTCATAGTAATGGTCCTAGTCGTTTACTGGCCTAAGCAGTAAAGATCAATTAGCTGATATAGCAACTATTAAATCAGAGGAATTACAATCAAACCCCAAATTAATCAATCAAGTTTCTCTAGCTTCTATAAAGAACTGTTCACCTCTGATTGTAAATCCACACCAAGCCAAACTTTCTAACATAATAAAAAACGTATCTTCTCTCAACAGAAGAAGACACCTCGCGTGGAGCCCAAATTTCTCTGAATGAACTCAAAATGTCATTGGATAGCATGAATAAAGGCAAATCACCTGGATGGGTTATTATTCCCCCTGAGGTCTATTAAAAATGTTGGATTAAATTAGGTAGCTTGAAATTATGAACACCACCGTTCACAATGGTTCATTTCGGGAGAGATGTGAATACAGCATTAATTTAGCTTTTATTTTTTTTATTTTTTTTAAACGGTAAGGATGCCACCTAGTGTTCTCAGTATCGCCCCCTATCTTAGATCAACACATATGAAACTCTTTTCCAAAATGTTGTCATCCCGTCTGGAGACTCCACACGGAACCAAAGCAGGTTTGTTAAGAAAAAGAAATTCCCCCAGAAAACCTCTGTCAACTATTACATATCATAAATGCTTCATCAGAAACAACAGCTCCTTGGGCTGTAATCTCTCTCAATGCAGAAAAAGCTTTTTGATAGACCCAGAGATATGTCCATTGTAGTCTGTATGGGAATTGTCTCTAATTTCATTAATATGCTTAAAATACTATATGCTAATCCCTCATCCATAGGGAGGCCATATCTGCTCTGCTCCATTCAGAATCACTAGAAGCAGCAGATAAGGAGATCCAATTTCACCTTTGCTATTATCCATGGAACCCCTGACCACAAAGCAATTCGTCAATCGAAGAAAATAACACCAATTTCCCTCAAATCTACTGATCACTTCATCTCGTTAAACACAGACAATATTTTCCAATATCTAGACAACGCATCAAAAATCGCTCCCGAACACATTGAAGATCAATTGGTAAATTCTGTTTGTGTCGCCCAAGACCCTGATGGAGGACTCCATCTCTACTTACGGAATCCCAATCGTTTCCCATTTTAAAAACTTGGGAGTAGATATACTTCCTTCCTATAAGAATATTTCGAAGATAAATAAACAATGCAGAGACAGAGGGCGATAGGTAAATTACCCATGATTTTGGAAAAATATGGAAAAACAGAGGATTCATGACATCACTGGGAGCTCCTGTGAACAATGGACCAGAGGTGATGGCTCTACTGAATGCTCTCCAGTTACCTGGACAAGTTGCGATTTTGAAAATGAAAGCACATGGAAAAATCTTTCCAGACGAGAGTAAAGGTAATGGCTTGGCTGGCAGGGCTGCCAAGAGAACACCTCCGTCACCTAAACTGATTAGGAGACACACCTTGGATACATTGCAGCACATTAGAGACATGCAAAGCAGTGCACCAAAATACAAAGTGTGGGAATGGTTGGCTGCAGGATGCAAACTCAACCAAAAAGGTGTGTGGAAATACAACCTGAGATGTGTAGCGCCAAATGCACTCTTACCCTACTTGGCAACACAGATACACATTGGTGGGACAAGATAGTTTATTGTTTTGTGGGCAAATGGTGGAATCCTGGTGTGTAGAAAGAAGCTGAGGCTGTTGTGGCGAATTACAACATTTGTATGGAAAACAACACCAAGGGATGAGTGAAAGTACAGACACGATGAGCGCCTGCCCCACCAGGAACCTTCAGACATCTACAGCTTGATTATATCACGCTGCCCAAATGTAAAGGTCAGGAAGATGTGCAGGTCATTGTTGATTGTTTCTCACGATGGGTTGAAGCCTAACCTACTAAGAAAGGAACTGCACAACACACAGCTAAATTCTGATTCGAGAAATCATTCCCAGATGGGGATTTCCGGAACAATTACATTCTGACCAATGCACTCGTTACACAGGAGTGTTTCGTTCTTCTGAACATAAGGGCAGTGTAGTTGCCAGTCTATCATCCTTAATCGAGTGGACAGGTAGAACGCACAAATCGAGTTTTGAAAGTGAGGCTTTCAAAGACGCATTAAGAAGGGATAGCATGGCCAGATGCATTTCCTACGGTATTATGCAGTATACGGGCAACACACAACAAAACCACATGGTTGAGTCCATTCGAGGTCGTCACAGGTCGGCCCATATCACAAAGCAGACGTTCACTTTATGAGCGACACAATGCTTAACTATTGCATACAACTCTCTAAAGCAGTAGGGGAAGTAAAATAGGTGTGGAGAATAACTACCGAGGGGGGGGGGGGGGGGGGGGGCATGACATAGTACCAGGACAGTGGGTGATGGTAAACAAATATGTAATAGAGACATTAGGGTCAAAATGGGAAGGTCCTCTATCAAGTTTTGCTCATAACAAGGTCAGCAGTAAAAGTCCAGGGAAAAT
Source organism: Oncorhynchus clarkii lewisi (assembly GCF_045791955.1). NCBI lineage: Eukaryota > Metazoa > Chordata > Actinopteri > Salmoniformes > Salmonidae > Oncorhynchus > Oncorhynchus clarkii. The sequence continues at coordinate 40,891,348 of NC_092174.1, forward strand.
CACAATGGATACATGGCACTCATTGCAAGGTTGTCCATGTTGATGACAAAGCAGAGCCTGGAGAATAATTAACTGATTGATTAGCAATCTCGAGTGAAGAAGCATAGTAAGATGCTTCTACGTTGTACATCACAGTCGTCATATTAGGGATATCTATGTGAAATGTCCAACATCTTCTTGAAAATCGGGACATGCTTACTTAGGGGAAATCTATGTGAAATATCAATTTCTTTTGAAACCAGGACTGTCAGAACATAATTTCTAATGTGGAACTGACACCAGTGTGGAATTAAAGGACTTGGTGAATGATTACCTTGCCAATGGGATGATTGAATATTATTGTCTTGTAGACAATTATGTTTTTTTTTTGTGAGTTTCCTCCTAATACAGGATGTGGTATGAATTGTAAGGTACATCATTACACCTGTTAATACTTTTTTTTTTGAAATCTATTTATTATTGTAACAGCAAGTACAGCATGCCCTTTGTGTTTTATAGAAAGGCAAGGTGTTTAATGTGAAGGATTTTATGCTTACGGCTAATGGTTTTAGCAGATAAATACACAATGCAGAAATCGAGGACGAGAGGTCAATACAGTACTATAGGTCAAGAGGACTAAAAGTCAACAGAGTACTAACAATCAACGGAAATAGTGTTTTTTTTTCTGTAATAGGGGATTAATGAGCAATGGTTCAGAGACATAGGAGGAATTTGTCTAGGCATCAAGCCCGAAATAGGATACTTGTTATTTGGCCATTGTCCCAGTTTTATTGCAAGGAATTCTAAATTGTCAACCACGGGCTAGGGCTGGGTTATAAAGTACATCCTGTCTCTTTGTTCTGTGGAGAGAATCACAGGAGAGAATCACTGAGGACAGGGGAGACCATCTACCTCTCAGCATAACATCTAATTCATCCTCTTTGAATAAACCTATTTTCATTCCTTGATTTGCTTTGGGGTCTGTGTTACTAAATTATAACATCAACTGCTAACATTCCTTAGATAAAACCAGAAACTTTAACAGAATGCTCAAATCAATTCAATCCGACCTCATCAGATGTAATAATATCTCAGTTGCTTGATTGGCAGAATATCTATTGTCAAAATTAACATATTGCAACGGCTGAATTTCTGTAGTTCTATGCTTCCCATGTCTCCCCCTTCTGGCTATGGGATAAAGTTAATTGTGCGGTTTCAAAATGTATGTGGCAAGGAAAACAACCTCAGATCAAACTAACAAACTTACAAAGGGGGAAAGACGTACCAAACTTTAAATTGTATTTCCAAGCACTAGCATTTCGCCCCATCCTAAATTGGTTTAGACATGATTAATCTGCCCCTGGCTGAGTAGAGAGAGAAATATGGTTTCTCCTATTGACCAGGAAGAGGTGGTCTCCACTGATATATCTCTCAATGTAATATGGTGTCTCTTATTGACCAGGAAGAGGTGGTCTCCACTGTATATATCTCTCAATGTAATATGGTGTCTCTTATTGACCAGGAAGAGGTGGTCTCCACTGATATATCTCTCAATGTAATATGGTGTCTCTTATTGACCAGGAAGAGGTGGTCTCCACTGTATATATCTCTCAATGTAATATGGTGTCTCTTATTGACCAGGAAGAGGTGGTCTCCACTGATATATCTCTCAATGTAATATGGTGTCTCTTATTGACAAGGAAGAGGTGGTCTTCACTGATATATCTCTCAATGTAATATGGTGTCTCCTATTGACCAGGAAGAGGTGGTCTCCACTGATATATCTCTCAATGTAATATGGTGTCTCTTATTGACCAGGAAGAGGTGGTCTTCACTGATATATCTCTCAATGTAATATGGTGTCTCCTATTGACCAGGAAGAGGTGGTCTTCACTGTATATATCTCTTAAACAATGTAAACTACACTTTAATCCTATTACTGCTCAACATTTCAAAACGGTGTAACTGGGAATCAAAACGGCATAACTCCAATATTTCACAATAATGCCTTGCCATGTGGAGGGAGACCTCTTGCATCCCCACAATGATCTAAATGTGGAATCTGTACCCATGCCAATATCATGGACAGTAATGGTTTGAGAACATCCCAAGATTTGAAAGATGCCTGGTAATGTGTATGCAAGTCCTTTTTTCTATATTTACAACTTAGGTCAGCTATGCCGGCTATGGAGTCCCTTGGGAAATCCAACTACCGAACCATCCAACGATGGGATTTAAAAATAAATTATCTGGGCTCCCGAAAGGACTATAATATATAGAACACTTTTGGAAAGCTCATATTCTGAACAAGCCATTCAAAAAGTACGGTCAACAGATCCAAATTTAATCTGAACAACCCTTTAACTGGAACAGGATATGGAAAAATATCACCTTGGCATCCCGTAATCCCAACCATCATTTTATACAGTTTAAGTTTGTTCACAGACTGTATTTAACACCAAGGAGAAGTCTTACAATGAAATTGTCCCCAACTCCCAAATGTTCACTGTGTCCCCTAAATCAGGCAGGCACATTCCTTCATATGTAGTGGGAGTGCCCTGCGGTTAAATACTTCTGGGGAAAAGTAAAAAAAATAATCATATCGAAATGCATTAATATAAATATTCAATGCTCAGCATCTATTTTGTTACTTAATGATGATAGCCGCTTTAATCTCTCAATCAATCAGAGACGATTACTGCTGGCAGGCAGTACTGACACAAAAAAAAGAGAGGATGGATGGAGACATGTTGGCTGGGTTGCAGTAGGGGAATGGGAGGTTGAATGGAGACATGTTGGCTGGGTTGCGGTAGGGGAGGTTGGATGGATGGAGACATGTTGGCTGGGTTGCAGTAGGGGAATGGGAGGTTGGATGGATGGAGACATGTTGGCTGGGTTGCAGTAGGGGAATGGGAGGTTGGATGGATGGAGACATGTTGGCTGGGTTGCGGTAGGGGAATGGGAGGTTGGATGGATGGAGACATGTTGGCTGGGTTGCGGTAGGGGAATGGGAGGTTGGATGGAGACATGTTGGCTGGGTGTCGGTAGGGGAATGGGAGGTTGGATGGAAGGAGACATGTTGGCTGGGTGGCGGTAGGGGAATGGGAGGTTGGATGGAGACATGTTGGCTGGGTGGCGGTAGGGGAATGGGAGGTTGGATGGAAGGAGACATGTTGGCTGGGTGGCGGTAGGGGAATGGGAGGTTGGATGGAAGGAGACATGTTGGCTGGGTGGCGGTAGGGGAATGGGAGGTTGGATGGATGGAGACATGTTGGCTGGGTTGCAGTAGGGGAATGGGAGGTTGGATGGATGGAGACATGTTGGCTGGGTGGCGGTAGGGGAATGGGAGGTTGTATGGATGGAGACATGTTGGCTGGGTTGCGGTAGGGGAATGGGAGGTTGGATGGAAGGAGACATGTTGGCTGGGTTGCGGTAGGGGAATGGGAGGTTGGATGGAAGGAGACATGTTGGCTGGGTTGCGGTAGGGGAATGGGAGGTTGGATGGAAGGAGACATGTTGGCTGGGTTGCGGTAGGGGAATGGGAGGTTGGATGGAAGGAGACATGTTGGCTGGGTGGCGGTAGGGGAATGGGAGGTTGGATGGATGGAGACATGTTGGCTGGGTTGCAGTAGGGGAATGGGAGGTTGGATGGATGGAGACATGTTGGCTGGGTTGCGGTAGGGGAATGGGAGGTTGGATGGAAGGAGACATGTTGGCTGGGTTGCAGTAGGGGAATGGGAGGTTGGATGGATGGAGACATGTTGGCTGGGTTGCGGTAGGGGAATGGGAGGTTGGATGGAAGGAGACATGTTGGCTGGGTTGCAGTAGGGGAATGGGAGGTTGGATGGATGGAGACATGTTGGCTGGGTTGCGGTAGGGGAATGGGAGGTTGGATGGAAGGAGACATGTTGGCTGGGTTGCAGTAGGGGAATGGGAGGTTGGATGGATGGAGACATGTTGGCTGGGTTGCAGTAGGGGAATGGGAGGTTGGATGGAGACATGTTGGCTGGGTTGCGGTAGGGGAATGGGAGGTTGGATGGATGGAGACATGTTGGCTGGGTTGCGGTAGGGGAATGGGAGGTTGGATGGAAGGAGACATGTTGGCTGGGTTGCAGTAGGGGAATGGGAGGTTGGATGGAAGGAGACATGTTGGCTGGGTGGCGGTAGGGGAATGGGAGGTTGGATGGATGGATGGGTGGATGGAGACATGTTGGCTGGGTTGCGGTAGGGGAATGGGAGGTTGGATGGATGGAGACATGTTGGCTGGGTTGCAGTAGGGGAATGGGAGGTTGGATGGATGGAGACATGTTGGCTGGGTTGCGGTAGGGGAATGGGAGGTTGGATGGAAGGAGACATGTTGGCTGGGTTGCGGTAGGGGAATGGGAGGTTGGATGGAAGGAGACATGTTCGCTGGGTTGCAGTAGGGGAATGGGAGGTTGGATGGAGACATGTTGGCTGGGTTGCGGTAGGGGAGGTTGGATGGATGGAGACATGTTGGCTGGGTTGCAGTAGGGGAATGGGAGGTTGGATGGATGGAGACATGTTGGCTGGGTTGCAGTAGGGGAATGGGAGGTTGGATGGATGGAGACATGTTGGCTGGGTTGCGGTAGGGGAATGGGAGGTTGGATGGATGGAGACATGTTGGCTGGGTTGCGGTAGGGGAATGGGAGGTTGGATGGACCCATGTTGGCTGGGTGTCGGTAGGGGAATGGGAGGTTGGATGGAAGGAGACATGTTGGCTGGGTGGCGGTAGGGGAATGGGAGGTTGGATGGAGACATGTTGGCTGGGTGGCGGTAGGGGAATGGGAGGTTGGATGGAAGGAGACATGTTGGCTGGGTGGCGGTAGGGGAATGGGAGGTTGGATGGAAGGAGACATGTTGGCTGGGTGGCGGTAGGGGAATGGGTGGTTGGATGGATGGAGACATGTTGGCTGGGTTGCAGTAGGGGAATGGGAGGTTGGATGGATGGAGACATGTTGGCTGGGTGGCGGTAGGGGAATGGGAGGTTGTATGGATGGAGACATGTTGGCTGGGTTGCGGTAGGGGAATGGGAGGTTGGATGGAAGGAGACATGTTGGCTGGGTTGCGGTAGGGGAATGGGAGGTTGGATGGAAGGAGACATGTTGGCTGGGTTGCGGTAGGGGAATGGGAGGTTGGATGGAAGGAGACATGTTGGCTGGGTTGCGGTAGGGGAATGGGAGGTTGGATGGAAGGAGACATGTTGGCTGGGTGGCGGTAGGGGAATGGGAGGTTGGATGGATGGAGACATGTTGGCTGGGTTGCAGTAGGGGAATGGGAGGTTGGATGGATGGAGACATGTTGGCTGGGTTGCGGTAGGGGAATGGGAGGTTGGATGGAAGGAGACATGTTGGCTGGGTTGCAGTAGGGGAATGGGAGGTTGGATGGATGGAGACATGTTGGCTGGGTTGCGGTAGGGGAATGGGAGGTTGGATGGAAGGAGACATGTTGGCTGGGTTGCAGTAGGGGAATGGGAGGTTGGATGGATGGAGACATGTTGGCTGGGTTGCGGTAGGGGAATGGGAGGTTGGATGGAAGGAGACATGTTGGATGGGTTGCAGTAGGGGAATGGGAGGTTGGATGGATGGAGACATGTTGGCTGGGTTGCAGTAGGGGAATGGGAGGTTGGATGGAGACATGTTGGCTGGGTTGCGGTAGGGGAATGGGAGGTTGGATGGATGGAGACATGTTGGCTGGGTTGCGGTAGGGGAATGGGAGGTTGGATGGAAGGAGACATGTTGGCTGGGTTGCAGTAGGGGAATGGGAGGTTGGATGGAAGGAGACATGTTGGCTGGGTGGCGGTAGGGGAATGGGAGGTTGGATGGATGGATGGGTGGATGGAGACATGTTGGCTGGGTTGCGGTAGGGGAATGGGAGGTTGTATGGATGGAGACATGTTGGCTGGGTTGCGGTAGGGGAATGGGAGGTTGGATGGATGGAGACATGTTGGCTGGGTGGGGGAATGGGAGGTTGTATGGATGGAGACATGTTGGCTGGGTTGCAGTAGGGGAATGGGAGGTTGGACTGATGGAGACATGTTGGCTGGGTTGCAGTAGGGGAATGGGAGGATGGAGGGATGGAGACATGTTGGCTGGGTTGCGGTAGGGGAATGGGAGGTTGGATGGATGGAGACATGTTGGCTGGGTGGCGGTAGGGGAGGTTGGATGGATGGAGACATGTTGGCTGGGTTGCAGTAGGGGAATGGGAGGTTGGATGGATGGAGACATGTTGGCTGGGTGGCGGTAGGGGAATGGGAGGTTGGATGGATGGAGACATGTTGGCTGGGTGGCGGTAGGGGAATGGGAGGTTGGATGGATGGAGACATGTTGGCTGGGTGGCGGTAGGGGAGGTTGGATGGATGGAGACATGTTGGCTGGGTGGCGGTAGGGGAGGTTGGATGGATGGAGACATGTTGGCTGGGTGGGGGAATGGGATGGGAAGTTGGATGGAGACATGTTGGCTCCATCCCCCAACAAAAAACAAGAAAACAAATAAAAACTATTTGTATTTTTTAAATATATTGACTTTCAATGTTACCCAGAAATGATTTGATATTGATATCTTTAAATGCAATGTATCCACTTTGTATTTTTAAACTGTCAAATAAATCCATCAATCTAGTCACACTGCAGAGTCTGGGTCAAATGCCAAACAGATTCGAACTACCTGCCATGCCAGTCAAGTTAATCACGTGCACCTAGTTACCTTCAGCAATACAGTCGAACTGTGTGATTTCAGTAGTACAATGCTTGTTGAGTCAGTTCGTTACCTTCAGTGTTCTGTAGAATGCGTTCCACCAGGACGGGGTACTTTGTGATCCGCTGAGTCACCAACAGGATGCATTCTGGTACTCCTAACCTCCGAACGATGGACAACCGACCGATTTTCATAATCAAGTTCTGGAACTTTTTGTTGTTCTGTAGCTGTTCCTTGTAGAGACTGACAGCGTCAGCGTGGTGACTACAGAACACGCCGTAACTCTCCTTCATCCTCTCCCCCATCTCACCTGAAAACTACAAAACAACATGATCGTCAGGTAAACAACCTTCTGATGAGGTAAACAACATGTTTATCAGGTATGACAAAGGGAAAGTATAGAGAGTCATGATTTCCTTGTTTTCTCAAAGCAACCATCCATGCTGGTGAGGACAGTGCCACACCACCACCCTGTCATAACACAGTCCTCCTGAGGGGTTAGCTAGCTCAACACCCACACACAGAGACACACACACACACGCTACCTGGTTGATGAGTATATCTCCCAGCTGTGTGACAGTGTGGTGGTTGTGTCTGTCCCGGCCGTCCCTGAGACACCACAGGAAGTGTTGGTGGATGTGCAGCAGGCTGTCGATCTGATGTAAGAATAAGGGAACGATTACACACATCTATTGGTTTTAAGAAGGAGATCAAATACATGTGATTAAAGGAAAGAGAGACTACAGTCCCACACACTGAACTACACTCCCGTGTGGTTTATTGAAACTACTTTTCAAGTAGTCAGAAATGGAGATACCTGAGGGAACATCCTCTCAAGCCTAGTATCCTCCATATGTAGGCTGTGTCTCAGCTCATACTGGTAAACACTCAGCAGCAGCTTCAGGGTCCGCACATGATGCACCTCTGTCTGGATCAACTCTGAGGGGGACAGTGTCTTTATATTATCACTCCTGTTACACAGTTGAAGTCGGAAGTTTACATACACCTTAGCCAAATACATAAAAACTCAGTTTTTCACAATTCCTAACATTTGTGGTAAAAATCCCCTGTCTTTGGTCAGTTAGGATCACCACTTAATTTTAAGAATGTGAAATGTTAGAATAATAGTTGAGAGAATGATTTCAGCTTTTATTTCTTTCATCACATTCCCAGTGGGTCAGAGTTTACATACACTCAATTAGTATTTGGTAGCATTGCCTTTACATTGTTTAACTTGGGTCAAACATTTTGGGTAGCCTTCCACAAGCTTCCACAATAAGTTGGGTGAATTGTGGCCCATTCCTCCTGACAGAGCTGGTGTAACTGAGTCAGGTTTGTAGGCCTCCATGCCCGTACACTCTTTTTCAGTTCTGCCCACAAATTTTCTATGGGATTGAGGTCAGGGCTTTGTGATGGCCACTCCAATACCTTGACTTTGTTGTCCTTAAGCCATTTTGCCACAACTTTGGAAGTATGCTTGGGGTCAATGTCCATTTGGAAGACCCATTTGCGACCAAGCTTTAACTTGACTGATGTCTTGAGATGTCGCTTTAATATATCCACATAATTTTCCTGCCTCATGATGCCATCTATTTTGTGAAGTGCACCAGTCCCTCCTGCAGCAAAGCACCCCCACAACATGATGCTGCCACTCCCGTGATTCACAGTTGGGATGGTGTTCTTCGGCTTGGAAGCCACCCCCTTTTTCCTCCAAACATAACGATGGTCATTATGGCGAAACAGTTCTATTTTTATTTCATCAGACGAGAGGACATTTCTCCAAAAAGTACAATCTTTGTCCCCATGTGCAGTTGCAAACCGTAGTCTGGCTTTTTAATGGCGGTTTTGGAGCAGTAGCTTCTTCCTTGCTGAGAGGCCTTTCAGGTTATGTCGATATAGGACTCATTTTACTGTGGATATAGATACTTTTGTACCTGTTTCCTCCAGCATCTTCACAATATCCTTTGCTGTTGTTCTGGGATTGATTTGGCACCAAAGTATGTTCATCTCCAAGAGACAGAACGTGTCTCCTTCCTGAGCGGTATGATGGCTGAGTGGTCCCATAATGTATATATTTTAATTATATTGTATGTACAGAGGAACGTGGTACCTTCAGGCGTTTGGAAATTGCTCCCAAGGATGAACCATACTTGTGGAGGTCTACAATTACTTTTCTGATGTCTTGGCTGACATCTTTTGATTTTCCATTGATGTCAAGCAGAGAGGCACTGAGTTTGAAGCTAGGCCTTGAAATACATCCACAGGTACACCTCGAATTGACTGAAATTATGTCAATTAGCCTATCAGAAGCTTCTAAAGGCATGACATAATTTTCTGGAATTTTCCAAGCTGTTTAAAGGCACAGTCAACTTAGTGTATATAAACATCAAAGCTGTGATGCATCTTGGGACTGACTGATCTAGAAATATTATTGAGTAATTACTTGATGATTTGTAGATCAGTCAGTCTCAACTAGTCTTTTAAGTTGGCTACAATGTCGAAGGCGCCCATTATCAGCATAATTGTAGTAGTCATTATCCTCAGTGTCATCACCCTCCACACAGGCCTTTTGCAGATAACATCGTCCACCCTCATATCCAGCTCCAGTACTGTATGTTCTTACCGTAGATGACATCTTGCCTCTTTACCGCGTCTTGGTGGAGGCTGTTTATGTGCTGCTGGTCCACAGCAACACTCCAGGACTCTCCCTCCAAGTCCTGAGCATCAGCCTCCAGCTCCGCTCGTAGGGCAGAGTAGTGGCCATCTATACACACCCAATAACACACACAGCCTTAATAACACTTGGTCATCTGTTGGGCATCAACAATGAAATGGGTGACGGCCATATTGGAATGAAGGTGGTTTGGTTGATCACACCCACTTGATTTGAGACCTGGAGACTTGCATTAGCTCTCCAAAGTAATGCCTAGGCTCTAGCTCAGATTCCCCTATTATTACAGCAAGCAACCAGGTGACGTACCTTCCAAGTTGATGGTGTCTGTGGAGGACGTGGAGAGGGACACCGAGTCCTCAGGAGGAGGAGCAGGCCGGGGAGACAGTCCTCTGACAGCATCCAGGTCATCCATGTGTTATCTGGAGGTTAAAGGTCAGGATGGGACTAAGGTGTTAGCAGTGGAGTTCATGGGTGGCGGAAACGCAGAAAGAAAAGAAAGAGAAAGAAAGAGAAAAAAGAGAGAGAGATTATTTAAATGCTAACTTGTAAAGCTATTGAGTAGAAACATGGCCAGGTCACAATTCCACTGTCCTGGCAGTCTGGTTTCATGTAAAGACACAGTTTAATTTTTTTGTGGCCTGCTGTAAATTTGACATGTTTAGACATATTTACATTAACATAATATTCAGAAGGGCAGTTCATCGGGATACAGAGAGATCGACTCACCTTGGTCGTGTGAAACTTGTTTCTACTGTTGATTTCTTGGAACGATCAAAAGCCTGTGTACAAAACCACCCCTGACAGGAAGAGAGGATCAGATGGTGTTGAATCCTGACAGACGGTTTTATGTCACAGAACAGAAAGAAAGGCAGTGGCGTGAAAACTAAAAAGGTAAATAAGAGAAAACTGGTTTGACAGACTGACGGCACGAGAGGCTTACAGACGAGACACATGACAGGAGAGAGAGCGAGAGAGAGCGAGTGAGAGAGCGAGAGAGAGAGAGAGAGCGAGAGAGAGAAAGAGTGCGAGAGAGAGAGCGAGAGAGAGTGAGCGAGAGCGATAGTGAGAACGAGAGAGTGAGAGAAAGAGAGAGCGAGTGAGAGAGTGAGAGAAAGAGAGAAAGAGAGAGAAAGAGAGCGAGAGCGAGAGAAAGAGAGAGAGAGCGCGAGAGAGAGAGAGAGAGCGAGAGAGAGAAAGAGAGCGAGAAAGAGAGTGAGAAAAAGAGCGAGAAAGAGAGCGAGAGCATTCGCACAAGACATAGCAGGACATAGGAAAAATACTTCTACTAACTTTGGATATTGTGCACTGTCCCTGTCAACTAAATTGCATGAAATGAAATAAACTTAATGAAGCCTTCATAAACACTTTAAGACTTACATAGATGTTTCATAAACAAAATGTCATACATCAAATATAGAGAATCCCAGTGGAAAGAGGGGAACCGGCCAGGCAGAGACAACAAGGGCAGTTTCATAAACAAATGTCGTACATCAAATATGTTTAATAAACAAATGTCGTACATAAAATAGGTGGATGAAGTGTTATGTCACATGTGAAATGACATTAGAAAGATCATTCTGTTTTTTGTTTTCTTTTTTTTGTTGTTGCATTTTCCACCAAAAAACTTCAAGAAATCGTCAAGAAATCGGCAGAAAGAACTGGCTGTCAGCTATGACATCACACCTGGACTTTGAACAAATATATTTTGGGTTATTGAACTACAGTAGATGAAGTGGATGTACATCCGGTAACAGAATTACACCATGGGTCCGTGATCTGTACTACACAGAAAATGCATAATGATGGATATTAATATTATTCTCATCAAGGTGACGTTTCCTGAAAAAGGTACACAAAAAAAAGGTAGAAATATGCAATATCCTTTTTTTTGTTTTTTGCATATTTGGCTATTTTTCTAATGAACTCAGCCCCCAAACAAGACCATATTTGGTTGGTCCAGACCAGACCAGAACCAATCAATCATAGACGTTTATGTTTCACAAGATAGGACATCACAGAAGAGTTCAGTACAGTCGACTACAGTAAATTAGATATGTTATATTATATGTTATATAATTATATACTGTACTCTAGTGTGCTCTACAGTAATGTAGAGAAAAGTAACCCACTTGCTATGTGTGTGTGTGTGTGTGTGTGTGTGTGTGTAATACACAGCTGGGTAATAAAGACAGAGTCCCGATAACAGGTGAGCCAGAGGTTAAGTACCCAGACAGACACGGTTACTTCCTGCAGTACAGCACATCAAGAAACAATTAGCCTTGTAAATAGCAGATTGATTACCGCTGTGATATCTGTGCAGCGAACCATTCACGTAAGCGTGCGAGATCAGGATGGCTTGCAAGGCTAAGAAACAACACTGTGCTCTATCAGACAGATCACTAAGGCTGCGAGGGCTAAGAAACAACACTGTGCTCTATCAGACAGACCCCTAAGGCTGCGAGGCTAAGAAACAACACTGCTCTGTCAGACAGATCACTAAGGCTGCGAGGCTAAGAAACAACACTGTGCTCTATCAGACAGATCACTAAGGCTGCGAGGCTAAGAAACAACACTGCTCTGTCAGACAGATCACTAAGGCTGCGAGGCTAAGAAACAACACTGCTCTGTCAGACAGATCACTAAGGCTGCGAGGCTAAGAAACAACACTGCTCTGTCAGACAGATCACTAAGGCTGCGAGGCTAAGAAACAACACTGCTCTGTCAGACAGATCACTAAGGCTGCGAGGCTAAGAAACAACACTGCTCTGTCAGATAGATCACTAGCGCTGCGAGGCTAAGAAACAACACTGTGCTCTATCAGACAGATCACTAAGGCTGCGAGGCTAAGAAACAACACTGCTCTGTCAGATAGATCACTAGCGCTGCGAGGCTAAGAAACAACACTGCTCTGTCAGACAGATCACTAAGGCTGCGAGGCTAAGAAACAACACTGCTCTGTCAGATAGATCACTAGCGCTGCGAGGCTAAGAAACAACACTGTGCTCTATCAGACAGATCACTAAGGCTGCGAGGCTAAGAAACAACACTGCTCTGTCAGATAGATCACTAGCGCTGCGAGGCTAAGAAACAACACTGTGCTCTATCAGACAGATCACTAAGTCTGCGAGGCTAAGAAACAACACTGTGCTCTATCAGACAGATCACTAAGGCTGCAAGGCTAAGAAACAACACTGTGCTCTATCAGACAGATCACTAAGGCTGCGAGGCTAAGAAACAACACTGTGCTCTATCAGACAGATCACTAAGGCTGCGAGGCTAAGAAACAACACTGTGCTCTATCAGACAGATCACTAAGTCTGCGAGGCTAAGAAACAACACTGTGCTCTATCAGACAGATCACTAAGGCTGCGAGGCTAAGAAACAACACTGTGCTCTATCAGATAGATCACTAGCGCTGCGAGGCTAAGAAACAACACTGTGCTCTATCAGACAGATCACTAAGGCTGCGAGGCAAAGAAACAATACTGTGCTCTATCAGACAGATCACTAAGGCTGCGAGGCTAAGAAACAACACTGTGCTCTATCAGACAGATCACTAAGGCTGCGAGGCTAAGAAACAACACTGCTCTGTCAGATAGATCACTAAGGCTGAGAGGCTAAAACAACACGTGTTCTGCCAGACCTGTATTTCATGCTCCACACCTACTCCCAGTCCTCTCCTCCCTGTTCCTCCCCTCCTACCCTGTCCTCCCAGGCCCTATTCCCTATATATAGTGCACAGGGTAGGAAGGGAGGAACAGGGAGGGGAAGACTGGGAGAAGATGTGGAGCATGAAATACAGGTTAGCCCCTTTTGTGTTAGTCAGAACAAGAACTAGACGAGCAAGTCAGCCAAGGATCCCAGCGGCGTGTGGCAGCTCATGTTTTTTTAAATTCTACTAAGTCAGTCCCCACCACTATATTGTATTATCAACCTGTCATGCCAGAGCCTGCAGTGAAGTAGTGGTAGAAACAAGTGGATAAACACGGATCACTGTTTGCAGTGACTAATGTGCCCTGCATTCTTCTTTTTGTTAATTTAACCTTTACTGAGTCATGCTGACACCAAGGCCTTTTTTTTTTAAACAGACGAGCCCTGCATGAACAGCAATACAACATCAATTACACTAAACATTAAAACAAAACACAAATCACATGAAACATTCTTCAGTAAAATGTCCTCTAGCATCCACCTTTAAGGAGTTGGAGATCATTTTACACGAGAAGCGCAAAACAACTAAAAGCGCCGAACAGAGCCACTTTCACCGGGGCAACTTCCTGATCTGGTAGGGAGGGAACTTCCCACTGCCAAACAGAGCCCACTTTCACCGGGGCAACTTCCTGATCTGGTAGGGAGGGAACTTCCCACTGCCGAACAGAGCCACTTTCACTAGGGCAACTTCCTGATCTGGTAGGGAGGGAACTTCCCACTGCCAAACAGAGCCACTTTCACCAGGGCAACTTCCTGATCTGGTAGGGAGGGAACTTCCCACTGCCGAACAGAGCCACTTTCACCAGGGCAACTTCCTGATCTGGTAGGGAGGGAACTTCCCACTGCCGAACAGAGCCCACTTTCACCGGGGCAACTTCCTGATCTGGTAGGGAGGGAACTTCCCACTGCCAAACAGAGCCCACTTTCACCGGGGCAACTTCCTGATCTGGTAGGGAGGGAACTTCCCACTGCCGAACAGAGCCACTTTCACCAGGGCAACTTCCTGATCTGGTAGGGAGGGAACTTCCCACTGCCAAACAGAGCCCACTTTCACCGGGGCAACTTCCTGATCTGGTAGGGAGGGAACTTCCCACTGCCGACCAGAGCCACTTTCACCAGGGCAACTTCCTGATCTGGTAGGGAGGGAACTTCCCACTGCCGAACAGAGCCACTTTCACCAGGGCAACTTCCAGATCTGTTAGGGAGGGAACTTCCCACTGCCGAACAGAGCCACTTTCACCAGGGCAACTTCCAGATCTGGTAGGGAGGGAATTTCCCACTGCCGAACAGAGCCACTTTCACCAGGGCAACTTCCAGATCTAATAGGGAGGGAACTTCCCACTGCCGAACAGAGCCCACTTTCACCAGGGCAACTTCCAGATCTAATAGGGAGGGAACTTCCCGCTGCCGAACAGAGCCACTTTCACCAGGGCAACTTCCTGATCTGGTAGGGAGGGAACTTCCCACTGCCGAACAGAGCCACTTTCACCAGGGAAACTTCCTGATCTGGTAGGGAGGGAACTTCCCACTGCCGAACAGAGCCCACTTTCACCGGGGCAACTTCCTGATCTGGTAGGGAGGGAACTTCCCACTGCCAAACAGAGCCCACTTTCACCGGGGCAACTTCCTGATCTGGTAGGGAGGGAACTTCCCACTGCCGAACAGAGCCACTTTCACCAGGGCAACTTCCTGATCTGGTAGGGAGGGAACTTCCCACTGCCAAACAGAGCCCACTTTCACCGGGGCAACTTCCTGATCTGGTAGGGAGGGAACTTCCCACTGCCGACCAGAGCCACTTTCACCAGGGCAACTTCCTGATCTGGTAGGGAGGGAACTTCCCACTGCCGAACAGAGCCACTTTCACCAGGGCAACTTCCAGATCTGTTAGGGAGGGAACTTCCCACTGCCGAACAGAGCCACTTTCACCAGGGCAACTTCCAGATCTGGTAGGGAGGGAATTTCCCACTGCCGAACAGAGCCACTTTCACCAGGGCAACTTCCAGATCTAATAGGGAGGGAACTTCCCACTGCCGAACAGAGCCCACTTTCACCAGGGCAACTTCCAGATCTAATAGGGAGGGAACTTCCCGCTGCCGAACAGAGCCACTTTCACCAGGGCAACTTCCAGATCTAATAGGGAGGGAACTTCCCGCTGCCGAACAGAGCCCACTTTCACCGGGGCAACTTCCAGATCTAATAGGGAGGGAACTTCCCGCTACCGAACAGAGCCACTTTCACCAGGGCAACTTCCAGATCTAATAGGGAGGGAACTTCCCGCTGCCGAACAGAGCCCACTTTCACCAGGGCAACTTCCAGATCTAATAGGGAGGGAACATCCCGCTGTTGAACAGAGCCCACTTTCACCAGGTCAACTTCCAGATCTGGTAGGGAGGGAACTTCCCACTGCCGAACAGAGCCACTTTCACCAGGGCAACTTCCAGATCTGGTAGGAAGGGAACTTCCCACTGCCAAACAGAGCCACTTTCACCAGGGCAACTTCCAGATCTGGTAGGGAGGGAACTTCCCACTGCCAAACAGAGCCACTTTCACCAGGGCAACTTCCAGATCTGGTAGGGAGGGATCTTCCCACTGCCGAACAGAGCCCACTTTCACCGGGGCAACTTCCAGATCTGGTAGGGAGGGAACTTCCCACTGCCAAACAGAGCCACTTTCACCAGGGCAACTTCCAGATCTGGTAGGGAGGGATCTTCCCACTGCCGAACAGAGCCACTTTCACCGGGGCAACTTCCAGATCTGGTAGGGAGGGATCTTCCCACTTGCCGAACAGACCCACTTTCACCGGGGCAACTTCCAGATCTGGTAGGGAGGGATCTTCCCACTGCCGAACAGAGCCCACTTTCACCGGGGCAACTTCCAGATCTGGTAGGGAAGGAACTTCCCACTGCCGAACAGAGCCCACTTTCACCAGGGCAACTTCCAGATCTGGTAGGGAGGGAACTTCCCACTGCCGAACAGAGCCACTTTCACCAGGGCAACTTCCAGATCTGGTAGGGAGGGAACTTCCCGCTGCCGAACAGAGCCAACTTCCAGAGATTAATGACTCTAAGTCCGAATCTGAGATAGATTGTCTCCAGGCGGACAAAGATGACTCCGAAACACACAGAATACACTGATTAGATTGACCTAACTAGGTGAATGGATCTCTAGGGTTCGTCATCCCTGACTCCGGGTCTGGTATACGTCTGAAGGATAACAATAAAGTAAGGTAGGGCAGAAGTTTATGCAAGACGAGCGCAACGCATCAATACACGAGACTTCCGAGAGGGCCAGCCTACTTTCTGATACAAAATGCAAAGATGTATACTGAACCTGTCGTCCGTAATAAAGCGCAATGCGCTATGATGAACTGCATCCAATGGCTTCGATACGGTGCCAGATGCATTCATATAGATGACATCACCATAGTCTAAATAACCGGTAGGAATGTTGACTGAAAGATTGAAGCTCTGATAGAGCCTGGTCAGCTTGGGGGCAATGAAGGTAGATTGAAGCTCTGATAGAGCCTGGTCAGCTTGGGGGGGCAATGAAGGTAGATTGAAGCTCTGATAGAGCCTGGTCAGCTTGGGGGGGCAATGAAGGTATATTGAAGCTCTGATAGAGCCTGGTTAGCTTGGGGGGGCAATGAAGGTAGATTGAAGCTCTGATAGAGCCTGGTCAGCTGGGGGGCGATGACATTCAGCAAAGTGTCATGTGCACACAGGTGAAAGTTATGTTGTTTTTTTTACAGATAGACCAATATTGTTAATGTAAATAGTGAAAAGAACCGGGCCAACAATCGATACCTGTGGAACACCCTTCGTTATGTCCAAAAATGCTGATTTAACCCCATCAGGAAATACACACTGTGTTGGCCTGGTCCAGGGGAATTAACGAAAGCCTCTAAAAGCATTTTTCCACAAATGGTGTGTTAACATTCACACAAAATAAAATAGTGTGTAAACAGTGTTTGTGTGTTTACCCTCACCTACAATAATGACTGCTTTTGATAAGTCAGCACACTCCAATTAGTTAGTAAATGTTCAACATGCTCCCTTCATGCCCACATGGCAGGGGCCTTGACACACTGTTTACTGATTAACAGTAGCTAGCTTCAGTATCTCTCCTTCTCCCTTCTGTTTCTTTCTATTGTTCCCTCTCTCACACTCTCTCTGTCTCCATCTCTTTCTCAGTCTCCTCTCTCTCTCTCCATCTCTCCATCTCTCTCTGTCTCCTCTCTCTCTCAGTCTCCTCTCTCTCTCTCCATCTCTCTCTCCCACAGTCTCCTCTCTCTCTCTCACAGTCTCCTCTCTCTGTCTCTCACAGTCTCCTCTCTCTGTCTCTCACAGTCTCCTCTCTCTGTCTCTCACAGTCTCCTCTCTCTGTCTCTCTCAGTCTCCTCTCTCTCTCTCTCTGTCTCCTCTCTCTCTCTCTCTGTCTCCTCTCTCTCTCTCTCTGTCTCCTCTCTCTCTCTCTCTCTGTCTCCTCTCTCTCTCTCTCTCTGTCTCCTCTCTCTGTCTCCTCTCTCTCTCTCTCAGTCTCCTCTCTCTCGCACAGTCTCCTCTCTCTCTCAGTCTCTCTCTCTCGTAAACATTACACTCACAAAAGTTAAAGAATATAGACATTTCAAACGTTATATTATTGGTTATGTACAGTGTTGTAACAATGTGCAAGTAGTTGAAGTATGAAATGTTGTTTGTGTTTCACTGGTTGCTCTTTTCCGGCAACGGGCCACAAATCTTGCTGCTGTGATGGCACACTGCTGTATTTCACCAAACAGATACGGAAGTTCATCAATGTTTGATTTGTTTTCAAATTCTTTGTGGGTCTGTGTAATCTGAGGGAAATATGTGTCTGTAATGTGGTCATACATTTGGCAGGAGGTTAGGAAGTGCAGCTCAGTTTCCACCTCATTTTGTGGGCAGTGTGCACATAGCCTGTCTTCTCTTGAGAGTCAGGATCGCCTACGGCAGCCTCCCTCAATAGCAAGGCTATGCTCACTGAGTCTGTACATCAGTGGCGGTCTGAGCCATTTAAAATGAGGGAAGAAGATTTCTATTACAGCATATTGGATGACTGTCATTCATATTCCATTCACCCAGGTCAATGTAACATCGAGATGTTTAGGCTATGACATGATACTCAAATTTCCCTGTACCCATTATGAGGTTGCTACAACCTAGCCTACAGTATGAATGAAAGTTTACAGCGCAGGTGCACAGGTCGAGATAATGTTTTTGTAATAAAGTTGACAGACAGTGACACATTCGGTACCGCCTTGCACAAACTTGCCTTCATCTAGCTGATGTAGGGTGTAATCATTAGTCCAACAGTTGCAAACTAGAGTTTCTATTGGACAAATTCAGTTCCCCATTTATCCCTATTTCGTTCCATTTGCTTCTGTATAAGAAACGTTTTTCAATAGAATCGGCGGAATGAATACACCCCTGGTCACACGCAAACACAGTTCACTTTCATAGCAGACACGTACAAACAGCATGATCACTTAGATGGTTGGATAATTCCTTCTCACATCTACGCAACCTCCTCCTCTCACCTTTTCCCTTCGTTTGTGGACTTCCGTGCACAACACATCAGCTGTCTGTGATCAGGCGAAAATACCTTTCCAAGCCAAAGCTTCATATCATAATACTGTCACCATATTAGCTAACATCAAGGCAACATAGCTACTAGAACGCGTTAGTAAACCCGCTACAATCATGCAGTACAGTGTACAGTCAGCAAGCAGTTTATCAGTTACACCGGCAGGCCCCAGTGACAATAAATTAATAAAACCAAAAGGTTACCTTGACTTGTAAGAGTTCCAGTGTTCGATAACCAAAGCCAGCTAGCTAACATAGCATTCCTCTCTGTTTGAGTAGGCTAAACTAGCAAGCTGCATTAGCAAGCTAAGTGAAAAAAAATCTGAAATCTCTCTCGCTTCAAACCTGTTCAACTATGGTCTTTCCCTCTCTTTGAGTCAACAACATTTTATACACTGCAGGGCTAGCTAGCTTATGCTTTCAGTACTAGATTTATTCTCTGATCCTTCGATTGGGTGGACATGTACCCAGAGGAGGACGGGAGTTAGCTGTCCTCCAGCTACACCATGGTGCTACCCTAGAGTGTTGTTGAAGCTACTGTAGACCTTCATTGCAGTGTGTTTTAATCAATTATTTGGTGACGTGAATATACTTAGTATAGTTTTATCTAAAAAGGATAACATTTGTAATGTTTCAGTTACATTTTTCTGAAATTAACTGAGGATGGTCCTCCCCTTCCTCCTCTGAGGAGCCTCCAATGCTGTACATAGTCAAGGATTTTGTTAATTTGGGTTCAGTCACAGTGGTCAGGTATTCTGCCACTGTGTACTCTCTGTTTAGGTCCAGATAGCATTCCAATTTGCTCTGTTTTTTGGTTGATTCCTTCCAGTTTCTCAAAAAGTTATCTTTTTGCTTTCTCATAATTTGTTTGGGTCTCATATGCGTTTCTATCCTGGGGACTCTGTGGGGTTTGTTTGTGAACAGAGCCCCAGAACCAGCTGGCTTAGAGGACACTTCTGTAGGTTCATATCTCTGTTTGTGAGGGCTTTGTGGTGGAATGTGTTGGCATTTAACAGCTCTTTTCTGTATTTTGATAACTAGTGGCTATAGTCCTGATTCTGGTCTGCGTGCATTGTTTGGGGTTTTGCATTATACACACAGTATATTTCTGCAGGTCTCTCTCTCTTTGTATTCTTTATTTATTTAACCTTTATTTAACTAGGCAAGTCAGTTAAGAACAAATTCTTATTTACAATGACGGCCTACCCCCGGCCAAACCCTCCCTTAACCCTGGGTCAATTGTGTGCCGCCCCTATGGGACTGCCGATCACGGCCGGTTGTGATACAGCCCGGGATCGAACCAGGATCTGTAATGACGCCTCCAGCACAAGAGATGCAGTGCCTTAGATCGCTGCGCCACTCTCCCCCGGTCTCTACCTCCCTTGGTCTCTTTCTGTGTGTGTGGACTGTGGCAGCGAATCCTCATGGTGAGAGTGTAAATCCTCAGGCTGGGGAAGAATGATGTGGGTGAATGATCTTGAGTGGCCCAGCCCAGCCCAGCTATCTAGGCCTAATTATAATCATGTGACCTGCTCCCATCAGGGGTTCTGCAGGGACAGACTGGGAAAACAGCCTCCCTGATGGCTGGCCTGGCCAGAGTTTTTACACACACACACACACACACACTTTCAAGTGCCATCTGAGAGGTGTCAGGTCTCCTAGCAAGGTCCACAATGATCATGAGACAGGACAGGCCATAATCCATGGAAACAGAGAGAATATATGGAATGTTACTGTTTTGTTAGAGAGAACACATTGACGCTGGGGCTCCTGAGTGGCGCAGCGGTCCAAGGCACTGCATCTCAGTGCTAGAGGCATCACTACAGAACCTGGTTCGAATCCAGGCAGCATCACTACCGGCCGTGATTGGGAGTCCCATAGGGCAGCGCACAACTGGCCCAGCACCGTTCGGATTTGGCCGGGGGTAGGCCGTAATTGGAAATAAGAATATTTTCTTAACTGACTTGGCCTTAGTTAAATAAAGGTTCAATAAATACAAATAATTATAGGAGAGGAACAATCCGCAAGATCTGTCTTTCTAATGTCATGTTCTGTACTGTATTCAACACAGAGGCAGGATCCAGCACAGTGACTGAACAGGTGTAAAACCTCTTCACCTACAGTGGGGCAAAAAAGTATTTAGTTAGCCACCAATTGTGCAAGTTCTCCCACTTCAAAAGATGAGAGAGGCCTATGACAGACAAAATGAGAAAAAAAATCCAGAAAATCATATTGTAGGATTTGTAATGAATTTATTTGCAAATTTTGGTGGAAAATAAGTATTTGCTCACCTACGAACAAGCAAGATTTCTGGCTCTCACAGACCTGTAACTTCTTCTTTAAGAGGCTCCTCTGTCCTCCACTCGTTACCTGTATTAATGGCACCTGTTTGAACTTGTTATCGGTATAAAAGACACCTGTCCACAACCTCAAACAGTCACACTCCAAACTCCACTATGGCCAAGACCAACGAGCTGTCAAAGGACACCAGAAACAAAATTGTAGACCTGCACCAGGCTGGGAAGACTGAATCTGCAATAGGTAGGCAGCTTGGTTTGAAGAAATCAACTGTGGGAGCAATTATTAGGAAATGGAAGACATACAAGACCACTGATAATCTCCCTCAATCTGGGGCTCCACGCAAGATCTCACAAGAACGGTGAGCAAAAATCCCAGAACCACACGGGGGGGCCTAGTGAATGACCTGCAGAGAGCTGGGACCAAAGTAACAAAGCCTACCATCAGTAACACACTACACCGCCAGGGACTCAAATCCTGCAGTGCCAGACGTGTCCCCCTGCTTAAGCCAGTACATGTCCAGGCCCGTCTGAAGTTTGCTAGAGAGCATTTGGATGATCCAGAAGAAGATTGGGAGAATGTCATATGGTCAGATGAAACCAAAATATAACTTTTTGGTAAAAACTCAACTTGTCGTGTTTGGAGGACAAAGAATGCTGAGTTGCATCCAAAGAACACAATACCTACTGTGAAGCATGGGGGTGGAAACATCATGCTTTGGGGCTGTTTTTCTGCGTAAAGGAAAGAATGAATGGGGCAATGTATCGTGAGATTTTGAGTGAAAACCTCCTTCCATCAGCAAGGATATTGAAGATGAAACGTGGCTGGGTCTTTCAGCATGACAATGATCCCAAACACACCGCCCGGGCAACGAAGGAGTGGCTTCGTAAGAAGCATTTCAAGGTCCTGGAGTGGCCTAGCCAGTCTCCAGATCTCAACCCCATAGAACATCTTTGGAGGGAGTTGAAAGTCTGTGTTGCCCAGCAACAGCCCCAAAACATCACTGCTCTAGAGGAGATCTGCATGGAGGAATGGGCCAAAATACCAGCAACAGTGTGTGAAAACCTTGTGAAGACTTACAGAAAACGTTTGACCTCTGTCATTGCCAAAAAATGGTATATAACAAAGTATTGAGAAACTTTTGTTATTGACCAAATACTTATTTTCCACCATAATTTGCAAATAAATTCATAAAAATCCTACAATGTGATTTTCTGGATTTTTTTTCTAATTTTGTCTGTCATAGTTGAAGTGTACCTATGATGAAAATTACAGGCCTCTCATCTTTTTAAGTGGGAGAACTTGCACAGTTGGTGGCTGACTAAATACTTACAAGAAATAGTCAGGAGTGTAAACGGCAGGTGTTCTGCTCAGTAGAGTATGTAGAGAAGTAGGTGTATGTTTACATCTAAGCTTTCATGTCTTGGAGAGACAACCGTATAAGTCTCAAATTGCAGTAAAGTTTGAATGTTGCGTTAAGGTTTGACATTTGTTTGTACAACGTATATGCCTGTAAAGCATAGTTAGCAAAATACATGTGGAATTTTCGGAAAGTTAATGAGTTACAATTATAGCCATCAAATGCTTCCAATTTTATAACGTTGTTGTAGCACCTAGCTAACCGAACAACAATGTACTTTGCCAGTTTCACATACTGTAGGCTTTGTAACCTGGCCGGAGTACATCAACAATAAGTATGTCCTTTCCCTGTAAAAGATAAACGACAAAAATACGCCATCAAACCGCTCGACCAATTCTTACCCCATTCTCGATCAACTCGAGCCCAACGCGAGCGGTGGTAAAATAAAAATAAATAAAATAAGTTTACTTTGTATCTGCTGCTACGTAGTTCCAGTGGAAAGTGATACAATTGTATTGGCTACATAAATTTCACTGTGGGAAGTAACACTTCCTATGCGACAAGTGATCCAACAACAAAAATGAAGCAATGAAAATTCCCGTCCAGCGTTGGATCAAGGAGCCAGGGGTGTAATCATTAGTCCAAACAGTTTTGCAACTAAGACGAGAGTTTCTATTGAATAAATTCAGGTAGGTCCCTCCCCGTTTCGTTCCGTTTGCTTCCGTTTAAGAATCGTTTTGCAACACAATCGGCGTAATGAATACGCCCCAGTATCAGTCCTTCTCTTAGCATTCTGGGAGACGTTGTTCGTTTATTTCATGAACGCAACACATTCCACAAATTAATTCTGCTAGACCTGTTACAGAGACACCCATTTCGCTGTATTTTTTTTACATTAATGTAGATAGGCATTGTTATTATATATATATATATATATAAACCATCTGTGATGTCAGTCGTTCTGTCCCTGAACAGGCAGTTAACCCACCGTTCCTAGGCCTTCATTGTAAATAAGAATTTGTTCTCAACTGACTTGCCTGGTTAAATAAAGGTTAAATAAAGGTTAAATAAAGGTTAAATAAAAAAATATTTAAAAATTCTAATGGAATCCAGAGAGAACAAAACCTGTCCTCAAACATTTACATCAAAAGATGCAAAGTTATGGACAAAGACACAAAACATCCACATCAAATTAAATATTTTGCTTGGTCAAATAATATGGAAAACAACCAATTTTTGTGCAGCATTAATCCTTACAAAACACAATGTAAATGTATATTACTGTATTGTACATAGGCTGGTCATCTAGGTTTGTACCTGAAGACTTTCTATCACAATGGAGATAAAACAATGACCACTACAGTAATTGAACACATTGAGACATCAAGGGCTTTGTGATGATGTGGTTCAGTTGGTAGAGCGTGATGCTTGCAACGCTAGGGTTGTGGGTTTCATTCCCACAGGGGGAAATGTATGTGTTCACTACTGTAAATTGCTCTGGATAAGGGCATCTACTAATATGTAAAAGGAATGAATAGATCATAGAAATAAGTTGCATTTGCTAAGTATTTCAAGAAACTGGAAAACACATATCAAGCAAGTGTATATATATTGTTTTTATTTTAAAATTGTAGTATTTATTTATAGGGGACAATGCACATTAATCAACATCAATATTATAATAATGCAGCATCCATGTAAATGTGCCGGGGTTAGCCAAAGATCATTTGCACCCGTAGTCCCTGGGAAGGCAAAGACCTTTACACAGCCACTATACAAATACTCACTAAAACAATACAAAATACCAATACATTACATCCAATAATACAGTGCCTTGCGAAAGTATTCGGCCCCCTTGAACTTTGCGACCTTTTGCCACATTTCAGGCTTCAAACATAAAGATATAAAACTGTATTTTTTTGTGAAGAATCAACAACAAGTGGGACACAATCATGAAGTGGAACGACATTTATTGGATATTTCAAACTTTTTTAACAAATCCAAAACTGAAAAATTGGGCGTGCAAAATTATTCAGCCCCTTTACTTTCAGTGCAGCAAACTCTCTCCAGAAGTTCAGTGAGGATCTCTGAATGATCCAATGTTGACCTAAATGACTAATGATGATAAATACAATCCACCTGTGTGTAATCAAGTCTCCGTATAAATGCACCTGCACTGTGATAGTCTCAGAGGTCCGTTAAAAGCGCAGAGAGCATCATGAAGAACAAGGAACACACCAGGCAGGTCCGAGATACTGTTGTGAAGAAGTTTAAAGCCGGATTTGGATACAAAAAGATTTCCCAAGCTTTAAACATCCCAAGGAGCACTGTGCAAGCGATAATATTGAAATGGAAGGAGTATCAGACCACTGCAAATCAAAGACCTGGCCGTCCCTCTAAACTTTCAGCTCATACAAGGAGAAGACTGATCAGAGATGCAGCCAAGAGGCCCATGATCACTCTAGATGAACTGCAGAGATCTACAGCTGAGGTGGGAGACTCTGTCCATAGGACAACAATCGCCGTATATTGCACAAATCTGGCCTTTATGGAAGAGTGGCAAGAAGAAAGCCATTTCTTAAAGATATCCATAAAAAGTGTTGTTTAAAGTTTGCCACAAGCCACCTGGGAGACACACCAAACATGTGGAAGAAGGTGCTCTGGTCAGATGAAACCAAAATGTAACTTTTTGGAAACAATGCAAAACGTTATGTTTGGCGTAAAAGCAACACAGCTCATCACTCTGAACACACCATACCCACTGTCAAACATGGTGGTGGCAGCATCATGGTTTGGGCCTGCTTTTCTTCAGCAGGGACAGGGAAGATGGTTAAAATTGATGGGAAGATGGATGGAGCCAAATACAGGACCATTCTGGAAGAAAACCTGATGGAGTCTGCAAAAGACCTGAGACTGGGACAGAGATTTGTCTTCCAACAAGACAATGATCCAAAACATAAAGCAAAATCTACAATGGAATGGTTCAAAAATAAACATATCCAGGTGTTAGAATGGCCAAGTCAAAGTCCAGACCTGAATCCAATCGAGAATCTGTGGAAAGAACTGAAAACTGCTCTTCACAAATGCTCTCCATCCAACCTCACTGAGCTCGAGCTGTTTTGCAAGGAGGAATGGGAAAAAATTTCAGTCTCTCGATGTGCAAAACTGATAGAGACATACCCCAAGCGACTTACAGCTGTAATCGCAGCAAAAGGTGGCGCCACAAAGTATTAACTTAAGGGGGCTGAATAATTTTGCACGCCCAATTTTTCAGTTTTTGATTTGTTAAAAAAGTTTGAAATATCCAATAAATGTCGTTCCACTTCATGATTGTGTCCCACTTGTTGTTGATTCTTCACAAAAAAATACAGTTTTATATCTTTATGTTTGAAGCCTGAAATGTGGCAAAAGGTCGCAAAGTTCAAGGGGGCCGAATACTTTCGCAAGGCACTGTATATAATTCTAACAACAACTTATTCATAATAAAAAACACTACCATCAGCTGTTGTCTTACATATGAGAAACCACAGATAACTAATGTGTAAAAGTTTGGATAGATTTGAGCTATGTTTTCAATTTCCATTTAAAAGTACAATAATCAGTGCAGCTTCTCAAGTCCATGGGCATTGCACTCCAGTATACTGTAGCTCTAAGAGAGAAGGCAGATTGACTGATTTTACTGTGTCAGAAAAGGGACAACGCAATCCCCTCTAGTTTACTGCCCTTGTTATCCTGGAGGGGCTTTCCTTGAGCATGATATTCTGGCATGGGGGTGGAGCAACAAGACCACGCGGGATCCTAAAGACAAAGCCCGCATCTACATACTGCTTTAAACTGTCCAGACTGAATAAATTATGTGTGTGAATGACGTGACAATGGTGGTAACTGTTTGGTTAGTTATCAAAAATCTTAGATGTTTGTTTGTCGTGATTCAATTGGTTTCAGAATAGAATAGCAGCATGTGAGGCAACATCTCCGATGTGAGAATATCATAGCATGAGTATATAGTTTGGCGGCCTCCAGAGGAAGGTAAGATTTTATAAACCTAAAGTTGGATAATCCAAACTTTACTGTGTTAACCACCTTCTTCACGTGTTTATTGAATGTCAAGTTAAGAGTCCAAAATGAAGCAGAGATACCTGAAGTTGGACACAACTTTCAGATTCTCCCCATTAACAAGGACAGCTCTTTGGGACGAATCAATGGTAATATAAGTATTATCAGATTAACTGGTTTCTACAGGTAATTGTCAGCCTCAAGTTACAAATGTTGGTAAATACTCAAATACATTTAGTTGACATTTTTTCTCTTACAAAAGTAGTGCACTGGGCCTACTAGCCTTGTATTGGCGGACGGATGTTTTTTTCTTTCTGTATGTGAATCAAGTGCACCTACCAACAACAGCGCAACATGCCTTTATCGTTGGCTTTTCTACAGAAATGTTTAGTGATCGACAAGGAATGCCTTGATGATCAGTCTGGTTGGTGACCACTGGTCTATATAGTGTACTCAACTGGTTTTGCCTCGTGACCCAAAATGAACCAGGTTGTCTCAGTTGCGATCCAATATTCGCATGGCAATTCGATGTTTACCTAAATGCAATCTGGGAAACCATTTTTACTGCTATATTGATAGTAAATGTACCAATTATATGACATGTGAACAACAGTCGCTCCTTTTTCATTGTCAATAATTCAGTTTAGCCCATGATGAAGAATGTTAAACTCTCTGGTTTGAGACCACAAATTCTGCATATAGACCTATAGGCCTATATGGAAAATACTATGTTTAAGAAAAATAGTTCAGAGGTTAAATTATTTTTTTTAAATTCAAAAAACTATCATTTCTACACACTTTCTAACTTGTTTTTTTTGTTGTTTAAATTCAGACTAGTATTTTCATTAAAAAAATGGTGATAATTGACACACGCGACCCGTTCATAAACTCCCGTCGCGACCCAGCAGTTGAGAATCGGGGACTCAATGTAGTCTGGGCCCCTGTCTTTTTAGCTAACATTCCGCATCTCGACATTCCTGTTTGTCAAAGAGACTGGCCTTTCGGCAATCTCAAAGTTCAATGTGCAGCTGGATTTCCTTGAGGAGTTGCTCATTTGGTGGTTGGAAAGAAACAGAAATAGAATGAATAGAACGGTTTGGTAGCTCGAACCCAGGCAATTTGACTGGTAAACGCATAGGCACACTCGCCTGGTAATGCGAGGAAATCATTTCCTTGGCAATTCGGAATGTTCTATCAATTGATTCTGGATTGTCATGGCAACGTAGAATGTTTATTCTAGTGATGCTATCTGATGTGGCCCATGCAATGGAATGTATTTTTTGGCTCAATAAATGCAAAATATATATTTATATAGTAAGAATAAGAATGTGTTCTTAACTGACTTGCCTAGTTAAATAAAGGTAAAATAATGACGGCAGAATTGGAGTCAATTATAGAAGAGACCCAATCTGACTTCATGAGGAATATACACTGCTCAAAAAAATAAATGGAACACTAAAATAACACATCCTAGATCTGAATGAATGAAATATTCTTATTAAATACTTTTTTCTTTACATAGTTGAATGTGCTGACAACAAAATCACACAAAAATGATCAATGGAAA
Organism: Oncorhynchus clarkii lewisi; assembly: GCF_045791955.1. NCBI lineage: Eukaryota > Metazoa > Chordata > Actinopteri > Salmoniformes > Salmonidae > Oncorhynchus > Oncorhynchus clarkii. The sequence goes on from NC_092174.1 coordinate 40,919,307, forward strand.
TCAAATTTATCAACCCATGGAGGTCTGGATTTGGAGTCACACTCAAAATTAAAGTGGAAAACCACACTACAGGCTGATCCAACTTTGATGTAATGTCCTTAAAACAAGTCCAAATGAGGCTCAGTAGTGTGTGTGGCCTCCACGTGCCTGAATGACCTCTCTACAACGCCTGGGCATGCTCCTGATGAGGTGGCAGATGGTCTCCTGAGGGATCTCCTCCCAGACCTGGACTAAAGCATCCGCCAACTCCTGGACAGTCTGTGGTGCAACGTGGCGTTGGTGGATGGAGCGAGACATGATGTCCCAGATGTGCTCAATTGGATTCAGGTCTGGGGAATGGGCGGTCCATAGCATCAATGCCTTCCTCTTGCAGGAACTGCTGACACACTCCAGCCACATGAGGTCTAGCATTGTCTTGCATTAGGAGGAACCCATCGCCAACCGCACCAGCATATGGTCTCACAAGGGGTCTGAGGATATCATCTCGGTACCTAATGGCAGTCAGGCTACCTCTGGTGAGCACATGGAGAAATGCCAAAGAAATGCCACCCCACACCATGACTGACCCACCGCCAAACTGGTCATGCTGGAGGATGTTGCAGGCAGCAGAACGTTCTCCACGGCGTCTCCAGACTCTGTCACGTCTGTCACATGTGCTCAGTGTGAACCTGCTTTCATCTGTGAAGAGCACAGGGCGCCAGTGGCGAATTTGCCAATCTTGGTGTTCTCTGGCAAATGCCAAACGTCCTGCACGGTGTTGGGCTGTAAGCACAACCCCCACCTGTGGACGTCGGGCCCTCATTACCACCCTCATGGAGTCTGTTTCTGACCGTTTGAGCAGACACATGCACATTTGTGGCCTGCTGGAGGTCATTTTGCAGGGCTCTGGCAGTGCTCCTCCTGCTCCTCCTTGCACAAAGGCGGAGGTAGCGGTCCTGCTGCTGGGTTGTTTGCCCTCCTACGGCCTCCTTCACGTCTCCTGATGTACACGCCTGTCTCCTGGTAGCGCCTCCATGCTCTGGACACTACGCTGACAGACACAGCAAACCTTCTTGCCACAGCTCGCATTGATGTTCCATCCTGGATGAGCTGCACTACCTGAGCCACTTGTGTGGGTTGTAGACTCCGTCTCATGCTACCACTAGAGTGAAAGCACCGCCAGCATTCAAAAGTGACCAAAACATCAGCCAGGAAGAATAGGAACTGAGAAGTGGTCTGTGGTCACCACCTGCAGAACCACTCCTTTATTGGGGGTGTCTTGCTAATTGCCTATAATTTCCACCTGTTGTCTATTCCATTTGCACAACAGCATGTGACATTTATTGTCAATCAGTGTTGCTTCCTAAGTGGACAGTTTGATTTCACAGAAGTGTGATTGACTTGGAGTTACATTGTGTTGTTTAAGTGTTCCCTTTATTTTTTTGAGCAGTGTACATATATCTAATAATATCCGACTGGTGTTAGACCTTATTGACTATTCTGATCTGATCTAAAGATAGTTTTATTGTCCTTCTTAGACTTTTATAAAGCCTTCGATACAGTGGAACATTAGTCTCCATTTCTCTCCCTTGAGAAATTTGTTTTTTTGGGGAATTATTTTGGAGTACTATTATAACTCTTTATATGAATGGGAACAGTTCCATTAAATTTAATTATGACACTTCTAGATTTGATTTGAAAAGAGGAATTAGGCAAAGTTGCCCAATTTTTGCTCGCAACCCAACTTCTTACACGTTTTTTAAAAAATCCAGTGATATAAATGGGATCTCTATTGCTGACAGAGATTTTTTCTATTTTTTATTGTAATATTTATTTAAATGTATATATACATTTTTATTTTTTTTGCTGACAGAGATATCATAAATCAGCTTGCAGATAACACCACCCTCATTTTGAAAGATGCTAACCAGTTTCCTAGAGCAGTCAATGTGATAAATATTGTTTCCAATCATCTGATCTTTGCCTAAAACTTAAAAGGTGTGAATTGTTTGCTGTTAACGACTGTGTGATACCCTCTATATACAATATTCCAGTCAAGGAAAAAGTTACATACCTTGGGATTACCATTATCTAAGGATCAACAGGAAAGATGCTCATTAAATTTCATACCTATTATTGAAAAAACAAAAAGAAGTTGAACCATTGGTTGCAGAGGGATTTATCCTTGAAAGGTCGAGTATTGCTTTCTAAAGCAGAAGGTATCTCCAGACGTACTTATGCAGCACAGTCCCTTGACAACCAACTAAGTAAAGCGGGTGACCAGATGCTTTTCAAAATCGTACACATTATATTAGGAAATCTGTCATTATGAATACATATTGTGGTTTAAATTTTTGGGGTTTTCCTACTTTGAATAATACTTTTAAAATAAATTGGGCAAAACATTTCTTAAAGAAGCCAACTTCAATTTGAAATTTCATCCCTCATTATTTTGGGGCAGCAGGTAGCCTAGTGGTTAGAGCGTTGTGCCAGTAACCGAAAGGTTGCTTGGTCGAATCCCTGAGCTGACAAGGAAAAATATGTTTTTCTGCCCCTGAACAAGGCAGTTAACCCACTGTTCCCCGGTAGGTTGTCATTGTAAATTAGAATTAGTTCTTAATTGACTTGCCTAGTTAAATAAAGGTTACTTAAAAAAAAGTATCTTCTCAGGACACTGTCTTTCAAAGATAATTTGTAAAAATCCGAATAACTTCATAGATCTTCATTATAAAGGGTTTAAACACCGTTTCCCATGCTTATTCAACAAACCATAAACAATTAATCTACATGCACCTGTGGAATGGTCGTTAAGGCACCAACAGCATACAGACGGTAAGCAATTAAGGTCACAGTTACGAAAACGTAGGACACTAAAGAGGCCTTTCTACTGACTCTGAAAAACAACAAAAGAAAGATGCCCAGGGTCCCTGCTCATCTGCGTGAACGTGCCTTAGGCATGCTGCAAGGAGGCATGAGGACTGCAGATGTGGCCAGGGCAATAAATTGCAATGTCCGTACTGTGAGACGCCTAAGACAGCGTACAAGGAGACAAGACGGACAGCTGATCGTCCTCGCAGTGGCAGACCATGCGTAACAACACCTGCACAGGATCGGTACATCTGAACATCACACCTGCGGGACAGGTACAGGATGGCAACAACTGCCCGAGTTACACCAGGTCCTCACCAGACATCAACGGCAACAACGTCGCCTATGGGCACAAACCCACCATCGCTGGACCAGACATGACTGGCAAAAAGTGCTCTTCACTGACGAGTCGCGGTTTTGTCTCACCAGGGGTGATGGTCGGATTCATGTTTATCGTCGAAGGAATGAGCGTTACACCAAGGCCTGTACTCTGGAGCGAAATCGATTTGGAGGTGGAGGGTCCGTCATGGTCTGGGGCGGTGTGTCACAGCATCATCGGACTGAGCTTGTTGTCATTGCAGGCAATCTCAACGCTGTGCGTTACAGGGAAGACATCCTCCTCCCTCATGTGGTACCCTCCCTACAGGCTCATCCTGACATGACCCTCCAGCATGACAATGCCACCAGACATACTGCTTGTTCTGTGCATGATTTCCTGCAAGACGGAATGTCAGTGTTCTGCCATGGCCAGCGAAGAGCTCGGATCTCAATCCCATTGAGCACGTTAGGGACCTGTTGGATTGTGGGGTGAGGGCTAGGGCCATTTCCCCCAGAAATGTCCGGGAACTTGCAGGTGCCTTGGTGGAAGAGTGGGGTAACATCTCACAGCAAGAACTGGCAAATCTGGTGCAGTCCATGAAGAGGAGATGCGCTGCAGTACTTAATGCAGCTGGTGGCCACACCAGATATTGACTGTTACTTTTGATTTTGACCCCCCCTTTGTTCAGTGACACATTATTACATTTATGTTAGTCACATGTCTGTGGAACTTGTTCAGTTTATGTCTGTTGTTGAATCTTGCTATGTTCATACAAATGTTTACACATGTTAAGTTTGCTGAAAATGAACACAGTTGACAGTGAGAGGACGTTTTTTTTTGCTGAGTTTACAACATTGATAAGATTTCTACAAAATTATCTGCTTTTCATAGACAAGTATTCTTAGCATGGTCGTTAATATATAAACATCTTTTTCCCCACATAGGTATTTCATTTGGAACAATAAGGACATTTTGTATACAAACAAATCTTTATTTTTAAAGAACTGGTTCAATAATCATATCCTGCTGGTGAGTCAACTTTTTAATGCAGAAGGATTGTTACTCAATTGTGAAGAATTGTTTATCTCGTTACAATATCTCTGTTACACCTAGAGAGTTCTCCGTAGTTTTTGAAGCTATTCCATCTGGAACTCTCATGTTATTTAGAGGTATAGCCAGACCTCACCTTCTTAACCTTCCCTCGCTTAATCCAGTTGATTCTCCAATAGGGACACTGTGTTTCTCCTTGCTCCGTCAGAACATGCTTTATTTCAAAGGGATATTGTATCCATTCCTTATGTCACAATTTACTGGAATACATTGGTCACTAATATCTGTTGGGAAAAAGTCTGGTTATTACCACACAAATACCTACTTGTTAACAAGGTCATAGATGTCTCTTTCAGAATGCTCCATAAGTATTACCCTGCGAATCATTACCTGAATAAACTCCAAAAAGACATTCAAATTGACTGTACTTTTTGTGTTGAGCATCCAGAAACAGTTTCGCATTGTCTACATGTACAAAAAAATATAGAAGGATATTCTTTTAAGGTCTTTGTATAATCTGTCATTTATTGTACCCCCTAGCACATGTTATCATTGTCTATTTGTATACTTCTTGTATGTATACTGTTTTTTCTGCAAAAATAAATAAATATATATATATAAAAAAAATTATAATGTATATTTTGTAATGTGAGTTGACTCAACAAATCACAGCAAATATTGAATCATAAACTTCCTGATTTCACATCCTGGCATGCTTTTATTTTTGAAATGGTTTTTAAAATTGAAATTCTATACATTTTGAAGGATACAAATTCAAATGTGTTACAAGAAATCGATACATCCTTCTTAAAAAAAGTAACAAAACATCACGAATAGAGTAGGGTTTTTACATTAAAAGAAATTTGAAAAGTTTAAGAGTATCAATTGATTTCAATACCTTCTTATTCTTACATATTATAATGTGGCAAAGTAATTATTTAAATCTACCTTAAAAAATAATGAATAAGATGTTTTTTTCTTGTATGGCTGTGATATTTAGCAAGAATTATAATCAAATTTATCACATACTTTCTGTTAGTGGAGAGCACATTTTTGTATAATGAAGTCCATACCTTTGGCCAATTTACAACATATTGCAAGTTCCACCTACATTTTTCTATTGGAACATTTCTCATAAAAAGCTTCTCTAATGAACAAATAGTATATATTTTTCATCAGTAATTGAGACACTGTTAACTACTATGATTGAATTCACAAGGGATGGATCTGCATTGACTACAGTTTGTTTCTGCAGGGTTAGAACATCACCTGGTATTGCTTTACACACGATTTCATATTCCTTTGGTGAGACAGGGAGATCATTCATTGTTAAAAAGTCATTGTATGTTTACAGATGTCCATCTGAGTTGAGCAGCTGGCCCACAAATCAAAGTCCTTTCTAAACCAATGTTCTAAACACAGTGACTTGTTTTAATGACAAGATTATTCCATATAACATCCTAACATCCTTATGAGGGAAAACATTGTCTGTATAGAAGGAACCAACAATTAAGCATTTGTTTGTCGAAATCAGCCAGTTTAACAGGAAGTGTTTCAACTGCATAAGGACACTGCAAAAGGGAACTTAAGCCACCAAATATATTGAAAATAAGATTTGGTATTATAAACAAACAAAAAAAGTGTTGGGTCTTTAAAGTAACGCTTTATCCAATACATCTTTAAGACCGCTCTCACACACTCGGTTTAAGAACAAATGTTTTCACTCTGTGAGGTTTATTTTTCCATATAAAGTTAAACAGTGGCTTGTCTAATTGGGAGCAAATAGATGTGTGTCTGTCAAGACAAGAGAACACATAGGAGACTCTAGACATGCCTTCAGCCTTAGTCAGCAAAACTCTTCCTCGAATGGACAAATCTCTGTTTAACCATGAGTTTAACTTATTTTTATTTATTTTTTTATAGATGAGACTACTGGGAAAAGATGAAGGTTCTTCATTCTTTCCTGTTCTTTTGTAATTGTTATCCCTAAATAAGTCACTGTGTCTGACTGGAATACAGCAAGCTTCAGTGATATTAGTACCTTTCAATGCAAAAATGTAATAGTTTTTCAAATTCCGATTTAAACCTGACATCTTTGAAAAATGTGTAATTACATCAAGGGCTAGAGAAACTTCAAAATGGCTTTCAAAAAAATGTTTTGTACCATCTGCCAAATACATATGCCTGTGAGGGCATAGGCCCACCTACTTGGCAGCCGGGCCCACCTACTTGGCAGCCGGGCCCACCCACTGGGGAGACAGGCCCACCCACTGGGGAGACAGGCCCACCCACTGGGGAGACAGGCCCAGTCAATCAGAATGAGTTTTTCCCCACAAAAAGGGCTTTATATTGCAGACAGAAATACTCCTCAGACATACACACCTCCATAGGTGTGATCACCCTTGGCCGGTTATGATAACATTGTTGCACAGATGCATTGCAAATAGTTGTATTTCAGTCTTTGACTAATAATGTTCTGTACTATTGTCATGTTTCATGTGGACCTCAGGAAGAGTAACTGATGGGGATCCTAATAAATACCAAATAGGACATACAGTGATGAGCACAGTGAAAAAGAAGACCGAAGGGAATTGACAACTATTAGAGACATGGAAATCACTTGCAAACCCCTTGCGCAACAAGACAATGGCATGCTGTAAATGACATGTGGAAAGTTTGAAGTTCCTGGGCGTACATATCACAAACTGAAATGGTCCACCCACACAGACAGTGTGGTGAAGAAGGCGCAACAGCGCCTCTTCAACCTCAGGAGGCTGAAGAAATTTGGCTTGTCACTCAAAACTCTGACAAACTTTTACAGATGCACAATCGAGAGCATCCTGTCGGGTTGTATCACAGCCTGGTACGGCAACTGCACCACCCTCAACCGTAAGGCTCTCCAGAGGGTGGTGAACCATCTGCCAAATACATATGCCTCTGCACAACGCATCACCAGGGGCAAACTACCTGCCCCCCAGGACACCTACAGCACCCGATGTCACAGGAAGGCCAAAAAGATCATCAAGGACAATAACCACCCGAGCCACTGCCTGTTCACACCGCTATGATCCAGAAGGCGAGGTCAGTATAGGTGCATCAAAGCTGGGGCCGAGAGACTGAAACACAGCTACTATCTCGAGGCCATCAGACTGCTAAACAGCCATGGCTAACTCAGAGAGGCTGCTGCCTACATTTAATAAATAGATCACTAGTCACTTTATACAATGCTACTCTAATTAATGCCACTTTAATATTGTTTACATATCTTACATTACTCATATCACATGTAAATACTATACTCTATACCATCTACCGCATCTTGCCTATGCCGCTATGCCATCGCTCATCCATATATTTATATGTACATATTCTCATTCACCCTTTTAGATTTGTGTGTATTAGGTAGTTATTGGGAAATTGTTAGATTACTTGTTAACTATTACTACACTGTCGGAAATAGAAGCACAAGCATTTCGCTACACTCGCATTAACATCTGCTAACCATGTGTATGTGACCAATAACATTTGATTTGATTTAAAAGATGCGCAGGCTAAATTGCTTATGTTGTTGAATTGCTACATTTAAATATGAGTTCTAAATACTACATTACATATTTTTTTATTAGGCCTAAATGTACATTGAAGTATTATTTGCAGTTGTCACTATAACAATGAACACACCCTGAAAGCACTGAATGGTCTGAACCAGTATCTGTGCGCTAGAGATCTCATGAATGGTCTAGATTTACCCCCTTATTAATAGGCAGATTGCAGTAGGATGCGTTGATCCGTTGATTGACAGGTGTAGGACAGTAGAACCATAAACTGTCCTGTAATGTGGATGCCCAACGTTTTATAGTTATGTAGCCAATAGTTTATCGTTATAGTTCTTGGTGGATGGGCAGACGTAAACCCAGACAACACAAATAATGCTATTATCACAACAGAACTAGCCTACTAGTAAGTCTAGCTAACGTTGGCGAACGTGACTGAAATTAATATACATTAACACTTATAAACTTACATTTCTTTAATTGACTTTTATACACTACAAATTGACTATCAAATGATTTACTCTGGCAAGTTTGCCATCAGCGAGCTGCAGTATGGGAGAAAAGCTGAAGTCGAATCTATCACTTCCGTTGTTTTGCTGTGTCCATAGCAATGTTCGAAAATGGGGTGGAGTCAATGCGCATTGGGTTGTCAACCAATGACGGCATTCTAGAACTATCCACAGCTGTGCTGGAACGATCCTTGACGTCTGTCGTCTCAGTCTGTGACCATGGAAACGAGATGATTGAGAAATGATGCAGTTTTTTCTTCAATCACAACATCTCTTCACATCAGGACATATGCACAGGTACTGTGAGAGTTTGAAAGTTACATAGTTAATTAAGTTTAGGTTCAATATACATGTGCAAATAGTTAGCCCTATGCAAAGAATTGGATTGGCATAGCCTAGCCTGTAACGTTTCTCTAGGCTTACAGTAGCTTGCTTATCAATTTTCATAAATAACATTAGCTGTTGAAGTAAACAAAAAATAATTAGGCCTAGCTTTCCAACTGTCAAACTTTCCAATTTAATTGTAATTTAAAAAGTAATTTCTGTGCATTCATTCAGATAATTGGACAGACTGACTGACAGTGAAACATGGAGTGCCATAGTAGGCCACCTGTAGAGCAGAGGGAGCCACTGGCCAAGAAGGCTGGTGGGCACCAGAGAGACTTTAAGATGGTGAGGGTAGACAAGAGGAGAAAACACTCAGCCCAGGGGGATATGGACATAGCCAGGAGCATGAGTGGCCTGGTGAGAGGCCTCAGTGCAGAGCATGGCTGTGGAGACACCATCAACCAGCCAGTGGGCCTCAGGAGGAGCAGAGCTGGGGGGCAGGAGACCTGTTGGGGTCCCGACCCTGCTCGAGTCACCATCCTGAGGAGGGAGGCCGTGGCCCCTGGGGCCGGGAGGTCTGAGGGGAGGACAGTGGACAGGGCGACAGGGATTGGCCGTGAGCTGCGTTGCAAGAGCACAGAGGCCTTGGGTGAGCAGTCCACTGTGGTGATCAAGCTGCCTGGAGGAGGAAGGACAGAAATACAGGCAAAAAGAGCAAACACCCCAGGCAGGGGTGTAGGGGGGGCTCCACTGAAGCGGAGGGAGGAGTGGACCCCATACACCTCCCACCCTGCCCTGTCCCAGGCCATTGGAACAAGTAGGGAGAACCAGGAGGGAGAGGCTCATCAGCAGAGCTCCATGAAGGGAGCCCTGGCGCCTATGCCTCAAGGTGGGGGACGACAGAGGGGCCTCAGGGGGGTCGACACGGTACGCTGGTACAGCAACTTACCCCTGCATGCTGACAGAGGCCCCATGCCGTTCCGTCGGAAGAAGAGCGTGAGCATGACGGGCAGCGTGTCGTGGGCTGACGACCAGTACTGGGCATGCTGGGACGGCTGGGACGAGGTCATCATCTGGGGGGACGAGGGGAAGAAGGAGGAGAGGAGGGGGAGGCAGAAGGATGAACAGGAGAGGAAGGGGAGGCAGAAGGGTGAGGAGGAGAGGAGGGGGAGGCAGAAGGGTGAGGAAAGGGGGAAGAAGGAGAGGGGGAACAGTGGACAGATGGAGGGCCATGGAGAGAAGGACCAGTGGAGGAAGTAGACTCAGAAACAGACAGGAAGTCAGGGATGTGGAGAAGTAGGGAGGACACCACCTATGCCTCACAGTATTTATCACTTGTCCTGCAGTCTGCTACTGAAGTTCCAAGAAAACCCTTTTCGTACTAGAGTAGAAAATAAACAGATGGCAATCTTTTTGAAACTGTTCTGACAGCTTTGACATTTGTTTGTAAGGATTCCAATGAGACCAAGCAGTTCAGAAATGTAATGTGCAGTGGTGTCTGAGCCAAGTCTGGAGGTTTATATAGCACTCGGCTTCTCTGATCTGCTGATAAACCATCAGATGACAGTTGGGTTTTGTTTACTTTTTGTAGGTCAGCTGTGTGTGTGTGTGTGTTGCACAAAAACACTTGTCACTACTGACCAATACCATTTTTTCTTGTCACAAACAGACACCAATGCAACAACACCTGAATTAGTATTATTGAGTAGAAAACAAATATGTGGATCTATTGTGTAATATGGTGGACCTTGTTTTGCAGTAACCAGAACTGTGTAAAGATTACCCTGAACTGACATTGGACTGCACTGCCCCCGTGTGGTAAAAATCAGACACTGCAGGCTATGAATTGGCTTGTTGGTACTGTATGCATTTTGAAACCTCTTGTTTCCCCCTGCCATTTACACTGTAATGTCCAAACTATTTCAAGACTCTTTCTATACGATGCAATGTGTGGGGTCAAAAGCAACGCAGTGTATGTATGATATACATATCTTCTTGGGATAGCACCTTCATAACGATATGTTTCAGCCTTAAGATGAATGTGAATATACCAGTCAAACGTTTGGACATACTCATTCCAGGGTGTTTATTTTTACGATTTTCTACATTGTTGAATAATAGTGAAGACATCAAAACTACAAAATAACACATAATGGATTAATGTAGTAACCAAAAGAGTGTTAAACAAATCAAAATGTCATGTATATTTGAAATTCTTCAAAGCTGCCACCCTTTGCCTTGATGACAGCTTTGCATACTTGGCATTCTCTCAACCAGCTACAGGAGGTAGTTCAATTAACAGGTGTGCTTTGTTAAAAGTTAATTTGTGGAATTGATTTTCTTCTTAATGCGTTTGAGTCAATCAGTTGTGCTGTGACAAGGTAGGGGTGGTGTACAGAAGATGGTCTTTTACCAAATAGGGTTAAGTCATTATCATGGCAAGAACAGCTCAAATAAGTAAAGAGAAATGACAGTCCATCATTACTTGAAGACATGAAGGTCAGTCAATCCAGAACATTTTAGGAATTTTTAAAGTTTCTTCAAGTGCAGTCGCAAAAACCATCAAGCGCTATGATGAAACTGGCTCTCATGAGGACCGCCACAGGAAAGGAAGACCCAGAGTTACCTCTGCTGCAGAGGATACGTTCATTAGAGTTAACTGCACCTCAGATTGCAGCCCAAATAAATGCTTCACAGAGTTCAAGTAACAGACATCTCAACATCAACTGTTCAGAGGAGACTGTGAATCAGACCTTCAAATCAAACTTTGCCACATGCGCTGAATACAAGTGTAGACCTTACCATGAAATGCTTACTTACAAGCCCTTAACCAACAGTGTAGACCTTACCATGAAATGCTTACTTACAAGCCCTTAACCAACAGTGCAGTTCAAGAAGAGTTAAGAAAATATTTACCAAATAAACTAAAGTAACACAATAATAAAAAGTAACACAATAAAACAACAATAATGAGGCTATATACAGGGGGTACTGGTACAGAGTCAATGTGGAGGTTATATACAGGGGTACCGGTACCGAGTCAGTGTGGAGGTTATATACAGGGGGTACTGGTACAGAGTCAATGTGGAGACTATATACAGGGTATTACGGTACTGAGTCAGTGTGGAGGTTATATACAGGGGGTACCGGTACTGAGTCAGTGTGGAGGTTATATACAGGGGGTACTGGTACAGAGTCAATGTGGAGGTTATATACAGGGGTACTGGTACAGAGTCAATGTGGAGGCTATATACAGGGGTACTGGTACAGAGTCAATGTGGAGGTTATATACAGGGGGTACTGGTACAGAGTCAGTGTGGAGGTTATATACAGGGGGTACCGGTACTGAGTCAGTGTGGAGGTTATATACAGGGGGTACCGGTACTGAGTCAGTGTGGAGGTTATATACAGGGGGTACCGGTACCGAGTCAGTGTGGAGGCTATATACAGGGTATTACGGTACTGAGTCAGTGTGGAGGTTATATACAGGGGGTACCGGTACTGAGTCAGTGTGGAGGTTATATACAGGGGGTACCGGTACTGAGTCAGTGTGGAGGCTATATACAGGGTATTACGGTACTGAGTCAGTGCGGAGGTTATATACAGGGGGTACCGGTACTGAGTCAGTGTGGAGGTTATATACAGGGGGTACTGGTACAGAGTCAATGTGGAGGTTATATACAGGGGTACTGGTACAGAGTCAATGTGGAGGCTATATACAGGGGTACTGGTACAGAGTCAATGTGGAGGTTATATACAGGGGGTACTGGTACAGAGTCAGTGTGGAGGTTATATACAGGGGGTACCGGTACTGAGTCAGTGTGGAGGTTATATACAGGGGGTACCGGTACTGACTCAGTGTGGAGGTTATATACAGGGGGTACTGGTACAGAGTCAGTGTGGAGGTTATATACAGGGGGTACTGGTACCGAGTCAGTGTGGAGGTTATATACAGGGGGTACCGGTACAGAGTCAGTGTGGAGGTTATATACAGGGGGTACCGGTACAGAGTCAGTGTGGAGGTTATATACAGGGGGTACTGGTACAGAGTCAGTGTGGAGGTTATATACAGGGGGTACCGGTACCGAGTCAGTGTGGAGGTTATATACAGGGGGTACCGGTACAGAGTCAATGTGGAGGTTATATACAGGGGGTACCGGTACAGAGTCAGTGTGCAGGTTACATACAGGGGGTACTGGTACAGAGTCAATGTGGAGGTTATATACAGGGGGTACCGGTACTGAGTCAGTGTGGAGGTTATATACAGGGGGTACTGGTACAGAGTCAGTGTGGAGGTTATATACAGGGGGTACTGGTACTGAGTCAGTGTGGAGGTTATATACAGGGGGTACTGGTACAGAGTCAGTGTGGAGGTTATATACAGGGGGTACTGGTACAGAGTCAGTGTGGAGGTTATATACAGGGGGTACCGGTACTGAGTCAGTGTGGAGGTTATATACAGGGGGTACTGGTACAGAGTCAATGTGGAGGTACAGGGGGTACTGGTACAGAGTCCGTGTGCAGGTTATATACAGGGGGTACCGGTACAGAGTCAATGTGCAGGAGTACAGGTTAATCGAGGTAATTTGTACGTGTAGGTAGGGGGGAAGTGACATAGATAAACAGCGAGTAGCAGCAGTATACAAAACAAATGGGGGGGGGGGGGGCGGGGGGGGTCAATGTAAATAGTCTGGTGGCCATTTGATTAATTGTTCAGCAGTCTTATTTCTTGGGGGTAGAAGCTGCTAAGGAGCCTTTTGGTCCTAGACTTGGCGCTCCGGTACCGCTTGCCGTGCGGTAGCTGAGAAAACAGTATGACTTGGGTGACTGGAGTCTCTGACACGTTTTTGGGCTTTCCTCTGACACTACCTATTATATTGGTCCTGGATGGCAGGAATCTTGGCCCCAGTGATGTACTGGGCCGTTCGCACTACCCTCTGTAGCGCCTTACGGTCGGATGCACAGCAGTTGCCATACCAGGCGGTGATGCAACTGGTCAGGATGCTCTCGATGGTGCAGCTGTATAACTTTTTGAGGATCTGGGGACCCATGTCAAATATTTTCAGTCTCCTGAGGGGGAAAAGGTGTTGTCGTGCCCTCTTCACATCTGTCTTGGTGTGTATGGACCATGATTGTTTGTTGGGGATGTGGACACCAAGGAACTTGAAACTCTCGACCCGCTCCACAACAGCCCCATCGATGTTTATGGGGGCCTGTTTGGCCCTCCTTTTCCTGTAGTCCACGATCAGCTCCTTTGTCTTGCTCACATTGAGGGAGAGGTTGTTGTCCTGGCACCACACTGCCAGGTTTCTGACCTCCTCCCTATAGGCTGTCTCATCGTTGTCGGTGATCAGGCCTACCACTGTTGTGTTGTCAGAAAACTTAATGATGGTGTTGGAGTCGTTTGGCCACGCAGTTGTGGGTGAACAGGGAGTACAGGAGGGGATTAAGTACACACCCCTGAGGGGCCCCGGTGTTGAGTGTCCCGCGTGGCAGACGTGTTGTTGCCTACCCTTACCACCTGGGGGCGGCCCATCAGGAAGTCCAGGATCCAGTTGCAGAGGGAGGTGTTTAGTCCCAGGGTCCTTAGCTTAATGCTGGGCACTATGGTGTTGAAAGCTGAGTTGTAGTCTATGAACAGCATTCTCACATAAATGGTCCTTTTGTCCAGGTGGGAAAGGGCAGTGTGGAGTGCAATTGAGATTGGTTGAATTGCTGCAAAGAAACCACTACTAAAGGACTTGATTAGGCCAAGAAACACGAGCAATGGACATTAGACTGGTGGATATCTGTCCTTTGGTCTGATGTGTCCAAATTAGCAATTTTTGGTTCCAACCGCTGTCTTTGTGAGACACCAAGTAGGTGAACGGATGATCTCTGTATGTGTGGTTCCTACCGTGAAGCATGGAGGAGGTGTGAATGTGATAGTGTAGGGGGGGCTTTGCTGGTGACACTGTCAGTGATTTATTTAAAATTCAAGGCACACTTAACCACCATGGCTACAACAGCATTCTGCAGCAATATGCCATCCCATCAAATCAAATCAAATCAAATCAAATTTTATTTGTCACATACACATGGTTAGCAGATGTTAATGCGAGTGTAGCGAAATGCTTGTGCTTCTAGTTCCGACAATGCAGTAATAACAAGTAATCTAACTAACAATTCCAAAACTACTGTCTTGTACACAGTGTAAGGGGATAAAGAATATGTACATAAGGATATATGAATGAGTGATGGTACAGAGCAGCATAGGCAAGATACAGTAGATGGTATCGGGTACGGTATGTACAAATGAGATGAGTATGTAAACAAAGTGGCATAGTATAGTATAAAGTGGCTAGTGATACATGTATTACATAAGGATACCGTCGATGATATAGAGTACAGTATATACGTATGCGTATGAGATGAATAATGTAGGGTAAGTAACATTTATATAAGGTAGCATTGTTTAAAGTGGCTAGTGATATATTTACATCATTTCCCATCAATTCCCATTATTAAAGTGGCTGGAGTTGAGTCAGTGTCAGTGTGTTGGCAGCAGCCACTCAGTGTTAGTGGTGGCTGTTTAACAGTCTGATGGCCTTGAGATAGAAGCTGTTTTTCAGTCTCTCGGTCCCAGCTTTGATGCACCTGTACTGACCTCGCCTTCTGGATGATAGCGGGGTGAACAGGCAGTGGCTCGGGTGGTTGATGTCCTTGATGATCTTTATGGCCTTCCTGTGACATCGGGTGGTGTAGGTGTCCTGGAGGGCAGGTAGTTTGCCCCCGGTGATGCGTTGTGCAGACCTCACTACCCTCTGGAGAGCCTTACGGTTGAGGGCGGTGCAGTTGCCATACCAGGCGGTGATACAGCCCGCCAGGATGCTCTCGATTGTGCATCTGTAGAAGTTTGTGAGTGCTTTTGGTGACAAGCCGAATTTCTTCAGCCTCCTGAGGTTGAAGAGGCGCTGCTGCGCCTTCTTCACGATGCTGTCTGTGTGAGTGGACCAATTCAGTTTGTCTGTGATGTGTATGCCGAGGAACTTAAAACTTGCTACCCTCTCCACTACTGTTCCATCGATGTGGATAGGGGGGTGTTCCCTCTGCTGTTTCCTGAAGTCCACAATCATCTCCTTAGTTTTGTTGACGTTGAGTGTGAGGTTGTTTTCCTGACACCACACTCCGAGGGCCCTCACCTCCTCCCTGTAGGCCGTCTCATCGTTGTTGGTAATCAAGCCTACCACTGTTGTGTCGTCCGCAAACTTGATGATTGAGTTGGAGGCGTGCGTGGCCACGCAGTCGTGGGTGAACAGGGAGTACAGGAGAGGGCTCAGAACGCAACCTTGTGGGGCCCCAGTGTTGAGGATCAGCGGGGAGGAGATGTTGTTGCCTACCCTCACCACCTGGGGGCGGCCCGTCAGGAAGTCCAGTACCCAGTTGCACAGGGCGGGGTCGAGACCCAGGGTCTCGAGCTTGATGACGAGCTTGGAGGGTACTATGGTGTTGAATGCCGAGCTGTAGTCGATGAACAGCATTCTCACATAGGTATTCCTCTTGTCCAGATGGGTTAGGGCAGTGTGCAGTGTGGTTGAGATTGCATCGTCTGTGGACCTATTTGGGCGGTAAGCAAATTGGAGTGGGTCTAGGGTGTCAGGTAGGGTGGAGGTGATATGGTCCTTGACTAGTCTCTCAAAGCACTTCATGATGACGGATGTGAGTGCTACGGGGCGGTAGTCATTTAGCTCAGTTACCTTAGCTTTCTTGGGAACAGGAACAATGGTGGCCCTCTTGAAGCATGTGGGAACAGCAGACTGGTATAGGGATTGATTGAATATGTCCGTAAACACACCGGCCAGCTGGTCTGCGCATGCTCTGAGGGCGCGGCTGGGGATGCCATCTGGGCCTGCAGCCTTGCGAGGGTTAACACGTTTAAATGTCTTACTCACCTCGGCTGCAGTGAAGGAGAGACCGCATGTTTTCGTTGCAGGCCGTGTCAGTGGCACTGTATTGTCCTCAAAGCGGGCAAAAAAGTTATTTAGTCTGCCTGGGAGCAAGACATCCTGGTCCGTGACTGGGCTGGGTTTCTTCCTGTAGTCCGTGATTGACTGTAGACCCTGCCACATGCCTCTTGTGTCTGAGCCGTTGAATTGAGATTCTACTTTGTCTCTGTACTGGCGCTTAGCTTGTTTGATAGCCTTGCGGAGGGAATAGCTGCACTGTTTGTATTCGGTCATGTTACCAGACACCTTGCCCTGATTAAAAGCAGTGGTTCGCGCTTTCAGTTTCACACGAATGCTGCCATCAATCCACGGTTTCTGGTTAGGGAATGTTTTAATCGTTGCTATGGGAACGACATCTTCAACGCACGTTCTAATGAACTCGCACACCGAATCAGCGTATTCGTCAATGTTGTTATCTGACGCAATACGAAACATCTCCCAGTCCACGTGATGGAAGCAGTCTTGGAGTGTGGAGTCAGCTTGGTCGGACCAGCGTTGGACAGACCTCAGCGTGGGAGCCTCTTGTTTTAGTTTCTGTCTGTAGGCAGGGATCAACAAAATGGAGTCGTGGTCAGCTTTCCGAAAGGGGGGCGGGGCAGGGCCTTATATGCGTCGCGGAAGTTAGAGTAACAATGATCCAAGGTCTTTCCTCCCCTGGTTGCGCAATCGATATGCTGATAAAATTTGGGGAGTCTTGTTTTCAGATTAGCCTTGTTAAAATCCCCAGCTACAATGAATGCAGCCTCCGGATAAATTGTTTCCAGTTTGCAGAGAGTTAAATAAAGTTCGTTCAGAGCCATCGATGTGTCTGCTTGGGGGGGGATATATACGGCTGTGATTATAATCGAAGAGAATTCTCTTGGTAGATAATGCGGTCTACATTTGATTGTGAGGAATTCTAAATCAGGTGAACAGAAGGATTTGAGTTCCTGTATGTTTCTTTCATCGCACCATGTCACGTTAGTCATAAGGCATACGCCCCCGCCCCTCTTTTTACCAGAAAGATGTTTTTTCCTGTCTGCGCGATGCGTGGAGAAACCTGTTGGCTGCACCGCTTCGGATTGCGTCTCTCCAGTAAGCCACGTTTCCGTGAAGCAAAGAACGTTACAGTCTCTGATGTCCCTCTGGAATGCTACCCTTGCTCGGATTTCATCAACCTTGTTGTCAAGAGACTGGACATTGGCAAGAAGAATGCTAGGGAGTGGTGCGCGCTGTGCCCGTCTCCGGAGTCTGACCAGTAGACCGCCTCGTTTCCCTCTCTTTCGGAGTCGTTTTTTTGGGTCGCTGCATAGGATCCACTCCGTTGTCCTGTTTGTAAGGCAGAACACAGGATCCGCGTCGCGAAAAACATATTCTTGGTCGTACTGATGGTGAGTTGATGCTGATCTTATATTCAGTAGTTCTTCTCGACTGTATGTAATGAAACCTAAGATGACCTGGGGTACTAATGTAAGAAATAACACGTAAAAAAACAAAAAACTGCATAGTTTCCTAGGAACACGAAGCGAGGCGGCCATCTCTGTCAGGTTTGCGCTTCGTGGGACTATCATTTGTTTTTCAACAGGACATTGACCCAACACACCTCCAGGCTGTGTAAGGACTATTTGACCAAGAAGGAGAGTGATGGAGTGCTGCATTGTGCTTCTACACCTGCATTGCTTGCTGTTTGGGGTTTTAGGCTGGGTTTCTGTACAGCACTTTGGGATATCAGCTGATGTACGAAGGGCTATATAAATACATTTTTTGATTTGATTTTGATTTGCATCAGGACCTCCACAATCACCCAACCTCAATCCAATTGAGATGGTTTGGGATGAGTTGGCCCGCAGAGTGAAGGAAAAGCAGCCAACAAGTGCTCAGCATATGTGGGAACTCCTTCAAGATTGTTGGAAATGCATTACAGGTGAAGCTGGTTGAGAGAATGCCAAGTGTGCAAAGCTGTCAAGGCAAAGGGTGGCTACTTTGAATATAAAATATATTTTGATTTGTTTAACACTTTTTTGGTTACTACATGATTCCATAGGTGTTATTTCATAGTTTTGAGGTCTTCACTATTATTCTACAATGTAGAATATAGTAAACTTAAAAGAAAAATCCTTGAATGAGTAGGTGTCCAAACTTTTGACTGGTACTGTATATTGATTACACAAAGACCTCACTCTGAGATCAATTGTACACACATACCACATCCTGACGTAATAAACTACATAGTAAAACAATAACAGACGCATGAGGAGAGAGACAGAGACAGAGCGTTGTCATGTTGCACCACACTGCTTTATTTATCTAGAGCAGACAGTTTGATATCAACGGGCCAAGCTCCTCCTCCTCCTCCTCCTCCTCCTACTGTGCATCTGATACGGAGAGGAAAGACCAAGTGCTGCTGGTCGATCACAAGTCCAAATGATTATTAGTATGATTTCTGGATTAGAAACAATAAACATAAAAGACAAACATGTAAACAGACCGGAAATACCTCATGAAACACAATGTCAACAACTATGTAGAAAAAACCATCAATAATATATTTATATATATATTTATATTTTCTATACCCACTAAAATATACCAAAAGAAGCATCTATTGGTCATCTGAGGAACTCTCTTTTTTTTTTGTAAAAATGTCCCCCCCCCCCCCCTCAGATTTTTAAATATCCTTCAGCTGTAAATGTGAAAACTCAAAATGAGAAAATGAAACCTAAATAAATAAAAAAATATAACCAAATAAATATGTTAATTCTTTATGTGATGTTTGTAATACTGCAGAGTGTGAGGAGAGATGACAACAAGCTTCTCCAGTGGATCGATAAAGTTTGTTCGAAGATTCGAAAATGGATTTGACACATTCATCAATCCAAAAGTTAGCTAGTTCTCAAGTCTCAGAAAGTCTGTCGTTCCTTGACAACTTGAGAGTACAAAGAGACAGAGACACAGCTCCATGACATTCGATGCAGGTCACAGACAGACACAGCTCCATGACATTAGATGCAGGTCACAGACAGACACAGCTCCATGACATTAGATGCAGGTCACAGACAGACACACAGCTCCATGACATTCGATGCAGGTCACAGACAGACACACAGCTCCATGACATTCGATGCAGGTCACAGACAGACACACAGCTCCATGACATTCGATGCAGGTCACAGACAGAGACACAGCTCCATGACATCCGATGCAGGTCACAGACAGACACACAGCTCCATGACATTCGATGCAGGTCACAGACAGACACACAGCTCCATGACATAAGATGCAGGTTACAGACAGAGATAAAAGGGCACTTTTACACTGAGCGACACCATGGGGGACCTCCATGGCCCAGGGAGACCTAGGGACCCAGCGAGGGCTGAGCTGCCCAGGGAGAGAGCCTCAGCTTGGGGAAGGGACAGTGGAAAGTCCTGGGGTTAGCAGCCTTCAGGTTGACCCAAAGTTTAATTATTTTCACAGTTGATTTCTACCTCCGCCACACATTCGTGGAAACTTGGCAATATTAAAAAAAGAAAAAAAAGATTGAGGACAAGAGAGAAGCAGTAGAGAGAGAGGTTCGTCTTTCTTGAATACAAAAAGTGTACGTGTGGTTGGTTGTATGTTCTCTCCTGGTTGACATTGGACAACATGGCAACATACTGTAGTGTAATGAGGGTGGCATCTTGACAACAGAGAGCAATAATGTCCTTGAGATGTGTACTTCCAGGAGGCCTCTGAACAAGTGAAAAAAGTAATCATCTATACAAAACAACAAAACTATATTCATATCAATTAATCTGTGTGAGAGAAAGACATGGGGATAATGTTCTGTTAGGAGGGACTAGACCCTTACCCAATATAATGTTCTGTTAGGAGGGACTAGACCCTTACCTCAATATAATGTTCTGTTAGGAGGGACTAGACCCTTACCCCATATAATGTTCTGTTAGGAGGGACTAGACCCTTACCCAATATAATGTTCTGTTAGGAGGGACTAGACCCTTACCCAATATAATGTTCTGTTAGGAGGGACTAGACCCTTACCCAATATAATGTTCTGTTAGGAGGGACTAGACCCGTACCCCATATAATGTTCTGTTAGGAGGGACTAGACCCGTACCCCATATAATGTTCTGTTAGGAGGGACTAGACCCGTACCCCATATAATGTTCTGTTAGGAGGGACTAGACCCGTACCCCATATAAATGTTCTGTTAGGAGGGACTAGACCCGTACCCCATATAATGTTCTGTTAGGAGGGACTAGACCCTTACCCCATATAATGTTCTGTTAGGAGGGACTAGACCCTTACCCCATATAATGTTCTGTTAGGAGGGACTAGACCCGTACCCCATATAATGTTGTTAGGAGGGACTAGACCCTTACCCCATATAATGTTCTGTTAGGAGGGACTAGACCCGTACCCCATATAATGTTCTGTTAGGAGGGACTAGACCGAGGGTGGGCACTTCCAGTCCTCGTGGGCCTGATAGGTGTCAAAGTTTTGCCCCAGCTAACACACCTGACTCCAATAATCAACTAATCATGATCTTCAGTTTAGAACGCAATGTGATTAATCAGCTGTGTTTGATAGGATGGAGAAAAAGTATGACACCAATCAGGCCCCAGAGGACTGGAGTTGCAAACCCCTGGACTAGACCCTTACCTCCATTTAATGTTCTGTTAGGAGGGACTAGACCGAGGGAGGGCTAGTGTCTGTTGTCCGTTAGTCTTTCCCCCGTTCATGTGTGTGTACGGGATGTGTTCCTCGTAGTTGTTTTGTCTCAACCCCAGTGACGAACCCGCCTCGTCCCGCTCAGAGCTGTGGTCCCCTCTCTGGGAGTAGGAGGAACTGTGGTCCCCTCTCTGGGAGTAAGATGAACTGTGGTCCCCTCTCTGGGAGTAAGAGGAACTGTGGTCCCCTCTCTGGGAGTAAGAGGATGGGTCTAGGGGAATGCTCTCCATGTTGTCCATGTCCAGGTCAAAGTCCTCCTGCTCCGGAGGCTTGTTCTCCTGGCTATAGTAGAAGGAGACCTCCTGGAAGGACTGGTGAAGGTCCTTGTGGAGCATCTCAATGATCTCCTGGAAGCTGGGACGCAGCTTGGGGTTGTACTGCCAGCACATTGACATCAGATTGTGTCTGAGGAGAGAAGAGGAGGAAGAGAGGAGAGAAGAGGAGGAAGAAGAGAGGAGAAGGGGGAAGAGCAGAAGGTGGAGAGAAGAAGCAGAGAAGACAAGGAGGAAGAGGGGAGGAGGAGAGAAGAAGGAGGAGAGAAGACAATATAAATATCCCCAATATCATGATCACCAATATCCCCAGTATCATGTTCACCAATATCCCCAGTATCATGGTATCATGTTCACCAATATCCCCAGTATCATGTTCACCAATATCC
Organism: Oncorhynchus clarkii lewisi; assembly: GCF_045791955.1. Taxonomy (NCBI): domain Eukaryota; kingdom Metazoa; phylum Chordata; class Actinopteri; order Salmoniformes; family Salmonidae; genus Oncorhynchus; species Oncorhynchus clarkii. Next base: position 40,941,266 of record NC_092174.1, read on the forward strand.
CCAGTATCATGTTCACCAATATCCCCAGTATCATGTTCACCAATATCCCCAGTATCATGATCCCCAATATCATGATCACCAAAATCGGCAGTATCATGATCCCCAAAATCGCCAGTATCATGATTGCCAATATGATATGATCCCCAATATCACGATCACCAATATCCCCAGTATCATGATCCCCAAAATCACCAGTGTCATGATTGCCAATATGATATGATCCCCAATATCACGATCCCCAATATCATGATCACCAATATCGCCAGTATCATGATTGCCAATATGATATGATCCCCAATATCATGATCACCAATATCACTAATATAATGATCAATATCCCCAGTATCATGATCACCAGTAACATTATCACCAATATCCCCAGTATCATGATCCCCAATATCACGATCACCCATATCCCCAGTATCATGATCCCCAATATCATGATCACCAAAATCTCCAGTATCATGATTGCCAATATGATATGATCCCCAATATCATGATCCCCAATATCATGATCACCAATATCCCTAATATAATGATCAATATCCCCAGTATCATGATCACCAGCAACATTATCACCAATATACCCAATATCATGATCACCAATATCCCCAATATAATGATCACCAATATCCCCAATATCATGATCACCAATATCCCTAATATAATGATCAATATCCCCAGTATCATGATCACCAGTAACATTATCACCAATATCCCTAAATCATGATCACCAATATCCCCAATATAATGATCACCAATATCCCCAATATCATGATCACCAATATCCCTAATATAATGATCAATATCCCCAGTATCATGATCACCAGTAACATTATCACCAATATACCCAAAATCATGACCACCAATATCCCCAGTATCATGATCGCAAATATCCCCAATATCACGATCACCAATGTCCCCAGTATCATGTTCACCAATATCCCCAGTATCATGTTCACCAATATCCCCAGTATCATGATCCCCAATTTCATGATCACCAATATCGCCAGTATCATGATCGCCAATATGATATGATCCCCAATATCATGATCCCCAATATCCCCAATATCATGATCACCAATATCGCCAGTATCATGATCACCAACATCATATGATCCCCAATATCATGATCACCAATATCCCTAATATAATGATCAATATCCCCAGTATCATGATCACCAGTAACATGATCACCAATATCCCTAAATCATGATCACCAATATACCCAAAATCATGACCACCAATATTCCCAGTATCATGATCGCAAATATCCCCAATATCATGATCACCAATATCATGTTCACCAATATCCCCAGTCTCATGATCACCAATATCCCCAGTATCATGTTCACCAATATCACGATCACCAATATCCCCAGTATCATGATCACCAATTTCATGATTCCTAATATCCTCAGTATCATGATCACCAATACCACCAGTATCATGATCACCAATATCCCCAATATCACGATCACCAATATCATGATCACCAATATCCCCAGTATCATGTTCACCAATTAACCCAATATCATGATCACCAATATCATGTTCACCAATATCCCCAGTATCACGATCACCAATATCCCCAGTATCATGATCACCAATATCACCAATATCATGATCACTAATATTCCTAATATCCCCAGTCTCATGGTCGCCAATATCCCCAGTATCATGTTCATCAATATCACGATCACCAATACCACCAGTATCATGATCACCAATATCCCCAGTATCACGATCGCTAATATTCCTAATATCCCCAGTATCATGATCATCAATATAATGATCCCCAAAATCATGATCACCAATACCACCAGTATCATTATCACCAATATTCCTAATATCATGATCACCAATATTCCTAATATCATGAACACCAATACCACCAGTATCATGATCACCAATATCCCCAATATCATGATCACCAATATCATGATCACCAACATTCCCCAGTATCACGATCACCCATATCCCCAGTATCACGATCACCAATATCCCCAGTATCACGATCACCAATATCCCCAGTATCATGATCACCAATATCATGATTCCCAATATCATGATCACTAATATCCCCAATATCACGATCACCAATATCCCCAAAATCATGATCACCAATATCCCCAGTATCATGATCGCCAATATCCCCAGTATCATGATCGCCAATATCCCAAGTATCATGATCACCAATATTCCCAGTATCATGATCGCCAATAACCCCAGTATCATGATCACCAATATCCCCAGTATCATGATCACCAATATCCCCAGTATCATGATCCCCAATATCCCCAGTATCATGATCCCCAATATCCCCAGTATCATGATCCCCAATATCTTGATCACCAATATCATGATCACCAATATTCCTAATATCCCCAGTATCATGATCACCAATATTCCTAATATCCCTAGTATCATGATCACCAATATCCCCAGTATCATGATCACCAATATCCCCAATATCACGATCACCAATATCCCCTAAATCAAGATCGCCAATATCCCCAAAATCATGATCGCCAATATCACGATCACTAATATCCCCAGTATCATGATCACCAATATCCCCAATATGATGATCATTAATAGCCCCAATATCATGATCACCAATATAATGATCACCAATATCATGATCACCAAAGAAGAGTGATTGTTCTAATGTTGTCATCTATAAATGGTCTTCCCATCCCACAATGACCACGACTACACCATAGATATCTACAGTGTGATATCATTGAGCTGGACGATACATTGATCTAGAGGTGAGACTTACAGCCGGTCAGCACAGTTGTCTGGTCGGTCCAGATATCCTCCATCCATGACGAACTTCAGGACCTGCTCGTTAGACAGGCCCTGGTACGGCTGCTCTGCTAGGGTACTGATCTCCCACAACACCACCCCAAATGACCTGGGACGGACACACACACACACACACACACACACACACAAGTGGCAAGGAAAAACTACATAGGTGGATAGGTTGGGAAAAACCTTGAGGAACCAGTTAGCAGGCTCACACTCTCACAGACAGACACACACAGAGACAGAGAGACAGACAGCAACAGAGATACAGACAGAGGCAGGCAGAGAGACAGAGGCAGAGAGACAGAGGCAGAGAGACAGAGGCAGAGAGACAGACAGAGGCAGAGAGACAGACAGAGGCAGAGAGACAGACAGCGACAGAGACAGACAGCGACAGAGACAGACAGCGACAGAGACAGACAGCGACAGAGACAGACAGCGACAGAGACAGACAGCGACAGAGAGACAGCGACAGAGAGACAGCGACAGAGACAGCAACAGAGAGACAGCAACAGAGAGACAGCAACAGAGAGACAGCAACAGAGAGACAGCAACAGAGAGACAGCAACAGAGAGACAGCAACAGAGAGACAGAAAGAGAGACAGAAAGAGAGACAGAAAGAGAGGCAGAAAGAGAGACAGAAAGAGAGACAGACAGACACACAGACAGACACACAGACAGAAAGAAACAGAGACAGACAGACAGCGACACAGAGAGACAGACAGCGACACAGAGAGACAGACAGCGACACAGAGAGACAGACAGCGACACAGAGAGACAGACAGCGACACAGAGAGACAGACAGCGACACAGAGAGACAGACAGCGACACAGAGAGACAGACAGCGACACAGAGAGACAGACAGCGACACAGAGAGACAGACAGCGACACAGAGAGACAGACAGCGACACAGAGAGACAGACAGCGACACAGAGAGACAGACAGCGACACAGAGAGACAGACAGCGACACAGAGAGACAGACAGAGACACAGAGAGACAGACACACAGAGACAGAGAGACAGACACACAGACACACAGAGACAGACACACAGAGACAGAGAGACAGACACACAGAGACAGAGAGACAGACACACAGACAGAGAGACACAGACAGAGAGACAAAGACAGAGAGACACAGACACACAGACAGAGAGACAGAGACACAGAGAGACACAGAGAGAAAGCCAGACAGACACAGACACAGAGAGACAGACAGAGAGACAGAGACACAGACAGAGAGACAGTCACGTATCCTCACCAGCAGTCAGAGTGTGCGGTGAACACTCCATCCTTTAGAGACTCAGGAGCCATCCAGCGGACAGGAAGAAGACCCTTCCCTCCCTTACGGTAGTAGTCCGTCTCATAGATGTCTCTGGTCATACCAAAGTCTGAGGGTTGAGTAGAGAACATATTTTATTATTATCCCAGAACAGAAACCTGCTTTGCAACAGGCTGTCAACAATTCATACAAACATTTAGAGAAAGGAGAGAAAATACAAATGACCTATATGAAAAGGCAAATACAGTTGAAGTCAGAAGTTTACATACACCTTAGCCAAATACATTTAAACTCAGTTTTTCACAATTCCTGACATTTAATACGAGTAAAAATTCCCTGTCTTTGGTCAGTTAGGATCATCACTTTATTTTAAGAATGAATGTGAAATGTCAGAATAATAGTAGAGAGAATTATTTCAGCTTTTATTTCTTTCATCACATTCCCAGTGGGTCAGAGTTTACATAAACTCAATTAGTATTTGGTAGCATTGCCTTTAAATTGTTTAAATTGGGTCAAACATTTTGTGTAGCCTTCCACAAGCTTCCCACAATAAGTTGGGTGAATTTTGGCCCATTCCTCCTTACAGAGCTGGTGTAACTGAGTCAGGTTTGTAGGCCTCCTTGCTCGCACACGCTTTTTCAGTTCTGCCCACAAATTTACTATAGGATTGAGGTCAGGGCTTTGTGATGGCCACTCCAATACCTTGACTTAGTTGTCCTTAAGCCATTTTGCCTCAACTTTGGAAGTATGCTTGGGGTCATTGTCCATTTGGAAGACCCATTTGTGACCAAGCTTTAACTTCCTGGCTTGAGATGTTGCTTCAATATATCCACATAATTTTCCTTCCTCATGATGCCATCTATTATGTGAAGTGCACCAGGCCCTCCTGCAGCAAAGCACCCCCACAACATGATGCTGCCATCCCCGTGCTTCATGGTTGGGATGGTGTTCTTCGGCTTGCAAGCCTCCCCCTTTTTCCTCCAAACATAACGATGGTCATTATGGCGAAACAGTTCTATTTTTGTTTCATCAGACCAGAGGACATTTCTCCAAAAAGTACGATCTTTGTCCCCATGTGCAGTGGCATACCGTAGTCTGGCTTTTTAATGGCGGTTTTGGAGCAGTGGCTTCTTCCTTGCTGAGCGGCCTTTCAGGTTGTGTCGATATGGGACTCGTTTTACTGTGGATATAGATACGTTTGTACCTGTTTCCTCCGGCATCTTCACAAGGTCCTTTGCTGTTGTTCTGGGATTGATTTGCACTTTTCGCACCAAAGTACGTTCATCTCTAGGAGACAGAACACGTCTCCTTTCTGAGTGGTATGACGGCTGCGTAGTCCCATGGTGTTTATACTTGCGTACTATTGTTTGTACAGAGGAACGTGGTACCTTCAGGCGTTTGGAAATCGCTCCCAAGGATAAACCATACTTGTGGAGGTCTACAATTACTTTTCTGGCATCTTGGCTGATTTCTTTTGATTTTCCCATGATGTCAAGCAAAGAGGCACTGAGTTTGAAGGTAGGCCTTGAAACACATCCACAGGTACACCTCCAATTGACTCAAATTATGTCAATTAGCCTATCAGAAGCTTCTAAAGCCATAACATAATTTTCTGGACTTTTCCAAGCTGTTTAAAGCCACAGTCAGTCAACTTAGTGTAATTTTAACTTCTGACCCACTGGAATTGTGATAGTGAATTAATCTGTAAACAATTGTTGGAAAAATGACTTGTGTCATGCACAAAGTAGATGTCCTAACCGACTTGCCAAAACTACAGTTTGTTAACAAGAAATTTGTGGAGTGGTTGAAAAAGGAGTTTTAATGACTCCAACCTAAGTGTATGTAAACTTCCGACTTCAACTGTACGTCCAAAGTGGAACGAGCACCATTGTGTTGCAGAATGAGAGAAATTACAGGAGAGAATCTTTATTATCCCAGTTGGGAAATGTACTTTGCAGAAGGCAGTTAAACATGCATGTAGATGTATGTAAAAGTATTACATTGTACATGTGAGGGAGTGAGTTCCCATACCTACTATCTTGATATGTGTGTCTGGATCTGTTTAACTATACCGGACCACACAAGTCCCCACAACAATAGTAAACAAACAAAAATTGGACCAACTGGGGACATGTTGTTAATCCCCACAAGGTCATATGCTATATTTCTAGGGGGGTTAGGGTTAGAATTAGTGTTAGGATTAGGGTTAGGAGCTAGGGTCAGTTTTAGGGTTAGGAGCTAGGGTCAGTTTTAGGGTTAGGAGCTAGGGTCAGTTTTAGGGTTAAGGTTAGAATTAGTGTTAGAATTAGGGTTAGGAGCTAGGGTCAGTTTTAGGGTTAGGAGCTAGGGTCAGTTTTAGGGTTAGGAGCTAGGGTCAGTTTTAGGGTTAGGAGCTAGGGTTCGTTTTAGGGACCAGGGTTAGGGGCTAGGGTCAGTTTTAGGGTTAGGGGCTAGGGTCAGTTTTAGGGTTAGGGGCTAGGGTCAGTTTTAGGGTTAGGGGCTAGGGTCGGTTTTAGGGTTAGGGGCTAGGGTCAGTTTTAGGGTTAGGGGCTAGGGTTAGTTTTAAGGACCAGAGTTAGTTTTAGGGACCAGGGTTAGGAGCTAGGGTTAGTTTTAGGGTTAAGAGCTAGGGTCCGTTTTAGGGTTAGGAGCTAGGGTCAGTTTTAGGGTTAGGAGCTAGGGTCAGTTTTAGGGTTATAGGGACTAGGGTCAGTTTTAGGGTTAGGAGCTAGGGTTAGTTTTAGGGTTAGGAGCTAGGGTCAGTTTTAGGGTTAGGAGCTAGGGTCAGTTTTAGGGTTAGGAGCTAGGGTCAGTTTTAGGGTTAGGAGCTAGGGTCAGTTTTAGGGACCAGGGTTAGGGGCTAGGGTCAGTTTTAGAGTTAGGAGCTAGGGTCAGTTTTAGGGACCAGGGTTAGGGTCTAGGGTCAGTTTTAAGGACCAGGGTTAGTTTTAGGGACCCGGATTAGGGGCTAGTGTCAGTTTTAGGGTTAATAGCTAGGGTCAGTTTTAGGGTTAGGGACTAGGGTCAGTTTTAGGGTTAGGCGCTAGGTTAGTTTTAGGGTTAGGGGCTAGGGTCAGTTTTAGGGTTAGGGGCTAGGGTTAGTTTTAAGGACCAGAGTTAGTTTTAGGGACCAGGGTTAGGAGCTAGGGTTAGTTTTAGGGTTAAGAGCTAGGGTCCATTTTAGGGTTAGGAGCTAGGGTCAGTTTTAGGGTTAGGAGCTAGGGTCAGTTTTAGGGTTAGGAGCTAGGGTCAGTTTTAGGGTTATAGGGACTAGGGTCAGTTTTAGGGTTAGGAGCTAGGGTTAGTTTTAGGGTTAGGAGCTAGGGTCAGTTTTAGGGTTAGGAGCTAGGGTCAGTTTTAGGGTTAGGAGCTAGGGTCAGTTTTAGGGTTAGGAGCTAGGGTCAGTTTTAGGGTTATAGGGACTAGGGTCAGTTTTAGGGTTAGGAGCTAGGGTTAGTTTTAGGGTTAGGAGCTAGGGTCAGTTTTAGGGTTAGGAGCTAGGGTCAGTTTTAGGGTTAGGAGCTAGGGTCAGTTTTAGGGACCAGGGTTAGGGGCTAGGGTCAGTTTTAGAGTTAGGGGCTAGGGACAGTTTTAGAGTTAGGGGCTAGGGACAGTTTTAGGGACCAGGGTTAGGGGCTAGGGTTAGTTTTAAGGACCAGGGTTAGTTTTAGGGACCCGGGTTAGGGGCTAGTGTCAGTTTTAGGGTTAAGAGCTAGGGTCAGTTTTAGGGGTAGGGACTAGGGTCAGTTTTAGGGTTAGGCGCTAGGGTTAGTTTTAGGGTTAGGGGCTAGGGTCAGTTTTAGGGTTATAGGGGCTAGGGTCAGTTTTAGGGTTATAGGGGCTAGGGTCAGTTTTAGAGTTAGGCGCTAGGGTTAGTTTTAGGGTTAGGGGCTAGGGTCCGTTTTAGGGTTAGGGGCTAGGGTCAGTTTTGGGTAAGGTGTAGGGGTAAGGTGGAGGGGTTAGGGGCTAGGGTTAGGTGTAGGGGTTAGGGGCTAGGGTTAGGTGTAGGGGTTAGGTGTAGGGGTTAGGTGTAGGGGTTAGGTGTAGGGGTTAGGTGCTAGGGTTAGAGGCAAGAGTGATTTGGGGGTTAAAGTTAGGGTAAGGGGCTAGGGTCAGTTTTAGGGTTATAGGGGCTAGGGTCAGTTTTAGAGTTAGGGGCTAGGGACAGTTTTAGGGACCAGGGTTAGGGGCTAGGGTTAGTTTTAAGGACCAGGGTTAGGGGCTAGGGTCAGTTTTAGGGTTAGGCGCTAGGGTCAGTTTTAGGGTTAGGGGCTAGGGTCAGTTTTAGGGTTAGGAGCTAGGGTTAGTTTTAGGGTTAGGTGTTAGGGTTAGTTTTAGGGACCAGGGTTAGGGGCTAGGGTTAGGAGCTAGGGTCAGTTTTAGGGTTAGGAGCTAGGGTCAGTTTTAGGGTTAGGAGCTAGGGTCAGTTTTAGGGTTAGGGGCTAGGGTTAGTTTCAGGGTTAGAAGCTAGGGTCAGTTTTAGGGACCAGGGTTAGGGGCTAGGGTCAGTTTTGGGGTTAGGAGCTAGGGTTAGTTTTAGGGTTAGGAGCTAGGGTCAGTTTTAGTGGCTAGGTTTAGGGGTTAGGGTCAGTTTTAGGGTTAGGAGCTAGGGTCAGTTTTAGGGGCTAGGGTGAGGGACTAGGGTTATGGGCTAGGGTCAGTTTTAGGGGCTAGGGTCAGTTTTAGGGGCTAGGGTTAGGGACTATGGATATGGGCTAGGAGCTAAGGTTAGTTTTAGGGGCTAGGGTCAGTTTTAGGGGCTAGGGTTAGTTTTAGGGGCTATGGTTAGGTGTTGGGGTTAGGGGCTAGGAGATAGGGTTAGGTGTAGGGGCTAGGGTTAGGGGTTAGAGTTAGGTGTAGGGGTTAGGGTTAGGTGTAGGGGTTAGGTGTAGGGGTTAGGTGTAGGGGTTAGGTGTAGGGGTTAGGTGCTAGGGTTAGAGGCAAGAGTGATTTGGGGGTTAAAGTTAGGGTAAGGGGCTAGGGTCAGTTTTAGGGTTATAGGGGCTAGGGACAGTTTTAGGGACCAGGGTTAGGGGCTAGGGTTAGTTTTAAGGACCAGGGTTAGGGTCAGTTTTAGGGTTAGGCGCTAGGGTCAGTTTTAGGGTTAGGGGCTAGGGTCAGTTTTAGGGTTAGGAGCTAGGGTCAGTTTTAGGGTTAGGAGCTAGGGTCAGTTTTAGGGTTAGGGGCTAGGGTTAGTTTTAGGGTTAGAAGCTAGGGTCAGTTTTAGGGACCAGGGTTAGGGGCTAGGGTCAGTTTTAGGGTTAGGAGCTAGGGTTAGTTTTAGGGTTAGGAGCTAGGGTCAGTTTTAGGGACCAGGGTTAGGGGCTAGGGTCAGTTTTAGTGGCTAGGGTTAGGGGCTAGGGTCAGTTTTAGGGTTAGAAGCTAGGGTCAGTTTTAGGGGCTAGGGTGAGGGACTAGGGTTATGGGCTAGGGTCAGTTTTAGGGGCTAGGGTTAGTTTTAGGGGCTAGGGTTAGGGACTATGGATATGGGCTAGGAGCTAGGGTTAGTTTTAGGGGCTAGGGTCAGTTTTAGGGGCTAGGGTTAGTTTTAGGAGCTAGGGTTAGGTGTAGGGGCTAAGGTTAGGGGTTAGCGTTAGGTGTAGGGGTTAGGTGTAGGGGTTACTTGTAGGGGTTAGGGGCTAGGGTTACGTGTAGGGGTTAGGGTTAGAGGCAAGAGTGATTTGGGGGTTAAAGTTAGGGTAAAGACTGTGTGAGTGTAGTCTACCTCCTATCTTGACAGTGAAGTCCTGCGCCACCATGCAGTTCCTAGCGGCCAGGTCTCTGTGGACAAACTTCTTGGCGTTGAGGTAGGCCATGCCGTCTGCTATCTCTGCTGTCATCTGGACCATCTCCCTCAGCGTGGGGGGCGGGCTCCCAGTGGGGTTATTCTGACAAGACATGTATTAATACTAGGGCTATTCTGCAACAGGCCACAAGGGGCGCATAGATAACAACAATTACTAGTCAGAAATAGATGTTTTGTGGGGTATTTGTGATATAGTTCAATATGAGAAGGGATAGAGGAGAGGGACACAGGGTGGATAGAGGAGAGGGATACAGGGTGGATAGAGGAGAGGGACACAGGGTGGATAGAGGAGAGGGATACAGGGTGGATAGAGGAGAGGGATACAGGATGAGGGACACAGGGTGGATAGAGGAGAGGGACACAGGGTGGATAGAGGAGAGGGATACAGGGTGGATAGAGGAGAGGGACACAGGGTGGATAGAGGAGAGGGATACAGGGTGGATAGAGGAGAGGGATACAGGATGAGGGACACAGGGTGGATAGAGGAGAGGGACACAGGGTGGATAGAGGAGAGGGATACAGGGTGGATAGAGGAGAGGGATACAGGGTGGATAGAGGAGAGGGATACAGGGAGGATAGAGGAGAGGGATACAGGGTGGATAGAGGAGAGGGATACAGGATGAGGGATACAGGGTGGCTAGAGGAGAGGGATACAAGGTGGATAGAGGAGAGGGATACAGGGTGGATAGAGGAGAGGGATACAGGTTGGATAGAGGAGAGGGATACAGGTTGGATAGAGGAGAGGGATACAGGGTTGATAGAGGAGAGGGATACAGGGTGGATAGAGGAGAGGGATACAGGGTGAGGGATACAGGGTGGATAGAGGAGAGGGATACAGGGTGAGGGATACAGGGTGGATAGAGGAGAGGGATACAGGTTGGATAGAGGAGAGGGATACAGGTTGGATAGAGGAGAGGGATACAGGTTTGATAGAGGAGAGGGATACAGGTTGGATAGAGGAGAGGGATACAGGTTGGATAGAGGAGAGGGATACAGGGTGGATAGAGGAGAGGGATACAGGGTGGATAGAAGAGAGGGATACAGGGTGGATAGAGGAGAGGGATACAGGGTGGATAGAGGAGAGGGATACAGGGTTGATAGAGGAGAGGGATACAGGGTGGATAGAGGAGAGGGATACAGGGTGAGGGATACAGGGTGGATAGAGGAGAGGGATACAGGGTGAGGGATACAGGGTGGATAGAGGAGAGGGATACAGGTTGGATAGAGGAGAGGGATACAGGTTTGATAGAGGAGAGGGATACAGGTTGGATAGAGGAGAGGGATACAGGTTGGATAGAGGAGAGGGATACAGGGTAGAAAGAGGAGAGGGATACAGGATGGACAGAGGAGAGGGATACAGGGTGGACAGAGGAGAGGGATACAGGGTGGACAGAGGAGAGGGATACAGGGTGAGGGATACAGGTTGGACAGAGGAGAGGGACACAGGGTGGACAGAGGAGAGGGATACAGGGTGAGGGATACAGGTTGGATAGAGGAGAGGGATACAGGTTGGATAGAGGAGAGGGATACAGGTTGGATAGAGGAGAGGGATACAGGGTGCACAGAGGAGAGGGATACAGGGTGAGGGATACAGGGTCGATAGAGGAGAGGGATACAGGGTGGATAGAGGAGAGGGATACAGAAGGGACAGAGGAGAGGGATACAGGGTGGAGATGGATACACGGTGGAAAGGGATACAGGGTGGAGATGGATACAGGGTGGAGATGGATACAGGGTGGAGATGGATACAGGGTGGAGATGGATACAGGGTGGAGATGGATACAGGGTGGAGATGGATACAGGGTGGAGATGGATACAGGGTGGAGATGGATGCAGGGTGGAGATGAATGCAGGGTGGAGATGGATACAGGGTGGAGAGGGATACAGGGTGGAAAGGGATACAGGAGGGATAGAGGAGAGCGATGCAGTGGAAGGCAGCTCTACCACTAGACTAGCCCTCAGGACAGGGATCCCAATAATATGTGTGTGTGTGTGTGTGTGTGTACCTCAGAGTCGGGGCGGAGGCAGCGCAGGTAGCTCTTCAGGTCGCCATGGGTCATCAGCTCCATGACAACTAGAGTGGGCTGGCCCTTAGAGACCACACCCATCAGACGCACCTGAGAAGGAAACATTTTGTTTCTTGCACCTCGGTAGCTACTTTAAACAAAGATGTCTTGTGATCATCATGGTATGTGGTGTCACCTTCTATAGACTGTAGGTCTTACACTGTAGCACCAAGTAAAGCCCTTCATGATGGAGGCCTTATTGAGGAACTCCCTTATCTATCCTAGCCCTCTCTCTCTCTCTCCCACCACTCTCACACCATCCTCTCTCTCTCTATATCTCGCCATCCTCTCCCCCCCCCTCTCTCGCAATCCTCTCTCTCGCAATCCTCTCTCTCTCTCTCGCAATCCCCTCTCTCTCTCTCTCGCAATCCCCTCTCTCTCTCTCGCAATCCCCTCTCTCTCTCTCGCAATCCCCTCTCTCTCTCTCGCAATCCCCTCTCTCTCTCTCTCGCAATCCTCTCTCTCTCGCAATCCTCTCTCTCTCTCTCGCAATCCTCTCTCTCTCTCTCTCGCAATCCTCTCTCTCTCTCTCTCGCAATCCTCTCTCTCTCTCTCGCAATCCTCTCTCTCTCTCTCGTAATCCTCTCTCTCTCTCTCGTAATCCTCTCTCTCGCAATCCTCTCGCAATCCTCTCGCAATCCTCTCGCAATCCTCTCGCTCTCTCGCAATCCTCTCGCTCTCTCGCAATCCTCTCTCTCTCTCGCAATCCTCTCTCTCTCGCAATCCTCTCTCTCTCGCAATCCTCTCTCTCTCGCAATCCTCTCTCTCTCTCGCAATCCTCTCTCTCTCTCGCAATCCTCTCTCTCTCTCTCTCTCGCAATCCTCTCTCTCTCTCTCGCAATCCTCTCTCTCTCTCTCTCTCTCGCAATCCTCCCCTCTCTCTCTCTCTCGCAATCCTCTCTCTCTCTCTCAATCTTCTCTCTCTCTCTCTCGCAATCCTCTCTCTCTCTCTCTCGCAATCCTCTCTCTCTCTCTCTCGCAATCCTCTCTCTCTCTCTCTCGCAATCCTCTCTCTCTCTCTCTCTCTCTCTCTCTCGCAATCCTCTATCCCGCTCTCCTCTCCCTTGCACACTCCTCTCTTGCTATCCTTTCTCTTTTGCTCTCTCTCACTATCCTCTCTCTTCATCCATCCATCTCTCTTACCACATGGTGACAGGTGAAGCCCTTCATGACGGAGGCCTCGTTGAGGAACTCTATCCTCTCTCTCAGACTGGCCGACTCGTTGACCGTCTTCACCGCCACATGCGTCTCCGGCTCTCCCTTCACGATGTCCTTGGCGATGCCCTCGTAGACCATGCCGAACGAGCCCTGACCCAGCTCTCGTAGGATGTTAATCTTATCCCTGCCCACCTCCCAGTCATCTGGCTCGTACACTGGAGAGAACACACACAGTAAACTCCTGGGGCCGTACGTACATTTTCTTACAGAATTCTGGTGTACGTGGAGACTCTAGGATTTGCGTGTGCAACAAATGATTGGGATTTATCAAACTGTCGCACGTAAACATCCACATATTTTCATTTACGAATCAGAGTCATACTACATTTGTACGGTCGTGAACGAGCTCTACAACCACGACTGGAAAATGCCCTCGATTCACTTAATTTTTAATTTTTTTTAATGATATTTGAAGGAAACCAGATCAAAGTATGAAATCAGATCAAAGCAAAAGCCATTTTGTAGAAGCAAAACGGCTGTTGCTTTTACATTGATCAAGTTTGATCATAAAGATACTGGCCCCCTCCCCTGTGTGAAATAACATCACCTTAACTCTCATTTTAATACAGAAATGGTAACTCGATATTCTCTTATCTAATTTAACTAAGTACCACCTTGTTACCAACATCGAAAAAGGCGTGTTTGCAGAGGGGAGTTGTTTACATAGCTAGATTGCCAAAATGTTACTGTCGGGTGTTAGCAAATATGAACAGTTTCCCCTTTCATATGTGTCTGGAGTTAGCTAGTTACTGGCTAGCTAGGTCTTCATCTGTGTCTGGTGTTAGCTAGTTACTGGCTAGCTAGGTCTTCATCTGTCTGGTGTTAGCTAGTTACTGGCTAGCTAGGTCTTCATCTGTGTCTGGTGTTAGCTAGTTACTGGCTAGCTAGGTCTTCATCTGTGTCTGGTGTTAGCTAGTTACTGGCTAGCTAGGTCTTCATCTGTGTCTGGTGTTAGCTAGTTACTGGCTAGCTAGGTCTTCATCTGTGTCTGGTGTTAGCTAGTTACTGGCTAGCTAGGTCTTCATCTGTGTCTGGTGTTAGCTAGTTACTGGCTAGCTAGGTCTTCATCTGTGTCTGGTGTTAGCTAGTTACTGGCTAGCTAGGTCTTCAGCCAGCATGGAACAAGAGGGTCTTTCAAAACTCAGACGCAGTTATCAAGTCAACACATAAGTCAGTGCTGTGGTGAACCGCATCATGCTAAATGGGAGATGGATAAAAAAAAAGTATATAGTGCTTTTGGAAAGTATTCAGACCTTCACTTTTTCCACATTTTGTTACGTTACAGCCTTATTCTAAAATTGCTTAAATTGTTTTTCTCGCCATCAATCTACACACAATACCCCATAATGATTAAAAAAACTGAAATATAACATTTACATAAGTATTCAGACCCTTTACTCAGTACTTTGTTGAAGCACCTTTGGCAGCAATTACGGCATCAAGTCTTCTTGGGTATGACAATACATGCTTGGCACACCTGTATTTGGGGAGTTTCTCCCATTCATCTCTGCAGAACCTCTCAAGCTCTGTCAGGTAGGATGGGGAGCGTTGCTGCACAGCTATTTTCAGGTCTCTCCAGAGCTGTTCGATCAAGTTCAAGTCCGGGCTCTGGCTGGGCCACTCCAGGACATTCAGAGACTTGTCCCAAAGCCACTCCTGCGCTGTCTTGGCTGTGCGATTAAAGGTCGTTGTCCTGTTGGAATGTGAACCTTTGTCCCAGTCTGAGGTCCTGAGAGCTCTGGAGCAGGTTTTCATCAAGGATCACTGTACTTTGCTTTTTTCCCCTCGAACCTGACCATTCTCCCAGTCCCTGGAGGGATGGTGCCAGGTTTCCTCCAGATGTGACGTTTGGCATTCAGGCCAAAGAGTTCAAATCTTGGTTTCATCAGACCAGAGAATCTTGTTTCTCATGGTCTGAGAGTCTTTAGCTGCCTTCTGGGCTGTCAGGTGCCTTTTACTGAGGAGTGGCTACCTTCTGGCCACTCAACCATAAAGGCCTGATTGGTGGAGTGCTGCAGAGATGGTTGTCCTTCTGGAAGGTTCTCCCATCTCCACAGAAGAACTCTGGAGCTCTGTCAGAGTGACGATTAGGTTCTTGGTCACCTCCCTGATTGCTCAGTTTGTACAGGCAGCCAGCTCTAGGAAGAGTCTTGGTGGTTCCAAACTACAAACCTGTATTCACTTTGTCATTAAAGGGTATTGTCAAATCAAATCAAAATGTATTTGTCACGTGCGCTGAATACACTGTAAGTGTAGACCTTACAGTGAAATGCTTACTTACAGGCTCTAACCAATAGTGCAAAAAAGGTATTAGGTGAACAATAGGTAAGTAAAGAAATGAAACAACAGTAAAAAGACAGGCTATATACAGTAGCAAGGCTATATATAGTAGAGAGGCTATATACAGTAGCGAACCTATAAAAGTAGCGAGGCTACATACAGACACCGGTTAGTCAGGCTGATTGAGGTAGTATGTACATGAATGTATAGTTAAAGTGACTATGCATATATGATAAACAGAGAGTAGCAGCAGTGTAAAAGGAGGGGTTGGGGTGGGGGGGGCACACAATGCAAATAGTCCGGGTAGCCATTTGATTACCTGTTCAGGAGTCTTATGGCTTGGGGGTAAAAACTGTTGAGAAGCATTTGTGTCCTAGACTTGGCACAACGGTACCGCTTGCCATGTGGTAGTAGAGAGAACAGTCTATGACTGGGGTGGCTGGGGTCTTTGCATTTTTTGGGGGCCTTCCTCTGACACCGCCTAGTGTAGAGGTCCTGGATGGCAGGCAGCTTAGCCGCAGTGATGTATTGGGCCATACGCACTACCCTCTGTAGTGCCTTGCGGTCAGAGGCCGAGCAGTTGCCGTACCAGGCAGTGATACAACCAGTCAGGATGCTGTTGCAGCTGTAGAACTTTTTGAGGATCTCAGGACCCATGCCAAATCCTTTTAGGTTCCTGAGGGGGAATAGGCTTTGTTGTGCCCTCTTCACGACTGTCTTGGTGTGTTTGGACCATTCTAGTTTGTTGTTGATGTGGACACCAAGAAACTTGAAGCTCTCAACCTGCTCCACTACAGCCCCGTCGATGAGAATGGGAGCGTGCTTGGTCCTCCTTTTCCTGTAGTCCACAATCATCTCCTTAGTCTTGGTTACATTGAGGGATACGTTGTTATTCTGGCACCACCCGGCAGGGTCTCTGACTTCCTCCCTACAGGCTGTCTTGTCGTTGTCGGTGATCAGGCCTACCACTGTTGTGTCATCTGCAAACTTAATGATGGTGTTGGAGTCATGCCTGGCCATGCAGTCGTAGGTGAAAAGGGAGTACAGGAGGGGACTGAGCACGCACCCCTGGGGAGCTCCAGTGTTGAGGATCAACCTGGCAGATGTGTTGCTGCCTACCCTCACCACCTGGGGGTGGCCCGTCAGGATGTCCAGGATCCAGTTGCAGAGGTAGGTGTTTAGTCCCAGGATCCTTAGCTTAGTGATGAGCTTTGAGGGTACTATTGTATTGAACGCTGAGCTGTAGTCAATGAATAGCATTCTCACGTAAGTGTTCCTTTTCTCCATGTGGGAAGGGCAGTGTGGAGTGCAATAGAGATTGCATCATCTGTGGATCTGTTTGGGCAGTATGCAAATTGGAGTGGGTCATGGGTTTCTCGGATAATGATGCTGATGTAAGCCATTACCAACCTTTCAAAGCACTTCATGGCTACAGACGTGAGTGCTACGGGTCTGTAGTCATTTAGGCAGGTTGCCTTTCCGTTCTTGGGCACAGGGATTATGGTGGTCTGCCTGAAACATGTTGGCATTACAGACTCAGTCAGGGACATGTTGAAAATGTCAGTGAAGACACCTGCCAGTTAGTCAGCACATGCCAGGAGCACACGTCCTGATAATCTGTCTGGCTCCGCAGCCTTGTGTATGTTGACCTGTTTAAAGGTCTTACTCATGTCGGCTACGGAAAGCGTGATCACACGCCTGGAACAGCTGATGCTCTCATGCATGCCTCAGTGTTGCTTGACTCTAAGCGAGCATAGAAGTGATTTAGCCCGTCTGGTAGGCTTGTGTCACTGGGCAGCTCGCAGCTGTGCTTCCCTTTGTAGTCTGTAATAGTTTGCAAGCCCTGCCACATCCGACGAGCATCGGAGCCGGTGTAGTATGATTCAATCTTAGCCCTGTATTGACGCTTTGCCTGTTTGATGGTTTGTCACAGGGCATAGCAGGATTTATTGTAAGCTTCCGGGTTAGTCCCGCACCTTGAAAGTGTCACCTCTACCCTTTAGCTCAGTGAAAATGTTGCCTGTAATCCATGGCTTCTGGTTGGGGTATGTACGTACAGTCACTGTGGGGACGACGTCCTCGATGCACTTATTGATAAAGCCAGTGACTGATGTGGTGTACTCCTCAATGCCATCGGAGGAATCCCGGAACATATTCTAGTCTGTGATAGCAAAACAGTCCTGTAGTTTAGCATCTGCTTCATCTGACCACTTTTTTCACTGGTGCGTCCTGCTTTAATTTTTGCTTCTAAGCAAGAATCAGGAGAGAGTTGTGGTCGGATTTACCAAATGGAGGGTGAGGGAGAGCTTTGTACACATCTCTGTGTGTGGAGTACAGGTGATCTAGAATTGTTTTCCCTCTGGTTGCACATTTAACATGTTGATGAAAATTTGGTAGAACTGATTTAAGTTTCCCTGCATTAAAGTCTCCGGCCACTAGGAGCACCGCCTCTGGGTGAGTGGTTTCCTGTTTGCTTATTTCCTTATACAGCTGAGTGAATGCGGTCTAGGTGCCAGCATCTGTCTGTGGTGGTAAATAAACAGCCACGAAAAGTATAGCTGAAAACTCTCTAGGCAAGTAGTGTGGCCTGCAATTTATCACTCTATTTATCACTATTCTCTACTTCAGGCGAGCAAAATCTTCCTTCCTTAGATTTCGTGCACCAGCTGTTGTTTACAAATATGCACAGACCACCCCCTCGTCTGTGCTGTTCTATCCTGCCGGTGCAGCTGCCGGTGCAGCGTGCATCCCGCTAGCTGAATATCCATGTCGTCATTCAGCCACGATTCGGTGAAACATAGGATATTACAGTTTTTGATGTCCCGTTGGTAGGATATTCGTGGTCGTACCTCGTCTAGTTTATTGTCCAATGATTGCACGTTGGCGAGTAGTATTGACGGTAAAGGCAGCTTTCCCACTCGCCTTCTCTGGGTCCTTACGAGGCATCCGGCTCTTTGTCCTCTGTACCTGTGTCGCTTCCTCTTGCAAATAACGTGGATGTCGGCCCTGCCAGGTGTTTGGAGGATGTCTTGTGCATCTTGTTTGTTGAAGAAATAAATCTTCTAATCCGAGGTGAGTGATCTCTGTCCTGATATCCAGAAGCTCTTTGTGTAATCCGAGGTGAGTGATCGCTGTCCTGATATCCAGAAGCTCTTTGTGTAATCCGAGGTGAGTGATCGCTGTCCTGATATCCAGAAGCTCTTTGTCTAATCCGAGGTGAGTGATCTCTGTCCTGATATCCAGAAGCTCTTTGTCTAATCCGAGGTGAGTGGTCGCTGTCCTGATATCCAGAAGCTCTTTGTCTAATCCGAGGTGAGTGATCTCTGTCCTGATATCCAGAAGCTCTTTGTCTAATCCGAGGTGAGTGGTCGCTGTCCTGATATCCAGAAACTCTTTGTCTAATCCGAGGTGAGTGATCTCTGTCCTGATATGCAGAAGCTCTTTGTCTAATCCGAGGTGAGTGATCGCTGTCCTGATATCCAGAAGCTCTTTGTCTAATCCGAGGTGAGTGATCGCTGTCCTGATATCCAGAAGCTCTTTGTCTAATCCGAGGTGAGTGATCGCTGTCCTGATATCCAGAAGCTCTTTGTCTAATCTGAGGTGAGTGATCTCTGTCCTGATATCCAGAAGCTCTTTGTCTAATCCGAGGTGAGTGATCTCTGTCCTGATATCCAGAAGCTCTTTGTCTAATCCGAGGTGAGTGGTCGCTGTCCTGATATCCAGAAGCTCTTTGTCAAATCCGAGGTGAGTGATCTCTGTCCTGATATCCAGAAGCTCTTTGTCTAATCCGAGGTGAGTGATCTCTGTCCTGATATCCAGAAGCTCTTTGTCTAATCCGAGGTGAGTGATCTCTGTCCTGATATCCAGAAGCTCTTTGTCTAATCCGAGGTGAGTGATCTCTGTCCTGATATCCAGAAGCTCTTTGTCTAATCCGAGGTGAGTGATCTCTGTCCTGATATTCAGAAGCAATTTTTTTGCCGTAAGATACGGTTGCAGAAACATTATGTACAAAATAAAAACTACAAATAACACGAAAACCCCCCCACATAGCAGCACAATTGGTTGGACGCCCGTAAAACTGCTGCCATTTCTTCCGGCGCCATTTTCAGTTTAAGTGTAGATGGATGAGGAAAATGTTTTACTAAATACATTTTTAGAACAAGGCTGTAATGTAATAAAATGTGGAAAAGCGGAAGGGGTCTGAATACTTTCTGAATGCACTGTATATCACTGATGCAATTTCAATGTTCAGTTGCTTTTGTGTTTCACCAAATTTGCTTGAGATGATTTCACGGCAACACTGCTCCCTGCATCCAAGTTTCATGACATAGTGTTTTCAAAGAGCTGTCAATCAAGGCGAGCTCATGAATATAAGCTCCCCGCCCACTCAGCCTGTCTTTTCAAACTTCCTGGTAGTTAGCCACGAGAGGAAAACTCCTGTTCAGAAAGTTACAAAAAAATTAAAAAAATGCATGCCGCCTATAGCGAGTGCCAAACACCGGCCGCGCATTCTGCAAGACGGATGATCTATTGAAAAAAATGTCAAAGTAAATGCTGCCGACAGCCCACATTTCTATGCAAAATGGCAAATGTTCAATATTTTGTTTATCAATTACATGATTGTGTTTCTATCTCCTACCTTGGTATAGGTTCAGATTAAATACGCTATTATGTCACACTCCTATCGCACAGCAATACTGTAGCCTACCCATACCGTCATAGGCTACCGGTTTATTTACTTATGAGCACGATTGGCTATTGAATGAGCGACAGAAAAATGGTAGCCTAATATATGTTGTGTAGCAGAATAAACCAGTCATGTCAGAAACGGACAGACATGCTCTGCAATATGATTATGATTCAGGCCCATATAATAAAAAGTGAATAAAAAGTGAGTTATTATAATAAACAAACACCTTCATTTCCTCCAAAAATAACAATATTAGCTTGCAATACAGTTGCTCAACCACTAGAAGTTGGGCGTATGCACGGTCTGAGATGTACATGGGAGGTAAGCAAACTCTCCCGTCAAGATCAACATTTGATAAATACCAACCTTTGGTGGGAAAAACAGGTCGCACGTCAGGCTTACTTCTATTGCAGGTATGCACTTTAGATAAACGAGGCCCCTTGACGCTATGATCCACAAACAATCTAGTATTGTACTTCTCTAATTCTCATAGCCAGCTAGTATGTGTCAGTGATTGTCTACTTACATGGAATACAAGTTTCAACATCAAAATACAGTCAGGAGATACAGGCTGAGAATATAGAAATCAGTTTATAATGTGTCCTTACTGTCAGCAGCACTGAGGTACTCTGGGTTAGAAGAGGTGTAGAGGGGTCCAGAGGGGCCCTGGGTTTGCCTTGGTGGGAAAAACAAGGAGGTAGAGTTTAGCGTTAAGGCATGAGGAGGTGTGGTACAGGGCATTTGGACAGTATTCAGACCCCTTCATTTTTTCCACATTGCTACGTTACAGCATTATCTTTTTTTAAATCATAAAAAAAAAAGTATTCTCAATCTACACACAATACCCCATAATGACAAAGCAAAAACAGTTTTTTCCCCCAGATGTACAACCCCCCCACAGAAAAATCCCATTTACATAAGTATTCAGACCCTTTGCTCAGTACTTTGTTGAAGCACCTTTGGCAGCGATTACAGCCTAGAGTCTTCTTGGGTATGACGCAACAAGCTTGGCACATCTGTATTTGGGGAGTTTCTCCCATTCTTCTCTGCAGATCCTCTCAAGTTCTGTCAGGTAGGATGGGGAGCGTCACTGCACAGCTATTTTCAGGTCTTTCCAGAGATGATTGATCGGATTCAAGTCCGAGCTCTGTCTGGGCCACTCAAGGACATTCAGAGACTTGTCCTGAAGCCACTCCTGCGTTGTCTTGGTTGTGTGCTTAGGGTCGTTGTCCTGTTGGATTCTGGTGAACCTTTGCCCAGTCTGAGGTCCTGAGAGCTCTGGAGCAGGTTTTCATCAAGGATCACTCTGTACTTTCCTCCTTTCATCTTTCCCTCGATCCTGATTAGTCTCCCAGTCCCTGCCGCTGAAATTACACCCCCCCCTTCACCGTAGGGATGGTATTGGCCAGGTGATGAGCGGTGCCTGGTTTCCTCCAGACATAACGATTGGCATTCAGGCCAAAGATTTCAATATTGGTTTCATCAGACAAGACAATCTTGTTTCTCATGGTCTGAGAGTCCTTCAGGTGCCTTTTGACAAACTCCAAGCGGGCTGTCATGTGCCTTTTTAACTGAGGAGTGGCTTCTGTCTGGCCACTCTACCATAAAGGATTGGTGGAGTGCTGCAGAGATGATTGTCCTTCTGGAAGGTTCTCCACAGAGGAACTCTAGAGCTCTGTCAGAGTGACCATCGGGCTTTTGGTCATCTCCATGACTAAGGCCCTTCTCCCGATTGTTCAGTTTGGCCGGGCAGCCGGCTCTACGAAGAGTCTTGGTGGTTCCAAACTTCTTCCATCTAAGAATGATGGAGGCCACTGTGTTCTTCGGTACCTTCAATGCTGCATACATTTTTTGCTACCCTTCCCCAGATCTGTGCATCGACACAATCCTCTCGGAACCCTACGGACAATTCCTTTGACCTCATGGCTTGGTTTTTGCTCTGACATGCACTGTCAACTGTGGGACCTTATATAGACAGGTGTGTGCCTTTCTAAATCATGTCCAATCAATTGAATTTACCACAGGTGGATTCCAATCAAGTTGTAGAAACATTTCAAGGATGATCAGTAGAAACAGGATGCACCTGAGCTCAATTTCGAGTCTCATAGCGAAGGGTCTGAATACTTGTGTCCATTGATGAGGATTATTACAAAAAAATAAATGTTAGAATAAGGCTGTAAAATAACAAAACGTGAATAAAGTGAAGGGGTCTGAATACTTTCCGACTGCACTGTGTTTGGCCAATATATAGCACGTCTAAGGGCTGTTCTTACGCACGATGCCACGCGGCATGCCTGGACACAGCCCGTAGCCGTGGTATGTTGTCCATATAACACAAATCCCGAGGTGCCTTATTGCTATTATAAACTGGTTACCAAAGTAATTAGAAAATTAAACAAATGTTTTATCAAACGCGTGGTATATGGTCTGATATACCATGGTCTGATATACCACGGCTTTCAGCCAATGAGCATTCAGGGCTCGAACCACCCAGTTTATAATTAATAATATATCATGATTATATAACAAGAAACAACACAGAGAGATACCAAATCAATACCATAATAATCCTAAAGTTAATCCAGGTGTCAGAAGTTGCAGAGTGTACACACTAGGAGTAACATTATCATAATAACAGAGAGCGACCAATGACGAGCCTCGCTGGAAACACACCTGATTAAACCAAATCAAAGTCTTCATTTATAATCACCTTTTAAACTGTAATTATGAACGCTAGGACTATTTTTTAAATTGAATATAGAATGTTTGTTTTTTTCTCGCAACGTATTGTCTGACTGTAAAAGTAAATCATAATAAAGTAAGTACAATTTAGCCTGGCCATGAAACAATATACAAATCTAGACCACTAGTAGTGGAGCCAGTTGTCTTAGTGCTGGGCTGGAACAAAAGCCTATAATTACTGCTGGTGTATCAGGAGAGAAGCTGTGTGTAACACTCCTTGGTGAACAGCTGAGGCTACACAGCTTCTTTCATACACAGTTGGGTTGGCTGAAGACAGACAGATTGTGGAGAAGCTGTGTGTAACACTCCTTGGTGAACAGCTGAGGCTACACACCAGCTTCTTTCATACACAGTTGGGTTGGCTGAAGACAGACAGATTGTGGAGAAGCCAGAAGACTTACTTCTTCCTGAACATGACGAATCCTCCCGCTGCCACCAGTATCAGTAGAACTATGAAGATGACTGGACCAATGATAATCAATAGGTTGGATGGGTCCACCCCTAAAAGAAAACACATTGCCATGGAGTTTACGGCCAGGCTACTGCTAACGTAAAAAAAAAGCTCTATATTCAAATGATATTGGATTGATTTCACGGATTGGTCGAGCGGTCTGTGGCGTGTGCCTCTTACGGAGGTCCTGTACGTAGAAGTGTGTGGGGTCGGTCCAGGAGCCGTTTCCTGCCAGCGACGTGGCTCGGATCCTCACAGTGTAGTTCCCAGGGTGCACCACTCTCAGCCTGCAGCCCTCCGACTGCTGGTACATCTTCCTGGACACACAGTGGTGCAACTCCTAGAACGAACACACACACACACACACAAGATGTTTAATTAATTTATATATATTTTTTTAGGAGGAGAGTAGTTGGAGGGGGGAGAGAAGGGTTGAATAAGCCCATTATATAGAAATGAAATGTGAACGAATGAAAGTAGGAAACACAATATTACACTAGGAACACATCGAGCTAATAGAGTAGGCAGTCTAAGCCAATCAGATATGTGTTTTTAAAATCACTGCATTAACAGCCAACAATAATAAAAAAGAATAAAAAAAACTGATTTGAGAAAAACATGTTTGTTTGACCACCACTGGAGTTGATGTTTTGAACATCAGTAATATCAGCTGTACCCAGTGTGATGTTGCCATGGTAACTAAAACAGAGTGCTGATGCAACATGGCTATTGTTACATTAACGGTCCTATTTTAGAAATGAGAGCAGAGAGATAGATGTGTGTTCAACGTATCTGAATTATACTAAGTGAGACTGCGGGCACAGCATAAGTCCAGTATTTTAAGTGTGTGTTTGTTTTCATGCCTGTGCGTGTTTTCATGCCTGTGCGTGTTTTCATGCCTGTGCGTGTTTTCATGCCTGTGCGTGTTTGTCTGCTCACCTCTGTGTCTCCCAGTCTCTTGTAGTTGACTTCGTACAGGATGATCATTCCATTGGGAGCTTTAGGCTCCAGCCATTTGATTTGAACAGAGTACTCAGACACATCATAGCTGATGGGGCCCACGATGTCATCTGCTTTGTCTGTTGGCAGGATACACAAGGTTTAAAAATGGCCTCTGTTGACAGCACACAAAAGGTTTTAAGATGTCCTCTGTTGACAGGATACAAAAGGTTTTAAGATGGCCTCTTTGGCTGTTAGCAGGATACACAAGGTTTAAAAATGGCCTCTGCTGACAGGATACACAAGGTTTAAAAATGGCCTCTGCTGACAGGATACACAAGGTTTAAAAATGGCCTCTGCTGACAGGATACACAAGGTTTAAAAATGGCCTCTGCTGACAGCACACAAAAGGTTTTAAGATGGCCTCTGTTGACAGCACACAAAAGGTTTTAAGATGGCCTCTGCTGACAGGATACACAAGGTTTAAAAATGGCCTCTGCTGACAGGATACACAAGGTTTAAAAATGGCCTCTGTTGACAGGATACACAAGGTTTAAAAATGGCCTCTTTGGCTGTTAGCAGGATACACAAGTGTTAAAATGGCCTCTTTACTCTATCCCAATACCACAAACCTCAACATCTCAGGTCTATAAATACTATGTAAAAGTAGACAAAAAATTATGATATGCACTTGTTAAACTGCTTTTTTACTTCTGACATTGTTTTCTTAAGTGGTTGGTGTGCGGTGTAGACTGTGTGCAAGTGTAGTGTACTTAAGCAATAAGGCCCGAGGAGGTGTGGTATATGGCTGTCAGCCAATCAGCATTCAGGGCTCAAACCATAATAATGGCCAATATACCACAGCTAAGGGCTGTTCTTAAAGGAATACTTTGGGATTTTGGCAATGAGGCCCTTTATCTACTTCTCCAGAGTTAGATGAACTTGTGGATACCATTGTTATGGCTCTGTGCCAATGCTAACTAGCATTAGCGCAATGACTGGAAGTCTATGCTAGCAGATACCCATAGACCTCCAGTCATTGCGCTAACGCTAGTTAGCAATTGCGCTCACTAGCGAATGCAGAGACATACAAATGGTTTCCACGAGTTCATCTGACTCCGGGGAAGTAAATAAAAGGTCTCATTGCCAAAATCCTGAAGTCTCCCTTTAAGGCATCAACATCCCTAGGTTCAGCTGGTGCCTAGCTGAGTGTGCTCGCATACTCCCTTAAAAGATCTTTGCTTGAAAAACTATAGCAATAGTACTGTTTGTCCATCTTGAGATGCCGTAGCCCATATACACTGCATCGAAATAGTCAAAAATTAACCTAAGCTAACTCAAGATAACTGTCATTCATTTCAAGGAGAGCATAGTCGTGCAATTCTACATCTAACTAAGATGATTGGTGCAGTATTTCTCAAGTTCAAACATGTGAATGAAAACAATTTGTCTCTCGTAAAACAACAACAAAGGAAGAAGAAGAAGAATCCCAACATCAGCTTGCCTTGAGACATGTGTTTTTGTTGCAGGAACAGCTGAAAATCCCTTGCTGAACACCAAAACATATTAAAATGTGGTCAAAATATATGCACAAATGTTCCAAACTGTTTCGGATTATAAGCACACGGAAGCCTTTACGCATGAAGCTGAGGGCCTGGATACAGCCTATAGCTGCGGTATATTAGCCATAAACCACAAGTCCCCGAGGTATAAACTGGTTACCAACATTTTTTGCGTCATACCCGTGGTATATTGTCTGATATACACACACACGACTGAAATGCTGTTTCAGCCAATCAGCAGCCAGGAATCAAACTACCAGGTTTATAATGGTGTGTAGATAGCCTCACCCTCAGGCATGGTGCGAGCTGAGACGAAGGCTGCCATACTGCAGCGTGAGGGGTTTGTGGGGTGGTTGCAGGCCAACACATCGATCTGGTACGAGGTGAAGTGTCGGAGGCCGGAGATGACCGTGGACTCCTTGGAGAACACAGTCAGCTGGATCTTAGTGCTCTCCGCACCATCCTCATCATCGTCTGGGCCGCTGGTGGAGTAACCTTTCGGCAGGGTGGGGGGCTTTGTCACGAACGAAGGCTGCGTCTCATTAGCTACACCCATAGCTGAGCGGCGCTGTCTGGTTGATCTGGGGGATAATCAATCAATCAAATTCTATTGATTTAGTGTTAACCGTTTACAAGACACTGTTAAGGTTACTGCTATTGAGCAGAGTGCTGACGAGACTTCATGCAGGCAACCTCTGAATGTTTACCACTAGGGGGAGCACTGGGGCTTTGATTAGAATTGAAGGGCATCCAATTCTGATCTTTTCGCAACTAATTGGTCTTCTGACCAATCAGATCAGATATGTTGCCACTAATTGGTCTTCTGACCAATCAGATCAGATATTTTGCCAATAATTGGGCAAAAGATAAGAATTGTGCTGCCTGTGTAAATGCAGCATTAGGTTTTAAATGACAGGATGGAGACAGAGCTGACCTAAAACTCCTATTTGGGGATTTGTGTGTAAATATTATGTGTATAAATACATTGATTAATTGACTGACTGATTGACTGACTGTGTGTTTTGGCTGGCTGGCTGGCTAGCTGGCTGA
This sequence comes from Oncorhynchus clarkii lewisi, assembly GCF_045791955.1. NCBI lineage: Eukaryota > Metazoa > Chordata > Actinopteri > Salmoniformes > Salmonidae > Oncorhynchus > Oncorhynchus clarkii. The sequence continues at coordinate 40,968,164 of NC_092174.1, forward strand.
TTGGCTGGCTGGCTGGCTGATTGGCTGGCTGGCTGGCTGATTGGCTGGCTGGCTGGCTGATTGGCTAGCTGGCTGATTGGCTGGCTGACGTAGTTATCATACATACTTGAGCAGGAAGACCTCATTGTGGATGTAGTTCTCAAAGGTCTTGCGGTACTCTGAGTCCTCAGCCTCCTTCTTCAGTTGTTTCTCTGTTTTGGGACAGGCACAACAGCGGCCACCCTGACCCTCATCCTCAGTCTGGTTCCACTTAGCCTCTTCGTCACTGTCGACCTGGGTGGGCACCCGCGAAGGCAGCTTCATACCTAAACAGAGAGAGAGGGAGAGAGAGTTAAAGACAGAGAGAGATAGACACCTGCGATGGCAAATTGATACCTGGACGGAGGGAGGGAGCGCGAGAGAGAGACAGAGTTAGACAGATAGACACCAGCGAAGGCAGCTTCATACCTGGAGGAAGAGGGGGAGGGAGTTTTCCCCTTTAGTTAACACCAGTGATGTGTAGTGGAGTGTATACGTAGGTAACCCACTTATTTTTCAGTGGGCATTGTGATTACTCACTTCTTATTCCCCACTGATGCTGTGTCAAAGTAGTGTAATGGAGGTATACGCCGTATCAATTAATAAGGCTGATGGAACAGATCAGAATGTTTAGCTTAAAATGTCGATAAATATGATTTATTCGGTAGGCCTGCGCATGAATGTTCCAAAATGCAGTTTTGGGCGGGAAACACAGTTCTAACATGAGCATAGCACATGTGAGCAGTTTCATGCCAGAGATGGGAATACCCATTACAAATGTAGGAACGGGGAGATCTAAAGATGCAACAACTATCAAGGGTTGCTCGTATGACTAGGATAATGCCCTTGGCTGCTAGACAATGAAAGAAAAATGAACAGAGGAACGCATATGAGGAAGTCTTCATGAAAAAGAATTGCCTCTACATTTCTATGGTGGGATTTTGTCTATTGGCTACATTGAGGAAAGGTAAGATATGCCTCATAATATGAAGTAAAACGTCCAGGTATCAAACAATTAAGGGAAAAATCTAGATTCTAATGATAGGCCTAACCTTCTCAATTAAATGCCTATACCTACATAATTCCTACCTGGCAGAATGATATCATGATTATTTGCATCAATCCAGTGAGCATTTATTTTGAACTCTTCATGTGCTACAGAAACACTGCAAACCCAATGACCGTGTTAGATGTCTGCACACTTAAAGGGTAACTACAACAAAAATCTACATTTCTTCTATTTTTATCCAGACCTCAAAAGTGGTCCTCCTGATGTGGTTTAAGCATCGTTATAAACTTAGAACATACAATGTTGTTGTTTTAAGAGAGAGCAAAAAAAATAAAACTGAAATAAATTGAAACAAATCTGAAACCTGTGAATTTTAGACTCAATTGACAACCTCATTTGTCGGTTTCAATTGTAGGTTCTACTATTAGCTGACTTGCATAGTAGATCTTGGGTAGGCCTAATATAGGATTTATCATTATAGATCATTCACAGTTTACGTCACTGTTTCTCATAGACTTTTTCACACTTTGCCGGGCGGGCCATATCGATTGTTGCAATATATGTATCTGTGCCATTCACTTTTAAATGGACTGTGTTTACAGCATGTGAGTAGATGACCTTTCTTTTGAGACCAAAGCGAGAAATGCATGTAGCCACCAGTGCACATTTGTTCATATTCTTTGCTAGTTAGTGAATTATTATTAGCCCCGTTATGACTACTTTCTAGTCAACAACGGGGGAGTGGTTGCTTCCTACAACACATGTGTACATTTCTAGCCTTCTTTGAAAAGTGAGTCAGGTAAAGAGATTTGTTTATGTCTTAAAGGGGCAGTGTTGTATTTTGAGACAGGCTTGAATAAGCTAAGTAGCCAATAGGCAGAGGGGAGCATAATGTGTCTGATTCTCTGTAATAACGGTATGGGAATAATAATATGTTTTATTTTGTAAAGTGGTTTCTTGCATCAAACACCACCACATTTTCACCTCCATTTTCAGTGAAGGACAAATGGATAAACAGGTGAATGTCAAGCCTTGCATATTTTCTTCCCAAACTCTCATGGAATGTGGTCCCGTGTGGCTCAGGTGGTAGAGCATTACGCTTGCAACGCCAGGGCTGTGGGTTCGATGCCCACCGTGGACCAATATATAAAAAAGGTATGAATAAGTTATGAATAAGTTATGAAAAGTATGAATAAGTTATGAATAGTATGAATAAGTTATGAATAAGTTATGAATAAGTTATGAATAAGTTATGAAAAGTAGGAATAAGTTATGAAAAAGTTATGAAAAGTATGAATAAGTTATGAAAAGTAGGAATAAGTTATGAATAAGTTATGAATAAGTTATGAATAAGTTATGAATAAGTTATGAATAAGTTATGAATAAGTTATGAATAAGTTATGAATAAGTTATGAATAAGTTATGAAAAGTAGGAATAAGTTATGAATAAGTTATGAATAAGTTATGAAAAGTAGGAATAAGTTAGGAATAAGTTAGGAATAAGTTATGAATAAGTTATGAATAAGTTATGAATAAGTTATGAATAAGTTATGAATAAGTTATGAAAAGTAGGAATAAGTTATGAATAAGTTATGAAAAGTAGGAATAAGTTATGAATAAGTTATGAATAAGTTATGAATAAGTTATGAATAAGTTATGAATAAGTTATGAAAAGTATGAATAAGTTATGAATAAGTTATGAAAATGTATGCACTCACTACTCACTAAGTCCCTCTGGATAAATGACTGATATGTCAAATGTAGACCACATTTGCTCCTACTGTAGGCAAACCGTAACTGAAAGTGGTTACAGCCGCCGTGTTCGCAAGTAAACAACCGCCAGAACTTTCACCATGTTCAAGTTTGCGCTCAGCAGACAGGAAATTTGCTCAGTGCTGAAAAACAAATAGAGGGAACATTGGTCAAGACTCCATCCTGTCAGTAACTGTCCTCAGTGCCTCAGCTGGTTGATATAAAACAACCCTCACATGATCCCCTCCAGACTAGTGTTGTCTAGACTTTCTGGGTGAGTGCATGGGGGGAGTAGAAGATGACGTTGGAGCTTGTCTGTGGGACACAGAGATAGTGGCTGCCACTTGTTAGTGCAAGGCCAAATCAGGTAAAGAACTATTCCAACCACCTCTGAATCACAGTCCCTCACACACACACACACCAACATTTCTGTCAGTAGTCCAACAGAATAGAATAATAAGTTGGGAAATATATTTGTATTATATCGTATTTTGTAAAAGCTCCCTTGTGAAATATACCTTGGTCTCAATTGGAACTCCATGTTATACATTATATATAAATAGGGCTGTGAATTGCCAGTGACCTCACGATACGATACTATCACCATACTTAGGTGGCGAGAGGACATTGCGATTCGCACGATTCTATATGTATTGCGATTCGATCCAGCCATTTGGCAGAGTTGATAAGGAGCAATCCAAGTATTATGGGTGTTTCTGCAGGCGGTCTTCAGCACAGGATTTCTCTCTACGCGGATGATGTCTTTGCTCTATCATATCCAACCCTGTTATACCCACCCACGTGGGTATAACCAATGAGGAGTTGGCCCGTGGGTACCTGCTTCTATAAACCAATGAGGAGATGGGAGAGGCAGGACTTGCAGCGAGATCTACGTCAGAAATAGAAAGGAGTTCTGTTTTAGCCCTTGGCAACGCAGACGCTCGTTGATGCGAGCGAGCAGTGTGGGTGCAATAATTGAATAACATGGATTTCTAAATGTATTTTGCATCGCTCACGCATGCAACACGAGCGGTGTGGTCAGGGTATAAGACACATTCACGCAGATGAGCAGGGACCCTGGGCATCTTCCTTTCAGTGTTTTTCAGAGTCAGTAGAAAGGCCTCTTTAGTGTCCTAAGTTTTCATAACTGTGACCTTAATTGCCTACTGTCTGTAAGCTGTTAGTTTCTTAACGACCGTTCCACAGGTGCATGTTGATTAATTGTTTATCGTTAATTGAACAAGCATGGGAAACAGTGTTTAAACCCTTTACAATAAAGATCTGTGAAGTTATTTGGATTTTTACGAATTATCTTTGAAAGACAGGGTCCTTACAAAGGGACGTTTCTTTTATGCATGTCATTTGGAGCTGTAGAGAGATGACCAGGTTTTGGCAATCTATACATACTGCTGCACACAAAATACTAGCTGTACAGTTTGATATGACCACATGTCTCTATCTTCTTAATGCCCAGCAGGACTTTGTTCTTGATCCTGACAGAGAAAATGTGTTCATGACTATCAGAAACTTTGCTAAGAAATGTATTCTTCTATTGTGGGCTTCTAATTCTTCTCCTACATTTAAAATGGGGATTGACCAGATTGTTGACTTTCTTCCTCTTGAAAAGCTCACTTGTGACCTCTGCAAGAGACAGCCCAAGTTTGATAGACTCTGGTCTCCGCTACTCAACTATATTTCAAACTGGACAGAGTGAATGGGGTGATTAGGGAAATGAGAAGATACATGTTGCGTAAGGTGCTGTAAAAACTCTTTGCTCGTCGTCTCAGCTAAGGCTGGAAATAGCTAATAGGAACGCTGATAGGAACGCTGGTAGGAACGCTGGTAGGAACGCTGATAGGAACGCTGATAGGAACGCTGATAGGAACGCTGATAGGAACGCTGATAGGAACGCTGATAGGAACGCTGATAGGAACGCTGATAGGAACGCTGGTAGGAACGCTGGTAGGAACGCTGGTAGGAACGCTGATAGGAACGCTGATAGGAACGCTGATAGGAACGCTGATAGGAACGCTGATAGGAACGCTGATAGGAACGCTGATAGGAACGCTGATAGGAACGCTGATAGGAACGCTGATAGGAACGCTGGTAGGAACGCTGGTAGGAACGCTGATAGGAACGCTGATAGGAACGCTGATAGGAACGCTGATAGGAACGCTGATAGGAACGCTGATAGGAACGCTGATAGGAACGCTGATAGGAACGCTGATAGGAACGCTGATAGGAACGCTGCAAGTTTGTTTGTTTTGTATTATTCATGTTTGCCACATCTGTGAATTTGGAATGTGTTTTGTTGGTTGATTGAAAAGCAAGAAAACTTAATAAAACTTTAAAAAACTTTTTTTAAACGAAGATAAGCTGGAGAACAAGAGTTTTGTCGGAGGTACAGCCGACTAGCGCTATAAAATAACATACATTTGATTGCGGTACTGTACTGTATACATTTTTCCATCACTAGAAGAGTCAACTGGAGAAAGACCCTTTCACACTCACCTTTCTGGAAGTTAACTAATTATAGTCACATAACTATATCATCTGTATGAACCAGAGAGAACAGTAGAACAGAATAGAATAGTAAAACAGAACAGAAGAGTAGAACAAAATAGAACAGCAGAATAGAACAGCAGATTAGAACAGCAGATTAGAACAGCAGATTAGAACAGCAGAACAGAACAGCAGAACAGAACAGCAGAATAGAACAGCAGAATAGAACAGCAGAATAGAACAGCAGAATATAACATAACAGTAAAACAGAACAGTAAAACAAAATATAACAGCAGAATATAACAGCAGAATAAAATAGAATAGAAGTGTTCACACACAGAAAAGACTCACCTTTCTGACAGTAATCGAACTTGTAGAGTTCGCTGGCCTCGGGCTGCTGCTGACAGTACACCAGGTAGTGAGTGATGTTCCCGTTGGGATCCGTGGGAGGTTTCCACTTCAGGAGGATCTGAGAGGAAGAGTTGGAGGAGGAGATGGGGTCCAGGGGCACTGAGGGCTCTAGGGGAGGACGGGGATACCAGGGGTTAATCATACCTTTCTTCTTCTTCTTGTTCAGGTCAGCAGATCACAGAATGCAGAATAACTTAACTCAAAACATATCCATAGACTGATCAAAAGATAAAACTAGCAGTAAGTTTAACTGTAGTATGTATCAGTCTTATATCTGGAGTACTTCTCCTGTCTTATCCGGTGTCCTGTGGGAATTTAAGTATGCTCTCTCTAATTCTCTCTTTCTCTCTCTCTTCTCTCGGGGGACCTGAGCCCTAGGATCATGCCTCAGGACTACCTGGCATGATGATTCCTTGCTGTCCCCAGTCCAACTGGCCGTTCTGCTGCTCCAGTTTCAACTGTTCTGCCTGCGGCTATGGAACCCCGACGTGCTACCTGTCCCAGACCTGCTGTTTTCAACTCTCTAGAGACAGCAGGAGCGGTAGAGACACTCTTAATGATCGGCTATGAAAAGCCAACTGACATTTACTCCTGAGGTGCTGACCTGTTGCACCCTCTACAACTACTGTGATTATTATTATTTGACCATGCTGGTCATTTATGAACATTTAAACATCATGTTCTGTTATAATCTCCACCTGGCACAGCCAGAAGAGGACTGGCCACCCCTCATAGCCTGGTTCCTCTAGGTTTCTTCCTAGGTTTCGGGCTTTCTAGGGAGTTTTTCCTAGCAACCGTGCTTCTACACCTGCATTGCTTGCTGTTTGGGGTTTTAGGCTGGCTTTCTGTACAGCACTTTGATATATCAGCTGATGTAAGAAGGGCTATATAAATAAATTTGATTTGATATCAGCTGTGAGACAAGGAGGAATAAAGTAAGATCACAGATGAATAGCCCAGGAAGACCGACTGACTAGGAGATAGACATAGTAGCAGGCTTCATTGTCCTGGGTGATACACTATATATACAAAAGTATGTGGACACCCCTTCAAATTAGTGGATTTGGCCATTTCAGCCACACCCGTTTCTGACAGGTGTATAAAATTGAGCACACAGCCATGCATTCTCCACAGACAAACATTGGCAGTAGAATGGCCTTACTGAAGAGCTCACCGACTTTCAGCATGGCACCGCCATTGGATGCCACCTTTCCAACAAATCAGTTCGGCAAATTCCCATCCTATTAGAACTGCCCTGGTCAACTGTAAGTGCTGTTATTGTGAAGTGGAAACTTCTAGGAGCAACAACGGTTCAGCCGCAAAGTGGTAGGCCACACCAGCTCACAGAACAGTCCGCAGTGGCTTGAATGATGTATTGGCTGGCACATCACCATCAGAGCCCGGTCGGCAGGGAGGCGACACTCACTACCGAGTTCCAAACTGCTTCTGGAAGCAACGTCAGCACATGAACTCTTCGTCGGGAGCTTCATGAAATGGGTTTCCATGGCCGAGCAGCCTTACACAAGCCTAAGATCACCATGCGCCATGCCAAGCGTCGGCTGGAGTGGTGGAAAGCTCTACATTGTAGACGATTCTCTGCTCCCAACATTGTGGTAACAGTTTGGGGAAAGGCCCTTTCCTGTTTCAGCATGACAATGCACCCGTGCACAAAGCGAGGTCCATACGGAAATGGTTTGTCGAGATCGGTGTGGAAGAACTTCACTAGCCAGCACAGAGCCCTGACCTCAACTCCATCGAACACCTTTGGGATGAATTGGAATGCCGACTATGAGCTAGGCCTAATCGCCCAATATCAGTGCCTGACCTCACTAATACTCTTGTGGCTGAATGGAAGCAAGTCCCTGCAGCAATGGTCCAACATCTAGTAGAAAGCCTTCCCAGAAGAGTGGAGGCTGTTATAGCAGCAAAGTGGGGACCAACTCCATATTAACACCCATGATTTTGGAATGAGATGTTCAACGAGCAGGTGTCCACATACTTTTGTTCATGTAGTGTACACAATTCATGTCCATGTCTCATGGCATAAAAATCTGTCTTTAACCTGTCTCCTTCCCTTCATCTACACTGACTGAAGTGGCATTTATATTTGTTATTGGAGTGGCGGCCACAATTTAGGGGAAACACTGGAACATAACCCTGACAGGAGGTAGACGATGTAGCCTGGATGCCAGCCAACATGGCTTGACAAAGAGACAAGGACTAGAAAAAATAGATCTGGGACCAGGCTAGAGACAAGGAGGGTGAAACTCTAGATCTGGGACCAGGCTAGAGACAAGGAGGGTGAAACTAAAACTACAGTAAACAACCGTTTACTTCCCTCCTTCCCTCCTCCCTGCCCGCCGGGCTCTGATGGTGGTGTCCCAGCCAACGCATCATGCCAGCCAGTGCTGTGCCAGGTGTGAGGCTGCATGTCATGCGGCTACACTGTAATAACACTATAATAATATGATAACACACTGTGATGTGGTTTATCAGGAAGGAGATGACACAACAGACACCTGTTGTTGATGAAACCAAAACCGGTTTGTCCACTGGAGACACATACACACACGCTGGGTGACACACACACACACACACACACACACACACACACACACACACACACACACACACACACACACACACACACACACACACACACACACACACGCAGGATGACACACACACACGCAGGATGACACACACACACGCAGGATGACACACACGCAGGATGACACACACGCAGGATGACACACACACGCAGGATGACACACACACGCAGGGTGACAGATGATTTCTGAGCTCTGCTTGAGTAACTAGTGACTTCAGCCATTTGGCACAAGACAGAGAGACAATGAGACAGGGAGGTACAGGCCGTACTCTTAGCTCATCATCAACTTCCTCTTCCTTGTTCTTATATCTTTAGCTTTGACACACCTCAACAGCTAGAAGCTGAGGCAGAGGACAAGAGCCAATCTACCGTAAGTTGTAGCTCTTAGACCACTTATCCCAACCCGGGGTTTTCAAATCCCACCCTCACCCCTGGAGAACCTAACCTACTAGCTGACTGACTGGTTGGATTGTCCACTCACCTATTGTCTTGATTAGGGGTTTGGGGGAGGGGAAGGCTTAAGATCACTAAATAGACAGACATGAATTAATAAAGAACTGAGAAAACCAACTCAGTGGCCTTGGGGTTAGAGTGGCGGCCTTGTGGTTAGAGTGGCGGCCTTGTGGTTAGAAGGTTGGGGATCGCTGCGATAGACTAGCGTCTTGTCCGGGGGGTGTACAGTACATGTAGCTGCCTCGAGCTAATGAAACAGATGGGATCAGCTATATCTCGAAGGAAGGTCTTACTGGTGGCGTCGGTCCTGACGTAGGTGATCTTGCTCTTGGCCCCGAGGACCTGGTGTTCATCAGAGGCAGAGAGCTGGGTCTTGACCATGATGGCGTACTGTGTCCAGGGCTTCAAAGACAAGATCAAGGTACCTGGAAGGAACAATAGTATTGTTAGCTATGTGTTGCAGCACGGACAATATTGAGCCCAACACTTGTTGTTCCTACCGTACAACTACAGTGTATATGATATGATACGTTTTAATGTGTGCAAAGAGCTGCAAACTACATTTCACCATATGGACAATAAAGTCATTAGGTATCATTATTAGTATTGTTATGTGTTGCAGCACGGACACTATTAAATAGAACACTTGTTGTTACTAACATGCTACTGCAGTAAATCAGGGTACCGGGGACAATAGCATTGTTGTGTTGCAGCACGGACAATATTGAGTGCAACACCCCCCTCCTCCCCTCCCTCCCATGTTTTCAACAGTGTCTATCCTTACCAATACAGTAGTAAGACAGGAGAGAATAAACCATTACCTGGCTCCTGTTGTGCGTTTCCCTCTGTAGCCCGGGCCGGGGGGTCCAGGTCAATGATCACCCAGTTAGAACCACACGCATCCTGGCCATCAAACTCTGTCACGTTGGGGTAAGGCCTGGGAGAGGGGAAGAGAGAGAGACAGTTCATACTAAAAAGGTGAATATCTCTCTCTCTCTCTCACACACACACACACACACACATAAATATGTTACTATTAAGAAGCAATGTGGTTTAATTTTTGCGACCTGTGTTTTTTTAACCAATGTATTTAAGCAATAAGGCCCGAGGGGGTGTGGTACATGGCCAATATCCCAAGGCCTGTTCTCAAGCATGTCGCAACGCGCGCAACGCGGAGTACCTGGACACAGCCCTTAGCCGTGGTATATTGGCCATATACCACAAACCCCCCGAGGTGCCTTCTTGCTATTATAAATTGGTTTACCAATGTAATTAGAGCAGTAAAAATACATGTTTCGTCATACCCGTGGTATACGGTCTGATATACCACGGCTGTCAGCCAATCAGCATTCAGAACTGGAACCACCCAGGTTATAATTTTAGATCCAATAGTAAAACAGATGGAACAGAACATCACTAATCAACAAAGTGCCACAAAAACGAGTGATACGGCTCATTTACTACTATAGGGCTCTACGTTGACAAGGAGTACACGATGTGTTCCTAAGTAGACAAGTAGAAGCACACAAACAAATCTAGGAGATCAATTCAAGTATTTCAATTCATTTATGAATTAATTAAATGACTTAAAGGCCTTGAATAAAAGGTTTCTGGAATGATCTATGCTCAATCAAGCACAGTGCACCCTTAAAGGTCTCCAGTCGAAAATGTTCAGCTGCTCATTTTTAAAGGGATGTGCCGTTACTGTGGTAACTGGGCACTTCCTTGTCTATGAGGGGAAAAAGAAAATCTCAGAATTCTCTTCACAAGAAGCAGAAAGTTACAGCAAACTCAAACTAACATCAAACTAAATGATATAACTGACCAAGAAACACGAGGACAAAGTGACACTTAACATTTCGGGTCAATTTGACTGTGACCACACGTCAATGTGGCTTGTGAAATAGACATTACCCGCAAATTACAAAATCTACGTCCCGACCCATAGTGTTAGCATAAAAATGAAGTGTATTGTTTCGAGACAGGTGAATGATAATGGTCCATTCTAAATCAAAACTAATTTCACACATATATTATTTAAACCAGATTAAATGAAGAATAGTCTGATAGTGACAATATTAGCCTATTATCTGTGAATGATCCCCAGTGTAAGGCAAGAAACAGTGCCTTTTTAAAAACATTTATCGAAGTTGCATACCTCATGTAGCCTAGCCCATAGGCCTATATGTTCTGATAAGGTTAGTATCACACCTCATGTAGCCTAGCCCATAGGCCTATATGTTCTGATAAGGTTAGTATCACACCTCATGTAGCCTAGCCCATAGGCCTATATGTTCTGATAAGGTATATATCACAACTAAAGTGGACTAATAACTTCATAAGATGAAGCACATTAATCCACTTTACAACGTGAGTAGAGTAACTGGCATATTTAAGCAGTTTCCAGTTTGGGGAAGATCATTTTCACCATAAAAAATGCACCTTCATAATAAAAGCATTACATACATTATGTTATTTGTGGTCAGTTTTTTTATAATGGTGTTTTCCTGCTACTGAAACATTTGCTCTTATAGCCTAGTGGCGTGTGCACACTGCTGCACTTATCATGTGAATAACTAGCCTGATAGTTGATCATATATCAAGCTGAACGTTTTGATCGGTTGGGTCAGCTTCATTGCATAGAAAAGTGTATTGTTGATGCTAGTGGTTGTATTAATTTGAGATCTAATCGCATCCCACAACTGTCCCAGACTATGTTTGAATTAATTATTTCTCGCACAGAAGGACGAGTTGACCAATAGAAAATGTCAACTTTTGTACTCTGGGGGATAGTAGATGAACATAGGCTGGTGCTTTTGCTGGTCGTTAGGCCTACTCATCTTGTTGGCTGACGAAAAGTAAATGTGAACAGTTCTTCCACCTCTGAAGTGACGCCTCAATCCCTGAGATGCAGTGCCTTAGCCGCTGCGCCACTCGGGAGGCTCAATAGACTACATTCTCTTCATATCATGTTTCTTTAGACCGGTCTAAAATAAATAATGGCTTTATTGTGAAGGTGTAGGCTATATTACATGGATTTATTGTGAAGGTGTAGGCTATATTACATGGATTTATTGTGAAGGTGTAGGCTATATTACATGGATTTATTGTGAAGGTGTAGGCTATATTACATGGATTTATTGTAAAGGTGTAGGCTATATTACATGGATTTATTGTGAAGGTGTAGACTATATTACATGGATTTATTGTGAAGGTGTAGGCTATATTACATGGATTTATTGTAAAGGTGTAGGCTATATTACATGGATTTATTGTGAAGGTGTAGGCTATATTACATGGATTTATTGTGAAGGTGTAGGCTATATTACATGGATTTATGGTGAAGGTGTAGGCTATATTACATGGATTTATTGTGAAGGTGTAGGCTATATTACATGGATTTATTGTGAAGGTGTAGGCTATATTACATGGATTTATGGTGAAGGTGTAGGCTATATTACATGGATTTATTGTGAAGGTGTAGGCTATATTACATTGATTTATTGTGAAGGTGTAGGCTATATTACGTGGATTTATTGTGAAGGTGTAGGCTATTTTGTTAACATGTAGATGTTCCTAAGGTCTGTTCCTACATTCTGCATCAGTGGCTTGTAGGCTGTGTGTGGAAGCCAGGAGATGCTAAATGTGTTTATGTTAACTAACAGTCAATTACCGTGACACTGACAGTTATTTGCTTGACAATCACTGGCTGCCGAAATGTCAGGCATCACAGTCATGTCCAACACACACACACACACACACACACACACACACACACACACACACACACACAGCTGTACTTACGCTTCCTTGTAGAAGACCATGAAGCCCAGCAGGTCTCTGAAGTCGGGAGGCCAGAACGGTTCCCACTTGATCATGATCTTATCATGTGTAGCACGCACCTGAGTGAACCTTAACTCCTGGTTCTCACCTGAGAGACACACACACCGAGACACACACACCGAGACACACACACAGAGACACACACACAGAGACACACACACAGAGACACACACACACAGACACACACACACAGAGACACACACACAGAGACACACACACAGAGACACACACACACAGACACACACACACACACACAGAGACACACACACACAGAGACACACACACACAGAGACACACACACAGAGAGACACACACACAGAGAGACACACACACACAGAGACACAGTCACTATCAGAGGATATGGTAAGTACTATACTGTCCTAGGTCTGTGAAACACAACAGATGTGTGTGTGTACTCAGACTGTACGGTTCTTACAGGAGGCCTGGTCTCCGTTGGTCTTCGATACAATGTTGTTCTTGGTATGCCTGTCCCTGGTGCCCGTCACCTCCTCCATCTTGCGTATCTCTGACATGCAGAGCTTAGCATTGAGTTGAAAGAACATGCGTCCCTGCAGGATGCTCAGGTTGTGTTGGGTCCAGTCCCACAGCTGACGCAGGTTCTGGTTGTCATGTGCGTAGAACGAGTAGCCCCTTGGGAAGCAACACACACACATTAAATTGATTTATTCAAACATTTAACAGATATAGCTTAAAATATAAGGAGGTGGAGGTAGACGAGGAGGTGGAGGAAGAGGGGCCGGCGGGGTAAGAAGAGGAGGCAGCGGGGTAAGAAGAGGAGGCGGAGGAAGAAGAGGCGGAGGCAGAGGAAGAAGAGGAGGGGGAGGCGGAGGAAGAAGAGGAGGAGGAGGTGGAGGAAGAAGAGGAGGCGGCGGAGGAAGAAGAGGAGGCGGCGGAGGAAGAAGAGGAGGAGGCGGAGGAAGAAGAAGAGGGAAGAGGCAGAGGAAGAAGAAGAGGGAAGAGGCGGAGGAAGAAGAAGAGGCGGAGGAAGAAGAGGAGGTGGCGGAGGAAGTAGAGAAAGAGGCGGAGGAAGAAGATGAGGTGGCGGAGGAAGAAGAAGAAGATAAGGTGGCGGAGGAGGAAGAAGAGGAGGTGGTGGCGGAGGAGGAGGCGGAAGAGGTGGCGGCGGTGGAGGAAGAAGAGGTGGTGGCGGAGGAGGCAGAAGAGGAGGTGGCGGAGGAGGAGGCAGAAGAGGAGGTGGCGGAGGAGGAAGAAGAGGAGGAGGTGGCGGAGGAGGAAGAAGAGTAGGAGGTGGAGGAGGAAGAAGAAGAGGAGGTGGCAGAGGAGGAAGAAGAAGAGGTGGCGGAGGAGGAGGCAGAAGAGGAGGAGGAGGCGGAGGAAAAAGAGGAGGAGGAGGCGGAGGAAGAAGAAGAGGAGGCGGAGGAAGAAGAAGAGGAGCAGGCGGAGGAGGAAGAAGAGGAGGCGGCGTAGGAAGAAGAAGAGGAGGAGGCGGAGGAAAAAGAGGAGGAGGAGGCGGAGGAAGAAGAAGAGGAGGCGGAGGAAGAAGAAGAGGAGCAGGCGGAGGAGGAAGAAGAGGAGGCGGCGTAGGAAGAAGAAGAGGAGGTGAAGGAAGAGGAGGAGGTGGAGAAAAAAAGAGGAGAAGAGGAGGAGAAGGAAGAAGAGGAGGCGGAGGAAGAAGGGGCGGCGGAGGAAGAAGGGGAGGAGGTGGCGGAGGAGGAAGAAGAGGAGGAGGTGGCAGAGGAGGAAGAAGAGGAGGAGGTGGCGGAGGAGAAAGAAGAGGAGGTGGCGGAGGAGGAAGAAGAGGAGGAGGTGGCGGAGGAGGAAGAAGAAGAGGAGGTGGCGGAGGAGGAAGAAGAGGAGGAGGTGGCGGAGGAGGAAGAAGAGGAGGAGGTGGCGGCGGAGGAAGAAGAGGAGGAGGTGGCGGAGGAGGAAGAAGAGGAGGAAGAAGAGGAGGAGGTGGCGGAGGAGGAAGAAGAGGAGGAGGTGGCGGAGGAAGAAGAAGAGGAGGTGAAGGAAGAGGAGGAGGTGGAGAAAGAAGAGGAGGAGAAGGAAGAGGTGGAGGAAGAAGAGGAGGCGGCGGAGGAAGAAGAGGAGGAGGCGGAGGAAGAAGAGGAGGTGGCGGAGGAAGAAGAGGAGGTGGCAGAGGAAGAAGGGGAGGTGGCAGAGGAAGAAGGGGAGGTGGCAGAGGAAGAAGAGGAGGTGGCAGAGGAAGAAGAGGAGGTGGCAGAGGAAGAAGAGGAGGTGGCAGAGGAAGAAGAGGAGGTGGCAGAGGAAGAAGAGGAGGTGGCAGAGGAAGAAGAGGAGGTGGCAGAGGAAAAAGAGGAGATGGCAGAGGAAAAAGAGGAGGTGGCAGAGGAAGAAGAGGAGGAGGTGGTAGTGGAGGAGGAAGAGGAGCAGTACAAGGAAGAGGAGGTGAGCAGAATAAGGAAGAGGAGGTGAGCAGAATAAGGAAGAGGAGGTGAACAGTAGGGTCAGGAAGAAAGTCAACTTACCCGTCCATCAGTGTGTCCCCTCTGATGACCCGTAGGTTGCGGAGGAAAGAGAGCGAGACGAGAGCGTAGGAGCGCCGGACCTTCAGGAAGCCTGTAATCTCCTCCAGCTGTCCAAGGTTAGCCTCCAGCTCTGCTGCTATGTTATCTACACACACATTCCCATCATTAACTCAAAAGTTACTTTGGAAGCACGCACACGCACACACACACACACACACACACACACACACACACACAGCAGTAAGTTGAACATGAGCCCCTAATACCCACTTCCTCCTCTAAGGTTGATATCCATGCTGCCGTTGAGAACGGTGCATCCTCTCAGAGCCTGGGCTGCTGTCACAGAGTCCACCATTTTCAGGCCCATACACACCTTAGGACATAGCCCAGCACACGGAGTACAGACCAACCTGCAGGACGAGAGGGAGAGAGCGCACATCAGATAACACACCCTCATAGGTTATAGGGCATGGTTCCCCAACCCGGCGGCCTGCGGGTGATTTAATTTGGCCCCCCAAGTTTTCTGAGAAAAAAATAAACTAATAAAAACAGATTGGTGGACATAAAGACTGTAAAAAGGAGGTGGTTTGGGATGAGTCTGACCGCAGAGTGAAGTAAAAACAGCCAACAAGTGCTCAGCATATGTGGGAACTCTCAACCAGGTGAAGCTGGTTGAGAGAATGCCAAGAGAGTGCAAAGCCATCATCAAGGTAAAGGGTGGCTATTTGAAGGATCTCAAATCAAATAATTTATGATTTGTTTAACACGTTTTTTAGTACTGTATTATAGACGTACGTAGTAGAGTTTACAGTAGTATATAGTACTGTATTATAGACTTACGTGAGAGTTTACAGTAGTATATAGTACTGTATTATAGACTTACGTGGTAGAGTTGCCAGTAGTATATAGTACTGTATTATAAACTTACGTGGTAAAGTTTACAGTAGTATATAGTACTGTATTATAAACTTACGTGGTAGAGTTTACAGTAAGTAGTAAATAGTACTGTATTATAGACTTACGTGGTAGAGTTGCCAGTAGTATATAGTACTGTATTATAAACGTACGTGGTAGAGTTTACAGTAGTATATAGTACTGTATTATAAACTTACGTGGTAGAGTGTACAGTAAGTAGTAAATAGTACTGTATTATAGACTTACGTGGTAGAGTTTACAGTAGTATATAGTACTGTACTATAAACTTACGTGGAGGAGTTTACAGTAGTATGTAGTAATGTATTATAAACTTACGTGGTAGAGTTTACAGTAGTATATAGTACTGTATTATAAACTTACGTGGTAGAGTTTACAGTAGTATATAGTACTGTATTATAGACTTACGTGGTAGAGTTTACAGTAGTATATAGTACTGTATTATAGACTTACGTGGTAGAGTTTACAGTAGTATATAGTACTGTACTATAAACTTACGTGGAGGAGTTTACAGTAGTATACCCGGAGGGGCACTCTGGTATACAGGCTCCATTGTGGATGACGAACTGGTGGCAGTCGCTGTTCTTGCTCTGCTGACACTTGTTGTGGAGGTCCTGGCAGAAGGAGAAGGGGACGCAGCGCCAGCCCCTGTAGGTGTAGTATCCCTGCGGACAGCGGTCCACACAGGCCTCCTGGTAGTAAGGAATTTGGATGAGTTAGATTAATCAATTAGTCAATTGTACGCATCCGTATCAATTAGAACATTTGAGAATGTAAAATAACAAAATGTAGGTGATATTTGTAATAGCAGATATGACATAAGAGTTTAAATAAACAAGACTTGCTTAAACAAAAAGGCCAAAACTCCTTCCCACCTAAGCAGGCTGAAATAGCAGGCGGTCTTTTTAAACAACTCTTATACTAGAAGAGCATTGTCACATTCACAATTCCGACCTCCGTGTGGATATACACATGGACCAAAAGTATGTGGGCATCTGCTCGTCCAACATCTCATTCCAAAATTGCTGCTTTAACAGCCTCCACTCTTCTGGGAAGGCTTTCCACTAGATGTTGGAACATTGCTGCAGGGACTTGCTTCCATTCAGCCACAAGAGTATTAGTGAGGTCGGGCACTGATGTTGGGCGATTAGGCCTGGCTCACAGTCGGCGTTCCAATTCATCCCAAAGGTGTTCGATGGGGTTGAGGTCAGGGCTCTGTGCAGGCCAATCAAGTTCTTCCACACTGATCTCGTTAAACAGTTTCTGTATGGACCTCGCTTTGTGCACGGGTGCATCGTCATGCTGAAACAGGAAAGGGTCTTCCCCATGTTGCCACAAAGATGGAAGCACAGAATCGTCTAGAATGTCATTGTATGCTGTAGCGTTAAGATTTCCCTTCACTGAAACTAAGGGGCCTAGTCCGAACCATGAAAAACAGCCCCAGACTACTATTCCTCCTCCACTGAACTTTACAGTTGGCACTATGCATTTGGGCAGGTAGCGTTTTCTTGGCATCCGTCAAACCCAGATTCGTCTGTCGGACTGCCAGATGGTGAAGCGTGATTCATCACCCCAGAGAACGCGTTTCCACTGCTCCAATGGTGGCGAGCTTTACACCTCTCCAGCCGACACTTGGCACTGCGCATGGTGATCTTAGGCTTGTGTGCGGCTGCTCGGCCATGGAAACCCATTTCATGAAGCTCCCAACGAACAGTTCTTGTGCTGACGTTGCTTCTAGAGGCAGTTTGGAACTCGGTAGCGAGTGTTGCAACCGAGTACAGGCGATTTTAACGCGCTACATGCTTCAGCACTTGGCAATCCCGTTCTGTGAGCTTGTGGGGCCTACCACTTTGCGGCTGAGCCGTTGTTGCTCCTAGACGTTTCCACTTGACAATAACAGCACTTACAGTTGACATCACGCTTTTGACTGCTCTGGATCTTTAAATAATGAATCATCTCTAACATCTAGAATCAGAAACACGATTGTTATGCAACAAAAGTCACAAGGAATTTCTCGTGGCGTTGTATATAGAAGCATCTACATCAGCCACCCCCCCCACACATAAACAATCAACTAAGGTAATTGTGAAAGGTGTGTTGAAGTCATCCCAACTTTACCTGGTGCTGGAGGTTCTTGCAGGCAACACAGCTGCTGCTGTTGTGGGGCTCAGAGCAGCCTCCCAGACACTGTTCATGGCAACATTGGTGGTCTCTGGTACAGGCCCGGTGCTTACAGCTGGTGGGACACACTGTAGGAGGGGGAGGGTTTAGTAATAGGATATTTGGTCATTATAATAGTATTTGGTATATGTGTTTGACCCAGGTCAGTCAGTACTTGGTATGTATGTTTGACCCAGGTCAGTCAGTATTTGGTATATGTGTTTGACCCAGGTCAGTCAGTATTTGGTATGTGTGTTTGACCCAGGTCAGTCAGTATTTGGTATGTATGTTTGACCCAGGTAAGTCAGTATTTGGTATGTATGTTTGACCCAGGTCAGTCAGTATTTGGTATGTATGTTTGACCCAGGTCAGTCAGTATTTGGTATGTATGTTTGACCCAGGTCAGTCAGTATTTGGTATGTATGTTTGACCCAGGTCAGTCAGTATTTGGTATGTATGTTTGACCCAGGTCAGTCAGTATTTGGTATGTATGTTTGACCCAGGTCAGTCAGTATTTGGTATGTATGTTTGACCCAGGTCAGTCAGTATTTGGTATATGTGCTTGACCCAGGTCAGTCAGTATTTGGTATGTGTGTTTGACCCAGGTCAGTCAGTATTTGGTATGTATGTTTGACCCAGGTCAGTCAGTATTTGGTATATGTGTTTGACCCAGGTCAGTCAGTATTTGGTATATGTGTTTGACCCAGGTCAGTCAGTATTTGGTATATGTGTTTGACCCAGGTCAGTCAGTATTTGGTATGTATGTTTGACCCAGGTCAGTCAGTATTTGGTATGTGTGTTTGACCCAGGTCAGTCAGTATTTGGTATGTATGTTTGACCCAGGTCAGTCAGTATTTGGTATGTATGTTTGACCCAGGTCAGTCAGTACTTGGTATGTATGTTTGACCCAGGTCAGTCAGTATTTGGTATGTATGTTTGACTCAGGTCAGTCAGTATTTGGTACATGTGTTTGACCCAGGTCAGTCAGTATTTGGTATGTATGTTTGACCCAGGTCAGTCAGTATTTGGTATGTATGTTTGACCCAGGTCAGTCAGTATTTGGTATGTATGTTTGACCCAGGTCAGTCAGTATTTGGTATGTATGTTTGACCCAGGTCAGTCAGTATTTGGTATGTATGTTTGACCCAGGTCAGTCAGTATTTGGTATGTATGTTTGACCCAGGTCAGTCAGTATTTGGTATGTATGTTTGACCCAGGTCAGTCAGTATTTGGTATATGTGTTTGACCCAGGTCAGTCAGAATTTGGTATGTATGTTTGACCCAGGTTTGCTCTGAAATCACTAACAAGGTGACCCAGGCAACACACACACACACACACACACACACACACACACTTCATCTATTGCCGATCTGGCAAGAATTACACTGCGCAAGAGCGCTCACACACACACGCTAGTGTTGTCACGATACCAGAACTTTGACTTGGATACCGATAACAGGTTTAGTATCACGCTACTCGATATCAAAACAAAACCACAGCAGAAAAAGAAGGTGTATTAGCCAAAGGCACAGAACGGTCCTTAGACCAGACAGTGTCAACACCTTTTGTTTGCCAAGAATGTGACGAATACAATTTGATTTGATCAACTCCACTACTGCTCTGCTGAATCTTTTGAGTTCAACAGCATAAAATTATTTAAAAAAAATGTTACGTCCATTTTTCAGACAACCATGTGTGTATTAATAAATCAATTATACAATCAATTTGACTTTTTTCTTTTTAGCAATCTAACTACATAACATAATGGTAATCATTTATTTGAATGGTAAATCTCTCATCTATTGATAAACTGGGTAAACCAAGAAGTAGCCTAGACCTATTCACAATACAGGCTAACGTACATGCAATAGGAGAGTGTCTATGCATTGAGTTACTGAGCTTGTTTTGGCTGATTTCATGGAGCTACAGATTAAAAACAATCTGTTCCCCTTCCATTTGGGACTTATTTTATTGTACTGATCAACAACATTTGCATAGAAGTAACTTATTTTATAAAAGTGCACGCTGTCTCTTTAACCAGTAATGATGTCATTCTCAAGGCAAGAAGGGGGCGGCCCCTCGGAGCCCTATTTACACACAGTCAGTTCACTGGAGGCAACAGATAGTCTTTGGGAGAGACGCGTGAGAGAGACCGACTAAGTGAATTAATAAACCTGGGTAATGAATTTGTTAGCTTCAGCTAGCAAGGAATGTTAGCCTACAAAGCTGGAAGCTATCGGTATCTTCTTGCATTGTAAGGTCTATAAGCCTGTATGGACATTGTTTTGCGAACAGTAAATAACAGTTTCAACATTTCTACATGCCGTGTTGCATTATTCAAATGTGTTAACTTCAGTGCAGGCTCAGTGGAGAGCTAACATGATGCAGCCCAGACTCCCAGTACAGGCTCAGTGGAGAGCTAACATGATGTAGCCCAGACTCCCAGTGCAGGCTCAGTGGAGAGCTAACATGATGCAGCCCAGACTCCCAGTACAGGCTCAGTGGAGAGCTAACATGATGCAGCCCAGACTCCCAGTACAGGCTCAGTGGAGAGCTAACATGATGTAGCCCAGACTCCCAGTGCAGGCTCAGTGGAGAGCTAACATGATGCAGCCCAGACTCCCAGTACAGGCTCAGTGGAGAGCTAACATGATGCAGCCCAGACTCCCAGTGCAGGCTCAGTGGAGGAGGCACGGTGCGCTCAAGCTATAAGGGGGACATCGGCTGGGCTGTTCCTTGAGACACATTTGACAGAAGTACCGAAAGTAACAACAATTCTAAAACCGAATGTATTTTCCATGTTCTAGTATTGAAAAAGTACCTACATTTCGGTATACCGTGCAGCACTCACACATACACATGGTAACGGTCATTGCCATTGCTGAGTTTCAAAGCCAGTTGGTACTGGCAGTGTGTGTGTGTCAGCGGGAGAGAGGTAAACACCTTGCTGACTGCCTGTCCTGCAGGATTAAATCATCTCAGGTAGCTCCGGAGCCAGATTAGATTAGGATTGGTCAACAGCCTAACGAGGGGCTCAGGCCACAGGTCAGGTCACATGAACTGAAAGGGTGTTTATGTGTGTGTTCTACATTAAGGACTGACTGAAGAAGCAACCGCAAACACACAAACACAGACAAATATATCATCGCAGGTCAACAACCATTACAATGTAGAGCAAAACAACACCACAGAAAAGGGGCTCTGACTGACACCACATTATATTATACTGACTGACACCGCATGATACTGACTGACACCGCATGATACTGACTGACACCGCAGGATACTGACTGACACCGCAGGATACTGACTGACACCGCATTATATTATACTGACTGACACCGCATTATACTATACTGACTGACACCGCATTATATTATACTGACTGACACCGCATTATACTGACTGACACCGCATTATATTATACTGACTGACACTGCATTATATTATACTGACTGACACGGCATTATATTATACTGACTGACACTGCATTATACTGACTGACACCGCATTATATTATACTGACTGACACCGCATTATATTATACTGACTGACACCGCATTATACTGACTGACACTGCATTATATTATACTGACTGACACTGCATTATACTGACTGACACCGCATTATATTATACTGACTGACACCGCATTATACTGACTGACACTGCATTATATTATACTGACTGACACTGCATTATATTATACTGACTGACACCGCATTATATTATACTGACTGACACTGCATTATATTATACTGACTGACACTGCATTATATTATACTGACTGACACTGCATTATACTGACTGACACCGCATTATATTATACTGACTGACACTGCATTATATTATACTGACTGACACTGCATTATATTATACTGACTGACACCGCATTATACTGACTGACACTGCATTATATTATACTGACTGACACCGCATTATATTATACTGACTGACACCGCATTATACTGACTGACACTGCATTATATTATACTGACTGACACCGCATTATATTATACTGACTGACACCGCATTATATTATACTGACTGACACTGCATTATACTGACTGACACCGCATTATACTATACTGACTGACACCGCATTATATTATACTGACTGACACTGCATTATATTATACTGACTGACACTGCATTATATTATACTGACTGACACTGCATTATATTATACTGACTGACACTGCATTATATTATACTGACTGACACTGCATTATATTATACTGACTGACACCGCATTATATTATACTGACTGACACTGCATTATATTATACTGACTGACACGGCATTATATTATACTGACTGACACCGCATTATATTATACTGACTGACACTGCATTATATTATACTGACTGACACCGCATTATATTATACTGACTGACACCGCATTATACTATACTGACTGACACCGCATTATATTATACTGACTGACACTGCATTATATTATACTGACTGACACCGCATTATACTGACTGACACTGCATTATATTATACTGACTGACACCGCATTATATTATACTGACTGACACCACATTATATTATACTGACTGACACCGCATTATATTATACTGACTGACACCGCATTATATTATACTGACTGACACTGCATTATACTGACTGACACCGCATTATATTATACTGACTGACACCGCATTATACTATACTGACTGACACCGCATTATATTATACTGACTGACACCGCATTATATTATACTGACTGACACTGCATTATATTATACTGACTGACACCGCATTATACTGACTGACACTGCATTATATTATACTGACTGACACCGCATTATATTATACTGACTGACACTGCATTATATTATACTGACTGACACCGCATTATATTATACTGACTGACACTGCATTATATTATACTGACTGACACCGCATTATACTGACTGACACTGCATTATATTATACTGACTGACACTGCATTATATTATACTGACTGACACCGCATTATATTATACTGACTGACACTGCATTATATTATACTGACTGACACTGCATTATATTATACTGACTGACACCGCATTATATACTGACTGACACTGCATTATACTGACACTGACTGACACACTGCATTATATTATACTGACTGACACCGCATTATATTATACTACTGCATTATATTATACTGACTGACACCGCATTATACTGACTGACACTGCATTATATTATACTGACGCATTATATTATACTGACTGACACCGCATTATATTATACTGACTGACACCGCATTATATTATACTGACTGACACCGCATTATACTGACTGACACCGCATTATACTATACTGACTGACACTGCATTATATTATACTGACTGACACCGCATTATACTGACTGACACTGCATTATATTATACTGACTGACACCGCATTATATTATACTGACTGACACCACATTATACTGACTGACACCGCATTATATTATACTGACTGACACCGCATTATACTGACTGACACCGCATTATATTATACTGACTGACACCGCATTACATTATACTGACTGACACCGCATTACATTATACTGACTGACACTGCATTATATTATACTGACTGACACCGCATTATATTATACTGACTGACACTGCATTATATTATACTGACTGACACCGCATTATATTATACTGACTGACACCGCATTATATTATACTGACTGACACGGCATTATATTATACTGACTGACACCGCATTATATTATACTGACTGACACTGCATTATATTATACTGACTGACACTGACTGACACAGCATTATATTATACTGACTGACACCGCATTATACTGACTATACTATACTGACTGACTGACCTGCATTATATTATACTGACTGACACCGCATTATACTGACTGACATATTATACTGACTGACACTGCATTATATTATACTGACTGACTGACACTGACGCATTATATTATACTGACTGACACCGCACTGACTGCATTATACTGACTGACACCGCATTATATTATATTGACACCGCATTACATTATACTGACTGACACCGCATTACATTATACTGACTGACACTGCATTATATTATACTGACTGACACCGCATTATATTATACTGACTGACACCGCATTATATTATACTGACTGACACCGCATTATACTGACTGACACCGCATTATACTGACTGACACCGCATTATACTATACTGACTGACACACTGCATTATATTATACTACTGACACCGCATTATACTGACTGACACTGCATTATATTATACTGACTGACACCGCATTATATTATACTGACTGACACCGCATTATATTATACTGCATTATGACTTACTACTGACTGACACTGCATTATATTATACTGACTGACACCGCATTATATTATACTGACTGACACTGCATTATATTATACTGACTGACACCGCATTATATTATACTGACTGACACCGCATTATATTATACTGACTGACACTGCATTATATTATACTGACTGACACCGCATTATATTATACTGACTGACACTGACACCGCATTATATTATACTGACTGACACTGACTGCATTATACTGCATTATATTATACTGACTGACACTGCATTATATTATACTGACTGACACCGCATTATATTATACTGACTGACACTGCATTATATTATACTGCATTATATTATACTGACTGACACCGCATTATATTATACTGACTGACACACTGCATTATATTATACTGACTGACACACTGCATTATATTATACTGACTGACTGACACTGCATTATATTATACACTGCATTATATTATACTGACTGACACCGCATTATATTATACTGACTGACACCGCATTATATTATACTGACTGACACCGCATTATACTGACACTGACTGACCGCATTATATTATACTGACTGACACCGCATTATATTATACTGACTGACACCGCATTACATTATACTGACTGACACTGCATTATATTATACTGACTGACACCGCATTATATTATACTGACTGACACTGCATTATATTATACTGACTGACACTGCATTATATTATACTGACTGACACCGCATTATATTATACTGACTGACACTGCATTATATTATACTGACTGACACGGCATTATATTATACTGACTGACACCGCATTATACTATACTGACTGACACCGCATTATATTATACTGACTGACACTGCATTATATTATACTGACTGACACCGCATTATACTGCATTATATTATACTGACTGACACAGCATTATATACTATACTGACTGACACCGCATTATATTATACTGACTGACACTGCATTATATTATATACTGACTGACTGACCACATTATATTATACTGACTGACACCGCATTATATTATACTGACTGACACCGCATTATATTATACTGACTGACACTGCATTATACTGACTGACACCGCATTATATTATACTGACTGACACCGCATTATACTATACTGACTGACACCGCATTATATTATACTGACTGACACCGCATTATATTATACTGACTGACACTGCATTATATTATACTGACTGACACCGCATTATACTGACTGACACTGCATTATATTATACTGACTGACACCGCATTATATTATACTGACTGACACTGCATTATATTATACTGACTGACACCGCATTATATTATACTGACTGACACTGCATTATATTATACTGACTGACACCGCATTATACTGACTGACACTGCATTATATTATACTGACTGACACTGCATTATATTATACTGACTGACACCGCATTATATTATACTGACTGACACTGCATTATATTATACTGACTGACACCGCATTATACTGACTGACACTGCATTATATTATACTGACTGACACCGCATTATATTATACTGACTGACACCACATTATATTATACTGACTGACACCGCATTATATTATACTGACTGACACCGCATTATATTATACTGACTGACACCGCATTATACTATACTGACTGACACTGCATTATATTATACTGACTGACACCGCATTATACTGACTGACACTGCATTATATTATACTGACTGACACCGCATTATATTATACTGACTGACACCACATTATACTGACTGACACCGCATTATATTATACTGACTGACACCGCATTATACTGACTGACACCGCATTATATTATACTGACTGACACCGCATTACATTATACTGACTGACACCGCATTACATTATACTGACTGACACTGCATTATATTATACTGACTGACACCGCATTATATTATACTGACTGACACCGCATTATATTATACTGACTGACACCGCATTATACTGACTGACACCGCATTATACTGACTGACACCGCATTATACTGACTGACACTGCATTATATTATACTGACTGACACTGCATTATATTATACTGACTGACACCGCATTATACTGACTGACACTGCATTATATTATACTGACTGACACCGCATTATATTATACTGACTGACACCGCATTATATTATACTGACTGACACCGCATTATACTGACTGACACTGCATTATATTATACTGACTGACACCGCATTATATCATACTGACTGACACTGCATTATATTATACTGACTGACACTGCATTATATTATACTGACTGACACCGCATTATATTATACTGACTGACACCGCATTATATTATACTGACTGACACCGCATTATACTGACTGACACCGCATTATACTGACTGACACTGCATTATATTATACTGACTGACACTGCATTATATTATACTGACTGACACTGCATTATATTATACTGACTGACACCGCATTATATTATACTGACTGACACTGCATTATATTATACTGACTGACACTGCATTATACTGACTGACACTGCATTATATTATACTGACTGACACTGCATTATATTATACTGACTGACACCGCATTATATTATACTGACTGACACCACATTATACTGACTGACACCGCATTATATTATACTGACTGACACCGCATTATACTGACTGACACCGCATTATATTATACTGACTGACACCGCATTATATCATACTGACTGACACTGCATTATATTATACTGACTGACACTGCATTATATTATACTGACTGACACCGCATTATATTATACTGACTGACACCGCATTATATTATACTGACTGACACCGCATTATACTGACTGACACCGCATTATACTGACTGACACTGCATTATATTATACTGACTGACACTGCATTATATTATACTGACTGACACTGCATTATATTATACTGACTGACACCGCATTATATTATACTGACTGACACTGCATTATACTGACTGACACTGCATTATATTATACTGACTGACACTGCATTATATTATACTGACTGACACCGCATTATATTATACTGACTGACACCACATTATACTGACTGACACCGCATTATATTATACTGACTGACACCGCATTATACTGACTGACACCGCATTATATTATACTGACTGACACCGCATTACATTATACTGACTGACACTGCATTATATTATACTGACTGACACTGCATTATATTATACTGACTGACACTGCATTATATTATACTGACTGACACTGCATTATATTATACTGACTGACACCGCATTATATTATACTGACTGACACCGCATTATATTATACTGACTGACACCGCATTATATTATACTGACTGACACCGCATTATATTATACTGACTGACACCGCATTATACTGACTGACACCGCATTATACTGACTGACACTGCATTATATTATACTGACTGACACTGCATTATATTATACTGACTGACACTGCATTATATTATACTGACTGACACTGCATTATATTATACTGACTGACACTGCATTATATTATACTGACTGACACCGCATTATATTATACTGACTGACACTGCATTATATTATATTATACTGACTGACACCGCATTATATTATACTGACTGACACCGCATTATACTGACTGACACCGCATTATATTATACTGACTGACACCGCATTATACTGACTGACACTGCATTATATTATACTGACTGACACCGCATTATACTGACTGACACTGCATTATATTATACTGACTGACACTGCATTATATTATACTGACTGACACTGCATTATATTATACTGACTGACACTGCATTATATTATACTGACTGACACCGCATTATATTATACTGACTGACACTGCATTATATTATACTGACTGACACCGCATTATACTGACTGACACCGCATTATATTATACTGACTGACACCGCATTATATTATACTGACTGACACCGCATTATATTATACTGACTGACACCGCATTATACTGACTGACACCGCATTATATTATACTGACTGACACCGCATTATACTGACTGACACTGCATTATATTATACTGACTGACACCGCATTATACTGACTGACACTGCATTATATTATACTGACTGACACTGCATTATATTATACTGACTGACACTGCATTATATTATACTGACTGACACTGCATTATATTATACTGACTGACACCGCATTATATTATACTGACTGACACTGCATTATATTATACTGACTGACACCGCATTATACTGACTGACACTGCATTATATTATACTGACTGACACCGCATTATATCATACTGACTGACACTGCATTATATTATACTGACTGACACTGCATTATATTATACTGACTGACACCGCATTATATTATACTGACTGACACTGCATTATATTATACTGACTGACACTGCATTATATTATACTGACTGACACCGCATTATATTATACTGACTGACACTGCATTATATTATACTGACTGACACTGCATTATATTATACTGACTGACACTGCATTATATTATACTGACTGACACTGCATTATATTATACTGACTGACACTGCATTATATTATACTGACTGACACCGCATTATATTATACTGACTGACACCGCATTATATTATACTGACTGACACTGCATTATATTATACTGACTGACACTGCATTATATTATACTGACTGACACTGCATTATATTATACTGACTGACACTGCATTATATTATACTGACTGACACCGCATTATACTGACTGACACCGCATTATATTATACTGACTGACACCGCATTATATTATACTGACTGACACCGCATTATATTATACTGACTGACACCGCATTATACTGACTGACACCGCATTATATTATACTGACTGACACCGCATTATACTGACTGACACTGCATTATATTATACTGACTGACACCGCATTATACTGACTGACACTGCATTATATTATACTGATTGACACTGCATTATATTATACTGACTGACACTGCATTATATTATACTGACTGACACTGCATTATATTATACTGACTGACACCGCATTATATTATACTGACTGACACTGCATTATATTATACTGACTGACACCGCATTATACTGACTGACACTGCATTATATTATACTGACTGACACTGCATTATATTATACTGACTGACACTGCATTATATTATACTGACTGACACTGCATTATATTATACTGACTGACACCGCATTATATTATACTGACTGACACCGCATTATATTATACTGACTGACACTGCATTATATTATACTGACTGACACTGCATTATATTATACTGACTGACACCGCATTATATTATACTGACTGACACCGCATTATATTATACTGACTGACACTGCATTATATTATACTGACTGACACCGCATTATATTATACTGACTGACACCGCATTATATTATACTGACTGACACTGCATTATATTATACTGACTGACACTGCATTATATTATACTGACTGACACCGCATTATATTATACTGACTGACAATGCATTATATCATACTGACTGACACTGCATTATATTATACTGACTGACACTGCATTATATTATACTGACTGACACTGCATTATATTATACTGACTGACACCGCATTATATTATACTGACTGACACTGCATTATATTATACTGACTGACACTGCATTATATTATACTGACTGACACTGCATTATATTATACTGACTGACACCGCATTATATTATACTGACTGACACCGCATTGATGACATGATGCAGCCCAGACTCCCAGTACAGGCTCAGTGGAGAGCTAACATGATGCAGCCCAGACTCCCAGTACAGGCTCAGTGGAGAGCTAACATGATGCAGCCCAGACTCCCAGTGCAGGCTCAGTGGAGGAGGCACGGTGCGCTCAAGCTATAAGGGGGACATCGGCTGGGCTGTTCCTTGAGACACATTTGACAGAAGTACCGAAAGTAACAACAATTCTAAAACCGAATGTATTTTCCATGTTCTAGTATTGAAAAAGTACCTACATTTCGGTATACCGTGCAGCACTCACACATACACATGGTAACGGTCATTGCCATTGCTGAGTTTCAAAGCCAGTTGGTACTGGCAGTGTGTGTGTGTCAGCGGGAGAGAGGTAAACACCTTGCTGACTGCCTGTCCTGCAGGATTAAATCATCTCAGGTAGCTCCGGAGCCAGATTAGATTAGGATTGATCAACAGCCTAACGAGGGGCTCAGGCCACAGGTCAGGTCACATGAACTGAAAGGGTGTTTATGTGTGTGTTCTACATTAAGGACTGACTGAAGAAGCAACCGCAAACACACAAACACAGACAAATATATCATCGCAGGTCAACAACCATTACAATGTAGAGCAAAACAACACCACAGAAAAGGGGCTCTGACTGACACCACATTATATTATACTGACTGACACCGCATGATACTGACTGACACCGCATGATACTGACTGACACCGCAGGATACTGACTGACACCGCAGGATACTGACTGACACCGCATTATATTATACTGACTGACACCGCATTATACTGACTGACACCGCATTATATTATACTGACTGACACCGCATTATACTATACTGACTGACACCGCATTATATTATACTGACTGACACCGCATTATATTATACTGACTGACACGGCATTATATTATACTGACTGACACTGCATTATATTATACTGACTGACACTGCATTATACTGACTGACACCGCATTATATTATACTGACTGACACTGCATTATATTATACTGACTGACACTGCATTATACTGACTGACACCGCATTATATTATACTGACTGACACTGCATTATATTATACTGACTGACACGGCATTATATTATACTGACTGACACTGCATTATACTGACTGACACCGCATTATATTATACTGACTGACACCGCATTATATTATACTGACTGACACTGCATTATATTATACTGACTGACACCGCATTATATTATACTGACTGACACTGCATTATATTATACTGACTGACACCGCATTATATTATACTGACTGACACTGCATTATATTATACTGACTGACACCGCATTATACTGACTGACACTGCATTATATTATACTGACTGACACTGCATTATATTATACTGACTGACACCGCATTATATTATACTGACTGACACCACATTATATTATACTGACTGACACCGCATTATATTATACTGACTGACACTGCATTATATTATACTGACTGACACTGCATTATATTATACTGACTGACACCGCATTATATTATACTGACTGACACTGCATTATATTATACTGACTGACACTGCATTATATTATACTGACTGACACTGCATTATATTATACTGACTGACACCGCATTATATTATACTGACTGACACTGCATTATATTATATTATACTGACTGACACCGCATTATATTATACTGACTGACACTGCATTATATTATACTGACTGACACCGCATTATACTGACTGACACTGCATTATATTATACTGACTGACACCGCATTATATTATACTGACTGACACCACATTATATTATACTGACTGACACCGCATTATATTATACTGACTGACACTGCATTATACTGACTGACACCGCATTATATTATACTGACTGACACCGCATTATATTATACTGACTGACACTGCATTATATTATACTGACTGACACCGCAGGATACTGACTGACACTGCATTATATTATACTGACTGACACCGCATTATATTATACTGACTGACACTGCATTATATTATACTGACTGACACCGCATTATATTATACTGACTGACACCGCATTATATTATACTGACTGACACCGCATTATATTATACTGACTGACACTGCATTATATTATACTGACTGACACTGCATTATATTATACTGACTGACACCGCATTATACTGACTGACACTGCATTATACTGACTGACACTTATACTTATACTGACTGACACCGCATTATACTGACTGACACTGCATTATACTGACTGACACTGCATTATATTATACTGACTGACACCGCATTATATTATACTGACTGACACCGCATTATACTGACTGACACCGCATTATACTATACTGACTGACACTGCATTATATTATACTGACTGACACCGCATTATACTGACTGACACCGCATTATACTGACTGACACTGCATTATATTATACTGACTGACACTGCATTATACTGACTGACACTGCATTATACTGACTGACACTGCATTATATTATACTGACTGACACTGCATTATATTATACTGACTGACACCGCATTATATTATACTGACTGACACTGCATTATATTATACTGACTGACACTGCATTATATTATACTGACTGACACTGCATTATATTATACTGACTGACACTGCATTATATTATACTGACTGACACCGCATTATATTATACTGACTGACACCGCATTATATTATACTGACTGACACCGCATTATACTGACTGACACCGCATTATACTGACTGACACTGCATTATATTATACTGACTGACACTGCATTATATTATACTGACTGACACTGCATTATATTATACTGACTGACACTGCATTATATTATACTGACTGACACCGCATTATATTATACTGACTGACACCGCATTATATTATACTGACTGACACCGCATTATATTATACTGACTGACACCGCATTATATTATACTGACTGACACCGCATTATATTATACTGACTGACACCGCATTATATTATACTGACTGACACCGCATTATATTATACTGACTGACACCGCATTATATTATACTGACTGACACCGCATTATATTATACTGACTGACACCGCATTATATTATACTGACTGACACCGCATTATACTGACTGACACTGCATTATATTATACTGACTGACACCGCATTATACTGACTGACACTGCATTATATTATACTGACTGACACTGCATTATATTATACTGACTGACACTGCATTATATTATACTGACTGACACCGCATTATATTATACTGACTGACAATGCATTATATCATACTGACTGACACTGCATTATATTATACTGACTGACACTGCATTATATTATACTGACTGCCACTGCATTATACTGACTGACTGACACGGCATTATATTATACTGACTGACACTGCATTATATTATACTGACTGACACTGCATTATATTATACTGACTGACACTGCATTATATTATACTGACTGACACTGCATTATATTATACTGACTGACACTGCATTGCATTATACTGACTGACACGGCATTATATTATACTGACTGACACCGCATTATACTGACTGACACTGCATTATATTATACTGACTGACACTGCATTATATTATACTGACTGACACCGCATTATACTGACTGACACCGCATTATATTGACTGACACTGCATTATATTATTCTGACTGACACTGTATTATATTATACTGACTGACACCGCATTATACTGACTGACTGACACTGCATTATACTGACTGACACTGCATTATATTATACTGACTGACACTGCATTATATTATACTGACTGACACCGCATTATACTGACTGACACTGTGAATCGTGTGTGGTTGTCTGAACTCCCTTACCAGTGATATGCAATATCTGTGTCAACTCCCACTCCCAACATTACTCTGGTGTGTGTGTCTCTCTACTGGGATTCATTAGCGTCACAGCAGTCATGTGACATGGGGTCAGCCCTCTACAAGTACAACATGGACCTCTGTCCTTCCTTTCTGACTGAGTGTGTGTGTAAGAGGGGGTGGGTGGTACAAGGAGCTAATTACAGATCACTTAACAGTATCAAATGAGGGGATTAGATACAATGTTTCTGAATGAGTAGCTAACATTGATGAAATCCTCTTGTCAGTATTTTCTCTGAATATTGGGTGTTGAATACTCTCTGCCTGTCCCCCTCCACTTCGGTCTCTCTCAGCCGCACTATACACACTCCCTCCCCCATCCCTAAACACACACAAAAGTCACTTGCATTGCCTGCAGCCCTTCACACACACACACCGCACAGATTCCTGATCCAGTACAGACTCCATGCCATCGCACAGCGGCAGCTGCAGATCCACCCTCAGCTTTAACCAATGTGTTGCCTGGTAGGGGGAGCTGGCCTCTCTCTCTCTTTAACCAATGTGTTGCCTGGTAGGGGGAGCTGGCCTCTCTCTCTCTTTATTCAATGTGTTGCCTGGTAGGGGGAGCTGGCCTCTCTCTCTCTTTAACCAATGTGTTGCCTGGTAGGGGGAGCTGGCCTCTCTCTCTCTTTAACCAATGTGTTGCCTGATAGGGGGAGCTGGCCTCTCTCTTTAACCAATGTGTTGACTGGTAGGGGGAGCTGGCCTCTCTCTCTTTAACCAATGTGTTGCCTGGTGGGGGAAGCTGGCCTCGCTCTCTTTATTCAATGTGTTGCCTGGTAGGGGGAGCTGGCCTCTCTCTCTCTTTAACCAATGTGTTGCCTGGTAGGGGGAGCTGGCCTCTCTCTCTCTTTAACCAATGTGTTGGCTGGTAAGGGGAGCTGGCCTCTCTCTTTAACCAATGTGTTGACTGGTAGGGGGAGCTGGCCTCTCTCTCTCTTTAACCAATGTGTTGCCTGGTAGGGGGAGCTGGCCTCTCTCTCTCTCTTTAACCAATGTGTTGCCTGGTAGGGGGAGCTGGCCTCTCTCTAACCAATGTGTTGACTGGTAAGGGGAGCTGGCCTCTCTCTCTTTAACCAATGTGTTGCCTGGTAAGGGGAGCTGGCCTCTCTCTTTAACCAATGTGTTGACTGGTAGGGGGAGCTGGCATCTCTCTCTTTAACCAATGTGTTGCCTGGTAGGGGGAGCTGGCCTCTCTCTCTTTACCAATGTGTTGCCTGGTGGGGGAAGCTGGCCTCTCTCTCTTTAACCAATGTGTTGCCTGGTGGGGGAAGCTGGCCTCGCTCTCTTTAACCAATGTGTTGACTAGTAGGGGGAGCTGGCCTCTCTCTAACCAATGTGTTGACTAGTAGGGGGAGCTGGCCTCTCTCTCTTTAACCAATGAGTTGCCTGGTGGGGGAAGCTGGCCTCTCTCTCTTTAACCAATGTGTTGCCTGGTGGGGGAAGCTGGCCTCGCTCTCTTTAACCAATGTGTTGACTAGTAGGGGGAGCTGTCCTCTCTCTAACCAATGTGTTGACTAGTAGGGGGAGCTGGCCTCTCTCTCTTTAACCAATGTGGTGGTGGCTGGTAGGGGGAGCTGGCCTCTCTCTCTTTAACCAATGTGTTGACTGGTAGGGGGAGCTGGCCTCTCTCTCTTTAACCAATGTGTTGCCTGGTGGGGGAAGCTGGCCTCGCTCTCTTTAACCAATGTGTTGACTAGTAGGGGGAGCTGGCCTCTCTCTAACCAATGTGTTGACTAGTAGGGGGAGCTGGCCTCTCTCTCTTTAACCAATGTGTTGCCTGGTGGGGGAAGCTGGCCTCGCTCTCTTTAACCAATGTGTTGCCTGGTAGGGGGAGCTGGCCTCTCTCTCTTTAACCAATGTGTTGCCTGGTGGGGGAAGCTGGCCTCGCTCTCTTTAAACAATGTGTTGACTAGTAGGGGGAGCTGGCCTCTCTCTAACCAATGTGTTGACTAGTAGGGGGAGCTGGCCTCTCTCTCTTTAACCAATGTGGTGGTGGCTGGTAGGGGGAGCTGGCCTCTCCCTCTTTAACCAATGTGGTGGTGGCTGGTAGGGGGAGCTGGCCTCTCCCTCTTTAACCAATGTGTTGACTAGTAGGGGGAGCTGGCCGCTCGCTCTTTAACCAATGTGTTGACTGGTAGGGGGAGCTGGCCTCTCTCTCTTTAACCAATGTGTTGGTGGCTGGTAGGGGGAGCTGGCCTCTCCCTCTTTAACCAATGTGGTGGTGGCTGGTAGAGGGAGCTGGCCTCTCTCTCTTTAACCAATGTGTTGGCTGGTAGGATGAGCTGGCCTCTTTCTCTTTAACCAATGTGGTGGTGGCTGGTAGGGGGAGCTGGCCTCTCTCTCTTTAACCAATGTGGTAGCTTGTAGGGGGAGCTGGCCTCTCTCTCTTTAACCAATGTGGTGGCTGGTAGGGGGAGCTGGTCTCTCTCTCTTTAACCAATGTGGTGGCTGGTAGGGGGAGCTGGCCTCTCTCTCTTTAACCAATGTGGTGGCTGGTAGGATGAGCTGGCCTCTCTCTCTTTAACCAATGTGTTGGCTGGTAGGGGGAGCTGGCCTCTCTCTCTTTAGCCAATGTGGTGGCTGGTAGGGGGAGCTGGCCTCTCTCTCTTTAACCAATGTGGTGGCTGGTAAGGGGAGCTGGCCTCTCTCTCTTTAACCAATGTGGTGGCTGGTAGGGGGAGCTGGCCTCTCTCTCTTTAACCAATGTGTTGGCTGGTAGGGGGAGCTGGCCTCTCTCTCTTTAACCAATGTGGTGGCTGGTAGGGGGAGCTGGCCTCTCTCTCTTTAACCAATGTGTTGGCTGGTAGGGGGAGCTGGCCTCTCTCTCTTTAACCAATGTGGTGGCTGGTAGGGGGAGCTGGCCTCTTTCTCTTTAACCAATGTGGTGGCTGGTAGGGGGAGCTGGCCTCTCTCTCTTTAACCAATGTGGTGGCTGGTAGGGGGAGCTGGCCTCTCTCTCTTTAACCAATGTGGTGGCTGGTAGGGGGAGCTGGCCTCTCTCCACTGAGTTAACCCTTTAAGTGCTAGAGACGCTGAATGACAACATGCATGAAAAGTAAACCAGAACCACATAGAAACAGGCAAACGCTGCACTTTGGTGCACGTACACAAACAAATTCATCCATGTACAACACACACACACCCACTATCTCTGCCAGTGTGGCAGTGAGGAATCGTCCTGAGGAGAAACCCTGGCTGTGTCCCAAATGACAACCTATTGCCTGTAAAATGCACTGCTTCTGACCAGGGCCCATACAGCGGTTTGAGCCAGTCACGTATGTTTGTTTACAAAGAAGCAAAATGGGAGCTTTGTGAGTTGAGTCACTTCTGCATTGCAAGGAGTGATTTAAAAATATATATATTTGTTTTATTTAACCTTTATTTAAGTAGGCAAGTTCACAGCTATATACCTTATAACTATTAAATTAACTACCTATGATGTAGAAAATAAATGTTTTCCAGTTGGGTTTTGCTAACTTGCTAATATTAACTAAGTGGCTAATGTTAGCTAAGTGGCTAATGTTAGCTTGCAAGATCAAGCTTATTTTATTATTTTGTTATATTATTTAACCTTTATTAAACTAGGCAAGTCAGTTAAGAACAAATTTGTTTTTAAAATGACGGCCTACCCCGGCCAAAACCTAACTAGGACGACGCTGGGCCAATCGTGCGCCGCCCTATGGGACTCCCATAGGGTCTCACGACCGGTTGTGATACAGCCTGCAATCGAACCAGGGTCTGTAGTGACGCTTCTAGCACTGAGATGCAGTGCCACTCTTGGTAACAGCAGCAGAGACAATCCCCTCCAGGATTAAGATCCCCGCTGCCTAATATTTGTCTTGTGCGTGCAGCAAACTGCGTTGAGATAATAATGTAAGGAAACAGCAGGGAGCAGGTCTCGAACCCTCGACCCTCTAGCCCCAAGTCCAGCGCGCTATTGACTGTGCCGCAAAAGCATGCTCGAACGGTAGAGTCGATTTCCGCGCTTATAAACCCAGGGTCAATTCACTAACTTTCTGAGCTGGGTTGTCTGTCCTGGTAGTAAATGTTTGCATGCACTCGTTAGCATTTAGCATCCGCTTTGAGAATTCCAGTTATCATTAGCATTATTGCTAACAACTACACAGAGTGTGGACTAGACACGAGCGCACCGCACACAACACACACAGACACTAGCCTCGAAAAACATGACCCTTGGTCAACCTCAGTGCATCACAACAAGTAAATTAAGGTTGGGTTCAGATAACCTAACCAAATTACAATGTCAACAAATCCTGCCCCATTTTACCAAGCTCCGTGTGCAAAATCACCCTGCCGTCCACTTCGCTTTTTTACGTCATTGAAAGGGGCTTCTCTGTTGTTTCATCGCCCCCAACCAACGTGTACAAAGGATCACGTCAGTTTGAACCTGAAAAGCCCTATAAGGATTGACCATGTAATGTATGGCGCATATTACAGCAGGATGCACAGCCAAACTCTATGGTTTAACGCCAATGTTAAAAACTGATGTCAAAGCTAACATGCAAACATAAAAAAACTGAAACCATATCATGACCAATACTTGGCATCTATAAGGTCTTATTTATGCATACATGTAAGCAATGACATGAGAAATATATATATTAGATACACACACAAAACTAGTCAAAAGCTTGGACATAATGTCCAAGATGGCGTAGCAGTCAGACATCTTTGTCCTGTTGTGTCCCTTGTGTATATATCTTTACATTTTCCTAAACCTCAACTTCTAAATACTCTCCTGCAACCCGCCTCACCCAATGTGGCGTGGATCTGTTTTTTTTCCTAAAGTATCTCTATTTACTTTGGATCTGGAATCCCTCAACTGAAGCTAGCCAGCTAACTACCAGCTATCAGTCAGCAAACCACTGCTAGCGGTCATCAGCTAACCTTTAGCTCGGAAAGCTCTCGCCAGTTCGAACAACGTGCCAAAAACCGGAGCATAACGGACCTATTATTGATTTTTTCCCACATATCCCCGGATTCCTACCGCAAACTCTGAACATTTTCATCTGGATCTTCGCAACTAGCTAACCGCAATCCCAAGTGACTACTCCTGGCTAGCATTTCCATCCCGGAGCAAGCACCAATTAGCCTGAAGCTAACCCGGCCAGGGCTCCTGTGCTACCACCGAAGCCCACTCCTGGGTTACAATATCCGGACCCCTTCTATTGCCGGTACGGGGCACAGAACCCCGCCAATCCTCTACGACTGGAATACCGACAATCTGGCCAACCTTTGTGACACCTGTGTTGTTGCCAGAGTCTCACTTGAATACTATGAAAAGGAAATCTTAAAGCCTCTGATAGTGACCTGAGTTACTGCCCTGATGACACAGACAGCTTCATTAACAACGACAGGTAATGTGTGTTATGTGAAATATGCAAAGTTGTATAAAAAAATAACAAAAATACCCAGCTTGATAAAACAGTAGGCTAATTCCTCAGCCAAGCAAGATACAATGAGTTGAGTCATTTTTGTTTTTGAAGTGCACTAGCAAAAAGCTTTGTTCTTTCTTCAGAAGAAAATGCAAGTTGTAACTTGGCTATTATATCACCCTGTCACAGGCCCTCCCAGTCAACACCACCTCATAAGATTGTCTGCTGCAGATATTGGAAAGATGTCCAGTTTGCAGCCGAACATGTATCATAGAGAAGACCAACAAGGGGGTCATGCTGACAGGCCCCCGCTGTGAGTATTCCTATGAATGGAACAGTCAGCCAGAGACGCAACTTTCACTGGGTACATGCCCCCCCACATACTGAAATTGTATATATATGTGACTCACCACCTGGATTCGGTCTTATGTAGCAACATTTGAAATTGTGTTTTTTTTTTTACATTGGATAAAAGTAGAGACTTAGAGCTACAAAATTGTATATTATACACTGCAGTTGAGGAACAATGGGGAAGTAATTCTGCTTTGAAAGTTGATAAACTTGTAAACTCACTTTTGGGAAA
Source organism: Oncorhynchus clarkii lewisi (assembly GCF_045791955.1). Lineage (NCBI taxonomy): Eukaryota > Metazoa > Chordata > Actinopteri > Salmoniformes > Salmonidae > Oncorhynchus > Oncorhynchus clarkii. Next base: position 41,008,241 of record NC_092174.1, read on the forward strand.
ATGGCACACTTGATAATTTTTTTACCTAGGGATAATATGAAAACAGCCTAACCAGCTCTGCTGGCAACAATTTCATTACGCTTTTTTGCAGACGTTTACTGACACCGGCCATATTCAACAATGCCACGGTGCTGGAAGCTAACCAACCAGGTTCAATGTTAGCTAGCTAACATTAGGCTCTAACTAGAAAAGTAAATGGCTCTGGGATACAAATAATAACATCAGATAGAGAGCCAGGCAGCTAACGTTAGCTAGCTAGCTAACAGTGCACTTTAGCTTAAGACATGTTGCTAGGTAAACAATGTTTAGAATCACAGCTAACGCTAGCTAGCTAGTTAACAGTACACTTTAGCTTGAAATGAAACCACTTTCTGTCAAGATTAGAAACGTGTAATATCTGAAAATGTAGCTAGCTAATGCTAGATTATTTTACCTGTATACATCATCATGCATGATGGACGGGTCTCCCTCTCAGGAATGCCATACCACGGTTGCCCTTAGCTTGAACATGTAATCCGGCGACAGGTGTTTTCTCCATCACTTTAGCTATCATACTCTAATTCCACTGATTTCAAAACTTGAAAGTGGAGACCAACACTTATGCAGCTCCACTACACAATACATTAAAAAAAGCCGCATTCGACAGGATTACCAACACAGACTGATGAGCTCAAATAGACAGAAGCCTATATGCAGACCAATCTGAACTCCTCTCTCAGCATGTCCAGACCACTTATTATCTCAGTCAATCATGGCTAGTGGGAAGGTTGCTTGTTCTGTGGCTTAACCAACAAAGCTCGTAATTTAACAATTTTATTTGTATTTACAGATGGCATTCAAGTTTGTTAGTAAGGCACATGAAAGTTCACATGTTCGAGAAGGCATTTCTGCCATTAAAAATAACGTTCAAATGGCTCTCCTGTGAAGTCGTGACTTACGACATATGTCTAGTTTCCTCAATCGGGTCACATCTGTCCTCCCCAGATTTATCATTGGAATGTGATACAAAACAAGGCAACGGTGTGCTTTAGGACCACACGGATGCCTCCGAACAGCCGGGTCGGCTGTTGAGTGTTTTTCAAAGTGGATATAATAATATATATATATATATATATATTTTTTTTTTAATCCCGCCCCACTTCTAAAACCAAAGTTGCACCCCTGCAGTCAGCAAACAGGTTCCGTTAGCAGGCCCCCCTTAATTTGGATAAAGTAGTGTAAATAAATTGGCATGTGTTTATTTTCGTTAGTCATCATGTATCTTTATATTTGTCCAACACAACTATCACACACACAGCATACAGAGATGTATTTTGAGAGGGATTTCTCCTAATGCTCCTCTTGCAGCTGGAGTTAAACATGCTTTTAGAAGCCCACTCATTGCACAACAATTCTAAATGCGATTTCGTGTTAAAAAATAATTGTTGTGCATGATTAAAAAAAGAGCTACTATTTTTATTTCCTCAACTGGTAATTGAAGAGCGCCTCCAAATTCACCATTCAACTGCAAGCAACAGGCCATCAGCGCATCATCACCACTTTATAATGTGAGCTGGAGGAAATATGCATTTGGAAATTATACTTAAATTGTTTGAAACCTGAATATTTTACTACATATTATGAGGCATGTCTAACCCTTCTTCAAAGTAGCCTATAGACAAAGTCCCACCGTAGAAACTTATAGGCAATTATTTCATAAAGACTTCATTGACGGCGGGAATTTCAAGTTGGAGATACTTACAGCCTACTGTTTCTACCGATGACATCATAACGTGTGCCTGTTTCATTTTAAAAATACAAATCTGAATGAAATTGAAGAAAATCTCAAATTCAACAAAATGCGAGAACACCAGCCTCTGCCATATGGACACATTGATCCAGGTAAGACTGTAGCACGTTAAGAGAGGGAGTGTTTGGGGATAAAAAGGGAAAGCAGCATGCACAACGGGGCAGAGTAGGAGAGAACCAAGAGCGTTATGAAGAGAGCATACTATCTGTGAGATTACATGTTGTGCCTTGGGACTGTCGGACTCCCTTGTGTACCGGACCGGATTAGCTGAGGACCCGAGTGTGAGGATGACCCTGGAAAACGAAACGTGGACTGTGAGGTGATTGGTGAATTCCCCCCGTCTTTCCCTGTGTACGAAAATCCCTAATAAAATAAACTAAAGTTCTATTTGTGCCTGATTTGTTATTGAACTTGGTGACGTGGAAACCCCACACCCTTAATCTATCTATATCTATCTATCTATCTATATATACACACACATACACACACACTGGGGCAAGAAAGTATTTAGTCAATTAGTCAGCCACCAATTGTGCAAGTTCTCCTACTTAAAAAGATGAGAGGCCTGTAATTTTCATCATAAATTGACACACCTAATTCAAGGGTTTTTATTTATTTTTACTATTTTCTACATTGTAGAATAATAGTGAAGACATCAAAACTATGAAATCATGTAGTAACCAAAGAAGTGTTAAACAAATCTAAATATATTTTAGATTCTTCAAAGAAGCCACCCTTTGCATTCTCTCAACCGGCTTCACTTGTTGGCCGTTTTTCCTTGGACTCTGCGGTACAACTCCTTCCAAACCATGTCAATTGTGTTTGACCCATTGTTCACACATGCAGAGATCATCCGTTCACCTACTCTGCGTCTCACAAAGACACGGCGGTTTGAACCAATAATCTCAAATTTGGACTCATCAGACCAACGGACAGATTTCTACCAGTCTGTCTATTGCTTGTTTCTCTTGGCCCAGGCTGTATCACAACTGGTCGTGATTGGGAGTCTTATAGGGCGGCGCACAATTGGCCCGGGGTATGCTGTCATTGTAAATAAGAATTTGTTCTTAACTGACTTGCCTAGTTAAAAAGAAAAATGTAAAAAAATAAGTCTCTTATTATTGGTGTCCTTTAGTAGTAGTTTCCTTGCAGCAATTCAACCGTGAAGGCCTGATTCACACAGTCTCCTCTGAACAGTTGATGTTGAGATGTGTCTGTTGCTTGACCTCTGAAGCAATTAACTCTAATGAACATATCCTCTGCAGCAGAGGTAACTCTGGGTCTTCCATTCCTGTGGCGGTCCTCATGAGAGCCAGTTTCATCATAGCGCTTGATTGTTTTTGTGACTGCACTTGAAGAATTGTTAAGTTCTTGACATTATCCAGATTGACTAATTTCTCTTTGCTTATTTGAGCTGATCTTGCCATAATATGGACTTGGTCTTTTTTCCAAGTAGGGCTATCTTCTGTGACCACCCCTACCTTATCACAAAACCTCCCTGGTCTTTGTGGTTGAATCTGTGTTTGAAATTCACAGCTCGACTGAGGGACCTTACAGATAATTGTATATGTGGAGTACAGAGATTAGTTAGTCATTAATTATTATTGAAGACAGAGTGACTTATGTGACTCGTTAAGCACATTTTTACTCCTGAACTTATTTAGGTTTGCCATAACAAAGGGGTTGAAAACTTGACTCATATCAATTTTTCGTGTTTTATTAATTAATCTAGAAAAACATTCCACTTCGTCATTTTGAGGTATTGTGTGTAGGCCAGTGACAACAAATCTCAATTTAATAAATGTTTTTATTAATTTGTAAACATCTAGAAAAACATCTCAATTTAATAAATGTTTTATTAATTTGTAAACATCTCAATTTAATACATGTTTTATTAATTTGTAAACATCTAGAAAAACATCTCAATTTAATACATGTTTTATTCAGGCTGTAACAACATGTGGAACAAGTCAAAGGTGGTGAATATTTCTTAAGACACTAACCTCTCTTTCTAAATTTTGAAAGGGTATTTTTCCTCTCGGTCACAAAAAAACGGTTGTTTATCCGCTAACTGCATAACGGAAAGAACATTCGCACGCAGCCTTCTGCGCATCGCTGCGCTTAAGTTTATCCACATTCTAAGCGAAACGTTCAGATCTGTTGCATGAGCCTCATTGCTTTTTAAAGTGTTTCCCCCCCCCCCCCCCCTTTTAAAGAAAATAATATTTAGCATAGACCTACTGGCTGTATGAATTTGAGATTTATCGTCCCACAACTGTGCCAGAGTCTGTTTGCAATAGGCTATTTCTTTCTCACACAGAATGACAAGCTGACCAATAGAATAGGTCAACTTTTTTTTTTACATAGGTTACTCATTTTGTTGGCTGAGGAAAAGTAAATGTGGACAGTTATTCTGACATAGGTGGTTCTTGGGAAGCTAACTTACACCATAAAAAAATGATTATAGTCACGTGATGATTATATAATCATAATTTAGGCTAATAATATAACTTAATCACTGTTCTCAAAAAAGACTGTTCATTTCAGCGCATAGTGGGGTAAAGTAAGGGTGATACCAAGTCAACTGAAATGCGTCTTTCCGCAAAAATTCCCTGTTTTAGGTCAGTTAGGATCACCACTTTATTTTAAGAATGTGTAATGTCAGAATAAAAGTAGAGTGATTTATTTCAGGTTTTATTTCTTTCATCACATTCCCAGTGGGTGAGAAGTTTACATACAGTCAATTAGTATTTGGTAGCATTGTGTTTAACTTTGGTCAAACGTTTTTGGTAGCCTTCCACAAGCTTCCCACAATAAGTTGGATTACTTTTGGCCCATTCCTCATCGCCAAACCCACTGGCTCCAGGTCATCTACAAGTCTTTGCTAGGTAAAGCCCCGCCTTATCTCAGTTCACTGGTCACCATAGCAGCACCCACCCGCAGCACGCGCTCCAGCAGGTATATTTCACTTGTCACCCCCAAAGCCAATTCCTCCTTTGGCCGCCTTTCCCTCCAGTTCTCTGCTGCCAATGACTGGAACGAACTGCAAAAATCGCTGGAGACTCATATCTCCCTCACTAGCTTTAAGCACCAGCTGTCAGAGCAGCTCACAGATCATTCCATCTGTAAATAGCCCATCCAACTACCTCATCCCCATACTGTATATATTTATTTTGCTCCTTTGCACCACAGTATCTCTACTTGCACATCCATCTTCTGCCCATTCTACCATTCCAGTGTTTAATTGCTATATTGTAATTACTTCGCCACTATGGCCTATTTTATTGTCTTACCTCCCTTATCTTACCTCATTTGCACACACTGCATATTTACTTTTTTTTGTCTACTGTATCATTGAGTATGTTTGTTTATTCCATGTGCAACTCTTGGTTGTTGTATGTGTCGAACTGCTTTGCTTTATCTTGGCCAGGTCACAGCTGTAAATGAGAACTTCTTCTCAACTTGCCTACCTGGTTAAATAAAAGGTGAAATAAAAATAAAATAAATACAAAATTCCTCCTGACAGAGCTGGTGTAACAGTCAGGTTTGTAGGCCTCCTTTCTCGCACACGCTTTTTCAGTTCTGCCCACACATTTTCTATAGGATTGAGGTGGCCACTCTTTGAAACGGCCACTCGAATACCTTTACTTTGTTGTCCTTAAGCCATTTTGCCACAACTTTGGAAGTATGCTTGGGGTCATTGTCCATTTGGAAGACCCATTTGCGACCAAGCTTTAACTTCCTGACTGATGTCTTCATGTTGCTTCAATATATCCACATAATTTTTCCAGCCTCATTATGCATCTATTTTGTGAAGTGCACCAGTCCCCCCTGCAGCAAGGCACCCCCACGACATGATGCTGCCACCCCCATGCTTCACGGTTGGGATGGTGTTCTTCAGCTTGCAAGCATCCCCCTTTTTCCTCCAAACTTAATGATGGTCATTATGGCCAAACAGTTCCATTTTTGTTTCATCAGACCAGATGAAATTTCTCCAAAAAGTTAATTCTTTGTCCCCATGTGCAGTTGCAAACCGTAGTCTGGCTTTTTAATGGCGGTTTTGGAGCAGTGGCTTCTTCCTTGCTGAGTGGCATTTCAGGTTATGTCGATATAGGACTCGTTTTACTGTGGATATAGATACTTTTGTACCTGTTTCCTCCAGCATCTTCATAAGGTCCTTTGCTGTTGTTCTGGGAATGATTTGCACTTTTCACACCAAAGTACGTTTATCTCTAGGAGACAGAACGCGTCTCCTTCCTGAGTGGTATGATGGCTGCGTGGTCCCATGGTGGTTATACTTACGTACTATTGTTTGTACAGATTAATGTGGTTCCTTCAGGCATTTGGGAATTGCTCCCAAGGATGAACCAGACTTGTGAAGGTCTACAATTATTTTTCTGAGGTCTTGGCTGATTTTGATTTTCCCATGATGTCAAGCAAAGAGGCACTGAGTTTGAAGGTAGGCCTTAAAATACATCCACAGGTACACCTCCAATTGACTCAAATTATGTCAATTAGCCCATCAGAAGCTTCTAAAGCCATGACATCATTTTCTGGAGTTTTCCAAGCTGTTTAAAGGCACAGTCAACTTAGTGTATGTAAACTTCTGACCCACTGGAACTGTGATAAAGTGAATTAATCTGTAAACAATTGTTGGAAAAATTACTTGTGTCATGCACAAAGTAGATGTTCTAACCGACTTGCCAAAACTATAGTTTGTTAACAAGAAATTTGTGGAGTGGTTGAAAAACGAGTTACCGAACGAAACCTAAGTGTATTCTAAACTTCTGACTTCAACTATAGGCTCTGCGTCCATGAGGCTAGGGAAAGCTTTCCCTGACTGGCAGTTAGTCTTCAGATACACAGAGGTATCTGGGATCATGTTACTGTGCCTCTGAACACATGATGCAGGCTGAAAAGAATGCTACAGAAATACATTTGGCTGCCATTAGTGGGATCACATAGCACATCACACACACCTTAATTCCCCCAAACCCAGAGCAAAACAACAACAAACAGAGGCTTGTATCATATCAGCTCTGAGATCCGGCTGTTTCCACGAGAACACTGGGTAAACAGGAAATCACACTTCGACCACTAAACCGTTTGAGGGGTTGTGGCTAGATGGTATACAGCAACGGACAGAGGGAGAGCATTTTAGTTAACCTGCAGCCTAAGTAGTCCCAACCTGCTGCCCGAGCACTCCCAACCTGCTGCCCGAGCACTCCCAACCTGCTGCCCGAGCACTCCCAACCTGCTGCCCGAGCACTCCCAACCTGCTGCCCGAGCACTCCCAACCTGCTGCCCGAGCACTCCCAACCTGCTGCCCGAGCACTCCCAACCTGCTGCCCGAGCACTCCCAACCTGCTGCCTGAGCACTCCCAACCTGCAGCCCGAGCACTCCCAACCTGCAGCCTGAGCCCTCCCAACCTGCTGCGAAAAGTCACTTCCGTCTGTAGCTGTATACCATCTAGAGAGAGAGACAAAGAGAGATACAAAAAGAGCGAAAGTAGTGCACTATAAAGGCAATAGGACGTCCTTTGGTACACTGACACAAGAGTATTTACTAGTCGGGTTGTTTGTAGCCTAAAGGAGAGGCCTACTGTGTGTAATACTGCGTGTAATACTTAAGATACCTTCTCATATTTACCACAATCCCTCTTAAACATCTTGTGGCTTGTTCCTCCAAGGCTACGTCCCAAATCGCACCCTATTCTCTAGACAGTGCACTACTTGTTACCAGAGCTCTATGGGCCCTGGTCAGATAAAGGGAATAGGGTGCCATTTGGGATGTAGACCTAGGGAATGTGGTAGTGGGGAAGTGGCTGCTTGGACATTAACATTCCACTACCGTGACAAGTGGGTACTTAGCTACTAAATGATTGCAGAAGCTTTGGTCAAGAAGCATCAGAGAGAGCAGATGAGATGAGTCGAGTCTGACAACCTAATATGGTGATCTTCCGATCAAACCCTCCAAAAATGTATTGAAAAAATATATATTTTTCACCCCCCCAAAGAAAGAGCGAGAGATGGTGACTGATGTGGTCTGGTTGATGACAAGCGCTTGTCTACAAGCACATAGGTCTCTCTAACTCACACACAGTTTAAAATGCAGTTTATTCTGTGCTAGTGATGAGCAGATTACACATTCACAACTGCTATTTTCCAACATGTCTCTGTTTTCACTCAACCCCACTCTACCGCCGCCGCCACCACTCTACCAACACCGCCGCCGCTCTACCACCGCCGCCGCTCTACCACCGCCGCCGCCCTACCAACGCCACCGCTCTACCAACGCCACCGCTCTACCAACGCCACCGCTCTACCAACGCCACCGCTCTACCAACGCCACCGCTCTACCAACGCCACCGCTCTACCAACGCCACCACTCTACCAACGCCACCACTCTACCACCGCCACCACTCTACCACCGCCACCACTCTACCACCGCCACCACTCTACCACCGCCAGCCCCTGATTAGTCCCGCTCTACCAGCCACACTCTACCAGCCCAGGTCCCTGCTTAGTAGGGATGGGTACTGAAACCCGGTGTTAAACGGGCCCCGGGGCTAAATTATGAAAGATCGTAGTATTGATTAGCTACAACGTTATCGGTTCTGCTTTCGGTACTGGAGATATTAATAAGAAAATACAGTGCCTTGCGAAAGTATTCGGCCCCCTTGAACTTTGCGACCTTTTGCCACATTTCAGGCTTCAAACATAAAGATATAAAACTGTATTTTTTTGTGAAGAATCAACAACAAGTGGGACACAATCATGAAGTGGAACGACATTTATTGGATATTTCAAACTTTTTTAACAAATCAAAAACGGAAAAATTGGGCGTGCAAAATTATTCATCCCCCTTAAGTTAATACTTTGTAGCGCCACCTTTTGCTGCGATTACAGCTGTAAGTCGCTTGTGGTATGTCTCTATCAGTTTTGCACATCGAGAGACTGACATTTTTTCCCATTCCTCCTTGCAAAACAGCTCGAGCTCAGTGAGGTTGGATGGAGAGCATTTGTGAACAGCAGTTTTCAGTTCTTTCCACAGATTCTCGATTGGATTCAGGTCTGGACTTTGACTTGGCCATTCTAACACCTGGATATGTTTATTTTTGAACCATTCCATTGTAGATTTTGCTTTATGTTGTTGGAAGACAAATCTCCATCCCAGTCTCAGGTCTTTTGCAGACTCCATCAGGTTTTCTTCCAGAATGGTCCTGTATTTGGCGCCATCCATCTTCCCATCAATTTTAACCATCTTCCCTGTCCCTGCTGAAGAAAAGCAGGCCCAAACCATGATGCTGCCACCACCATGTTTGACAGTGGGGATGGTGTGTTCAGCTGTGTTGCTTTTACGCCAAACATTACGTTTTGCATTGTTGCCAAAAAGTTCAATTTTGGTTTCATCTGACCAGAGCACCTTCTTCCACGTTTGGTGTGTCTCCCAGGTGGCTTGTGGCAAACTTTAAACTACACTTTTTATGGATATCTTTAAGAAATGGCTTTCTTCTTGCCACTCTTCCATAAAGGCCAGATTTGTGCAATATACGACTGATTGTTGTCCTATGGACAGAGTCTCCCACCTCAGCTGTAGATCTCTGCAGTTCATCCAGAGTGATCATGGGCCTCTTGGCTGCATCTCTGATCAGTCTTCTCCTTGTATGAGCTGAAAGTTTAGAGGGACGGCCAGGTCTTGGTAGATTTGCAGTGGTCTGATACTCCTTCCATTTCAATATTATCGCTTGCACAGTGCTCCTTGGGATGTTTAAAGCTTGGGAAATCTTTTTGTATCCAAATCCGGCTTTAAACTTCTTCACAACAGTATCTCGGACCTGCCTGGTGTGTTCCTTGTTCTTCATGATGCTCTCTGCGCTTTTAACGGACCTCTGAGACTATCACAGTGCAGGTGCATTTATACGGAGACTTGATTACACACAGGTGGATTGTATTTATCATCATTAGCCATTTAGGTCAACATTGGATCATTCAGAGATCCTCACTGAACTTCTGGAGAGAGTTTGCTGCACTGAAAGTAAAGGGGCTGAATAATTTTGCACGCCCAATTTTTCAGTTTTTGATTTGTTAAAAAAGTTTGAAATATCCAATAAATGTCGTTCCACTTCATGATTGTGTCCCACTTGTTGTTGATTCTTCACAAAAAAATACAGTTTTATATCTTTATGTTTGAAGCCTGAAATGTGGCAAAAGGTCGCAAAGTTCAAGGGGGCCGAATACTTTCGCAAGGCACTGTACATGTCCTATTTATTATTGCTACATAAACGTTATCTTGTACATTTTATCTCACCAACCGTTTCTAATTTGCAGTAAGTATGAAGACATTTGTCTATGCATTTTCACTACTCCCAATCCAGAAGAGAGATCTCTCTCCCTACGCTACAGCACACACAGCACCCTGCTCTTAATTAGTGACGACAGCGGAGAGAGCTAAACAATACTCCGTTGCCACAACAACAAGACATTCTGCTTGTAAAGGGGAGGAAACACGAGCAATCTGTCCAAACATCTATGGAAAGTGCATCATGTACAGGCAGAGAAGTGCACAGTGTTCGACTGCCTAGCTCGTAGTTCTTTCCCTCGTTGCCTGATCTACGTTAGGTATGTATGCTAGCAGTCTAGAGCCCACACACACAGAGTTAACTAGATTATATGAACATGGGTTCCTGATCAAAAATACCTATTAGCCAGCTGATTTCTTAGCTATGGGTGAGTTCAGAAATTCAAATCACCCATTAAAAGGATTTTGCAACTTTGTTAAAGTCCCTTCACGCTGGCAGCTAGTGGGAAGATGACTGAGGACAGGGTGAATGAGTGCCACCTAGCCGTGACCAAGGTCATAGTGAAAGGCCTAAACCCCTTTGCAACAGTGGAGTCCAAGGGCTTTAGGTAACAGTCGGTATATATTGAGATGTATTCATGTTTAGGATATAGTAGTGTAAAATGGTTTAATGTTAGTCCCATCACTCCACAATACAACACAACAATAATTCAATAATGATAATTCAACACATTAACATTTTTTTTTTTTATGTAGAAGAGATGAGCAAGGCCCTCAACCCCAAAAATACCCCTCCCTCCAGGAGTTACCTCAGTGACACATTCATTCCTACCTGGTATGGTATAGAAAAGGCCAATGTGATGACTGAGCTGAAGAAGCTGGCCACACATCAGACAGGTGAACCAGCCTCTGTCAGGACCACTATCTCACGGTTACAGTGCACTACACAAGCCAGGTCAGTGTACAACAGAATGTCCTCCACACCAGGTCAGTGTAAAACAGCTCCTCCACACCAGGGCAGTGTAAAACAGAAGGTCCTCCACACCAGGTCAGTGTACAACAGAAGGTCCGCCACACCAGGGCAGTGTTAAACAGAAGGTCCGCCACACATGGGCAGTGTTACACCGAAGGTCCGCCACACCAGGACAGTGTAAAACAGAAGGTCCTCCACACCAGGTCAGTGTAAAACAGCTCCTCCACACCAGGACAGTGTAAAACAGCTCCTCCACACCAGGACAGTGTAAAACAGCTCCTCCACACCAGGGCAGTGTAAAACAGAAGGTCCTCCCCTCCACACCAGGACAGTGTAAAACAGAAGCTCCTCCCCTCCACACCAGGACAGTGTAAAACAGAAGGTCGTCCACACCAGGACAGTGTAAAACAGCTCCTCCACACCAGGACAGTGTAAAACAGAAGGTCGTCCACACCAGGGCAGTGTAAAACAGAAGGTCCTCCACACCAGGCAGTGTACAACAGAAGGTCCTCCACACCAGGACAGTGTAAAACAGCTCCTCCACACCAGGACAGTGTAAAACAGAAGGTCCTCCACACCAGGGCAGTGTAAAACAGCTCCTCCACACCAGGGCAGTGTAAAACAGCTCCTCCACACCAGGGCAGTGTAATACAGAAGGTCCTCCACACCAGGACAGAGTACAAATTCCAAACTGGCCAAGTAATGACAGAGGAGATCTCAGACATTCTGGAAGAGTTTGAGATAGAGCAGCACAAGGTTGTAGCTGTGACTGTTGATAACATGGATGATGTTGCCATCAAGAGGCTACACATCCTAAAAATAGGATGCTTTGCACACACACACACACACACACACACACACACACACACACACACACACACACACACACACACACAGAATCTGGCAGTGCAGAAAATCGACCAAATGACTTCCATTGATAAATGGGCAGCCTGAATCAGAGCAGTGGTCGTGTGGTTCAGGAGATCCTCCATGTCCAGCCCCAATCAGAGCAGTGGTCGTGTGGTTCAGGAGATCCTCCATGTCCAGCCCCAATCAGAGCAGTGGTCGTGTGGTTCAGGAGATCCTCCATGTCCAGCCCCAATCAGAGCAGTGGTCGTGTGGTTCAGGAGATCCTCAATGTCCAGCCCAAATCAGAGCAGAGGTCGTGTGGTTCAGGAGATCTTCCATGTCCAGCCCCAATCAGAGCAGTGGTCGTGAGGTTCAGGAGATCCTCCATGTCCAGCCCCAATCAGAGCAGTGGTCGTGTGGTTCAGGAGATCCTCAATGTCCAGCCCAAATCAGAGCAGAGGTCGTGTGGTTCAGGAGATCCTCCATGTCCAGCCCCAATCAGAGCAGTGGTCGTGTGGTTCAGGAGATCCTCCATGTCCAGCCCCAATCAGAGCAGTGGTCGTGTGGTTCAAGAGATCCTCCATGTCCAGCCCCAATCAGAGCAGTGGTCGTGTGGTTCAGGAGATCCTCCATGTCCAGCCCCAATCAGAGCAGTGGTCGTGTGGTTCAGGAGATCCTCCATGTCCAGCCCCAATCAGAGCAGTGGTCGTGTGGTTCAGGAGATCCTCCATGTCCAGCCCCAATCAGAGCAGTGGTCGTGTGGTTCAGGAGATCCTCCATGTCCAGCCCCAATCAGAGCAGTTGTCGTGTGGTTCAGGAGATCTTCCATGTCCAGCCCCAATCAGAGCAGTGGTCGTGAGGTTCAGGAGATCCTCCATGTCCAGCCCCAATCAGAGCAGTGGTCGTGTGGTTCAGGAGATCCTCCATGTCCAGCCCCAATCAGAGCAGTGGTCGTGTGGTTCAGGAGATCCTCCATGTCCAGCCCCAATCAGAGCAGTGGTCGTGTGGTTCAGGAGATCCTCCATGTCCAGCCCAAATCAGAGCAGTGGTCGTGTGGTTCAGGAGATCCTCCATGTCCAGCCCCAATCAGAGCAGTGGTCGTGTGGTTCAGGAGATCCTCAATGTCCAGCCCAAATCAGAGCAGAGGTCGTGTGGTTCAGGAGATCCTCCATGTCCAGCCCCAATCAGAGCAGTGGTCGTGAGGTTCAGGAGATCCTCCATGTCCAGCCCCAATCAGAGCAGTGGTCGTGTGGTTCAGGAGATCCTCCATGTCCAGCCCCAATCAGAGCAGTGGTCGTGTGGTTCAGGAGATCCTCCATGTCCAGCCCCAATCAGAGCAGTGGTCGTGTGGTTCAGGAGATCCTCCATGTCCAGCCCCAATCAGAGCAGTGGTCGTGTGGTTCAGGAGATCCTCCATGTCCAGCCCCAATCAGAGCAGTGGTCGTGTGGTTCAGGAGATCCTCCATGTCCAGCCCCAATCAGAGCAGTTGTCGTGTGGTTCAGGAGATCTTCCATGTCCAGCCCCAATCAGAGCAGTGGTCGTGAGGTTCAGGAGATCCTCCATGTCCAGCCCCAATCAGAGCAGTGGTCGTGTGGTTCAGGAGATCCTCAATGTCCAGCCCAAATCAGAGCAGAGGTCGTGTGGTTCAGGAGATCCTCCATGTCCAGCCCCAATCAGAGCAGTGGTCGTGTGGTTCAGGAGATCCTCCATGTCCAGCCCCAATCAGAGCAGTGGTCGTGTGGTTCAGGAGATCCTCCATGTCCAGCCCCAATCAGAGCAGAGGTCGTGTGGTTCAGGAGATCCTCCATGTCCAAAACAGTCTTGAAGGAGAAGCAGCAGCTCCTTGGTAAGAAGCCAATTCAATCTATTAAAGTATTATTTTGAAATTCCCACAATATAACAATTTAATTCAATTTTCAAGTGTGCGGTAATTAAATGTATGTTGTTTTTTGATTCAGTTTCAGGCCTTCGCGCAACACTCACTCATCCTTGATGTCAGGACCAGATGGAACTCTAACGATAGAGAGATTCGTGGAGCAGTAGGCAGTGATCCAAGCAGCAGCCTGACCCACGACTGAGAAAAGCGACGACCAAGGACAACTTGGACTGTCTGAAGGACGAGGACTTCCATAAGGCAGAGGAGTTTGTCCAGCTCATGAGAATCATCTATACATCCACACTGTGTGTGTCATGTGAAATGAATGCCACCTGTGGACAGATCAAACCCATCCTCCACAAACTGGAAGAGCACTTCACTGTGAAGCATGAAGATACAACGTTTGTGGCAACCGTCAAAGAGATGGTGTGGGAGAACCTCTCCGACCGCTATCAGGATAGGGACATTCAAGCCTTCCTGCATGAGGCCGCAGCAATGGACCCCAGATTTAAAGGGAGGCTGGTGAGTGACGCCACCTGGGACAGGCTGAGGAAGGCAACTGTTGAGGCCAATGTGACAGGAACAACACCAAGGCTGTCAGCGGAGCCGGAGCAGACAGACACAGAGCACCAGCCACAGGAGGAGTCTGAATGAGAAGGAGAGGAAATGGAGGAGACAGTCCCTCCATTGTACAAAACAAGGAGTGCATTGGAGGAGCTGTTCTCAGAAGAGGATAAGGAGTTGAGGTTGACGGTCCAACAGGACACCACGTCCCTCACCCTCAGCGAGCATGTTAACCTAGAGGTGGAGCTCTACAAAGGCCTGCCTCCCATCCCCATGGCTGAAGATCCTGTGATGTAGTGGTGGGAGAAGAGAGCTACTCTGCCCCTCCTCACAAACATTGAAACAGCTACCTCTGTGCTCAAGCCTCCTCCACCCCTAGTGAGAGAGTATTTGACTGCAGGGAACACAATAAGTCAGGGGAGGTCCCATCTTCTGCCAGAGAAGGCAAATATGTTGATCTTTCTCCAGAAGAACTGCTAAGAACTATTAGTCCTTTTGCAGCCTACCTGCAGGCCCCACCCGTGTTGCTCTATACCACTGTCTTATATTCTGCACCTACCTGCAGGTCCCACCCGTGTTGCTCTATACCACTGTATAGTCCTTCTGCAGCCTACCTGCAGGCCCCACCCGTGTTGCTCTATACCACTGTCTTATCTTCTGCATCCTACCTGCAGGCCCCACCCGTGTTGCTCTATACCACTGTCTTATATTCTGCAGCCTACCTGCAGGCCCCACCCGTGTTGCTCTATACCACTGTCTTATCTTTTGCAGCCTACCTGCAGGCCCCACCCGTGTTGCTCTATACCACTGTCTTATCTTTTGCAGCCTACCTGCAGGCCCCACCCGTGTTGCTCTATACCACTGTCTTATCTTTTGCAGCCTACCTGCAGGCCCCACCCGTGTTGCTCTATACCACTGTCTTATATTCTGCAGCCTACCTGTCTTTCCACCATCACAACATTAATCTCTAATAGTGATTTGTTCAAAACATTGCTGTTTCTTTTGCTGTAAATATATATATATTTTTTAAATTATTTGACATTTCAGAAAATAAAGCAATGTTATGGTATTGGTAGAGATATATCTTTTCTTAATTTGTTTTTGTTTTTTCCCGTAAAAATAATAAGAATAGCATTAAAGTACCGGTTCGATAAGCAGTATCGGTAAGAGTAGTAATACCATTAAAATCTTAACGATACCCATCCCTACTGCTTAGTCCCTCTACCAGCCTCACTCTACCAGCCCATGTCCCTGCTTAGTCCCTCTACCAACCTCCCTCTACCAGCCCATGTCCCTGCTTAGTCCCTCTACCAGCCTCACTCTACCAGCCCATGTCCCTGCTTAGTCCCTCTAACAACCTCCCTCTACCAGCCCATGTCCCTGCTTAGTCCCTCTACCAGCCTCACTCTACCAGCCCATGTCCCTGCTTAGTCCCTCTACCAGCCTCACTCTACCAGCCCATGTCCCTGCTTAGTCCTTCTACCAACCTCCCTCTACCAGCCCATGTCCCTGATTAGTCCCTCTACCAGCCCATGTCCCTGATTAGTCCCTCTTCCAACCTCCCTCTACCAGCCCATGTCCCTGCTTAGTCCGTCTACCAACCTCCCTCTACCAGCCCATGTCCCTGATTAGTCCGTCTACCAACCTCACTCTACCAGCCCATGTCCCTGATTAGTCCCTCTACCAACCTCACTCTACCAGCCCATGTCCCTGCTTAGTCCCTCTACCAACCTCCCTCTACCAGCCCATGTCCCTGCTTAGTCCCTCTACCAACCTCCCTCTACCAGCCCATGTCCCTGCTTAGTCCCTCTACCAGCCCATGTCCCCGATTAGTCCCTCCCTACCAGCCTCACTATCAGCGCATGTCCCCGATTAGTCCCTCTCTACCAGCCTCACTCTACCAATACCAGCCCATGTCCCTGACTGCCTAGTGCCTCTCCCTATGATCCTTTACACCAGCCAGACGTCATACAATGCACCAGCCTGACGTCATACAATGCACCAGCCTGACGTCATACAATGCACCAGCCTGACGTCATACAATGCACCAGCCTGACGTCATACAATGCACCAGCCTGACGACATACAATGCACCAGCCTGACGACATACAATGCACCAGCCTGACGTCATACAATGCACCAGCCTGACGTCATACAATGCACCAGCCTGACAATGCAACAGCCTGACGTCATACAATGCACCAGCCTGACAATGCACCAGCCTGACGTCATACAATGCACCAGCCTGACGACATACAATGCACCAGCCTGACGACATACAATGCACCAGCCTGACGACATACAATGCACCAGCCTGACGACATACAATGCACCAGCCTGACGACAAACAATGCACCAGCCT
This sequence comes from Oncorhynchus clarkii lewisi, assembly GCF_045791955.1. Classification (NCBI taxonomy): domain Eukaryota; kingdom Metazoa; phylum Chordata; class Actinopteri; order Salmoniformes; family Salmonidae; genus Oncorhynchus; species Oncorhynchus clarkii. Next base: position 41,024,957 of record NC_092174.1, read on the forward strand.
GACGACAAACAATGCACCAGCCTGACGACAAACGATGCACCAGCCTGACGACATACAATGCACCAGCCGGACGACATACAATGCACCAGCCTGACGTCATACAATGCACCAGCCTGACGTCATACAATGCACCAGCCTGACGTCATATAATGCACCAGCCTGACGTCATACAATGCACCAGCCTGACGTCATACAATGCACCAGCCTGACGTCATACAATGCACCAGCCTGACGACATACAATGCACCAGCCTGACGACATACAATGCACCAGCCTGACATCATACAATGCACCAGCCTGACGTCATACAATGCACCAGCCTGACGTCATACAATGCACCAGCCTGACAATGCACCAGCCTGACGTCATACAATGCACCAGCCTGACGACATACAATGCACCAGCCTGACGACATACAATGCACCAGCCTGACGACATACAATGCACCAGCCTGACGACATACAATGCACCAGCTTGACGTCATACAATATGAAGTATTGATAAGGAAGAGAGTAACGCATTCACACAAATCACCAAAACAAAATTGGTCAAATTAACCTGTTTCGGATAGGGGGCAGCATTTTCACGTTTGGAAACTGTCTGCTACTCAGGCCCAGTTGCTAATATATGCATATTATTAATAGATTTGGATAGAAAACACTCTACTCTGAAGTTTCTAAAACTGTTTGAATGATGTCTGTGAGTATAACAGAACTCATATGGCAGGCAAAAACCTGAGAAAAATCCAACTAGGAAGTGGGAAATCTGAGGTTTGTAGTTTTTCAACTCATTGCCTATCGAATATACAGTGTCTATGGGGTCATATTGCACTTCCTAAGGCTTCCACTAGATGCCACCAGTCTTTAGAACCTTGTTTGATGATTCTACTGTGAAGTGGGGGCTAATGAGAGCTGTTTGAGCAAGGTGTCTGGCAGAATGCCATTAGCTGATCATGCGTGTGCATGTGAGAGGTAGCTGCATTCCATCGCATTTCTAAAGACAAAGGAATTCTCCGGTTGGAACATTATTGAAGAGTTATGTTAAAAACATCCTAAAGATTGATTCTATACATCGCTTGACATGTTTCCATGAACTGTAATAGAACTTTTTGAACTTTCGCCTGAACTTGTTCGCACCTTGTGAGTTTGGATTTGTGAACTGAACGCACTAACAAAAGGAGGTATTTGGACATAAATGATGGACTTTATGGAACAAATCAAACATTTATTGTGGAACTGGGATTCCTGGGAGTGCATTCTGATGAAGATCATCAAAGGTAAGTGAATATTTATAACACTATTTCTGACTTTTACTGACTCTACCTGTGCCTTGTTTTTGTTGTCTGCGCGCTGTACTAAAATTATTGCATGGTTTGCTTTTTCCGTAAAGTATTTTTCAAATCTGACACAGCGGTTGCATTATTAAGGAGAAGTATATCTTTAATTCCATGTATAACCCTTGTATTCTCAACAACATTCATGATGAGTATTTCCATAAATTGATGTAGCTCTCTGCAAATTCACAGGATGTTTGAGGCACAACATTACTGAACAATAACGTGCTGAGATTTTTGGATATAAATATGAACTTTATCGAACAAAACATACATGTATTGTGTAACATGAAGTCCTATGAGTGCCATCTGATGAAGATCATCAAAGTTAGTGATTAATTTTCTCTATTTCTGCTTTTTGTAATTCCTCTCTTTGGCTGGAAAATGGAAGTATGTGTTTTTGTGACTAGGCTCTTACCTAACATAATCATATGTTGTGCTTTCGCTGTAAAGTATTTTTGAAATCTTAAATTTGGTGTTTTGCACTTGTGAATGTATGAAAGTTAAATATAATTTTTTTTTTTAAACCTAGCCCTAACAAGTTGAGAGGGAGGGCAAGTGAGCAAGAGGAGGAGAGGAGAGAGAGTAGAAGAGGAGAGAGAGTAGAAGAGGAGAGAGAGTAGAAGAGAGGGAGGGCAAGTGAGCAAGAGTAGGAGAGGAGAGCGAGGGAGAGGAGAGCGAGAGAGAGGAGAGCGAGAGAGAGGAGAGCGAGGAGAGAGCGAGAGAGCGAGGAGAGCGCGAGAGAGAGCGAGGAGAGAGCGAGAGAGCGAGGAGAGAGCGAGAGAGAGGAGAGCGAGAGAGAGGAGAGCGAGAGAGAGGAGAGCGAGGAGAGAGGAGAGCGAGGAGAGCGAGAGAGAGGAGAGAGCGGCTAGAGAGCGAGGAGAGAGCGGCTAGAGAGCGAGAGAGCGAGGAGAGAGCGGAGAGAGCGAGAGCGAGGAGAGAGCGAGGAGAGAGCGAGAGAGAGGAGAGCAAGAGAGGAGAGCAAGAGAGGAGAGCAAGAGAGGAGAGCAAGAGAGGAGAGCGAGAGAGAGGAGAGCGAGGAGAGCGAGAGAGAGGAGAGCGAGAGAGAGGAGAGCGAGAGAGAGGAGAGCGAGAGAGAGGAGAGCGAGAGAGGCGAGAGAGCGAGAGAGAGGAGAGCGAGGAGAGCGAGAGAGAGAGAGGAGAGCGAGAGAGAGGAGAGCGAGAGAGCGAGGAGAGCGAGCGAGGAGAGCGAGGAGAGCGAGCGAGGAGAGCGAGAGAGAGAGGAGATAGAGGGAGGGCAAGTGAGCAACACTTGAGAGAGAGGGGAAAGAAGAGATGGAAGAAACGTGGAACAACAGTACATCAGAGGAAATAAAGTGTCTTTAGGGTTGGGTAGGTTCCTAAAGATTTATAATCTGTCCTTTTTGGATTAAAGTGTGATGATGTTTTTAAGTAGGCTAATAATAATAATAATGATCTTGTGTAATTTCTCTTTCATTTCCTGGTCACCTGTTTGGCAGTTGGTAGTCCGGTCTGAGTCATAGCAACAGGGTTCGTCAGCAACAGGAACTGTAAACAATTTCATTAGCTAGTCTGTTATGCCAGCCTCCAGTAACAGAACAACAACACACAGGCTGACTCCCAAATGTTGCCCTATTCCCTATATAGTCCCCTATGGGCCCTGGTCAAACGTAGTTCACTATGTAGGGAATAGGGGGCCATTTGAGACGCAATGGTACTTTGTTGTTTAATATCACCCAGCTTGTGCTGCTGTCTGTAATGACAGGATGTCCCAACGGTCCCAATATGACGAGTATACAGATGATCAACAGGACAGAGACAGGGAGGGGGGAGAGGAAGTGAGGGAGGGAAAGAGAGAGTGAGACAGTGATAGAGAGCGATGGAGGGAAAGAGATGGAGAGAGTGAGGGAGCAAGAGGGATAGAGAGAGCAATGGAGGGAAAGATGGAAAGGGAGAGAGAGAGGGAGCGAGTGGGAGGGAGGGAGGGAAAGAGAGAGAGGGAGGGAGGGAAAGAGAGAGAGAGTTGGAGGGAAAGAGATGGAAAGAGGGAAAGAGAGCGGGTGGGAGGGAGAGAAAAAGAGAGAGGGAGGGAGCGAGTGAGAGAGCGATGGAGTGAAAGAGATGGAAAGGGAGGGAGGGAAAGAGCGATGGAGGGAAAGAGATGGAAATGGAGGGAAAGAGAGAGGGAGGGAGCGAGTGACAGATAGAAAGCGATGCAGTGAAAGAGATGGAAAGGGAGGGAGGGAGAGATCGAGAGAGCGATGGAGGGAAAGAAATGTAAAGGGAGGGAAAGAGAGCGATGGAGGGAAAGAGATGGAGATTTTGATTCGTTTTAATTTACCTTCTAACAGTGTTTGGTTTGTTAAAATGTGATACTCATCTCCGGCACATGTAATGTCCGTTTTTATAGCTTACTCCATTTGCTACTTTTCTCCCTTCTCTCCTGCTGCATACCACTTCATACAACAAGTCCTGCCACCTCCCATACCAAGCCCTGCCCCCTGCCACGCCCCCTCCCACACCAAGCCCCGCCCCGTCACTCAAGGAGAGAGCAGTTCCTCAACCACGGAGTCATTGAGTCTCTTTCCGTTCACACTGCAGTCTGCATGGTCAAATAGATGCAACAAGATGTTGGTGAAAACGATGCTGCTTTCCACAAGCATTCTATAATTAGGGAAAGGGAGATACCTAGTCAGTTGTACAACTGAATGCACTCAACTGAAATGTGTCTCCCAGCATTTATCCCAAACCCCAATTACACGATTAGTTTATGTATCTCACGGTCTGTAAACTACTGTCAGCTAGTTTTAATTTCTTAGCAAGCTGTGGCTAAAATAAATCATGTTAGACACTAGTGCTAATCGCTAGTTAGCTGGCTAACTTTAGCTAGCTTACAAAATGTACTAAGAGTCAGAGCAAATGCAGCTAACGAATTCAGACTGGTACCAGCGCTGGTGTAGGCAGAGATTTGATTTCACTTTTTTTTAAGCCCGTTTGTGCAATGGGATCTTCTAAATCGGAGAGGAATAGGCGAAGCATGACTACGTTAGCTAGCTACATAAGGTAAGAACGCATGTAATGCAATATCTAATTAGGGTCCCATGGAAACACTGACCAACACATTTGTTCCTACCCTGTCAATAATTCCTCCCTGCCTTATTAATTTGCTGTCATGTCAAACAACAATGCATTCAAGGTGCTGCCCACTATATTCCCAATATATAATTTCCATGATTCCAACAGTTTACCAATTAACTAGGCTTTGTTTTTTGGACCATATCTTGCAGCCCTGCGTGATACAGTGTGGAAATTACAACAAAAGTGCAGGAAATGCAGAAATTGATAAAAATGAAAATAATTTGTTTTTTTTTACGTTTGGTTGAACAGTATAAAACAAATCAGAACGAAGAAAGACCCAGTGAAATCACTTAGCATTTATGTGTTGCCGTCATCTTTCCCTCGATCCTTGCCAGTCTCTTCTGCTGAAAAACATCCCCACAACAGGATGCTAACACCACCATACCGTACGGATGATGCCAGGTTTCCTCCAGACGTGATGCTTGGCATTCAGGCCAAAGAGTTCAATCTTAGTTTCATCAGACCAGAGAATCTGGTTTCTCATGGTCTGGGAGTCTTTGGATGCTTTTTGGCAAAATCCAAGAGGGCTGTCATGTACCTTTTACTGAGGAGTGGCTTCGGTCTGACCACTCTACCATAAAGGCCTGATTGGTGGAGTGTTGCAGAGATGGTTGTCCTTCTGGAAGGTTCTCCCATCTCCACAGACGAACTCTAGAGCTCTGTCACAGTGACCATTGGGTTCTTGGTCACCTCCCTGACTGCCCTTCCTGACCAAGACCCTTCTCCCCTGATTGCTGTTTGGACAGGCAGCCAGCTCTAGGAAGAGTCTTGGTGGTTCCAAACTTCTTCCATTTTAGAATGATGGAGGCCACTGTGTTTTTGGAGACCTTTAATACTCCTTCCCCAGATCTGTACCTCGACACAATCCTGTCTCTGAGCTCTGTGGACAATTCCTTCGACATGGCTTGGTTTTTGCTCTGACATGCACTGTCAACTGTGGGACCTTATTTAGACAGGGTTGTGCCTTTCCAAATCATGTCCAAGCAATTGAATTTACCACAGGTGGACTCCAATGAAGTTGTAGAAACATCTCAAGGATGATCAATGGAAACAGGATACATCTGAGCACAATTTCAAGTCTCATAAGAAAGTATGTAAACAAGGTGTTTTTTTTAATTTTAATACATTTGCTAAAATTTCTAAAAACCTATTTTCACTTAGTCATTCTGGGGTATTGTGTGTAGATTGATGAGGAATTTATTTGATTTAATGAATTTCAGAATAAGGCTGTAACGTATCAAAATGTGGAAAAAGTCAAGGGGTCTGAAAACTTTCTGAATGCACTGTATATCTCCATAGTTGTTAAGGTCATTTATGTTAACTTAAGGGATAGGGGGCAGCATTTTCACTTTTGGATAAATAGCGTGCCCAATTTCAACTTCCTGCTACTCATGCCAAGAATATAAGATATGCATATTATTTGGATATTTGGATAGAAAACACTGAAGTTTCTAAAACTCTTTGAATCATGTCTGTGAGTATAACATAACTTATATAGCAGGCAAAACCCCGAGGACTAACTGTTCAGATTTGTTTTGTTTTTTTTAGGTCTCTGTCTGTTCAGTGGGTTCTCATTGGGAAACGATATTTCTTAGGAACTTGTTTTCAGTTTCTACCGCTTCCACTGGATGTCACCAGTCTTTGGAATTTGGTTGAGGTTATTCCTTTGTGCAATGAAGAAGTAGGCCAACTAGGAACTGGGTAACACTGTTGAGAGTTGCGCAAAAATTGAAAAGTAGTGTTGGTTTGTCGTCTTCCTGTATTGAACACAGATAGACCCGTCTTCAATTTGATCGATTATTAACTTCTTGGAACTCTGGGGGCGGTATTTCATTATTGGATAAAAAAACGTTCCCGTTTTAAGCGCAATATTTTGTCACGAAAAGATGCTCGACTATGCATATAATTGACAGCTTTGGAAAGAAAACTGACGTTTCCAAAACTGCAAATATATTGTCTGTGAGTGCCACAGAACTGATGCTACAGGCGAAACCAAGATGAAATTTCAAACAGGAAGTGCCCCAGATTTTGAAGGCGCTGTGTTCCAATGAGTCCTTATATGGCTGTGAATGGGTCACGAATGAGCTTAGACTTTCTGTCGTTTCCCCATAGTGTCGACAGCATTGTGACGTATTTGTAGGCATATCATTGGAAGATTGACCATTTTACACTACATATACCAGGTGGTCGCTTGGTGTCTCCGTCGCAATTATTGCGTAATCTCCAGCTGCGTATATTTTTTTGTTTGCTTCCGAGGAGAAACCAAACTGCCACGAATGATTTATCATTGAATAGATATGTGAAAAACACCTTGAGGATTGATTCTAAACAACGTTTGCCATGTTTCTGTCGATATTATGGAGTTAATTTGGTAAAAAGTTCAGCGTTGTAGAGACTGCATTTTTGGATTTTTTTCTTAGCCAAACGTGATGAACAAAACTGAGCGATTTCTCCTACACAAATAATATTTTTGGAAAAAATGAACATTTGCTATCTAACTGAGTCTCCTCATTGAAAACATCCGAAGTTCTTCAAAGGTAAATGATTTTATTTGAATGCTTTTCTTGTTTTTGTGAAAATGTTGCCTGCTGAATGCTAGGCTTAATGCTATGCTAGGCTATCAATACTTACACAAATCCTTGTGTAGCTATGGTTGAAAAGCATATTTTGAAAATCTGAGATGACAGTGTTGTTAACAAAAGGCTAAGCTTGTGAGTGAATATATTTCTTTCATTTCATTTGCGATTTTCATGAATAGTTAACGTTGCGTTATGGTAATGAGCTTGAGGCTATGATTTACGCTCCCGGATACGGGTTTGCTCGGCGCTAAAGGTTAACGTTTAAAAATACCTAAAGTTGTATTACAAAAGTAGTTTGAAATGTTTTGGCAAAGTTTACAGGCAACTTTTGAGATATTTTTTAGTGACGTTGAACAAATTGGAAGCTGTTTTTTTCTGTATCAAACACGCCAAATAAATGGACATTTTGGATATATATGGACGGAATTAATCGAACAAAAGGACCAATTGTGATGTTTATGGGACATATTGGAGTGCCAACAAAAGAGGCTCGTCAAAGGAAATGCATGTTTTATATTTTATTTCTGCACTTTGTGTAGCGCCTGCAGGGTTCAAATATGCTACTCTCTTTGTTTACTGTTGTGCTATCATCAGATAATAGCTTCTTATGCTTTCGCCGAAAAGCCCTTTAAAAATCTGACATGTTGGCTGGGTTCACAACGAGTGTAGCTTTAATTCAGTATCTTACATGTGTGATTTAATGAAAGTTCGATTTTATAATTTTATTTGAATTTGCCGCGCTGCATTTCCCCCGGCTTTTGGCCAAGTAGGACGCAAGCGTCCCCTATCCTAGAGAGGTTAATGCATTCAATATATTATTCCAGTCTTACCTTTCTAATTGTCGGAGTGGACACATGGTTGTGTGCTCTGCAAACATATGCAACACTTGTGAGATTCAGGTTTTGGTTTTGTCAATTTAGTCATTGTCTTTTGTTTGGAGCGCTCCCGTCAATGTTGACGCACACCTGCCGACACATAGAAGTGAGCCTTTTCGCTACCTGGCCTGCACACAATTTTTTTTGCCCATTTGGGGCTGATAGTATTTTTGATTGGCTTAACGCACCACCACTAACGACCCGTGGCTTAACGCACCACCACTAACGACCCGTGGCTTAACGCACCACCACTAACGACCCGTGGCTTAACGCACCACCACTAACGACCCGTGGCTTAACGCACCACCACTAACGACCCGTGGCTTAACGCACCACCACTAACGACCCGTGGCTTAACGCACCACCACTAATGACCGTGGCTTAACGCACCACCACTAACGACCCGTGGCTTAACGCACCACCACTAACGACCCGTGGCTTAACGCACCACCACTAACGACCCGTGGCTTAACGCACCACTACTAACGACCCCTGGCTTAACGCACCACCACTAATGACCCTTGGCTTAACGCACCACCACTAATGACCCCTGGCTTAACGCACCACCACTAACGACCCATGGTGCTTCTCAAAGTAATGTTTTCACCACCTCAAATAGCAAACAAAGACCGTTTTAACATCCATTGAGAATGACAACAGTTCCTCAAAGTATTTGAAAAATAACCACTCCGTGTGAAAGAGAAACATTTCATTCTCTGATCCAGTGGAAAAGTAATAAATTAGGGCTACCCGATTACTTCTTATCCCTTGCGCAAATAGCCTACAGCTGTCTCTGTCTCTTGCGGGGAAACTGAGGGCCCAGAATATTTTATACAATGTTGCAAGTTCACTAGTGCAAGCTTCAGGCAGTTCCTGAGTGCAGCTGTCTAAGACACTGCATCTCAGTACTAGAGGCGTCACAACAGACACCCTGGTTCGAATCCAGGCTGAATCACAACCGGCCATGATTGGGAGTCCCATCGGGCGGCACACATTTGGCCCAGCGTCGTTTGGCTAGTGTTGGCCGTCATTGTAAATAAGAATTAGTTTTTAACTGACTTGCCTAGTTAAATATTAAAGGTTACATGTTATTTATAGGATTTAAAAATATTTTTTTATCAGTATATTTTCTACCTGCAGGCTGCAATGTTTTTGGTGGTTTGATTTATGTAGTCTATTTTTACATACTTGGCAATGGAAGTTACTTTTTAGATTTGTATCATTTTAATTTCGATATAGAATTTTGATTAACCACAGGACAATGATTTTGAGATACGAAGACATTATTATAAATGAAATGAAACTGTTCCACCAAAAGGTGCCTAGGAAAACCATTACTGGCATGCAGAATCGGTAAAAATGGTAAGATAAATAGACATTCCACATGAGAAAGATGGCCGACTCCGTGTGTGGCCTATTACCGGCAACTTCATCAAATGGTTAATACTCCTTGTTTTTTTGCCGTGGTATCGTTTTGGTATCGTGATGGTATCGAGTATCGTTTCGGTATCGAGTATCGTGATGGTATCGAGTATCGTTTCAGTATCGTGATGGTATCGAGTATCGTTTCGGTATCGAGTATCGTTTCGGTATCGTTTCGGTATCGAGTATCATTTCGGTATCGTGATGGTATCAAGTATCATTTCGGTATCGTGATGGTATCGAGTATCGTTTCGGTATCGTGATGGTATCGTGTATCGTTTCGGTATCGAGTATCGTTTCGGTATCGAGTATCATTTTAGTATCGAGTACCGTTTCAGTATCGTTTCGGTATCGAGTATCGTTTCAGTATCGAGTATCGTTTTGGTACGAGTATCGTTTCGGTATCAAGTATCGTTTCGGTATCGAGTATCGTTTTAGTATCGAGTATCGTGATGGTATCGAGTATCGTGATGGTATCGAGTATCGTGATGGTATCGAGTATCGTGATGGTATCGAGTATCGTGATGGTATCGAGTATCGTTTTAGTATCGAGTATCGTGATGGTATCGAGTATCGAGATGGTATCGAGTATCGTTTTAGTATCGAGTATCGTTTCAGTATCGAGTATCGTGATGGTATCGAGTATCGTTTTAGTATCGAGTATCGTGATCGTATCGAGTATCGTTTTAGTATCGAGTATCGTTTTAGTATTGAGTATCGTGATGGTATCGAGTATCGTGATGGCGTCAAGTATCGTGATCGTATCATGATGGTATCGAGTATCATGATACTAAACCTGGTATTGGTATCAAAAGACAAGTTTCTGGTTTCGTTACAAGACTAAAGGGAAGTGAACCGAGAAATGAACTGCGAGGACTTAGGACTTATAGCAACGCAGCACCAGACTGAGGTGTTTCTAACACTGCAGCCAGTCAGCTTGTTCTCTGTTCCTAGTGGTGTATCTAACACCACAGCCAGTCAGCTTGTTCTCTGTTCCTAGAGGTGTATCTAACACCACAGCCAGTCAGCTTGTTCTCTGTTCCTAGTGGTGTATCTAACACCACAGCCAGTCAGCTTGTTCTCTGTTCCTAGAGGTGTATCTAACACCACAGCCAGTCAGCTTGTTCTCTGTTCCTAGAGGTGTATCTAACAGCCAGTCAGCTTGTTCTCTGTTCCTAGTGGTGTTTCTAACAACCAGTCAGCTTGTTATTATAGAGCGAGATAAAGAGATCGAGACAGAAATAGAAGTAGCGAGAGTGATTCATATCGTGGCATGAGGACAGGGCTGGCTTGGCTTTCGAAACACGTGTCATGTTTTGTGAGGACGAGTCGGGAGCTCTACGGCAGGCAGGGCAATGAACACACACACACACGCATATATGCGCCTGGCAGGGCTGTTGAAATTGGCTCACCTCTCACCAGAGCTCCACATGTCAGAAACACATCAAAGAGACAAGGCCTTTCTTAGCCCAGGGGGGCTTCTAGAGGTAAAAACCCAATAACTAGGTTAACATTCCTTTGCTTCCCACTAAATCTGTTTTTCCAAAAGAACGACACGTTGCTTTTCAACAACTAAGTCAGTCAGCAGAATGCAATGTGATTTAAACATTCCTGGAATTAGCATTGGGATTAACAACTCATGATAAATGCACTTCGGATTAGTGTTGTTGACTACTGAAAACTCAGTAGCCTACATTTTTCTGCTATATACTTTTCCCTTCTGAATAAAATACATTTGCAATTTCTCCGGATAACAGCAGTTAAACTAATTAGCTAGTTAGTTCTCTCTCTATATGCGAGTTTAACTGGCTGGTAAATTAGTTTGTCCTTGCTCCTCCGGTCTTGTAATTTGTCTCTGTCTGCCTTTAACATGTTAACTAGCTGGTTGGATACCGTTTGCTTTTCAAAAGGAAACTTAGTCCTCTCTGCCTGGTTAGTTCCAGTAGTCTGTCCTCTCACTGACCTCTGCGGGGTCACATGGCAGCAGTGTTTTGATTGTAAAAGAGTTAGTCGGTATGGCAGCAGTGCTGTGGAGAGAGAGAGACGGCCCTCGCTCGGCTCCGTGGGTCCATTCATAACCTAGGACAGGAAGTGGCCTCACAGAGACAGGAAACGATCATACGAAATGCTGTGTGAACTTCTTGGAAAGCTATTGTTCCAGGAGGGAAAACTTGGCGCCAAACTAACTTGACTGGGATGTGTGGAGGCTGCCGGCGACCACAGGGGGGAATGAAGTGTCTCCCACAAACACACACACACACACACACAGTGACCTAACCTTCCACAGTTGTGTACACATCCACCCTTCCACCGCCATGTAACTCCACTGTTACCTAGCAGCTAGCCAAAACAATACACATCCCACACACAATACAGGCTAGGTGATTTATGCTGGATGTTCTTACAGTACAGCCATCTCTGACCGTCCCTGACCGGCCTACAGTCCACTGATTGGTGGGGGCAGGTGTGTGTCTGTGTGTGACGTCAATGAGGGTAAATTTGGAAACTCCATAACGGTCCATCACCATTGACCTCACTTGATCCGACTGTCTCTGTACTCACCCCAACACATCAAGATTGTAACAACACCCATCTAACATTGTAACAGTCCTCAGTGTAATTCACTTTGTACTGGTGAGAGAGAGGGAAAGAGGGAAAGAGAGAGAGAGCGACAAAGTGAGAGGGAGATATAAAGAGTGAGAAAGAAAGAGATAAAGGAGAGAAAGAGAGAGAGAGAGAGAGAGAGAGAGAGAGAGAGAGAGAGAGAGAGAGAGAGAGAGAGAGAGAGAGAGAGAGTGGGAAAGAAGAGAAGGGGAGAGTAGTCCCCATGTCCAGAGTGAAGAGCACTTAGCCTACAGGGGAGAGAGGTGGCCAAACACATTCTGTAAAGCACCCTTGCTGTTTAAGTTAATTAAATATGGACCACAGTCATAACACTGGCTCACCATAAAGCTGGAACACCATAACGCTGGAACACCATAACACTGGAACACCATAACACTGGCTCACCATAACGCTGGAACACCATAACGCTGGAGCACCATAACGCTGGAACACCATAACGCTGGAACACCATAACGCTGGCTCACCATAACGCTGGAACACCATAACACTAGAACACCATAACACTGGAACACTGGCTCACCATAACACTGGCTCACCATAACACTGGAACACCATAACACTGGAACACCATAACACTGGAACACCATAACGCTGGAGCACCATAACGCTGGAACACCATAACGCTGGCTCACCATAACGCTGGAACACCATAACACTAGAACACCATAACACTGGCTCACCATAACACTAGCTCACCATAACACTGGAACACTGGCTCACCATAACACTGGCTCACCATAACACTGGCTCACCATAACACTGGAACACCATAACACTGGCTCACCATAACACTGGCTCACTATAACACTGGCTCACCATAACACTGGCTCACCATAACACTGGCTCATTATAACGCTGGCTCACCATAACGCTGGCTCACCATAACGCTGGCTCACCATAACGCTGGCTCACCATAACGCTGGCTCACCATAACGCTGGCTCACCATAACGCTGGAACACCATAACACTGGAACACCATAACACTGGCTCACCATAACACTGGCTCACCATAACACTGGAACACCATAACACTGGAACACCATAACACTGGCTCACCATAACACTAGAACACCATAACACTGGCTCACCATAACACTAGAACACCATAACACTGGCTCACCATAACACTGGCTCACCATAACACTGGAACACTGGCTCACCATAACACTGGCTCACCATAACACTGGCTCACCATAACACTGGAACACCATAACACTGGAACACCATAACGCTGGAACACCATAACGCTGGAACACCATAACGCTGGAACACCATAACGCTGGAACACCATAACGCTGGAACACCATAACGCTGGAACACCATAACACTGGCTCACCATAACACTGGCTCACCATAACACTGGCTCACCATACCACTGGCTCATTATACCACTGGCTCACCATAACACTGGCTCACCATAACACTGGAACACCATAACACTGGAACACCATAACACTGGAACACCATAACACTGGAACACCATAACACTGGAACACTGGCTCACCATAACACTGGAACACCATAACACTGGAACACCATAACACTGGAACACCATAACACTGGAACACCATAACACTGGAACACTGGCTCACCATAACACTGGCTCACCATAACACCATAACACTGGCTCACCATAACACTGGAACACCATAACACCGGAACACCATAACACCATAACACTGGAACACCATAACACTGGAACACTGGCTCACCATAACACTGGCTCACCATAACACCATAACACTGGCTCACCATAACACTGGAACACCATAACACCGGAACACCATAACACCATAACACTGGAACACCATAACACCGGAACACCATAACACCATAACACTGGAACACCATAACACTGGAACACCATAACACTGGCTCACCATAACACTGGCTCACCATAACACTGGAACACCATAACACTGGAACACCATAACACTGGAACACTGGCTCACCATAACACTGGCTCATTATAACACTGGCTCATTATAACACTGGCTCATTATAACACTGGCTCACCATAACACTGGCTCACCATAACACTGGCTCACCATAACACTAGAACACCATAACACTGGCTCACCATAACACTAGAACACCATAACACTGGCTCACCATAACACTAGCTCACCATAACACTGGAACACTGGCTCACCATAACACTAGAACACCATAACACTGGCTCACCATAACACTAGAACACCATAACACTGGCTCACCATAACACTGGCTCACCATAACACTGGAACACTGGCTCACCATAACACTAGCTCACCATAACACTGGAACACTGGCTCACCATAACACAAAGTAACCATAACACTGGATCACCATAACACTGGAACACTGGATCACCATAACACTGGAACACTAGCTCACTATTACACTGGATCACCATAACACTGGAACATCATAATACTGGAACACCATAACACTAGATCACCATAACACTGGAACACTGGCTCACCATAACACAAAGTAACCATAACACTGGATCACCATAACACTGGAACACTGGATCACCATAACACTGGAACACTAGCTCACTATTACACTGGATCACCACAACACTGGAACACTAGTGTTATGGTATGGTTATCGCAATGATGGCGCCGGAGGGGATGGCTGCCGTCTTTTCGGCTCTTAAACCTCTTTGGGCTAGGGGGCAGTATTTTGACGTCTGGATGACAAGCGTGCCAAAAGTAAACTGCCTGTTACTCAGGCTCAGAAGCTAGGATATGCATATAATTGGTAGATTTGGAATGAAAACACTCTGAAGTTTCTAAAACTGCTACAATAATGTATGTGAGTATAACAGAACTGATATGGCAGGCAAAAACGCAAGGACAAACCATTCAGAAAAGAAAAAAAATTCAGACCACCATTGATTCCTATGGCTGTCATTTTTAATATGAAGGAGAAAACCTCCCAGATTGCAGTTCCTATGGCTTCCACTAGATGTCAGCCTTTAGAAAGAGTTTCAGGCTTGTTTATAGAAAAATGAGCTAGATTTTGCAGTGGCTCCCATTTTGGCTGTAGTGTTTGTTACGCGTACTGGTGAATGCGCGTACTTTGTTGTTTATCACCGGTAATGACAGTAACGATTCTCCATCTTAATTTTTATAATTTATTTACGTATTAGGGTACCCGAGGTTTGATTATAAATATCGTTTGACTTGATTGGAGAAGTTTATTGGGTAACGTTTGGGATTAATTTTGTATGCATTTTGAAGGAGGGAAACAGGTGGATTATTAAATGAAGCGCACCAGCTAAACTGAGTTTTTAGGGATATAAAGAAGGACTTTATCAAACAAAACAACCATTTGTGATGTAGCTCGGACCTTTTGGAGTGCCAACAGAAGAATCTCCTCAAAGGTAAGTGATTTATTTTATCGCTATTTCTGACTTTCGTGGCGCATCTGCCTGGCTGGAAAATGTTTTTAATGTTTTTGTGTGCTAGGCGCTGTCCTCAGATAATCGCATGGTGTGCTTTCGCCGTAAAGCCTTTTTGAAATCTGACACAGCGACTGGATTAACAAGAAGTTTATCTTTTAACTGATGTATGACACTTGTATTTTGATGAATGTTAAATGTTACTATTTCTGTAATATGAATTTCGCGCTCTGCAATTTCACCGGAAGCTGTCGAGATGAGACGCTAGTGTCCCACTGATCGGCAAGAAGTTAAAACCTCTTATGGCTGCTATCCCCGTACAGGGATCAGCACTATTGAGTAGCTTGGATGAATAAGGTGTAAACTGCCTGCTACTCTGTCCCAGATGCTAATATATGCATATTTTTAGTAGTATTGGATAGAAAACACGCTGAAGTTTCTAAAACTGTTTGAATGATGTCTGTGAGTATAACACAACTCATATGGCAGGCGAAAACCTGAGACAAGTCCAACCAGGAAGTGGGAAATCTGAGGTTTGTAGTTTCATTTAAGTGATTGACTATCCAATATGCTGTGTCTATGGGGCCAGATTGCACTTCCCAAGGCTTCCAGTAGATGTCAACAGTCTTTAGAAAGTTGTTTGAGGCTTCTATTGTGGAAGGGTGTCGAATAAGAGCTGTTTCAACAAGTGGACTAGGCTGAGGCCAACCAGTTGTTTACTGCGCGATCACGCGGGTGCGCCGCCATTCCTTATTTTTCCTCTGTAATGAATACGCTATTATCCGGTTGGAATATTATTGAAGATTTATTATAAAAAGACCCTAAGGATTGATTGTAAACATCGTTTGACATGTTTCTACAAACTGTAATGTAACTGACTTTTCATCTGGATTTTGCGCTCGCGCATTGTGCCTTTGGAATAGTGAACTAAACGGAGGTATTTGGACATAAATATGGACGTAATCAAACAAAACTAACCTTACTTGTGGAAGTGGGAGTCCTGGGAGTGCATTCTGACGAAGATCAGCAAAGGTAAGTGAAGATTTATAATGTTATTTATGACTTTTGTTGACTCCACAATTTGGCGGGTAACTGTATGGCTTGCTTTTGTGGCTGAATGCGGTTCTCAGATTATTGAATATTGTGCTTTTGCCGTAAAGCTTTTTTTTTTTTTTTAATCTGACAACGGTTGCATTAAGAACAAGTTTATCTTTAATTCTATGTAAAACATGTATCTTTCATCAAAGTTTATGATGAGTATCTCTATTATTTGATGTGGCTCTGCAATTTCTCCGGATGTTTTGGAGGCATTTCTGAACATGGCGCCAATGTAAACTGGGGTTTTTTGATATAAAAATGAACTTGATCGAACAAAACATACATACATAAGATCGTCAAAGGTTAGTGATTAATTTGATCTATATTTCTGCTTTTTGTGAAACCTCTCTTTGGTTGGAAAATGGCTGAATGCTTTCTGTGACTAGTTGCTGACCTAACATAATGATATGTTCTGCTTTCAGTGAAAAGCCTTTTTGAAATCAGACACTGTAGTTGGATTAACGAGAAGTGTATCTTTAAAATGATGTAAAATAATTTTAATTATGGGAATTCTGTTGTTTTGAATTTGGCACCCTGCAATTTCACTGGCTGTTGGCGAGGTGGGATGCTAGCGTCCCGAACGATCCCAGAGAGGTTAACTTCTTGCGACTATCAAACCCGGATCCGGGAGCGTAATCATAGCCTCAAACTAATTAGCATAACGCAGCGGACATAAATCTTCCTATTCAAGAAAATCACAAATGAAATATATTGAGACACCGCTTAGCCTTTTGTTAATCACACTGTCATCTCAGATTTTCAAAATATGCTTTACAGCCAACGCTAGACAAGCATTTGTGTAAGTTTATCATGGCATAATGATATGCTAGGCTCTGCTGGGAGCAGGCAACATTTTCACAAAAAATAAGAAAAGCAATCAAATTAAATAATTTACCTTTGAAGAACTTCGGATGTTTTCACTCAGGAGACTCCCAGTTAGATAGCAAATGTTCATTTTTTCCAAAAATATTATTTTTGTAGGTGAAATAGCTCCCGTTTGTTCGTCACGTTTGGCTGAGAAATCGACCGGAAAATGCAACGCCAAACTTTTTTCCAAATTAGCTCCATAATATCGACAGAAACATGGCAAACGTTGTTTAGAAACAATCCTCAATTCGATTCGATTCGATAATATATATTTTTATCTGGGTTTCGCCTGTAACATCAGTTCTGTTGCACTCACAGACAATATCTGTTTTTTCTACTGTGTTATTGACTTGTTAATTGTTTACTTACTCCATGTGTAACTTTGTGTTGTCTGTTCACACTGCTATGCTTTATCTTGGCCAGGTCGCAGTTGCAAATGAGAACTTGTTCTCACAACTAGCCTACCTGGTTAAATAAAGGTGAAATAAAAATAAATAAAAATCTTTGCAGTTTTGGAAACTTCAGAGTATTTTCTATCCAAAGCTGTCAATTATATGCATAGTCGATCGAGCATCTTTTCGTGACAAAATATCTTGTTTAAAACGGGAACGTTTTTTATCCAAAAATGAAAATACTGCCACCTAGTTACAAAAGGTTAAGCCCTGGAATTTGGGGAATTTTGCTTAAATTCATTTAAAAAAAGTTAGCTTATATCAATTAACCTTTGTTGTGGGATACACATAAGGCAATTCTAGGTCTTGTGGCATATTTTGGTTAAACTATCCCCAATTCAATGGAATTGCAACCCTCTGCATGCACAGTGCATTCTTCCATCACGTGTGCAGTGCACTCTTCCATCACATGTACAGCTGATTCTCAAGATCTTGCACACTAATGAGATGCTATTGAGCCCACACTACTACACTGTCTGAGCCAAGGACGACATACTTTCAGGTAAGTTTTGATTTCAATACTGGATGGGGTGAATATATTTTATGACATGGTTTTTGTTAAGTAGTAAATAGTAGCCTACAGCAAAGTGTGTTTAAATAATTTGTAACTTCTTAACAATTTCTGCTAGTTAGTTTTTGCTACCATATGGGTTTTAGCTTGCTTGAGCCTGCTAACTGATAGAAGAATGTGTATGTTTAAGATAATGACTAAAGTATTCCACCCTGAAACTGTATAACTGTGTGAAATGCGTTTGAATCATAAGAATATAATCTGATGAGGTGTGTAGCTTGGTTAGAATTATAATTAGGGCATTGTATTATTTTGTAGCTATGCAAGCAGGGAGCAACTGTGAGACGAGAATTTTTCCCCACTACCCCCATACATAGTTATCGTGCCTGTCTAAGCAGGGAGTAGCCTATGATAAGAAATTGTGTGTGTGTGTGTGTGTATAAAAAGACTGGCTCTGCATTTGAGGGGCAGAGCGCTCTCTGAATAAAGTATTGATCTATTGCAGAATCTGAGCACGGGCACTATCTGATGTGTGGAGACGTTTCACTGCAGCTGAGTACATCTGCAAATACTGTGCCAAATCATATGTGAAGAATGCAACAAAGATGCAGAGTCATCTGGCCAAGTGCATAAAGTTCCCTCAGCGCTCAGAACAAGCAACCTCTGACAAAAGTCCCTCTACTTCTATTTGAGGTGAAAATCAGACACCTTATCGAAAGTAACAGCTCACGGTCCTCCTGGAATCAGAAGTTTTTTTTGACTCAATGGAGGAACGTAGTCAGAGGAATGCTGATGAATGTCTTGATCGAGCTGTATATGCAACTGGTTCACCTCTGATGCTCACAGGCAATGTGTATTAGAAGAGATTTCTGAATGTTCTTCACCCAGCATGCACCTCTCCAACCAGACATGCTTTATCTACTCATTTGCTGGATGCAGAGTTCAACAGAATTCAAGTGAAGGTCAAGCAAATCATAAAGCAGACTGTATTGCAATCATCTCTGATGGGTGGTCGAATGTTCGTGGGCAAGGAATAATTAACTACATCCTCTCCAACCCTCAACCAGTATTCTACAAGAGTACAGACACAAGGGACAACAGACACAAGGGACAACAGACACACTGGTCTCTACATTGCAGATGAGCTGAAGGCCATCATCAATGACCTTTGACCACAGAAGGTATTTGCACTGGTGACAGACAATGCTACGAACATGAAGGCTGCTTGGTCTAAAGTGGATGAGTCCTACCCTCACACCACATCCATTGGCTGTGCTGCTCATGCATTGAATCTGCTCCTCAAGGACATCATGGCACTGAAAACAATGGATACACTCTACAAGAGAGCCAAAGAAATGGTTAGGTATGTGAAGACTCATCAAGTTATAGCAGCTACCTCACCAAGCAAAGTGAGAAGAATAAGAGCACCACATTGACACTGCCCAGCAACACCCATTGGGGGTGATGTTGTCATCATGTTTGACAGTCTCCTGGAGGGATAGGAGTCTCTCCAAGAAATGGCCATATCACGGTCTGCCGATATGGACAGACCCATCAACAGGATCCTCCTGGAAGATGTATTTTGGGAGAGAGTGGTTAGCAGCCTGAAACCTATAGCAGTAGCCATTGCACGGATTGAGGGAGACAATGCCACCCTGTCTGATGTTCAGACTCTGCTTGCAGGTGTAAGAGAAGAAATTCGTACTGCCCTGCCCACTTCACTGTTGCTCCAAGCAGAGGAAACTGCAGTCAAATACATAAAAAAAACATTAATACTCCTGCCTGAAGCCCATACACGCCTCAGCGTACATGTTGAACCCCAAGTATGCTGACAAGAGCATCCTGTCTGGTGCAGAGATCAACAAGGACTATGGTGTCATCACTACCGTGTCTCGTCACCTTTGACTGGATGAGGGCAAGGTTCTTGGAAGTCTGGTGAAGTACACTTCCAAGCAAGGGCTTTGGGATGGAGATGCAATACGGCAGTTGTGCCAACGTATCTCATCAGCCACCTGGTGGAAGGGACTTTGTGGATCTGAGGCTCTTTCCCGTTGCCGCCATTATCCTCCAAATCCCACCAACATCAGCCGCCTCAGAGCGCAACTGGTCCTTGTTTGGGAACACACACACACACACACACACACACCAAAGCACAGAAAGGCTGACCAATACAAGGGTTGAAAAATTGGTGGCATCTGGGCAAATTTTGGGCTTTGCGAGCCTGACAACGAGCCATCCTCAATAAGGTTGGAAAGTGACAGTGAAGATGAAGCCTCAGTCATGTTCAAGATGTGGACATTGAGGAGGCCCAGGTAGAAGACATGGAAGCCTGAGAGGAAGACAACCAAAGCTTTAGTTTCTAGACTATCATTTTACAGATGTATGTTGAAAACATTTTTGGAAGATGTGATGGATCATTGGGGATCATTCAATATTCCCTTTCTTTTCTTGTTCAGTGGAGTCATCTCATGTGAAGAGTCAATTTATTTAATTAAAGTATAATTCGTAACTAAATTGTTTTTATTTTTATTATTTTGGAAGGATTCAATAATTTGCAATGATATCTACTTCTGATAAGGTAAAAGGTTTATGTTTCTGTCTCCATATGATATGGTAAATATTTCCAATGCAAAAAACATCTACATTTAAATGGTATTAATATTAATTTGCATATATTTCCGTTAATTCCCACGGAAAGTTTCCACCTCTGAATATTCCGCAAAATGTACAACCCTAATGGCACCCTATTCCCTATTTAGTACCCTATTCCCTATTTAGTGCACTACGCTAGCACCCTATTCAGTGCACTACTTTATTTTAAATGAACATATCCCACCCCAGTCTGTACTCAATCTAGAGTCTGTGGTTCCTTATTAACCTTGACTTGACCTATGTTTGGTTTCAGCTGTTTGAATGAATAGTAGCAAGCTGCCTCAGTAGTGAGTCAGGCTCTGTGGTCTTGTGGTGTCGACCCTGTGGTTTCAGGCCTGCTTTCACTAAAGCATGAAAAGATATGTTAAGCCCCAGGTCTAACCACACAACATGGAGGGAGGAGAGCCAGAGAGGAGAGAGAAAGAGGCATGCCCTTGTGCCCTGCTCAGATATTGAGCTCATTCAGACATCCATTGGCTAGCTCATCATAACACTAGCCTATGAGCCCTAATCAAAATTATACTAAGAGACTGGTCATAACAACAACAGGTGTTAAACATCAAAACACAACTCAATCTTGAGACGTAGTTCATTCATATTTACAGTAGAAGGTCATGGCTGAAAGGACACAGAGACAGAGAGAAGAAACGTGTTCCAAGGAGCGCAGTTCCCGACCATCAGTCTGCATGGTCAATTCAGCAGATGCAACGAGATGTTGATGTAAACAATGCTGCTTTACACTTTGCTTCTTTAAATAAATCCACAAGAATTCTATAAATACACTATTAGCTTGTGTATTTTACAGTCTGCAAATAGCTAGTTTGTCTTTTCTTAGCAAGTTGTGGCTAAAATAAAGGCCTAGATCAGCATGTTGTTTGTGCAATAGTATCATCTAAACCAACGAGGTTTAAGCGAAGCATGAATATATTAGCTAAATGTATTAAGAGAAAACATTTAACATAGCCCAAGATTATAGGATTGGCCTAGGAAACACTGATCAACACTTTGGTTCCTATCCTTTCACAATAACTCCTCCCTGGCCTTTTCATTCATTGTCATGTCAAACACTGTATTCAAAGTAATGCAACCGCTGTGTCAGATTTCAAAAAAGCTTTACCGAAAAAGCACACCACGCAATAATCTGAGTACAGCGCTCAGACAACAAATTAAGCCATACAGATATCCGCCATGTTGTGGAGTCAAAAGAAGTCAGAAATAACATTATAAATATTCACTTACCTTTGATGATCTTCATCAGAATGCACTCCCAGGAATCCCAGTTCCACAATAAATATTTGATTTGTTCAATAAAGTCCATAATTTAAGTCCAAATAGCTCCTTTTGTTTGCGTGTTTAATACACAATCCAAACTCACGACGCGCGGGCAAGTCCAGGCAAATGTTCAGACGAAAAGTCATATTACAGTTCATAAAAACATGTCAAACGAAGTATAGAATCAATCTTTAAAGATGAAATCTTTAATAATGTTACTACCGGAGAATTCCTTTGTATGTAGAAATGCGATGGAACGCAGCTACCTCTCACGTGAACGCGCGTGGTCAGCTCATGGCACTCTGGCAGACCTCTGACTCATTCAGCTCCCATTCCCCCCTCCTTCACGATAGAAGCATCAAACAAGGTTCTAAAGACTGTTGACATCTAGTGGAAGCCTTAGGAAGTGCAATATGACCCCATAGACACTGTATATTCGATAGGCAATGAGTTGAAAAACTACTAACCTCAGATTTCCCACTTCCTGGTTGGATTTTTTTCTCAGGTTTTTGCCTGCCATATGAGTTCTGTTATACACAGACATCATTCAAACAGTTTTAGAAACTTCAGAGTAGAGTGTTTTCTAACCAAATATAATAATAATATGCATATATTAGCAACTGGGCCTGAGTAGCAGGCAGTTTACTCTGGGCACCTTATTCATCCAAGCTACTCAATACTGCCCCCAGCCATAAGACGTTGAAACAGTAGAATACATCAGAATGGACAAAGCCCCATTGAAATCACTTATAATGTATGTGTTGCCACCCTAAGGTCATGAGCTACTCATAAAGCATATTTAGAACTTTTATTATCCAAAAACATTTTTAAAAAAAAATCAAACATATTGTGATATGATATTTTGGCCATATCGCCCAGCCCTAGTTAGACCTTTACGTTACATTATTCACTTTCAGTTCAGGCTGAAAGCGGATTTGCTGACAGGCCCGACAGTGTTAATCCTGGTTTTACAGTAAACCCACTTCAGAAGGAGAAACCACCTCAGCAGCAGGCAGGAGTACATGTTCCAAATGGAACCCTATGGACCGTGGTCAAAAGTAGTGCACTATGTATAGAGGCAATAGGGTGCAATTTGGGAGGCAATGAAGGTTTCTCAGGTTCAGTAGCTACTAGTCTGTCAGCCTGTCTACACTCAGGAAATGACATCAACACCTGTGCGTAAGTGTGTGTTTGTGCATCTCTAGAGTCCACTACAGAGTCTCTGTACAGGCCATGTCTGACTAGACTCCACTACAGAGTCTCTCTACAGGTCATGTCTGACTAGACTCCACTACAGAGTCTCTGTACAGGTCATGTCTGACTAGACTCCACTACAGAGTCTCTCTACAGGTCATGTCTGACTAGACTCCACTACAGTCTCTCTACAGGTCATGTCTGACTAGACTCCACTACAGAGTCTCTCTACTGGTCATGTCTGACTAGACTCCACTACAGAGTCTCTGTACAGGCCATGTCTGACTAGACTCCACTACAGAGTCTCTGTACAGGTCATGTCTGACTAGACTCCACTACAGAGTCTCTCTACAGGTCATGTCTGACTAGACTCCACTACAGTCTCTCTACAGGTCATGTCTGACTAGACTCCACTACAGAGTCTCTCTACTGGTCATGTCTGACTAGACTCCACTACAGAGTCTCTGTACAGGTCATGTCTGACTAGACTCCACTACAGAGTCTCTCTACAGGTCATGTCTGACTAGACTCCACTACAGAGTCTCTCTACAGGTCATGTCTGACTAGACTCTACTACAGTTTCTCTCTACAGGTCATGTCTGACTAGACTCCACTACAGAGTCTCTCTACAGGTCATGTCTGACTAGACTCCACTACAGTCTCTCTCTACAGGTCATGTCTGACTAGACTCCACTACAGAGTCTCTCTACAGGCCATGTCTGACTAGACTCCACTACAGTCTCTCTCTACAGGTCATGTCTGACTAGACTCCACTACAAAGTCTCTCTACAGGCCATGTCTGACTAGACTCCACTACAGTCTCTCTCTACAGGTCATGTCTGACTAGACTCCACTACAGAGTCTCTGTACAGGTCATGTCTGACTAGACTCCACTACAGAGTCTCTCTACAGGTCATGTCTGACTAGACTCCACTACAGAGTCTCTCTACAGGTCATGTCTGACTAGACTCCACTACAGAGTCTCTGTACAGGCCATGTCTGACTAGACTCCACTACAGAGTCTCTCTACAGGTCATGTCTGACTAGACTACACTACAGAGTCTATGTACAGGTCATGTCTGACTAAACTCCACTACAGAGTCTATGTACAGGTCATGTCTGACTAGACTCCACTACAGAGTCTCTCTACAGGTCATGTCTGACTAGACTCCACTACAGAGTCTCTATACAGGCCATGTCTGACTAGACTCCACTACAGTCTCTCTCTACAGGTCATGTCTGACTAGACTGAGACAACACTCTCAGGTCTAGTAGAGCACACAGACAGACAGAGAGAGAGTGTGTGTTCCTTGGCAAGACCACAGCAGTTTTGCCTGTCTGTCTGACGCACACACACACCTCACTTACCAACAACTCTTCTCCATAATCTGACTTCCCTGGAGACTGGGTCTCTGATTATTAAGTGACATCACTGTAAACCTGAGTAGTTCGTGTTCGCTCTCTCTCTCTCTCCCTCTCCCTCCCTCTCCCTCTCCCTCCCTCTCTCTCCCTCTCTCTCCCTCTCTCTCCCTCTCTCTCCCTCTCCCTCCCTCTCTCTCCCTCTCTCTCCCTCTCTCTCCCTCCCTCTCCCTCCCTCTCCCTCTCGCTCTCCCTCCCGCTCCCCCTCTCTCCCCCTCTCTCCCCCTCTCGCTCTCCCTCCCGCTCCCCCTCTCTCCCCCTCTCTCTCTCTCTCCCGCTCCCTCTCTCTCCCGCTCCCTCTCTCTCCCGCTCCCTCTCTCTCCCGCTCCCTCTCTCTCCCGCTCCCTCTCTCTCCCGCTCCCTCTCTCTCCCGCTCCCTCTCTCTCCCGCTCCCTCTCTCTCCCGCTCCCTCTCTCTCCCGCTCCCTCTCTCTCCCGCTCCCTCTCTCTCCCTCCCGCTCCCTCTCTCTCTCCCTCTCTCTCTCTCTCTCTCTCTCTCCCTCCCGCTCCCTCTCTCGCTCCCTCCCTCCCCCGCTCCCTCCCTCCCCCTCTCTCCCGCTCTCTCCCGCTCCCTCCCGCTTTCCCTCCCTCTCCCTACCTCCCGCTCGCTCCCGCCCGCTCGCTCTCTCCCTCTCTCTCCCCCGCTCTCTCCCGCTCCCTCTCTCTCCCGCCCACTCTCCCTCTCCCCTCCCGCTCGCTCCCTCTCCCTCTCTCTCCCGCTCCCTCTCTCTCCCGCTCCCTCTCGCTCCCTCCCTCCCGCTCCCTACCTCTCTCCCGCTCCCTCTCTCTCTCTCGCTCCCTCTCTCTCTCCCTCCCGCTCCCTCTCTCCATCTCTCTCCCTCCCGCTCCCTCTCCCATCTCTCTCCCTCTCTCTCGCCATCTCTCTCCCTCTCTCTCGCTCCCTCTCTCCATCTCTCTCCCTCTCTCCATCTCTCTCCCTCTCTCCATCTCTCTCCCTCTCTCCATCTCTCTCCCTCTCTCCATCTCTCTCCCTCTCTCTCGCTCCCTCTCTCCATCTCTCTCTCTCGCTCCCTCTCTCCATCTCTCTCCCTCTCTCCCGCTCCCTCTCTCCATCTCTCTCCATCTCTCTCCCGCTCCCTCTCTCCATCTCTCTCCCGCTCCCTCTCTCCATCTCTCTCCCTCTCTCTCGCTCCCTCTCTCCATCTCTCCATCTCTCTCGCTCCCTCCCTCTCCCTCCCGCTCCCTCCCGCTCTCTCTCCCTCTCTCCCCCTCCCTCCCTCCCGCTCCCTCCCTCTCTCCCCCTCCCTCCCTCCCTCCCTCCCTCTCTCTCCCGCTCCCTCCCGCTCCCTACCTCCTGCTCGCTCCCTCTCGCTCCCTCCCTCCCGCTCCCTACCTCTCTCCCGCTCCCTCTCTCTCTCTCGCTCCCTCTCTCTCTCCCTCCCGCTCCCTCTCTCCCTCCCTCTCTCCATCTCTCTCCCTCCCGCTCCCTCTCCCCCTCCCTCTCTCCATCTCTCTCCCTCCCGCTCCCTCTCCCATCTCTCTCCCTCTCTCTCGCTCCCTCTCTCCATCTCTCTCCCTCTCTCTCGCTCCCTCTCTCCATCTCTCTCCCTCTCTCTCGCTCCCTCTCTCCATCTCTCTCCCTCTCTCCATCTCTCTCCCTCTCTCTCGCTCCCTCTCTCCATCTCTCTCTCTCGCTCCCTCTCTCCATCTCTCTCCCTCTCTCCCGCTCCCTCTCTCCATCTCTCTCCCTACCTCCTGCTCGCTCCCTCTCGCTCCCTCCCTCCCGCTCCCTACCTCTCTCTCGCTCCCTCTCTCTCTCCCTCCCGCTCCCTCTCCCTCCCGCTCCCTCTCTCCCTCCCTCTCTCCATCTCTCTCCCTCTCTCTCGCTCCCTCTCTCCATCTCTCTCCCTCTCTCTCGCTCCCTCTCTCCATCTCTCTCCCTCTCTCTCGCTCCCTCTCTCCATCTCTCTCCCTCTCTCTCGCTCCCTCTCTCCATCTCTCTCCCTCTCTCCATCTCTCTCCCTCTCTCTCGCTCCCTCTCTCCATCTCTCTCTCTCGCTCCCTCTCTCCATCTCTCTCCCTCTCTCCCGCTCCCTCTCTCCATCTCTCTCCCGCTCCCTCTCTCCATCTCTCTCCCGCTCCCTCTCTCCATCTCTCTCCCGCTCCCTCTCTCCATCTCTCTCCCTCTCTCTCGCTCCCTCTCTCCATCTCTCCATCTCTCTCGCTCCCTCCCTCTCCCTCCCGCTCCCTCCCGCTCTCTCTCCCTCTCTCCCCCTCCCTCCCTCCCGCTCCCTCCCTCTCTCCCCCTCCCGCTCCCTCCCCCTCCCCCTCCCTCCCGCTCCCTCCCTCCCCCTCCCCCTCCCGCTCCCTCCCTCCCCCTCCCCCTCCCGCTCCCTCCCTCCCCCTCCCCCTCCCGCTCCCTCCCTCAATCAGATACATTCACTGATATACTTTCACTTATAAATAGCACAACACGGAAGGAGAAGCAAAATCAACATGGTGCCTGACTACTACACAAACATAAATAACCTGACACATTAAAACCAGTGGAAGCCCTGTGCACAGCAAGTTATGGCAGGGACAACAGAGCATCGAAAAACATGGAAATAACTGCAGAAAAGGAAGACAACAACCGCAAGGTCAATCATCATCTTTCCTAGTGTGCAATTTTTACATGCATTTAAAGACACTCCCACCAGCATCTCCCTTGTAAAAAAAGGCCTTCTGACCTCAATGGAACTTCCAGGATAAATACATTTTAAAAATATATAATAATAATAATAATAATAAAAGAACCCAGTGTCTTACTTCTCTGGCAGTGCTTGTGCGTCCAGCAACGTTCGTTGAAGTTCCCATTGATGGTGGTCTGTTGACAGGTAGCCTTCCCCTTGGCCAGCGCCCCGGGACACACGTCCCCGCACTCCCTGTCATTCTTATTTGACACAATGTAGTTGTCCTCCACCGTATCCAGGATCTTGGACCAGTCCAGGGTGGAGAGGTAGCAGAGGTCCGGGTTCTTCTCGATCCTCACCGCTCCTCGGGTGATGTTCATCAGGCTATGGAGACCGATATCCCTGAGCTGCAGCATTTCAAAGAAGACCAGAGCGTAGTTGAAGAACAGGTTGTTTCCTCGGATCACAGTGAGGTTGGGGAAGAGGTCTTTGAGGCTCTCCATGCCGTAGACCCTGAACAGGAGCAGGAAGTCTGTGACCACGGTCAGTTTGGGGTAACTGACACCCCTGAAGTCCTCGGGCTTAGTCTTAAACATGAGGATGATTTTCAGGTGGCCCTCGATGACCGTGCAGTTCTCCAGGGAGCGCAGGTTGGTCACGTTGTTCCGGATGTCCTTACTGGAGCAGATCCCATCAGAGACTTCAGGGGAAGAGACAAACAAACTGATTAGAGACGGAACTAAGTTAAGGACAGCATACCAAAAATAAATTGTCTAACTCAAGACATTTTTTGGTGTGCTGTCCATCTAATTTCTATGGACTATATTAACCAATATTCAACAACCAACCACTTTAGAGGAATAACCAGAATGAGCACATTATCTATTATCCTATTCATGTAAAGTTATTATTTTGGGGGTGAATTCATTCATGATCAGTTAGGCTCCGCAACTAATATACGTCTCAGAGTTCAGCTTTCTACAAAATGACATTCAACCTACACTGGAGTTTAACAAACATTAGGAACAACTTCCTAATACTGGGTTACATCCCCTTTTGCCTTCAGAGCAGTCTCAATTCGTTGGGGGCGTGGACTCTACAAGGTGTCGAAAGCGTTCCACGGGGACGCTGGCACATATTGATTCCAATGCTTCCCACAGTTGTGTTAAATTAGCTAGATGTCTTTTGGGTGATGGACCATTCTTGATACAGACAGGAAACTGTTGCTTGTGGAAAAACCCAGCAGCTTTGCAGTTCTTGACACAAACTGGTGCGCCTGGCAGCTACTACCATACCCTGTTCAAAGGCACTTAAATATTTGGTCTTGCCCATTCACCCTCTGAATGGCACACATACACAATCCATGTCTCAACTGTCTCGAGGCTTAAAAGTCCTTCTTTAACCCATCTCCTCCCCTTCATCTAAGGTGGTTGAAGTGAATTTAACAAGTGACATCAATAAGGGATCATATCTTTCACCTGGTGAGTCTGTCATGGAAAGAGCAGATATATATAGATTTGGAGAAATAAACTACGGTAGGCTATCGTTTATTTTTCTTACTACAGCCTACCAAGTTCATTAAAACAATCTTTATTGGACCTACTTTAACATACATTCAACCTCAGTCATTAACATATTTGACTTATCTTTATTTCAATACCACTTTATTTTTCCCCTCAGGGGAAATAATTGTGTTGTAGTGAATGAATTAACATAATTAACATGATTAATAAGAACCCCATCAGCCTGACTATCAGTAACTTAAGCAGATTACCGAGAAGATATTTAGGATATCTTGGCAAGTTGGCGATCATTTCTACAAATGGGAAACGATTCCCAACTGACTAACATTGATAAACGGTTAAATATAATAGACAGTGTATTCATGGATACCAAGGGAGGCCAGGCTTCCCAAAATATTTGACCAATAAAAATGAATAAAATCATTTCTCATTCGTCAATTCGCAAGTGGCTGAATCTCACTCGAGAAACCATCACTAGCGAGCGAAACAGCGCCCCCTTGTCTCAGTATGTGTAGCACATGTATCTGATGCTGTCTGGACAGCGAAACAGCACCCCCTTGTCTCAGTATGTGTAGCACATGTATCTGATGCTGTCTGGACAGGGAAACAGCGCCCCATCTGTCTCGGTATGTGTAGCTCATGTATCTGATGCTGTCGAGACAGGGAAACAGCGCCCCCTGTGTCTCAGTATGTGTAGCTCATGTATCTGATGCTGTCTGGACAGCGAAACAGCGCCCCCTTGTCTCGGTATGTGTAGCTCATGTATCTGATGCTGTCTGGACAGGGAAACAGCGCCCCCTTGTCTCTGTATGTGTAGCACATGTATCTGATGCTGTCTGGACAGGGAAACAGCGCCCCCTCTGTCTCGGTATGTGTAGCTCATGTATCTGACGCTGTCTGGACAGGGAAACAGCGCCCCCTTGTCTCGGTATGTGTAGCTCATGTATCTGATGCTGTCTGGACAGGGAAACAGCGCCCCCTTGTCTCGGTATGTGTAGCTCATGTATCTGATGCTGTCTGGACAGGGAAACAGCGCCCCCTCTGTCTCGGTATGTGTAGCTCATGTATCTGATGCTGTCTGGACAGGGAAACAGCGCCCCCTCTGTCTCGGTATGTGTAGCTCATGTATCTGATGCTGTCTGGACAGGGAAACAGCGCCCCCTCTGTCTCGGTATGTGTAGCTCATGTATCTGATGCTGTCTGGACAGGGAAACAGCGCCCCCTCTGTCTCGGTATGTGTAGCTCATGTATCTGATGCTGTCTGGACAGGGAAACAGCGCCCCCTCTGTCTCGGTATGTGTAGCTCATGTATCTGATGCTGTCTGGACAGGGAAACAGCGCCCCCTCTGTCTCGGTATGTGTAGCTCATATATCTGATGCTGTCTGGACAAAAAGAGTATAACATGTTGTTGCCGTAGCATTTGATTGATTGATGCCAGCAAGAATTTGGCCTCCCTTGATAAAAAAATATATATATATATATATATATTAAAAGAATTAGCCGATCAGCGTTGAGCTGAGCTCAACTGTAGGTTGTCCTGGTGCAGAAAAACACCACCCAAGGGAGGCCAGTTTGGATTTGGCTTCAGATCAATCTAATAACTTCCTAAGTAAAACTTTTTCAGAAAAAAGTTTCTGGTCTGCTTGTGTTGATGTCCTGCAGTAGCTAGCTTGCTAAATAGACCATTTCCTAAACCATGGATGGAGATATCAGGTAACGTGCAACGTAACCCTAGCCCTGATATGCAATGTCTCCAAACCCCCTCTGATTTTAAATCAAGATCTGGTTTTGGTATTTTTCCTTTAAATCTCGTCAAAAATTGATGGGGTTAGGATTTGGGCTAAATCAACTGATGCTGATGTAATTGTGTTTTCTGAAACCTGGCTCAGCAAGTCTGTTTTTGATAAGGATATTTGTATAAGTGGTTACAATGTTTAATCGCACTGATCGAGTTAAGGTGGGAGTGTGGCTATATATGTAAAAACTAAATTCCCTGTAAGTGTTGCAAAGTCTGAAACTATTTGTAAACAGTTGGAATTTCTTGCTTTGAATATTGAGGTTTCAAAGGGCCTCTCTATAACTGTGATTGGCTGTTATAGACCCCCTCTGCTCTCTATAACTGTGATTGGCTGTTATAGACCCCCCTCTGCTCTCTATAACTGTGATTGGCTGTTATAGACCCCCCCCCCCTCTGCTCTCTATAACTGTGATTGGCTGTTATAGACCCCCCTCTGCTCTCGGTGATGCATTTTCTTCTCTGATTAACCTTATGTCTAAACTTCTTTACAGTGAAATGATCTTGATTGGTGATCTCAACTGGTGTTGGTTAAAGCCGGTGTCTGATGATTTAAAAATGTTTTGTAATTCTATGAATCTTACCCAGTTGATTAACTCACCCACTCGCCCAAATCTTAAATGCCCAGATAAACCTACCCTGATTGATTTGATATTGACAAAATGTTCCACCTAAATATTCTGCGGTTGGTGTTTGTGGTAATGATGTAAGTGACCATTGTGCTGTTGTTGCTGTTAGAAATACTAAGGTTCTTAAGACAAACCCACGTTTTATTCGTAAGAGAAATGTGAAGTGTTTTAATGAGCAGGCTTTCTTTCCTTCATGATTGGTTTTACTTACACACACACACACACACACACACACACACACACACACACACACACACACAATGGACAACCACATGATACTGTATTTAGCAACATTGATTGGACTAAATTGTTTTTGGTATGTTTAAGTTTGTTTTCAGTGTATTAAACAAAGCATGTATAGCCCTGTTGATTTGATGTTTAGAATGGTGCTGGAATAGCGGAGGCAGGGCTCCTGTTGTCTTTGTGCTGACTCACGGTAACTCTGTGGTTCTAAATCACTAGTTGTTTAGTAACCTCTCAAAAACATGAACTTGCTTGACCATACCGCAGCTGATACAACTGTTTGTTACATGCAATATTTGCTTTGTGGACTTCACAGGACAGATGTGGCTCTCCGGTTTTGTGATGAAACAAAAGGTAGGCGTCGTTGAATTTATTCTGCCGCTGTGTGTTGTCACGGCCTTATTGGATATTACAGTGACATATGAATAAATGAGTTATAGAACAAACCACACAATTATGACAACATAGGTTGGAATATGGCTTTGTTACTGGCTTGGCTTCCTCAGTGATTTTACACACGCACCCCTACTGACAATAGATACAGCTAATTCATGAGATGGTTGTACAATACAGTAGTCATAGTTCAGAGAATTGCACACAGCGAATTGTGTAAGATTTGGTCATCTTAAATTGCAAAACCAGTTTTGGGGTAAAGAAAAAAATAAAAATGAGACAAAAGGACTAGAATCAAAATAGACCAGAAAGAGATAAACTTCATCACAGCAAAATATGTGGTTGTGTGTCTTGATTTGATTAAACCTATGCCTCTGACAGTTGTTTCAGTAACCATATATCTGTCTGTTACCAAAGACATGCTTTTACCCACATTATAACATACAGCGCCATTGTTGGCTGTTATTACCCACATTCTAGTATTAAGTGCTGTCATTGGTTGTTGCCCACATTCTATTCTAATACGGAAGTTAGCGCTGTCATCAGAGTCAAGTCACTCTTATTTGGTACGTGGGCTGAGGCTGTAACTTTTGTAACTAAATCAATACATTAGCTAAACTCAGAAATCTCGCTATCCCAGATCTAAAATCTCAAGTAATTTGGTCAGATGGTCAATTTGTGTTACGTAGGTCTGTCCAATAGGGATTATGCAGGTTTTTATCTTCAACAACTAGCCTAGGTCTATGGATTATAGGGCAGGGACCTGGAACCTCGCGATACGATATTATCACAATACTTAGGTGTCAATTACGAGCATCAGTCAATCTGTAAGAGCCTTTTTCCAAAATTACTAATAGCAGTTCTGAGCAATACATTTTTAAAAAAAAGTTGATTTAATTGTTTTATTGTTGGACATAAGACTCTCCTCTCAGGTGTGTGTGTACTGTACCTGGGGTCAACTGGTCAGTCAGCTGTGTGTGTACTGTACCTGGGGTCAACTGGTCAGTCAGCTGTGTGTGTACTGTACCTGGGGTCACCTGGTCAGTCAGCTGTGTGTGTACTGTACATGGGGTCACCTGGTCAGTCAGCTGTGTGTGTACTGTACCTGGGGTCAACTGGTCAGTCAGCTGTGTGTGTACTGTACATGGGGTCACCTGGTCAGTCAGCTGTGTGTGTACTGTACATGGGGTCACCTGGTCAGTCAGCTGTGTGTGTACTGTACCTGGGGTCAACTGGTCAGTCAGCTGTGTGTGTACTGTACATGGGGTCACCTGGTCAGTCAGCTGTGTGTGTACTGTACCTGGGGTCAACTGGTCAGTCAGCTGTGTGTGTACTGTACCTGGGGTCAACTGATCAGTCAGCTGTGTGTGTACTGTACATGGGGTCACCTGGTCAGTCAGCTGTGTGTGTACTGTACCTGGGGTCAACTGGTCAGTCAGCTGTGTGTGTACTGTACATGGGGTCAACTGATCAGTCAGCTGTGTGTGTACTGTACCTGGGGTCAACTGGTCAGTCAGCTGTGTGTGTACTGTACCTGGGGTCAACTGATCAGTCAGCTGTGTGTGTACTGTACCTGGGGTCAACTGGTCAGTCAGGTGTGTGTGTACTGTACCTGGGGTCAACTGGTCAGTCAGCTGTGTGTGTGTACTGTACCTGGGGTCAACTGGTCAGTCAGCTGTGTGTGTGTACTGTACCTGGGGTCAACTGGTCAGTCAGCTGTGTGTGTGTACTGTACCTGGGGTCAACTGGTCAGTCAGCTGTGTGTGTGTACTGTACCTGGGGTCAACTGGTCAGTCAGCTGTGTGTGTACTGTACCTGGGGTCAACTGGTCAGTCAGCTGTGTGTGTACTGTACCTGGGGTCAACTGGTCAGTCAGCTGTGTGTGTACTGTACCTGGGGTCAACTGGTCAGTCAGCTGTGTGTGTACTGTACCTGGGGTCAACTGGTCAGTCAGGTGTGTGTGTACTGTACCTGGGGTCAACTGGTCAGTCAGCTGTGTGTGTACTGTACCTGGGGTCAACTGGTCAGTCAGCTGTGTGTGTACTGTACCTGGGGTCAACTGGTCAGTCAGGTGTGTGTGTACTGTACCTGGGGTCAACTGGTCAGTCAGCTGTGTGTGTGTACTGTACCTGGGGTCAACTGGTCAGTCAGCTGTGTGTGTACTGTACATGGGGTCAACTGGTCAGTCAGCTGTGTGTGTACTGTACATGGGGTCAACTGGTCAGTCAGCTGTGTGTGTACTGTACCTGGGGTCAACTGGTCAGTCAGCTGTGTGTGTACTGTACCTGGGGTCAACTGGTCAGTCAGCTGTGTGTGTACTGTACCTGGGGTCAACTGGTCAGTCAGCTGTGTGTGTACTGTACCTGGGGTCAACTGGTCAGTCAGCTGTGTGTGTACTGTACCTGGGGTCACCTGGTCAGTCAGCTGTGTGTGTACTGTACCTGGGGTCACCTGGTCAGTCA
Organism: Oncorhynchus clarkii lewisi; assembly: GCF_045791955.1. Lineage (NCBI taxonomy): Eukaryota > Metazoa > Chordata > Actinopteri > Salmoniformes > Salmonidae > Oncorhynchus > Oncorhynchus clarkii. Next base: position 41,059,445 of record NC_092174.1, read on the forward strand.
GCTGTGTGTGTACTGTACATGGGGTCACCTGGTCAGTCAGCTGTGTGTGTACTGTACCTGGGGTCACCTGGTCAGTCAGCTGTGTGTGTACTGTACCTGGGGTCACCTGGTCAGTCAGCTGTGTGTGTACTGTACATGGGGTCAACTGATCAGTCAGCTGTGTGTGTACTGTACATGGGGTCACCTGGTCAGTCAGCTGTGTGTGTACTGTACCTGGGGTCAACTGGTCAGTCAGCTGTGTGTGTACTGTACCTGGGGTCAACTGGTCAGTCAGCTGTGTGTGTACTGTACCTGGGGTCAACTGGTCAGTCAGCTGTGTGTGTACTGTACCTGGGGTCAACTGGTCAGTCAGCTGTGTTTGTACTGTACCTGGGGTCACCTGGTCAGTCAGGTGTGTGTGTACTGTACCTGGGGTCAACTGGTCAGTCAGGTGTGTGTGTACTGTACCTGGGGTCACCTGGTCAGTCAGGTGTGTGTGTACTGTACCTGGGGTCACCTGGTCAGTCAGGTGTGTGTGTACTGTACCTGGGGTCACCTGGTCAGTCAGGTGTGTGTGTACTGTACCTGGGGTCACCTGGTCAGTCAGGTGTGTGTGTACTGTACCTGGGGTCACCTGGTCAGTCAGGTGTGTGTGTACTGTACCTGGGGTCACCTGGTCAGTCAGGTGTGTGTGTACTGTACCTGGGGTCACCTGGTCAGTCAGGTGTGTGTGTACTGTACCTGGGGTCAACTGGTCAGTCAGGTGTGTGTGTACTGTACCTGGGGTCAACTGGTCAGTCAGGTGTGTGTGTACTGTACCTGGGGTCAACTGGTCAGTCAGGTGTGTGTGTACTGTACCTGGGGTCACCTGGTCAGTCAGGTGTGTGTGTACTGTACCTGGGGTCAACTGGTCAGTCAGCTGTGTGTGTACTGTACCTGGGGTCAACTGGTCAGTCAGCTGTGTGTGTACTGTACATGGGGTCAACTGATCAGTCAGCTGTGTGTGTACTGTACCTGGGGTCAACTGGTCAGTCAGGTGTGTGTGTACTGTACCTGGGGTCAACTGGTCAGTCAGCTGTGTGTGTACTGTACCTGGGGTCAACTGGTCAGTCAGCTGTGTGTGTACTGTACCTGGGGTCAACTGGTCAGTCAGGTGTGTGTGTACTGTACCTGGGGTCAACTGGTCAGTCAGGTGTGTGATAGGTGAAGGTGCGAGCATGTTTATTTATTTAACCAGGCAAGTCAGTTAAGAACAAATTCTTATTTACAATGAGTGACGACCAAAAGCCAGAAGTCCTGCCGGGATGGGGGCCTGGGATTAAAATAAATAAATACCATATAAATATAGGACAAAACATACATCACGACAAGAGAGACAACACTACATAAAGACAGACATAAGACGACATCATAGCAAGGCAGCAACACAACATGACAACATGGTAGCAGCACAAAACATGGTACAGACATTAGGCAAAGTCAACAGCACAAAGGTCAAGAAGGTATAGACGACAATACATCATACAAAGCAGCCTGTCAGTGAGAGTGTCCATGATTGAGTCTTTGAATGTAGAGATGGAGATAAAACTGTCCAGTTTGAGTGTTTGTTGCAGCTCGTTCCAGTCGCTAGCTGCAGCGAACTGAAAAGAGGAGCGACCCAGGGATGTGTGTGCTTTGGAGACCTTTAACAGAATGGCAGACTGGCAGAACGGGTGTTGTATGTGGAGGATGAGGGCTGCAGTAGATATCTCAGATAAGGAGGAGTGAGGCCTAACAGGGTTTTATAAATAAGCATCAACCAGTGTGTCTTGCAATGGGTATACAGGCGTGGCCAAAGGTTTTGAGTCTGCTGCCTCAGTTTGTATGATGGCAATTTGCATATACTCCAGAATGTTATGAAGAGTGATCAGATGAATTGCAATTAATTACAAAGTCACTCTTTGCCATGCAAATGAACTGAATCCCCCCAAAAACATTTCCACTGCATTTCAGCCCTGCCAGAAAAGGACCAGCTGACATCATGTCAGTGATTCTCTCGTTAACACAGGTGTGAGTGTTGATGAGGACAAGGCTGGAGGTCCCTCTGTCATGCTGATTGAGTTCGAATAACAGATTTGGAAGTTTCAAAAGGAGGATGGTGCTTGGAATCATTGTTCTTCCTCTGTCAATCATGGTTACCTGCAAGGAAACACGTGCCGTCATCATTGCTTTGCACAAAAAGGGCTTCACAGGCAAGGATATTGCTGCTCATAAGATTGCACCTAAATCAACCATTTATCGGATCATCAAGAACTTCAAGGAGAGCGGTTAAATTGTTGTGACGAAGGTCCAGCAAACGCTAGGACCGTCTCCTAAAGTTGATTCAGCTGCGGGATCGGGGCACCACCAGTACAGAGCTTGCTCAGGAATGGCAGCAGGCAGGTGTGAGTGCATCTGCATGCACAGTGAGACGAAGACTTTTGGAGGATGGCCTGGTGTCAAGAAGGTCAGCAAAGAAGCCACTTCTCTCCAGGAAAAACATCAGGGACAGACTGATATTTTGCAAAAGGTACAGGGATTGGACTGCTGAGGACTGGGGTAAAGTAATTTTCTCTGATGAATCCCCTTTCCGATTGTTTGGGGCATCCGGGAAAAAGCTTGTCCGGAGAAGACAAGGTGAGCGCTACCATCAGTCCTGTGTCATGCCAACAGTAAAGCATCCTGAGACCATTCATGTGTGGGGTTGCTTCTCAGCCAAGGGAGTGGGCTCCCTCACAATTTTGCCTAAGAACACAGCCATCAATAAAGAATGGTACCAACACATCCTCCGAGAGCAACTTCTCCCAACCATCCAGGAACAGTTTGGTGACGAACAATGCCTTTCCAGCATGATGGAGCACCTTGCCATAAGGCAAAAGTGATAATTATGTGGCTCAGGGAACAAAACATTGATATTTTGGGTCCATGGCCAGGAAACTCCCCAGACCTTAATCCCATTGAGAACTTGTGGTCAATCCTCAAGAGGCGGGTGGACAAACAAAAACCCACAAATTCTGACCAACTCCAAGCATTGATTATGCAAGAATGGGCTGCCATCAGTCAGGATGTGGCCCAGAATTGAATTAACAGCCTGCCAGGGCGGATTGCAGAGGTCTTGAAAGAGAAGGGTCAGCATTGCAAAAAACTTTGCATCAACTTCATGTAATTGTCAATAAAAGCCTTTGGCACTTATGAAATGCTTGTAATTATACTTCAGTATTCCATAGTAACATCTGACAAAAATATCTAAAGACCCTGAAGCAGCTAACTAGCAAACTAGCAAACTAATTTGGCAGCATACTGGTCAGTCAGGTGTGTGATAGGTGAAGGGGCCAGCATACTGGTCAGTCAGGTGTGTAATAGGTGAAGGGGCCAGCATACTGGTCAGTCAGGTGTGTAATAGGTGAAGGGGCCAGCATACTGGTCAGTCAGGTGTGTAATAGGTGAAGGGGCCAGCATACTGGTCAGTCAGGTATGTGATAGGTGAAGGGGCCAGCATACTGGTCAGTCAGGTGTGTGATAGGTGAAGGGGCCAGCATACTGGTCAGTCAAGTATGTGATAGGTGAAGGGGCCAGCATACTGGTCAGTCAGGTATGTGATAGGTGAAGGGGCCAGCATACTGGTCAGTCAGGTGTGATACAGTAGGTGAAGGGGCCAGCATACTGGTCAGTCAGGTATGTGATAGGTGAAGGTGCCAGCATACTGGTCAGTCAGGTGTGTGATAGGTGAAGGGGCCAGCATACTGGTCAGTCAGGTGTGTGATACAGTAGGTGAAGGGGCCAGCATACTGGTCAGTCAGGTGTGTAATACAGTAGGTGAAGGGGCCAGCATACTGGTCAGTCAGGTGTGTGATACAGTAGGTGAAGGGGCCAGCATACTGGTCAGTCAGATGTGTGAGTAAACTGTGGCAGTAAACTGAACCAGACAGAGATGGATACACAGGGAGGGACAGGCAGTCAGTCAGTCAGTGACCCTAGAAAGCAGTCAGCCAGCCAGCCAGTGACCCCTCGGAAAGCCAGGCCACCACAGATACACCCAGTTCCCAGCAGAAATGTGGACACTTCCTGTGTCCCAAATGGACTCATATTCCCTATATAGAGTCTTAAGGGCCCTGGTCAACAGTAGTGCATAGAATACCATTTGGGACAGACCTCTCTCTGCCAGAGCCAGGCACAGTAGTATTTATATCCCAGCATTCCCAATTGAGAATCTAACCAGTCCAGTGTGGTGACAGTGACTAGTGTTGGAAACTGAACAAGTGTAGTCTTGGTGGAACGTAGAACACTATATAGGGAATAGGGTGCAATGTTGGATGATAGGGTTTGCCTGGCCACAGCTGATCAGAACTGTAGGCCCAACTGAACTAGATAACTCCGGTAATTATTGAGAGACAAATGATTCACCTGTATCAGAATCAAATGGTGATTAATCTGAACCAGAATCAAATGGTGATTCACCTGTATCAGAATCAAATGGTGATTCACGTGTACCAGAATCTTTATTGTGGCGATTCACGTGTACCAGAATCTTTATTGTGGCTCACCTGTACCAGAATCTTTATTGTGGCGATTCACGTGTACCAGAATCTTTATTGTGGCTCACCTGTACCAGAATCTTTATTGTGGCTCACCTGTACCAGAATCTTTAGTGGCTCACCTGTACCAGAATCTATATTGTGGCTCACCTGTACCAGAATCTATATGAAGATTCCAGTGTTTCACCTATATGCATAACTCGAAATAAAAATAAACATGGACTAATAGATTTTTCAATAAGATCATCTTTGATATCTAAGGTTGAATAAATACTGTTACATAGTGTTTAAGACATTCAATAACCTAATATTAAGCCCGTCTTACAAAAGTAATATTGAATTATGTTTGGTTAGAGATGTATCTTCTGCTTGGATAGAAACATCGGAGCAAATTCTTTAAATGTTATTTTTTGGTTGAGATGGAGACGTGAATGCAACATATTTATTACTAACTTGTAGATCAACCAAAGTTTGAAAACCTATACCCTATATGTATTGTGGGCTGAATTTAAAACAACAGCTGTTGATGACTTCCCAAATGCTACAGTATATAGTCCTAAATAGTATTATTTATGATACATGATTGATAGAGTATGGTTACCCCCCCAGGCTTACGCGCAATGCCAGTGGCTTCTGAATTTAATCAGAAGCCACTGCCAGATTTCTGGATAGGGCTGCGCTCAGAGTATCCTGCCTTGGCAAATCGCCCTGTTAAGACACTGATGCCCTTTGCAACCACGTACCTATGTGAGGGTGGATTCTCGGCCCTCACTAGCATGACAACTAAATACAGGCACAGACTGTGTGGGAAATGATTTAAGACGGAGACTCTCCAATACAACATGGCAGGTATGTGCATCCTTTCAAGCACAACCTTCTCATTAACCTGTGGTGAGTTATTCACAACTTTTTGATGAACAAATAAGGTTTTATATGTAAGATGGTTAAGAGCAAAATTATTGATTATTATTATATTATTATTTGTGCCCTGGTCCTATAAGAGTTCTGTCACTTTCCACGAGCCGGGTTGTGACAAAAACTCACACTCATTCTTATGTTTAATAAATGTGTCGTATAGTGTGTGTGTGTCACCATTTCCTTTTTTGCTAATTCATTCTTACTTTTTAACTCTGCGTTGTTGGTTAAGGGCTCGTAAAGTAAGCATTTCACTGTAAGGTCTACACCCGTTTCATTTGGCATGTGACAAATACAATTAGATTTTATTTCAAGTAAAAATAAAAGGAAATCAACATTTTTAAAAAATGGTTTTATATTATTTAAAAGCGATTGTCAATCAGTTTTTTTTTTAGTTGGGGCCCCCCAGAGGAAGAAGGCCAATGCCTTGCCGGTCGGTCCCTGGCACAAAAAAAGTTTGGAAAAGGCTGCTGTAGAACAACCAGGGAGAACAGGAACGAACAACTGTAACAGATGTAACAGAGTTAATGGACTGTCTGTCGGTGGGTATTCACATCCTATTCTATCCATAACACCGCAGGTAGTCCAGTCTAGAGCGGCCTGCGTCCTTAGTGCCACTCTATTCCCTGGCCATTGTTTTGACCAGGGCCCATGGGGAATAGGGTGCCACTTGAGGAGCAGCCTAGCTGTTAAGAGTCCTTCCTATCAACAGGGGGAAAGGAACATCACACAAACCAATGGGGTTACCATGGAAACCACCATGCTCTCTCTCTCTCTCTCTCTCTCACCTTGGCTTACTCTTCATTAGTGTTGAGAAGAGAACATGGATTGCTCATAGACAGACAGGACAAAGAGGACAAGGCTGGGGGCTGAAAGACTAACAGTCAACCACACACACACACACACACACACAGTTTGAGAGGGATCCCTGCTGTCCCCCAAACAACTGTGCTTCCCAAAACAAACATTTTTATTTTTTGTTGTTGTTGAAAGAAATAGTGCACCCTTTGTGTACCTGATATGGTACAGGAAAAACTGGATACCACCCAACCCTAACACACACACCGACCACTGCTGGAGGCTGCTGGACTAATGCGCACAGACACATTGAGAGTCTGTGCCTCTGATGCAAGGTTATTATTGGATTATGAAAACTGAAACCAATTTCATAAACTGAAATAAAACAATTAAATGATTATCTTTGACTCCAAAACAAAAATAAAATAAATCAAAAACCATCATAAGTGTGTGCCCCCCCCAGGCCGAGGCTGTGGATGAGTAGGTAACCGTCCCCCCCAGCCCCCCCCCCCCCCCCAGGCCGAGGCTGTAGATGAGTAGGTAACCGCCCCGTCCAGCACCCCCCCGTCCAGCCCCCCTTAGGCCGAGGTTGTAGATGAGTAGGTACCCCCCCCCCCAGGCCGAGGCTGTAGAGGAGTAGGTAACCGCCCCGTCCAGCCCCCCTGGAGCCCCTGAAAAGATTTATCATGACCTGCGCATGTGTTTCTTTACCTCTACTTTACACACACATTGTCGTCATCAATTCACATTTCTCCCTGTCAATTTGGACTGATAATTCTTCAAGTTTTACCGGTGACATATCCATGCAGCATCTGCATGCCAACCATTCGTTCTCAATCAGTTTCACAGGAAAAGGCATTTACAAATTCTTAGTTATGTACGGAGTTGTTTCGAAATACGTACAGTGAGCGAATTGTAGAGCAGATGGCGTAAACTGTAGCATACCTGTGTTTTGCCTCAATCAAAGCACATATTTTACCTAGTGATGCGCTGTTGAGTTGTGGCCACATGAGAAACATTTGACGGCTCGCACAATCGTCCTAAAATCTCCTCGGAAATAAGGTGGTGTTTCTGTCCTCCAGTAATGTTCTACTATGTTATTATGTTTGGTTGTGTAGAAAACTATCATGATGTGATCTAGCAGACATTGATTCAGCATTGATCTGACTTTATTAAACAAGCACCATTCTCCTGAGTAGCCTGTTCTGTACGAGTAGAGGAGAGACCGTGTACAAAGTAGAGAATACGAGTTCCATTCTCCTGAGTAGCCTGTTCTGTACGAGCAGAGGAGAGGCCGTGTACAAAGTAGAGAATACGAGTTCCATTCTCCTGAGTAGCCTGTTCTGTACGAGTAGAGCAAGTTTAAGTAGAGAATCCAGTGTCTGCCAAGCTGTAAATCTTTTCCAGTGTGTGTACATGTAGGCTACCTGCCCATCCCCCAACTAAGCACATGCTACCGTAGCCCCTCCCCCTCTGAAGCACATGCTACCGTAGCCCCTCCCCCCACTGACGCACAAGCTACCGTAGCCCCTCCCCCCCACTGACGCACAAGCTACCGTAGCCCCTCCCCCCACTGACGCACAAGCTACCGTAGCCCCTCCCCCCACTGACGCACAGGCTACCGTAGCCCCTCCCCCCACTGACGCACAGGCTACCGTAGCCCCTCCCCCCACTGACGCACAGGCTACCGTAGCCCCTCCCCCCACTGACGCACAGGCTACCGTAGCCCCTCCCCCCACTGACGCACAGGCTACCGTAGCCCCTCCCCCCACTGACTCCCTCACTGATGCACAGGCTACCGTATCCCCTCCCCCACTGACGCACAGGCTACCGTAGCCTACATGCCTGTTTCAGATTTTTAATAAGGGAAGAATGGATTAACTTCCTCAATTAATTATAGTTAAGGATACTAGTTATTACGTTTCACACTGGATTTATTAAATGCAAATATGTAAAACGTGTTTTTAAATTCTGGTGCCGCGCTGCGCACACACAACCTCTGGTCCAACATGAAGCCAACTCTCGTAAATTCAAAGATACTAAAGTTCCTCCATACGTATAGTTCTGTGGGCCTAATTCAGAGAACGCAAGAGAACGCATGCATGTCATAACAAGATGACCAATTTCAGTCGCATCTCACGCATGTACACAACTAGGCTAAATAGAGCCACTCGCTATGGAGCGGGCAGAGCTACCTGCACCGATTGGTGATGTAAATTAATGTCGAGCTAGAGGCAGCTATTGGTGATGTACTGATGTAGATAACTAGAATAAACTTGCTCCGAGGTCAACTGAATAATTCGACGGGCACTGACCAATAATATCTCACACATTTGACAAATACAGTTCCTGGAACAGTGAATATGTCAAATTTGGCAGAATGACAACGCAAACCATCATTCTGCACTGTTCTTCTAGTAAAAGTTTAATGATTTACATTTTCAGGAGACAATAGTTCAAAGTAGTCATTGTGCATTGGGTTTAACTTGGGAACCATTGGTTTTTGTTTGTGACTGTGGAATAGCCCATTGTCTGTGATTTGAGAGGTCAAACAGCGCTGATTAAATGATCGTTTTTCCTCTAAAGTAGAGGAGTTTAGATGAACATAAATACATAAAATGTAATAATATATCTAAATAAGAAAGCCAAAACAAATAGACTGGGGGGCTGCAGCAGGACAATTGTCCTGAACTGAACCTCACGAGCGAAGATATGAAAAGAAACCACAAACCAACCACATTATAATGGCGGTTCTGTGGCTTCTAATTCACTTTAAAAAACGCTCACCGTTTAGACAAGGACATGGCACAAAACTCTTGGAACAGAAAGCCCTCCTCTGCAATGCATTTAGATCATTTATTCATAGTACATGAAGATACTAAGGTGAGTTACAGTAAAACTGCCCTGAAAATGATATCGCACATCTGCATATTAGTCTCAAATTTGTTGGCACTCCTCAAAAAAAAAAAAAACTCCATATTCTCTGAAATAACTTGAAACATCCACCATTGTTTTGTCCATATTTAATAGAAAAATCAGACTTTGCTTTTGATTTTTTATTAAACATAATATTGTAAATAACAAAACAAATGAAAATGCCATATGGACTAAATTTATAGGACCCTTAACCTAATATCTTGTTGCACAACCTTTAGAGGAAATCACTGCAATCAAAAGTATTCTGTCGCTCTCAATGAGACTTCTGCACCTGGTAACAGGTAGCTTGGCTCACTTCTGCTGAGCAAAGTGCTCCAGCTGTCTCAGGTTTGATGGGTGCCTTCTCCAGACTGCAACTTTTAGCTCTTTCCATAGACGTTCGATAGGATTCAGATTAGTCCAATGTTTTGTTCTTATCCATTCTTGGGTGCTTTTAGCTGTGTGTTTTGGCTCATTATCCTGTTGGAGGACCCATGACCTGGGACTGAGACAGAGCTTTCTGACACTGGGCAGTATGTTTCGCTCCAGAATGCATTGATTTTTCATTGTGACCTGCACAGATTCAAGGCACCCTAGGCCAGGCACAGCAAAGCAGCCCCAGAACATAACCAAGCCTCCTCCATGTTTCACTGTAGGTATGTTGTTGTTTTCTTTGAAAGCTTCATTTTTTCATCTGTGAACACAGACCTGATGTGACTTGCCAAAAAGCTCCAGTTTTGACTCATCTGTCCAAAGGACATTCCCCCAGGATTGTGGCTTGTCAATGTGCATTTTAGCAAATTCCAGTCTGGCTTTTTAATGTTTTTCCTTGAAAAGTGGAGTCCTCCTGGGTCTTCTTCCATGGAGCCAAACTTTCGCTCAGAAAGCGACAGATGGTGCGATCAGAAACTGAAGTAACTTCACCTTGTATCTCTTTGGCAGTTATCCTTGGTTCTTTTTCTACCATTTGCACTCTCCTTCTGTTCAATCTGGGGTCGATTTTCCTCTCGAGGCTGCGCACCCGGGAAGGTTGGCTACAGTTCCATGGACCTTAAACTTGTTAAAAATATTTGCAACTGTTGTCACAGGAACATCAATCTGCTTGGAGATGGTCTTGTAGCCTTTACCTTTACCATGCTTGTCTATTATTGTCTTTCTGATCTCCTCAGACATCTCTCTTCTTCGCTTTCTCTGGCCCATGTTCAGTGTGGTGACCACAATGATACCAAACAGCACAGTGGCTACTTTACTCTGGTCCATGGTCAGTGTGGTGACCACAATGATACCAAACAGCACAGTGACTACTTTACTCTGGCCCATGTTCAGTGTGGTGACCACAATGATACCAAACAGCACAGTGACTACTTTACTCTGGCCCATGTTCAGTGTGGTGACCACAATGATACCAAACAGCACAGTGACTACTTTACTCTGGCCCATGTTCAGTGTGGTGACCACAATGATACCAAACAGCTCAGTGACTACTTTACTCTGGTCCATGTTCAGTGTGGTAATGATACCAAACAGCACAGTGACTACTTTACTCTGGCCCATGTTCAGTGTGGTAATGATACCAAACAGCACAGTGACTACTTTACTCTGGTCCATGTTCAGTGTGGTAATGATACCAAACAGCACAGTGACTACTTTACTCTGGTCCATGTTCAGTGTGGTAATGATACCAAACAGCACAGAGACTACTTTACTCTGGTCCATGTTCAGTGTGGTAATGATACCAAACAGCACAGTGACTACTTTATTCTGGCCCATGTTCAGTGTGGTGACCACAATGATACCAAACAGCACAGTGACTACTTTACTCTGGCCCATGTTCAGTGTGGTGACCACAATGATACCAAACAGCACAGTGACTACTTTACTCTGGCCCATGTTCAGTGTGGTGACCACAATGATACCAAACAGCACAGTGACTACTTTACTCTGGTCCATGTTCAGTGTGGTGACCACAATGATACCAAACAGCACAGTGGCAACTTTACTCTGGTCCATGTTCAGTGTGGTGACCACAATGATACCAAACAGCACAGTGACTACTTTACTCTGGTCCATGTTCAGTGTGGTGACCACAATGATACCAAACAGCACAGTGACTACTTTACTCTGGTCCATGGTCAGTGTGGTAATGATACCAAACAGCACAGTGACTACTTTACTCTGGCCCATGTTCAGTGTGGTGACCACAATGATACCAAACAGCACAGTGACTACTTTACTCTGGCCCATGTTCAGTGTGGTGACCACAATGATACCAAACAGCACAGTGACTACTTTACTCTGGCCCATGTTCAGTGTGGTGCACACAATGATACCAAACAGCACAGTGGCTACTTTACTCTGGTCCATGGTCAGTGTGGTGACCACAATGATACCAAACAGCACAGTGGCTACTTTACTCTGGTCCATGGTCAGTGTGGTAATGATACCAAACAGCACAGTGGCTACTTTACTCTGGTCCATGTTCAGTGTGGTGACCACAATGATACCAAACAGCACAGTGACTACTTTACTCTGGTCCATGGTCAGTGTGGTGAACACAACGATACCAAACAGCACAGTGACTACTTTACTCTGGTCCTTGTTCAGTGTGGTGACCACAATGATACCAAACAGCACAGTGACTACTTTACTCTGGTCCATGTTCAGTGTGGTGACCACAATGATACCAAACAGCACAGTGACTACTTTACTCTGGTCCATGTTCAGTGTGGTGACCACAATGATACCAAACAGCACAGTGACTACTTTACTCTGGTCCATGGTCAGTGTGGTGAACACAATGATACCAAACAGCACAGTGACTACTTTACTCTGGTCCATGTTCAGTGGGGTGCACACAATGATACCAAACAGCACAGTGACTACTTTACTCTGGTCCATGTTCAGTGTGGTGACCACAATGATACCAAACAGCACAGTGACTACTTTACTCTGGTCCATGTTCAGTGTGATGCACACAATGATACCAAACAGCACAGTGACTACTTTACTCTGGTCCATGTTCAGTGTGGTGACCACAATGATACCAAACAGCACAGTGACTACTTTACTCTGGTCCATGGTCAGTGTGGTGAACACAATGATACCAAACAGCACAGTGACTACTTTACTCTGGCCCATGTTCAGTGTGGTAATGATACCAAACAGCACAGTGACTACTTTACTCTGGCCCATGTTCAGTGTGGTAATGATACCAAACAGCACAGTGACTACTTTACTCTGGCCCATGTTCAGTGTGGTAATGATACCAAACAGCACAGTGACTACTTTACTCTGGTCCATGTTCAGTGTGGTAATGATACCAAACAGCACAGTGACTACTTTACTCTGGTCCATGGTCAGTGTGGTAATGATACCAAACAGCACAGTGACTACTTTACTCTGGTCCATGTTCAGTGTGGTAATGATACCAAACAGCACAGTGACTACTTTACTCTGGTCCGTGTTCAGTGTGGTAATGATACCAAACAGCACAGTGACTACTTTACTCTGGTCCGTGTTCAGTGTGGTAATGATACCAAACAGCACAGTGACTACTTTACTCTGGTCCATGTTCAGTGTGGTAATGATACCAAACAGCACAGTGACTACTTTACTCTGGTCCGTGTTCAGTGTGGTAATGATACCAAACAGCACAGTGACTACTTTACTCTGGTCCATGTTCAGTGTGGTAATGATACCAAACAGCACAGTGACTACTTTACTCTGGTCCATGGTCAGTGTGGTAATGATACCAAACAGCACAGTGGCTACTTTACTCTGGTCCATGTTCAGTGTGGTAATGATACCAAACAGCACAGTGACTACTTTACTCTGGTCCATGGTCAGTGTGGTGAACACAATGATACCAAACAGCACAGTGACTACTTTACTCTGGCCCATGTTCAGTGTGGTGCACACAATGATACCAAACAGCACAGTGACTACTTTACTCTGGTCCATGTTCAGTGTGGTGAACACAATGATACCAAACAGCACAGTGACTACTTTACTCTGGTCCATGTTCAGTGTGGTGAACACAATGATACCAAACAGCACAGAGACTACTTTACTCTGGTCCATGTTCAGTGTGGTGAACACAATGATACCAAACAGCACAGAGACTACTTTACTCTGGTCCATGTTCAGTGTGGTAATGATACCAAACAGCACAGTGACTACTTTACTCTGGTCCATGTTCAGTGTGGTGCACACAATGATACCAAACAGCACAGTGACTACTTTACTCTGGTCCATGTTCAGTGTGGTAATGATACCAAACAGCACAGTGACTACTTTACTCTGGTCCATGTTCAGTGTGGTGAACACAATGATACCAAACAGCACAGTGACTACTTTACTCTGGTCCATGTTCAGTGTGGTGCACACAATGATACCAAACAGCACAGTGACTACTTTACTCTGGTCCATGTTCAGTGTGGTAATGATACCAAACAGCACAGTGACTACTTTACTCTGGTCCATGTTCAGTGTGGTGACCACAATGATACCAAACAGCACAGTGACTACTTTACTCTGGCCCATGTTCAGTGTGGTGACCACAATGATACCAAACAGCACAGTGACTACTTTACTCTGGTCCATGGTCAGTGTGGTAATGATACCAAACAGCACAGTGACTACTTTACTCTGGTCCATGTTCAGTGTGGTGAACACAATGATACCAAACAGCACAGTGACTACTTTACTCTGGTCCATGTTCAGTGTGGTAATGATACCAAACAGCACAGTGACTACTTTACTCTGGTCCATGGTCAGTGTGGTGAACACAATGATACCAAACAGCACAGTGACTACTTTACTCTGGTCCATGTTCAGTGTGGTGCACACAATGATACCAAACAGCACAGTGACTACTTTACTCTGGTCCATGTTCAGTGTGGTAATGATACCAAACAGCACAGTGACTACTTTACTCTGGTCCATGTTCAGTGTGGTGACCACAATGATACCAAACAGCACAGTGACTACTTTACTCCATTTAAATAGGCTGGATGACTGATTACAAGATTGGAGACGTGATACTAATTAAAAAGACAAATTAGTTTGAAATATCACTATAATCCAATTATTTATATTTTCTAAGGGGTACCAACAAATGTGTCCAGGCCATTTTAGAATATCTTTGTAGAATAAGCAATAATTATTCTCTTTTCACAGCTTCTTTGCTTTATTCTATGACAAACCAAAGGCATGCAAGTATACATGATAAAAATAGCTTTTCATTTAATCACTTTTCAGGAGGAATGAAGCATTATTTTAGTGAGCTGTAAGGGTACCAACAAATTTGAGCACGTCTGTATCTAGCATATCCTAAGTGGCTGGTAGCCTAGTGGTTAGAACGTCGGGCCAGTAACCGAAAGTTTGCAAGATGGAATCCCCGAGCTGACAAGGTAAAAATCTGTTGTTCTGCCCCTGAACAGGCAGTTAACCCACTGTTCCTCAGTAGACTGTCATTGTAAATAATAATTTGTTCTTAACTGACTTGCCTAGTTAAATAAAGGTTCAATAAAACATTGTTTTTTTTTAAAAATGTAGCTTAATGTATTCCCACTCCTTGACTTCTCACATTTATGAAATGTATTTAAATGGGGTTTTTTTGTCACTGGCCGCATAGCACCCCATAAATTTGTTGTTTTTCAAAAATGTTTACAAATGAATACAAAATGAAAAGCTGAAATGTCTTGAGTCAATAAGTATTCAAACCCTTTGTAATGCCAAGCCTAAATAAAAGTTCAGGAGCAAAAAGTTGCTAAACAAGTCACGTAAGTTTGAATGACTACCTCCTCATCTCTGTAACCCCACACATACAACTATCTTTAAGGTGCCGTTAGACGAACAGTGGAATTTCAAACACAGATTCAACCACAAAGACCAGGGAGGTTTTCCAAAGCTCTGCAAAAAAGGGCATCTATTGATAAAATGGGTAAAAAAATAAAATAAAGCAAACATAGAAAATCCATTTTGTACAGCGTTGGTCCGACCAATCAAAATGTGTACATTTTGTACTCTGAGACTGTTTTGATCACGTGGGCTGGAATATGTTACGAGTTGCCTCTGGAGATATCAATGAATACGCCGACTCAGTCACCAAAATATGCATCGATGGCGTGATACCTAGTGGATTTCAAAATATAGCAGCAAACTGAAAAGAGAGATGGTGCTTGTAAACAAGTTGACCGGGGACAATAGTTTGGTTAAACAGATGGCAAAACACAAGTATAGGGACCAAGTGGAGGAGCAATTCACTGGCTCGGACACAAGGCCTATGAAGCAGGGGCTCATAACAAATCACGGATTACAAAAGAAGAAATACAGCCATATCGTGGTCACCAACACCCCCCTACCGGAGAAGCTTTTTTCCTCCTTTTCCTCACGATTAGAGCACAAATACCCTGGGTCCCCTCCTGTATACCCATGACTGCATGGCCTCACACAGTTCCATATTCATCATCATTTTCCTTGACAACAGTACTGGGGGGAGGCACACTGATTCCCGTCAATAACTTCAAATTCCTCGGCGTACACTTCTCAGAGAAGCTGAAAATGTTCTAACCACACCGACACAGTGGTGAAGAAGGCACGACAGCGACTTTTCAACCTCAGGATAGTGAAGAAATTCAGCCTGTCACCGAGGACCCTCACAGTGTTCTAAAGGAGCACCATCGAGAGCCTACTGTAGGGCTGCATCACAACCTGGTACAGCAACTCCACTGCCGTGGACCGCAAGGCTCTTCAGAGGGTGATGCATGCAGCCAAACGCACCAATGCACGACGGCTAATTAATACGAGTGTAGCGAAATGCTACCACCCGAGCCACTGCCTGTTCACCCCACTATCATCCAGAAGGCGAGGTCAATACAGGTGCATCAAAGCAGGGACTGAGAGACTGAAAAACAGCTTCTATCTCAAGGCCATCAAACTGTTATTAAACAGCCATCACTAACATTGAGTGGCTGCTGCCAACATACTGACTCAATCTCTAGCCACTTGAATAATTAAAAATTGGATGTAATAAATGTATCACTTAGCCACTTGAAACAATGCCACTTTATATAATTACTCATCTCATGTCTATACTGTACTCTATACCATCTACTGCATCTTGCCTATGCCGTTCGGCCATCGCTCATCCATATATTTTTATGTACATATTCTTATTCATTCCTTTACACTTGTGTGTATAAGGTAGTTGTAAAATTGTTAGATTACTTGTTAGATATTACTGCATGGTCGGAACTAGAAGCACAAGCATTTCAATACACTCGCATTAACATCTGCTAACCATGTGTTTGTGACAAATAACATTTGATTTGCTGGTGTTTATACTTGAGTTCTATTGTTTGTACAGATGAATGTGGTACCTTCAGGCATTTGGAAATTGCTCCCAAGGATGAACCAGACATGTGGAGGTCTACAATAGTTTTTCTATTGTCTTGGCTGATTTCTTTTGATTTTCCATTGATGTCAAGCAAAGAGGCACTGAGTTTGAAGGTAAGCCTTGAAATACACCCACAGGTACACCTCCAATTGACTCAAATTATGTCAATTAGCCTTTCAGAAGCCTCTAAATCCATTACATTTTCTGGAATTTTCCAAGCTGTTTAAAGGCAGTCAACTTAACGTATGTAAACTTCTGGCCCACTGGGATTGTGATAGTGAATTTTAAGTGAAATAATCTGGTCTGTAAACAATTGTTGGATAAATGACTTGTGTCATGCAGAAGGTAGATGTCCTAACCAACTTGACAAAACTATAGTTTGTTAACAATAAATTTGTGGAGTGGTTAAAAAAACTAGTTTTAATGACTCCAACCTAAGTGTATGCAAACTTCTGACTTCAACACACACGTCTTACAGACCAGGTCTCTCTTGTTAAAGAGATCAAAATCTCAATGAGACTGTATAAATAATGGGTAAGTGAAAACAAAACAGTAAGTTGACCACACAGTTAGTTTGAGGCCCTGGTCTGGCAGCAGAGTAGATATCAGCAGGCAGACAGACAGGCGGAGGGCCAAATGTGTGTGTGTGTGTGTGTCTCCTGCAGACGACAGTAGTGGACAGCCTGCCTTAGCTCAGCATGGAATGTGTCCCAAATGCCACCCCATTCCCTACATAGTGCACTACTTTTGACCAGGGCACATAGGACCCTGGTCAAAAGTATTGCACTATATAGGGAATACTAGGGTGCAATTTGGGAAGTATACATATTCTCCCTGGGCCGCCCTCTCCTACCCAATGGTGGCCTCAGGAAGAACAAACACGCAGCAACTATTGAAATACTTATTGTCAAGGTTTCGCTGGGTGACTGCTGCAGGTACCCTGGTTGGTTTGTTGTTTTCCAACAGTATACTGAACGAAAATATAAAACGCAACATGCAAAGTGTTGATCCCAAGTTCCACGAGCTGAAATAAAAAGATCCTCATAAATGTTCTATAAAAGCTGATTTTTCTCCAATTTTCTTAACATCCCTATTAGTGAGAATTGCTCCTTTGCCAAGATAACGCATCCACCTGACAGGTGTGCTATATCAATAACCCGATTAAACAGCATGATCATTACACAGGTGTACCTTGTGCTGGGGGACAATAAAGGCCCAACACAATGCCATAGATGTCTCAAGTTGAGGGAGCATGAAATTGGCATGCTGACTGGAGGAATGTCCACCAGAGCTGTTGCCAGATAATTTAATGTTCATTTCTCTACCATAAGCCGCCTCCAGTGTCATTTTAGATAATTTGGCAGTATGTTAAACCGGCCTCACAACCGCAGACCAGGTGTAACCATGCCAGCCCAAGACATCCACATACGACTGCTTCACCTGCGGGATCGTCTGACACCAGCCACCCGGGCAGCTGATGAAATTGAGGAGTATTTCTGTCTGTAAAAAATACTTTTTGTAGGGGGAAAACTCATTATGATTGGCCAGGCCTGACTCCCCAGTGGGGATTGGCTACACCCCTGCCCAGTCATGTGAAATCCATAGCTTAGTGCCTAATTTATTTATTTGACTGATTTCCTTATATGAACTGTAACTCAGAAAAATCGTTTAAATTGTTGCATGTTCCATTTATATTTCTGTTCAGTATTTATTGCTGGAGCCAAGGTCAGGGAGGCACTGATGGAGCAGACGACGATGCAATCAATGCCAATAATAGTTGGGTCGTACAACCACTCATCAATAATAAATAACAGATTTCAGTCTTCAGTACAGTAAGGCCATTCAGAATGATTACTGCATAGCTTTAAAAAAATAAATATTTAAGGATTAGTGGTATTTAACCATAGTCTGAGAAACTGTCTATGACGCTCTAAAGTTAATCTAAAAATATCTAAAATGTTATTAATGTACTAGACAGCGATTGGTGAATAATTGCTGAAGCTTTTAGGAACTGTGCCTCTAGGGAATGTGCTTGAAAAGCTTGCTGGTTTGCTCAGGCAAAGACTAGCGTCCTAATCATTATTTCATCTGCAGACACACACAGTAAGTGGAAATAGATAGAAGATGGTACTTTTCCATTCTAGATTGACCCCAACCCCTAGGAAATGTGCCAAATAGCCTGAAGCGGAGTTATGGCCAATTCCAATAAACTCAAGGAAGTATACTGAAATACTAAAATCCTCATAGACGGAACTTCGCAATTCTAGAATTGGAATGTCAATGAATCTCCTGAGTTCTAGATTGACCCCAGCTCTGCAGTAAAATGTCTAGCTCCTCTAGACAGATGATACAGTCATTCCCAAATTAACCAGCTACATTCACTTCCACATTTCCTTTATGACCTTGCATAACGTAAAACAAAACAGCAGCTCACAGATTTTATTTATTGGTGGCATTCATACCAGGGGCAGATTAAAACAGGTTTTTACTTATCAGTGCTATCATACTGGAGGAAGATGGTAGACGTGTTAAATCAGGTTTCCTTAATGTTGCTAAAGTTATCCCATAAAAGTCGATTTTGGGCCCTGTACTTTTTACCATCTATAGGAAAAATATTGATTTGTTTGTAAGAAATTGTAACTGACACTTTTATGCAGACGATAATGTAGTGTATTCTGTTGCCAAGGCTCCTTCATGAGGACGATACAATAGTGTCAAAGAGTTCAATCTTGGTTTCATCAGACCAGAAAATCTTGTTTCTCATGGTCTTGAGAGCCTTTAGGTGCCTTTTGGCAAACTCCAAGTGAGCTGTCATGTGCCTTTTACTGAGGAGTGGCTTCGCCTTGCCACTATCATAAAGGCCTAATTGGTGGAGGGCTGCAGAGATGGTTGTCCTTCTGGAAGGTTCTACCATCTCCACAGAGAAAACTCCAGAGCTCTGTCAGAGTGACCATCGGATTCTTGGTCACCTCACTGACCAAAGCCCTTCTCCCCCAATTGCTCACATTTGTCGGGATCACAATTCCAGTGGGTCAGAAGTACACATACACCAAGTTGACTGTGCATTTAAACAGCTTGGAATATTCCAGACAATTATGTCATAGCTTTAGAAGCTTCGGATAGGCTGTACATAGTCTATCGGTTAACAGCCCACCCATTTTTACCTACCTCATCCCCATACTGTTTTCATTTATTTACTTTTCTGCTCTTTTGCACACCAATATCTCTACCTGTACATGACCATCTGATCATTTATCACTCCAGTGTTAATCTGCAAAATTGTAATTATTCGCCTACCTCCTCATGCCTTTTGCACACAATGTATATAGACTCCCCTTTAATTCTACTGTGTTACTGACTTGTTAATTGTTTACTCCATGTGTAACTCTGTGTTGTCTGTTCACACTGCTATGCTTTATCTTGGCCAGGTCGCAGTTGCAAATGAGAACTTGTTCTCAACTAGCCTACCTGGTTAAATAAAGGTGTTCTCAACTAGCCTACCTGGTTAAATAAAGGTGAAATAAAAAAATAAAAAATAAAAAAAAATGAGTCAATTGGAAGTTTACCTGTGGATGTATTTTAAGGCCTACCTTCAAACTCAGTGCCTCTTTACTTGACATCATGGGAAAATCAAAAGAAATCAGCCAAGACCTCAGGAAAAAAATTGTAGACCTCCACAAGTCTGGTTCATCCTTGGGAGCAATTTCCAAACGCCTGAATGTACCACGTTCATCTGTACAAACAATAGTATAAACACCATGGGACCACGGAGCCGTGATACCACTCAGAAAGGAGACACGTTCTGTCTCCTTGAGATGAACGTACTTTGGTGCGAAAAGTGCAACTCTATCCCACAACAACAGCAAAGGACCCTGTGAAGATGCTGGAGGAAACAGGTACAGAAGTATCTATATCCACAGTAAAACGAGTCCTATATCGACATAACCTGAAAAGACGCTCAGCAAGGAAGAAGCCACTGCTCCAAAACCACCATAAAAAAGCCAGACAACGGTTTGCAACTGCACATGGGGACAAAGACAGTACTTTTTGGAGAAATGTCCTCTGGTCTGATTAAATAAATATAGAACTGTTTGACCATAATGACCATCGTTATGTTTGGAGGAAAAAGGGGGAGGCTTGCAAGCCAAAGAACCATCCCAACTGTGAATCACAGGAGTGGCAGCATCATGTTGTTGGGGCGCTTTGCTGCAGGAGTGACTGGTACACTTCACAAAATAGAAGGCATTATGAGGGAGGAATATTATGTGGATATATTGAAGCAACATCTGAAGACATCAATCAGGAGGTTAAAGCTTGGTCGCAAATGGGTCTTCCAAATGGCCAATGACCCCAAGCATACTTCCAAAGTTGTGTGCAAAATGGCTTAAGGACAACAAAGTCAAGGTATTGGAGTGGCATATCACAAAGCCCTGACCTCAAACCCATAGGAAATGTGGGCAGAACTGAAAAAGCACGTGCGAGCAAGGAGGCCTACAAACCTGACTCAGTTACACCAGCTCTGTCAGGAGGAATGGGCCAAAAGTCATCCAACTTATTGTGGGAAGCTAGTGGAAGGCTACCCGAAATGTTTGACCCAATTTAAACAATTTAAAGGCAATGCTACCAAATATTAATTGAGTGTATGTAAACCCTCTGACCCACTGGGAATGTGATGAAAGAAATAAAAGCTGAAATCAATCACTCTACTATTATTCTGACATTTCACGTTCTTAAAATAAAAAAGTGATGATCCTAACTGACCTAAGACAGGGTAGTTTTACTAGGATTAAATGTCAGGAATTGTGAAAAACTCAGTTTAAATGTATTTGGCTAAGGTGTATGTTAACTTCTGACTTTAACTGTTCCCTTCCCCAGATCTGTGCCACAACACAATCATGTCCAAGAGCTTTACGGACAATTCCTTCAACCTAATTGACCACAGGTGGACTCTAATCAAGTTGTAGAAACATCAAGGATGATCAATGGAAACAGGATGCACCTGAGCTCAATTTCAAGCCTCATAGCAAATTTACTTATGTAAATAGGGTGTTTTTTTAAAATGTATAATACATTTGACAACATTTCTAAAAACCTGTTTTTGATTCATCATTATGAGGTAATGTGTGTAGGTTGATGACAGGGGGAAAAACTATTTAATCAATTTAGAATAAGGCTGTAATGTAACAAAATGTGGAAAAAGTCAAGGGGTCTGAATACTTTCCGAATGCACTCTGTATCAATATCTTTAATAATACCATACAAGAATCATAACATTAGCTTTTATAACCGTCAATCTGTTCATTTTGAACCAGAATGAGGATCACTACCCACTGTTCCTGCTGATTCAACATCTTCATTGAGTGTTTACATAATTCACCAAAAAGTATTGGTAGCCTTCCAGTATGCAAATTAGGGAGCCAAATGAACCGCTCTCTCACCGATGCAATTCGGTTCAGTTCACCTAAAAGATCTGTACAAAGAGAGTTGTTAGTTCGAACAACTCATCACTAGGCTACACTGAGGAATCTCTTTAGCGTTCACTGGCAAGTCTTGACATGGGTTTCGGATTAGGGCCGGGAGAATACCATTATCAATAATATTTTTTTCATGGCAAAAACAATATTAAAACAGGAAGCAGAACGAACTCTTTAGCTCAGTAGTATGTAAAAATGTGTGCTATAGCTTGGAAAATAAATGTTTCCTAAAGAAGTTAAATCCGTTTTGTGTTCTGTTTCCTTATTACGATATTAACAAGTATCGCAACACTGGTATCGTCCCAGCCCTACTTTGAACCCTAAAAAAATACAATATATTTGTATTGTCCCGATGCAAAATACATAACTACTTTGTATGCTTTATGAATAGCCACGGGATATACGAGACTTTATTCAGTCAGTGTTTCACCTTTTAGAAACTAATCAACACAAGCTGTTTGGTCGTCAATCAAAGGCCAATGAAACAATAATCTAGTGGATTTCAACTCATCGTTACCACTTCCATGTCATGGGACGTGTACATTCACTCACAAGAGACTATTAAGAAGCATCATGCTCTCCTTCCTCCGGGAAAATAAATAAGATCGCAGCAAAAAAAAAAAAAACTATAGGGGGAAGTGGACTGACAAACCAGCAGTATCTCCCTGTCATGGCTGGCTTTGTGACTGACAAACCAGCAGTGTCTCCCTGTCATGGCTGGCTTTCTGACTGACAAACAAGCAGTGTCTCCCTGTCATGGCTGGCTTTGTGACTGACAAACCAGCAGTGTCTCCCTGTCATGGCTGGCTTTGTGACTGACAAACCAGCAGTGTCTCCCTGTCATGGCTGGCTTTGTGACTGACAAACAAGCAGTGTCTCCCTGTCATGGCTGGCTTTGTGACTGACAAACCAGCAGTGTCTCCCTGTCATGGCTGGCTTTGTGACTGACAAACCAGCAGTGTCTCCCTGTCATGGCTGGCTTTGTGACTGACAGGCGTCTTATCAACGGCTCACTAGAAGATGCACATCGTTCATTCTAGCGGGAGAACGCTATACAGACTCTTCTGACTAGTGAATTGAAAACTTAAAAAAAAAATAAGCCTGGAATGATGTCCTGCGGGCGGCGGTGTTACCTGCTAGACCAGACTGAGGCAGACTTCTGGGATCGATTGATACTGTCTGGTATAAAAAACCTGACCACTTCAGATGCTGTCATTGGCGACCTGAGGGGAACTATTGTGTGTTGGTTGGCAAGCTGGGAGCACAATAGATTAGAGGTCGACTGATGATGATTTTTCAACGCTGATACCGATTAATAATCGGCCAATTTTTTATTTGTAATAATGACAATTACAACAATACTGAATGAACACTTATTTTAACTTCATATAATACATCAATAATATCAATTTAGCCACAAATAAATAATGAAGCATGTTCAATTTCGTTTAAATAATACAAAAACAAAATGTTGGAGAAGAAAGTAGAATTGCAATATGTGCAATGTAAAAAAGCTAACGCTCCTTGCTCAGAACATATGAAAGCTGGTGGTTCCTTTTAACATGAGTCTTCAATATTCACCGATTAAAAAGTTTTAGGTTGTGGTTATTATAGGACTATTTCTCTCTATACCATTTGTATTTCATATACCTTTGACTATTGGATGTTCTAATAGGCCAGTGTAACAGTATAGCTTCCGTCCCTCTCCTCGCTCCTCCCTGGGCTTGAATCAGGAACACATCGACATCAGCCACCCTCGAAGCAGCGTTACCCATGCAGAGCAAGGGGAACAACCACTCCAAGTCTCAGAGCAAGTGACTTTGAAACGCTATTAGCGCACACCCCGCTAACTAGCTAGCCATTTCACATCGGTTACACCAGCCTAACCTCGGGAGTTGATAGGCTTGAAGTCAAAGAGCGCAATGCTTGAAGAATTGCGAAGAGCTGCTGGCAAATGCACAAAAGTGCTGTTTGAATGAATGCTTACGAGCCTGCTGATGCCTACCATCGTTCAGTCAGACTGCTCTATCAAATCAGACTTAATTATAACATAAGACACAGAAATAAGAGCCTTTAGTCATTAATATGGTCAAATCCGGAAACTATAATTTCAAAAACAAAATGTTTGTTCTTGAAACTCATGTTAACAGGCAATATTAACTAAATATGCTGGTTTAAAATATATACTTGTGTATTGATTTTAAGAAAGGCATTGATGTTTATGGTGCAACGACAGTGCTATTTTCGCAAATACGCTTGTTAAATCATCACCCTTTTGTCGAAGTAGGCTGTGATTCAATGATACATTAACAGGCACCGCATCGATTATATGCAACGCAGGACACGCTAGATAAACAAGTAATATCATCAACCATGTGTAGTTAACTAGTGATTATGTAAAGATTGATGGTTTCTTATAAGATAGGTTTAATGCTAGCTAGCAACTTACCTTGGCTTATTAATGCCCTCGCGTAACAGGTAGTCAGCCTGCCACGCAGGCTCCTCGTGGAGTGCACTGTTAGGCAGGTGGTTTGAGCGTTGGACTAGTAACCGGAAGGTTGCAAAAACAAATCCCTGAGCTGACAAGGTTAAAAATATGTCGTTCTGCCCATGAACAAGGCAGTTAACCCACCCGTTCCTAGGCAGTCATTGAAAATAAGAATGTGTTCTTAACTGACTTGCCTAATTAAATAAGGATGTTAAAAAAATTTTTTTTTTAACTATATATATTTTTTTAACTAATATATATATATATATATATATATATATATATATATAATACATAAATACATCTTTATTTAATTATATATATTTTTTTTTTATTATTATTATTTTTTTTTTTATCGGCAAATCGGTGTCCAAAAATATATGAAAACTTGAAATCGGCCATTCCGATTAATCGGTCGACCTCTA
The DNA here is from genome assembly GCF_045791955.1 of Oncorhynchus clarkii lewisi. Lineage (NCBI taxonomy): Eukaryota > Metazoa > Chordata > Actinopteri > Salmoniformes > Salmonidae > Oncorhynchus > Oncorhynchus clarkii. The sequence continues at coordinate 41,084,392 of NC_092174.1, forward strand.
CAATGGGTGCTGCACAAACATGTGGAAGGAGGGTGAGACTTGTACATACAGATCTGACAACAGAATATACTGCTTAATCTATGCCCATACTCAATCCTTCAGTATGTAAAGAAAATGGGGTGATGTAAATGTATGATGTAAGAAGTAAATGTAAAAAAAATATTTTTTTTTTACTAAAAGATTTGTTTCATTTAGCCTTTTGATTAGCCAGAATGGCCCATTTTGACCAAGGTAGTTGGTTAAAACTAGAAAGCCATTTTACAAGTCCTTCATAACATAGCCTACAGAGAGACAGTACAGTGGCTTGGTCCAGGCAAGGCATTGGTCAGTCAATGTTATGAAACACTTTCAGTGAGGCACAAGTTTCACTCGTCTGCCTCCCTCTCTATTGGAGGTTCACTGTCAAGTTGGAGAGGAACGAGATGGGGCCAGCCAGAGCCAGCAGCCGAGCAATTACACAACTTGTTTATGAATTATGTCTCAGTCAGAACAGAATCTAGCACAAACTGGTCTGATGACATTACCCAATCGCAACCCTTCTCTTTTCAGTTTTTAATTTAAGGTAGCTTCACATTATTATTTGTTTGTTTGTTTCAACTCATGGGTCACATAAGGCAAAACCAGAAACCACACTCGGCTGCGTTAGCATTCGAAACAAGGTGTGTTAGTCAAGCGTTTGATTCCCTGCAATGTTGCTAGTCAAAGGCTGTTTAAGAGGGTTAACTTCCAGGTGTAGCCTACATACATAAATAGTGCATAAAAGGTGGTGAAAGAGTAGGCCGAGGCCCATTTCATCTCATAGTAGCCCAAGCCTACAGAAGTCTACCACACTAAGTCAAATAGTTAAAACATCACACGAGTGAGTCACCAAGTCCAGACAGAGCGAACAGAAACCATATCTTCTTTCCTTCTTGTGTTGGATGTGTTGATTGTGGCTATATAGGGTTGAGCGGCATCCCAAAAGGCACCCTATTCCCTATAAATCACACTACTTTCGACCAGAGCCGTTTAGGCCATCGTCAAAAGTAGTGAAGCGCCCATATGACATTTTTGGCCGATACCAATATTCAATATTATCCTTGCAAAAAAACATAAAACAGAGACCGAAAACTGATATTTAAAATTTTAGCGGCCTTTCAACTCAACTTTAACTGTACTAGAATGCTTAACACACACACACACACACATATGGACACAGCGGTCTAAGGCACTGCATCTCAGTGCAAGAGGCGTCACTACAGTCCCTGGTTCGAATCCAGGCTGTATCACATCCGGCCGTGATTGTGAGTCCCATAGGGCGGCGCACAATTTGCCCAGCATCGTTCGGGCCGTCATTGTAAATAAGAATTTGTTCTTAACTGACTTGCCTAGTTAAATAAAGGTAACACACACACACACCAAAAAGTTATTTTGCTGGCATTTTACATTAATCCCCATTACCAGTAAAACAATCAAAACCTTTTTCTTTCAATTACTTGCTGTGCTGTTTCATTGTTCATTTGTTCAGTCGTTTCATTCTCAACCAGGGTTTCTATGGAAGTAGCAAAACACTATTTAACGTGTCAAATAAGCTTGTTGACCAATCGGGACCTGAATATGGCTGCACGTCTCATCATAATTTAATGCGTTTATACATTTTTTACGTAGTTATTACACATTGATTACACTATCACTCGTATTTCATATGTCACAATGATTCATCGATGCGTATTAGAGGTCGACCGATTATTGGAGGACCAAAAAAAGCCGATACGGATTAATCGGCCGATTTTTATATACAAATATAGATTTGTAATAATGACAATTACAGCAATACTGAATGAACACTTATTTTAACTTAATACATCAATAAAATCATTTTAGTCTCAAATAAATAATGAAACATGTTCAATTTGGTTTAAATAATGCAAAAACAAACTGTTGGAGAAGAAAGTAAAAGTGCAATATGTGCCATGTAAAAAAGCTAACGTTTAAGCTCCTTGCTCAGAACATATGAAAGCTGGTGGTTCCTTTTAACATGAGTCTTCAATATTCCCAGGTAAGAAGTTTTAGGTTGTAGTTATTATAGGACTATTTCTCTCTATACCATTTGTATTTCATATACCTTTGACTATTGGATGTTCTTATAGGCACTTTAGTATTGCCAGCCTAATCTCGGGAGCTGATAGGCTTGAAGTCAAACAGAGCAATGCTTGAAGCACATCGAAGAGCTGCTGGCAAATGCAGGAAAGTGCTGTTTGAATGAAAGCTTACGAGCCTGCAGCAACCTACCACCGCTCAGTCAGACTGCTCTATCAAATCATAGACTTAATTATAATATAACACACAGAAATACGAGCCTTAGGTCATTAATATGGTCAAATCCGGAAACTATAATTTCAAAAACAAAACGTTTATTATTTCAGTGAAATACGGAACCGTTCTGTATTTTATCTAACGGGTGGGTGGCATCCCTAAATCTAAACATTGCACAACCTTCAATTGTATGTCATAATTATGTACAATTCTGGAAAATTAATTACGGTGTTAGGAATAAATGGTCTTCACACAGTTCGCAACGAGCCAGGCGGCCCAAACTGCTGCATATACCCTGACTCTGCTTGCACAGAACACAAGAAAAGTGACACAATTTCCCTAGTTAAAATAAATTCATGTTAGCAGGCAATATTAACTAAATATGCAGGTTTAAAAATATATACTTGTGTACTGATTTTAAGAAAGGCATTGATGTTTATGGTTAGGTACACATTGGTGCAACGACAGTGCTTTTTTCGCAAATGCGCTTGTTAAATCACCCATTTGGAACAGTAGGCTGTGATTCAATGATAAATTAACACACACTGCATCAATTATATGCAGCGCAGGACAAGCTAGATGAACTAGTAATATCATCAATCATGCGTAGTTAACTAGTGATTATGTTAAGATTGATTGTTTTTTACAAGATACATTTAATGCTAGCTAGCACCTAGCCTTGGCTCCTTGCTGCACTCACGTAACAGGTAGTCAACCTGCAACACAGTCTCCTCGTGGAGTGCAATGTAATCGGCCATAATCGGTGTCCAAAAATGCTGACTACCGATTGTTATGAAAACTTGATATCGGCCCTAATTAAATTGGCCATTCCGATTAATCGGTCAACCTCTAATACGTATGCTATGACGCTGGTAAAGTTGTCTCACGTACCTACAGTCCTGGTCATAAAAAAAGCTAGCTAGCTCATGGATGCAAACAATATTCTTCTCCAAAAACATAGCAAAACGACATCATCTGTTTCAGTGACTATAAGACAGTTCTTATTTAATTAATGGTGGTCAGACCCATCTATTGTGAAGCTAGCCACAATAGTGGACTTTGCGGATAGCCTTCAAAATAAGATGGCATAATTCTACTATTAGTATTCATTTGCATCACTGTCAATGACATACTTTTATTTTGAAGGATAAATGCAAATTCCACTATTGTGCATAATCCTTATTGTGGCTAGCTTCACAACACATAACCCAGTCCAGTCGAGCCTCACTAGCCAGATGAAGCTAGCTGGCTGCTTATAACGTTAGCTTTGGGCAACAGGTTTAATTAGCTGGCTAGCTATTCATAAACTGAAGTTCAATTTTTAATAGGCGAACAACAAGTGGCAAGCTAGCTAATACTAATTGAGTATATGTAAACTTCTGACCCACTGGGAATGTGATGAAAGAAATAAAAGCTGAAATAAATCACTCTCAACTATTATTCTGACATTTCACATTCTTAAAATAAAGTGGTGAACCTAACTGACCAAAGACAGGGAATTTTTACTAGGATTAAAATGTCAGGAATTGTGAAAACCTGAGTTGAAATGTATTTGGCTAAGGTGTATGTAAACTTCCGACTTCAACTGTATGCACGGTAGCTTTGACATCGGTTTTTAACATCGGCGTTAAACGAGACATCGGCATGATACCGATGTTTACATTTTTAGCTAATATCGGCCGATTCTGATATGTTAACCGATATATTGTGCATCCCTAGTCAAAAGTAGTGCACTACATAGGGAATAGGGTGCCATAGGGCCCTGGTTTAAAGTAGTGCGCTACATAGAGAATATGGTGCCATTTGGAAGGCACACAGACCCACCACCCAGAGATGCATCCATCTCCAAGACTAAACCACTAGTTCCTTCAAACAGACCTACAGCAAATCCTCCCCACACTAAAGGGAAAGGGGGATACCTAATCAGAACGCATTCAACTGAAATGTGTCGTCCGCATTTAACCCAACCTCTCTGAATCAGAGAGGTGCTAGATCTGTGGTTGAAGACTTGTCTGGATTTTATCACATTGACATTTTTTTATAAAAATTCACGTCTTAGTTATTACGCTATTGTTCTTATCTTTCTAACTATGGATGGAAATTGTTGAGCTAAGTGACAGCAGAAAAACAACACTTTTTAGGATAAAAGCAATGACAGATGGGGACTGAACAGAGGCCAATGTTTCCTCTACTATAGCAAAGCCAAGTGTGTCACAAGGATGGCTATATTTATTTCTCTATTTCTGAAGCCCTCCAAATAGACCGTTGACAAACAGCACCCAGAATGGTGTACTTTTTAACTTTAGCCTCTAGTCTAACAGAAATTGGGTTTAAAACCACATCCATTCTAATGCCATTTGTTTTAACTGATTTAGTGAAACCAGACCCGATCGTCTCCAGTGCCACGATAAAACGGCATCATAGCCTAAAAATAGAGGGCACTTTCTCTCTTTTTAATCTCTCCTTTTGTTTACCTACTTACTGCTGTTGGCAAGACAACAGCGAAAGAAGGAAATCCATGTTTTACCTCTTTTGTAGACAAAATGAGAGATGAATAAGAAAGCACCATGTCAAACCAGACACTATTGAAATCACGGCAGTTTTATCCTGGCACCCAATCGGATTTCACTAAATTAAGAAATCGGATGCACATGTACAACAGCGAGTAAACAAAGACAGATTGAAATAGTTTGTTTTGTCTAAAGGAATTATGTACAACAAACCAGGCATTTTCATTGGAGGTTTTTTTTAACAGATGCACTTGTACAACATTTTTTTACAGCACTCAGATCAGATGAACCCAAATGAGTTCAAATGAATGGTCAGGACTAAGGATGGACGTGTTCACCTATCTTCTGTTGTCACTGAAAGTGTATAGAGTAACAACTTTAAGTAACAGAAGACATGTTACCACGTCCATCCTTAGTCCTGACCATTCATTTGAACTCATTTGGTTTATCTAATCTGATCAGATTGAGTGTGGCACAACAACAACAACAACAAATTGTACATGTGCATCTGATTCATCCGATTGAGTGCCAGGATAAACCTACATTGATTACAAAGTATATGGTTTGACATAAAGTGCTTGCTTTTAAATCTCTGGTTTTGTTTACCCACTTACTGCTGTTGGCAAGACAACAGTGAATGACTTGAAACACATTCTTCATCTCTAAACCACAGTGAGGTACATGGGTAGGGATTTTTTTTTATCAGCATGAGTAAACACAGCAGGTGATTACAATTAATATCATACAATTTTACAAGATATTTACTTCACATTGTATACTTGGCATGGCTTATAGTCCATGTTCTGACCTTAGAAAACACCACAACTGTAAACCATGTTTCATTCTATTAAATTGATTTAAAAACATGTATTAAATTATTCAGGCTGTGTTCTTCGATACTTAAATAATCATGCAAATATTGCCAGCATTAGCATTAAACCCACATTCTAGTAGTCATGGCTGTAATTACTCACAGCATTGACATGGCAATCAATCAACATATTTGTTAGGTGCTACTTGTCCCCCAAATCAATTAATGACGTACATTGTGTTTTAATTCTTGACTTGATATCCAAGCAAATGTATAGGATATACTTGTACTTCTGCATGTTGGCAAACGCATTTTGATCAAATTAGGTGGCTAATGGGCAAAAACAAATTGCAAACCAGGAAGAAAAAAAAAAAGCTATAAAATTGACCTTCGTCCTTAAATCAGAGACTTCCAAACCCGGACACACTGATACACAATATCAACAATACTGTCAAATTAGGAACAAAATAATACACATCTGCAACAGATAAGATGATAAATTAGTTAACTACTTACTTTCTGTACTTTCTCCATTCGTTTGCTGACAATTCCATACGTAGACAGCAGTCACCAAAAACACAAGGAAAGTCCGCGGACACATATTGACTCAACTCTAGTCAATATCCGACCGACAAAAAACACAGTAGACAGCAACTGTCCGGGGAAGAATCAGAGTCAACTCGATTAAAATTAGCTGGCAAGGTGTAGCTGTCGTTTTGGTTTGGTAGTTAAACCACAGGTAAACAAAAAATATATAAAAACGCTCATCCCGGAAAAATGGGCGGAGGGTCCAACGTGTTCACTACTAGCTAACTTGGCTAGTTAGCGAGCTAACTCACTGGTTAGCTTCAGCTAGTTAACTGCACAGGTCCGAGGGATATTCAAAATCGCCACAAACAAACGCAACCGTGAGAATCATTGTGGCTAAGCAAAAGGTTAAAGTCTCACTTTGCAATAAATGGCATCGCATTGAGTCGTCTTTTCAAGTGTTTTTGATACAATCCGCAGCGTCTCTAGCGTCGCAGAGGAAAAGGGGGAGTAAACGTTAGCTAGCTGCTGGCTAACGGTACCGTTAGCTGAATGGGCAGGAGGCCACAAAGTTTGATGCGATTTGAAAGCTATCAACTCTCAATTGAATTACGCTTCCGGTAACACTCGCTATGGATGTATCTAGTTTCTAAATAAATGTTATATTCCCGTGCATTGAAAGAACACCTAAAGAGCAGCTTGTAAAAGTGCAACACAGTCCTTGAATTCTGTAGCTTCGCCTTTTGACAACTTCAGGTTCATGCAAAGCAAGCGTGGCGTACAGCAACGAAACCCACGGGTCACTCACTACTCACGGCTGCGGTCTTTCACAAACATATCTTCTTGCATGAACGCAAAAATACTAACGATTACTATGTCGTTTACAACTTCAAGTAATATAAAACTAATCTGAACCGTGTATCGGGGGGGATATCAAACCGCAAACTCGATTCCAGTCAACTGTCAGACTTCGCTGTTGCTCGTTCGTTAGTCAGTTGCTATTTTTCTTCATAATAAAAGGCGTTTCGGGTGACTTAACCTCTGATGGATATCTCCTTCCAAAATGACCACACGGTTATTGCACAACGAGAACAGCAAAATATAATGTCGATATTTTACTCTACGATAGAGGTAGGCCTAAATGGTTCAGTCCCTTAGGATCCCCTTCTTTGTGCCTCTCCTTCGCCAGTAGTAAACATAACCTGTAAATGAGCCAGATGGGGCGAAGGGGAAATACGGACTGGAGTATATTGGATTACGCAGTTAGACTGGAGATAGGCCTATTGTAACAATCTACACGACGTCTGTTAATAAGATATAAATACACTACATGGCCAAAAGTATGTGGACACCTGCTCGTCGAACATCTCATTCCAAAATCATGGACATTAATATGGAGTTGGTCCCCCCCCCTTTGCTGCTATAACAGCCTCCACTCTTCTGGGGAGGCTTTCCACTAGATGTTGGAACATTGCTGCGCGGACTTACTTCCATTCATCTACAAGAGCATTTTGTGAGGTCGGGCACTGATGTTGGGCGATTACGCCTGGCTCGCAGTCGGCGTTTCTAATCATCCCAAATGGGGTTGAGGTCAGGGCTCTGTGCAGGCCAGTCAAGTTCTTCCACTCCAATCTCGACAAACAATTTCTGTTTGGACCTAGCTTTGTGCACAGGGGCATTGTCATGATTTCCCCAAACTTTTGCTACAAAGTTAGAAGCACAGAATCGTCTAGAATGTCATTTTATGCTGTAGCGGATTTCCCTTCACTGGAACTAAGGTGCCTAACCTGAACCATAAAAAACAGCGCCAGACCATTATTCCTCCTCCACCAAACTGTACAGTTGGCACTGTGCATTGGGGCAGGTAGCATTCTCCTGGCATCGACCAAACCCGGATTAGTCCGTCGGACTGCCAGATGGTGAAGCGTGATTCATCAGTCCACAGAACGCGTTTCCACTGCTCCAGAGTCCAATGGCGGCGAGCTTAACACCACTCCAGCTGACATTTGGCATTGCGCATGGTGATCTTAGGTCTGTGTGCGGCTGCTCGGCTATGGAGACCCATTTCATGAAGCTCCTCACGAACAGTTCTTGTGCTGACATTGCTTCCAGAGGCAGTTTGGAACTTGGTAATGAGTGTTGCAATCGAGGACAGACGATGTTTACGCACTGAGCGCTTCAGCAGTTGGCGGTCCCGTTCTGTGAACTTGTGTGGCCTACCTCTTCTCGGCTGAGCCGTTGCTGCTTTCCACTTCACAATAACAGCACTTACAGTTGACCGGTGCAGCTCTAGCAGGGCAGAAATTTGACGAACAAACTTGTTAGAAAGGTGGCATCCTATGACAGTGCCACGTTGAAAGTCACTGAGCTTTTCAGTAAAGCCATTCTACCGACAATGTTTGTCTATGGAGATTGCATGACTGTGTGCTAGATTTTGTACACCTGTCAGCAACGGTGTGGCTGAAATAGTCAAATCCACTCATTTGAAGGGGTGTCCACCTACTTTTGGCCATGGAGTGTACAAAACAGCGTGAATAAATTGCGTGTTAAATTAATAATGCGTGGAAATAATAAACCTGCTTGTCTTTCAAGTATGGTCAGGAGGAGAAAAAATTGCATCTCCACTTGTTGATTACATTTGAATTCTTCCCCTTCTTCCTTAGCTCTGATCAACAGACTCGTAGCAGCGATGAGACAAGATAGTAGCTACTAAACAATTGGATACCATGAAATTGGGGAGAAAACGGGGTAACATTTTAAAAATAAATAATAATAATAATAAATAAAACAGACTCGTAGCCAACCAGACTCCAGCCAACCACACTCCAGCCAACCAGAATCCAACCAACCAGGCTCCAGCCAACTAGACTCCAGCCAACCAGACAACCAGACTCCAGCCAACCACACTCCAACCAACCAGACTTCAGCCAACCAGACTCCAACCAACCAGACTCCAACCAACCAGACTCCAGCCAACCACACTCCAACCAACCAGACTCCAGCCAACCAGACTCCAACCAACCTGCTCATGCAGTTATAAGACATGTTGAGGAAGTAGATGGGGCAGTATGCTACTGGATGTTTTGTCTCTGTCAATATCAACGTGATCATGGTCTGGTTTCCAAATATTGTCTATTCCCTTTATAGGGCACTACTTTTGAAAAGAGTCCCTTCTCAGTCCCATGTATTTGATTATGTCCCAAATTGCACCCTATTCCCAATATAGTGCACTTATTTTGACCAGAACCCTATGAGCCCTGGTCTAAAGTAGTACACTATATAGGGAATAGGGTGCCATTTGGGATGTAAACCAATGTAGCCTTCTAGACCCCAAAAAAATCCAGGGACACTCTCAAGCAGTATCTAAAATATTATCTTTGTTTAAACACATAGGCATCACATTGTCCAGCAGCATCGTTATCTCTCCTCTGTCCTTGGCAGCCTTCATAGGAAGAACAGCTGCACTGACACCCCTTATACTCAGATAGAGCATACCCTCCTGCCTATGTCAATGCTATCCTCTTTGGATGGACTATCACTAAGATATATGTGTATATCAAAATGTCTGCTTACACTTCCTTCTGTAATTGTTTCCCATTTTAACTTTCTGCAATTCATTTGTGCTGTTTGTACTGTTGATGATGTGTGTCCCAAATTCTCTACATTGTGCACTATGGGCTCTGGGTCCTGGTCAAAAGTAGTGAACTATGAAGGTAATAGGATGCCATTTGAGGTGTCCTTCACTGTCTCGTGTGCCAGACTCAAAGGGATGAACTGAAGGGGTCTCTTCCTACACAGCCTGTAGAGAGACACGATTGAAGAGGTGGGAGGATGTGCTCATCCCAAATGGCACACTATTTGCTATATAGTGCACAAACTGCCCTATAGTGAGCCTTATGGGTTCTGGTCACCAGTAGTGCACTATAAGCGAATAGGGAGCCATTTGGGACTCAGCGGATATGTCATGTTTACTGTAGATGGTTTCTCACGAGGCTGCCTGGGAAAACAGAATGTCCTATGTGGAACTGGGGAGGACGTACATGTGAGGAACAGACAGGCAGAGGAGCAGCAACACAGACAATGTTTGCAAACAGACAGGAACCCAGTCAAATTCCTCAGACACCAACGTGATAAGAAACGATAGAAACTCTCCACTCCCCTGCTGCCTGTAATTCTTTACCACAGCTCGCTGCTAGAGTGGAGAGGACAATGTGTTCTTCTCAGCCAACATGTCTGGTCAAATAAGGGTTCAATAAATAGACACTAATAGAATAACAATCCTTTGTAGGATACTGGTGGTGTATATGAGGACCACAGCCCTGGGTCTAAAAATGGCACCCGATTCCCTATATAGTGCACCACTTTTGACGAGCGTCCTATAGGTTCTGGTCAAAAGTAGTACACTATATATAGGGAATAGGGTTACATTTGTAGGCTTTGATAGGGTGGAGATAATCTACTGTAATTCTGCTATAGTAGAAGCACCCTATTCATAAACATGTTGTAATCATAACTAACCACTGTGCTACCTGTGTCAAAGTTAATGGGTAATTCTTATAACTGATAACAACAAACCAGAAGGAGGATTTGACTTCCGGTACTGGCAGCTTTCTGTCAGGGGATTGGCTGGACAATATCAGTTATTTTACCAGTGTAAAATCAATATCGGTTGACATCCTCTGTTGCCAGCAGGACAGGTACATTTCTGGACAGAAAGGAACCTCTTCTGTCACTAATTAAGCAAAAATAGCCCTTGATCTCAACGGAATTCAAATACACACACGCAAGCACAAATAGACCAAGCTCTGAGAAGCTGAATCTGTTGTTGTGTTGTGTTGACTAGAAGCTGCTATAGCTAATCCATAGCTGTGCCAACAGTGAATGTTTTCCTCCTCAGAGCAATATTGCAGCTCTTGGCTTTTCATTCAAGCACCATTGCGGCAATATTGAACACTAGCTTTATAATTATACAGTGTTTGTTATTGTATTAGACAGCCACATTCCTGTCTCTGAGATGTTATGTCTGGCAAACCTCCAGCACACCGGGCACCTGCTCCCTAAGACCACAGAGGATAGAGTTGAGTTGCCCCCTGTTCCCTTTGTAGTGCAGTACTTTTGATCAGTGCCCATAGGGTTCAATAGTACTAGATTCTGGTCAAAAGTAGTGCACTGTGTAGGGAATACACTGAGTGTACAAAACATTAAGAACACCTCGTCTTTCCATGACAGACTGACCTGGTGAATCTGAGTGAAAGCCAAGATCCCTTATTGATGTCACCTGTTAAAGTTACTTTAATCAGTGTAAATGAAGGGGAGGAGACAGGTTAAAAAATGATTTTTAAGCCTTGAGACAATTGAGACATGGATTGTGTTTGTGTGCCATTCAGTTCACGATTGGGAAAGACGAAAGATTGAAGTGCCTTTGAACAGGGTATGTTAGTAGGTGCCAGGCACACCAGTTTGTTTCAAGATGAATTGAGGCTGTTCTGTTCGGGCAGATCATGGTTGCGTTACAAATGGAACCCTATTACCTACATAGGGAACTACGTTTGACCAGGGCCCATAGGGGACTATATAGCGAATAGGTTGCCATTTGGGATGCACAGCATGTCAGAGAGGCCATCGCAGAGTACACTTATTCAACATCATGGAGTGAGATGAGCGGGTCAGGGAGGTGGGTCAATATAGCCTGGCTAACAAGATTCACCTGACTCACCAGGAGGGAGAGCTGTGACACCCTGGTCTGGACAGGAGGCTGTTGGAAATGCAGAAATGTGCTGAGCTTTGATTGGTTCTCTCAAATGTTTTTGAGAGGTAGAGAGAGAAAGAGGTAGAGAGAAATGTAGAGCGAGAGAGAGAGGTAGGGAGAGCGAGAGAGAGAGAGAGAGAGAGAGAGGTAGGGAGAGAGAGAGAGGTAGGGAGAGCGAGAGAGAGAGAGAGAGAGGTAGGGAGAGAGAGAGAGAGAGAGGTAGGGAGAGAGAGAGAGAGGTAGGGAGAGAGAGAGAGAGAGGTAGGGAGAGAGAGAGAGAGGTAGGGAGAGAGAGAGAGAGGTAGGGAGAGAGAGAGAGAGAGGTAGGGAGAGGTAGGGAGAGAGAGAGAGAGAGAGGTAGAGAGACAACGATGTGACCAGCAGCTTTGAGCCAATGAGCTGATTTCAGCACCTCACTAGTGTGGGAGCATCTGGCATAAGAAGAAGCTATACTGAAGCTAATAGAATCATGATGCTACCTATTGGCACAAATTATAGCCCTATAAAGTCTGTCTGTGGGGATATTAAAGATGATGAAACTAGGCAGTTTTAGCTTTAATCATCACCCTGTCCTAAATTCCACTCTTTTGTTCACTGTCTTACATTCAACGCAACATTTCCATCAACATTTTATTTTAACGTTACCTACATAAACACTCCATAACCATTGTGCACTACTATTACAGATGATAGGTTCAGTACACATCACTTCCTTTTATTTATTATTTTAAATAAATTCTCCCCAATTTCGTGATTTCGATCTTGTCTCATCACTGCAACTCCCCAACGGGCTCAGGAGAGGCGAAGGTTGAGTCATACGTCCTCCAAAACAAGACCCACCAAGCTTCTTAGCCCCCGAAGCCAGCCGCATCGTGTGTCGGAGGAAACACTGTTCAACTGACGACCAAAGTCAGCCTTCAGGCGCCCGGCCCGCCACAAGGAGTCGCTAGAGCGCGATGAGCCAAGTAAAGCCCACCTGGCCAAACCCTCCCCTCACCCGGACGACACTGGGCCAATTGTCCACCGCCATATGGGACACCAGGTCACGGCCGGTTGTGACACAGCCTGGGATCAAACCTTAGACCTCTTAGGCCTCTGCGCCACTTGGGAGGCTACATCACTGCATTCTTTACCAGAAAGTGGGCTGGCCCTCTTTGAAATCACGTAGGTCTATTCATTCCTCACTTTTTTTTATCTATAAAGCTCTCTTACAAAAACTTGCGCCATACCTAACATCATTAATAACCTTTAGATGTACAAATTACAAGCTTCCGAGTGGCACAGAGGTCTAAGGCACTGCATCTCAGTCACCCTGGTTCGAATCCAGGCTGTATCACAAGGGTGCTGCACAATTGGCCCAGCGTCGTCCGGGTTTGGCCGGTGTAGGCCGTCATTGTAAATAAGAATTTGTTCTTAATTGACTTGCCTGCTTAAATTAAAAATACCCGGTCTCAGGGATGGCAAACTCTGGAGACTCATTTGGTCTCCTCCGAATTATGTCAATCAGCTTTCAGTTTATGTTTTGCAAAATAAAAGGTAAAATAAATAAAACATATTAGCAACCCTTACATAACACATTCATAAGCATTATACAATAATTTCATAACAACCACAATTTCCTTTTAAGAAATGAAGCTTAATTTAGCAATACGAAGTGACTGATAGAGTGATTGTGTTTTACTTCCTGTTTTACCTCCTTGACAACGTATTTCAGGAACCTGTTCAGGAAATTGAAGCAGGACAGTATTTTGTGTCCAGATATATCTTGCTCTCAGTTCCCAGTCGAAGAGAACCATTTCCTTTCCCATCATTTGTTATGGAAATAAGAAGGAGCGAACAAATACATGCCAAGTCTAGTCAATGACTTCATTATAACTACAAATATGTTTTGATGCACAACACAAATACATGTTTTAAGGGTCAACCGAGGTTCTTACAGACAACAACTTAAGACTGTCTGGAGCAGGGGTGTCATGCAACACAAACCTGGAATCAAAAATGATTTCTTCACAGGGTTCTCCTGTGGGGGCAGTCGAGGAACCCCTTCAGGTTCTATACTTCTCAGGTTGTATGTAGTGCACTACTTTTGACCAGAGCCCTATGGCTAAGTGGTGCACTACTTTTGACCAGAGCCCTATGGCTAAGTGGTGCACTACTTTTGACCAGAGCCCTATGGCTAAGTGGTGCACTACTTTTGACCAAAGCCCTATGGCTAAGTGGTGCACTACTTTTGACCAAAGCCCTATGGTTAAGTGGTGCACTACATATGGAATAGGGTACCATTTGGGACTGACACATGTAGTCAGACTCAGAAGGCTGTTGTTGACAGAGGCTGTCTGACAACTAAAACAACAGGGTCAGGGTTCAGTCTGATAAGAGTCGTGTGAAGGCCTCTCTCTCTTTTATCATGTATAATAATATTTGTAGCTCAGCCTAGTTTTTGTCATCCTGCCAAGTCCACAGTGCCATGAAGTGCATGTCTTGGAGAAGAAAGATATGCGGGGAAGGGGAAGGAAAGGGGGGGGGGGGCGACCTTCATGGCGGGTTCTGTCCAACCTTCACAGTTCCCAACCTTTCCCTGACAGAACAAAGTCATCAGGCATGTCTCCCAGAGGTCCTTCTGCTCTCCTGGTTGCATCCCAAATGGAATCCTATGCCCTACACACAGTAGTGCACTACAAGGCCCTGGTCAAATGTAGGGGACAATATAGGGAATAGGGTGCCATTTGGGACTCAGGCTTTGTCCAAGCGGCAGTGCGGTGGGTGGGACACACCCATCCCAGTGTTAATGGTCAACCCAATCAAGCTGGCCGGCGGGAGGGAAGGGCGCAGCCAGTCTGGAGGTCTAGGTATAGAACAAGGGAACAGCAGTGGGGACAGACAGAGACCCTTTCACACCAAGCTGCCGGACAGAAACAACAATAAAGTTCACAGAGTGATTCATACGAGGACTCCGCCAGGGCGCCACTGCGTTCCGCACTGCCCCGTCAGGAAGAGGTAATTCCCTCCATCCTCTCTACCCTCTGTCTGAGTATGACGTGCTCTTCCACCTGGCCGGCTTCCCCTCTGGACCGTCCGGAAGAAAGATGGCTTCCTGCTGCCCTTTTCTAGCGTTCCTCCTTCTGGACTGATGGATGCTGGGGCTTTGAGGGGATAATGGACATACTCATTTACTATGGAATTATCTGACTGTGTGTATGTGGGTGTCTGCATGCGTCCGTCTGTGCTTGTGTGTGTGTCCCCGGGGCGTGTGTGTCCGGTGTGTGTGTGTGTCCGGTGAGTGTGTGTGTCCGGTGAGTGTGTGTGTCCGGTGTGTGTGTGTGTCCGGTGAGTGTGTGTGTCCGGTGAGTGTGTGTATCCGGTGAGTGTGTGTATCCGGTGAGTGTGTGTCCCCGGTGTGTGTGTCCAGTGTGTGTGTGTCCGGTGTGTGTGTGTGTGTCCGGTGAGTGTGTGTGTCCGGTGAGTGTGTGTCCAGTGTGTGTGTGTCCAGTGTGTGTGTGTCCGGTGTGTGTGTGTCCGGTGTGTGCGTGTGTCCGGTGTGTGTGTGTGTCCGGTGTGTGTGTGTGTCCGGTGTGTGTGTGTGTGTATGTGTCCGGTGTGTGTGTGTGTCCCCGGTGTGTGTCCGGTGTGTGTGTGTGTGTCCGGTGTGTGTCCGGTGTGTGTGTGTGTCCGGTGTGTGTGTGTGTGTGTGTGTGTGTGTCCAGTGTGTGTGTGTCCGGTGTGTGTGTGTGTCCAGTGAGTGTGTGTGTGTCCCCGGTGTGTGTGTGTGTCCAGTGAGTGTGTGTCCAGTGAGTGTGTGTCCGGTGTGTGTGTGTCCAGTGTGTGTGTGTGTCCAGTGAGTGTGTGTCCGGTGTGTGTGTGTCCAGTGTGTGTGTGTGTCCAGTGAGTGTGTGTCCGGTGTGTGTGTGCCCGGTGAGTGTGTGTGTCCGTGTGTGTGTGTGTGTCCGGTGTGTGTGTCCCCGGTGTGTGTGTGTGTGTCCGGTGTGTGTGTGTGCCCGGTGAGTGTGTGTGTCCGGTGTGTGTGTCCGGTGTGTGTGTGTCCGGTGTGTGTGTGTCCAGTGTGTGTGTGTCAGGTGTGTGTGTGTCCGGTGTGTGTGTGTCCGGTGTGTGTGTGTCCGGTGTGTGTGTGTCCGGTGTGTGTGTATCTGGTGTGTGTGTGTCCGGTGCGTGTGTGTCCGGTGTGTGTGTGTCCGGTGTGTGTGTGTATCTGGTGTGTGTGTGTCCGGTGTGTGTGTGTGTATCTGGTGTGTGTGTGTCTGGTGTGTGTGTGTCCGGTGTGTGGACCCGAGCCAATTCCAACATTTGGAAGCATCCTTCCAGTCTCGGTCACCTTAATCTGGAGCTGGAAGCTAAATCTGCTATGACAGCGTCTCTGCATCACAATACATTCCAGCAGGTCTCCTCAGTCACATGGATTATTTCATCCTGACACAGAGGGACAAATAATGCTCGTTATTTTTTATTTTTTTTACAGGCTCTTTATTTGCACGTTAGAAACACATCCTTTTTCATTTGCGCCTTAGAAGTATAAACACTTCTTTAAAGATGCACATGTTAAAACATGTTACTCTCTTAACCTTGCCAGACAATCATCAGTTCCATTGTAACAGAGAGTTATGTGACCGAGAGCTCAGGGCAAACGGAGAACTCTGCTGATGTGGTGATTTGCGATATCGGGATCGACGGACAACATGTGTACCCAATGTCATTAAATTCACAATTTATTCATATTGAAAATCACATGGAAGAGATCCAGAATATAATATCTGGAGATTTTCCTTTGAAAGAATTTGAAGTAACTGTAAACTTTGACAACTGTCTGTGCTGTGCCAATGTCTTTCAGCTCACCAACCGTCCATCCATTCCGACGACTAATTAGATGATTTCAGACCTCATTGTGCTGATGAATCAATATCCTATCCAGATCCAGAAACAGACTCAGGTTGCCTCCCAAATGGCACCCTGTTCCCTAGACAGTGCACTACTACCCATAGGGCTCTGATCAAACGTAGTGCACTACTACCCATAGGGCTCTGATCAAACGTAGTGCACTACTTCCCATAGGGCTCTGATCAAACGTAGTGCACTACTACCCATAGGGCTCTGATCAAACGTAGTGCACTACTTCCCATAGGGCTCTGATCAAACGTAGTGCACTACTTCCCATAGGGCTCTGATCAAACGTAGTGCACTACTACCCATAGGGCTCTGATCAAACGTAGTGCACTACTACCCATAGGGCTCTGATCAAACGTAGTGCACTATGATGGGAATAGGGTGCCGTTTGGGATGATGGAACCTCAGTCCACCTTCATAGAGTATGAAAGACTAAATGAGGCCAATGACAGGATTAAGGCTAAGACTCTTACTAGTATCCATCTCAGAGACTCCCTTCAAGTCTATGTTACTGCCACATACCAAAACCTGCTGCTGTAGATAGCAGACAGTCCTATCAGGCTGCCGTGCCTACGTCGGCATTGCATACTGATATGCTAGGTGTGTGTGTGTGTGTGTGTGTGTGTGTGTGTGGACATACCACCCCAGACACCCTGGTATACCAGAAGAGAATAATCCTCAACATGTAGAGGATAAAATGCCAGTCAGAGATCCTGGTCACCTCAGGTGTGACAAACTCTAAACCCAGATTGTCCCTCCTCAACAACCCCATGGAGGCTTGGGTTTGTTTCATCAACTGTCATTTTCAGTAAACCACTTAGTACTGTAGTAAACGGTAAATGTGTCTGATGTGTGTTTTTGCATTTAGTTGTACTATTTCCCCTCATGCTATTTAATAATTTTATTGATATGCCACACCTGTCAGGTGGATGGATTATCTTGGGAAAGGAGAAATGCTCACTAACAGGCATGTAAACATATTTGTGCACAAAATTAGAGCGAAATAAGCTTTTTGTGCTTATGAAACATTTCTGGGATCTTTTATTTTAGCTCATGAAACATGGGACCCACACTTTACATGTTAGGTTTATATTTTTGTTCAGTTTACATATTATCCATGGCATTTTGAATGCACAGTGATACCGTGACGAGATCCTGAGGCCTATTGTCATACCATTCATCCACCGTCATCACCTCATGTTTCAGCGTGATAATGCAGGGCCCCATGTCGCAAGGATCGGTACACAATTCCTGGAGGCTGAAAATGTCCCAGTTCTTCCATGGCCTGCATACTCACCAGACATGTCACCCATTGAGCCCGCTCGACTTGTATGACAGCGTGTTCCAGTTCCCGCCAATATCCAGCAACTTCGCACAGCCATTGAAGATGAGTGGGACAACATTCGACAATCTACAGCCTGATCAACTCTATGTGAAGGAGATGTGTCGCGCTGCATGAGGCAAATGGTGGTCACATTGACTGGTTTTCTGATCCACGCCCATATTTTTATTTTTTTAATGGTACTGTATCTGTGACCAACAGATGCATACCTGTATTCCCAGTCACGTGAAATCCATAAATTAGGACCAAATGTATTTATTACAATTGACTGATTTCCTTATATGAACTATAATAGTGAAATCATTGACATGTTTGCATGTTGCGTTTATATTTTTGTTCAGTATAGTAAGACAAAAATAATGGGGCTCCAAAAAATGTCCAGTTTCCATCTAGACACCGTTGCCTTTGAGCACAAAGAACGATACCTACGTTGGGTCAAAACATCAGCACCACAGAAACCTTCCACAAAGCTGTGAACAATCTGAGAGACAAGGCAAGAAGTTTCTTCTACACTATCAAAAGGAACGTAACATTTGACATCCCAATTAGGATCTGGCTAAAAAATACTTAAAATCAGTTAAATGACCAATTACCACTATGGTTGTGAGGTCTGGGGTCCGCTCACCAACCAAGAACTCACAAAATGGGACAAGCACCAAATTAAGACTAATTTATGCAGAACTCTGCAAAAACATCCCGTGGTACAATGTAAAACTCAAAATAATGCATTCAGAGTAGAATTAGGGTGATACACACTAATGATCAAAATCCAGAAAAGAGACGTTAAATTCTACAGCCACTTAAAAGGAAGCGACTCCCAAACATTCCATAATAAAGCCATCACCTATTGACAGATGAACCTGGAGAGGAGTCCCCTTCACCAGCTGGTACTGAGGCTCTGTTTACAAACACAAACAGACCCCACAGAGCCCCAGGACAGTAATACAATTAGACCCAGCCAAATCATGAGAAAGCAAGAAAATTGTTGTGATTTGAGCACCCACTGTGTGATATATATATATATACACACACACACACACACACACACACACAGTTCAAGTTGGAAGTTTACATACACTTAGGTTTGAGTCATTAAAACTCGTTTTTCAACCACTCCACAAATTTCTTGTTAACAAACTAAAGTTTTGTCAAGTCGGTTAGGACATCTACTTTGTGCATGACACAAGTCATTTTTCGAACAATTGTTTACAGACCGATTATTTCACTTATGTTGACTTCAAACAGCTTGGAAAATTCCAGAAAATGGTCCTTTGCTGTTGTTCTGGCTGATAGGCTAATTAACATAATTTGAGTCAATTGGAGGTGTCATGCGTCATGCGTCCTCCGATACACAACCCAACTAAGCCGCAGAGCGCACATCCAACCCGGAAGCCAGCCGCACCAATGCGCGATGAGACAAGGACACCCCTACCGACCAAGCCCTCCCAAACCCGGGCGACGCTAGGCCAATTGTGCGTCGCCCCACGGACCTCCCGGTCGCGGCCGGTTACGACAGAGCCTGGGCGCGAACCCAGGGACTCTGATGGCACAGCTGGCGCTGCAGTACAGCGCCCTTAACCACTGCGCCACCCGGGAGGCCCCCTGTGGATGTTTTTCAAGGCTTACCTTCAAACTCAGTGCCTCTATGCTTGACATCATGGGAAAATCAAAAGAAATCAGACAAGACGTCAGAAAAAAAAATTGTAGACCTCCACAAGTCTGGTTCATCCTTGGGAGCAATTTCCAAATGCCTGAAGGTACCACGTTCATCTGTACAAACAATAGTAAGCAAGTATAAACACCATGGGACCACGCAGCCGTCATACCACTCAGGAAGGAGACACGTTCTGTCTCCTAGAGATGAACGTACATTGGTGCAAAAAGTGCAAATCAATCCCAGAACAACAGCAAAGGACCTTGTGAAATGCTGGAGGAAACAGGTACAAAAGTATCTATATCCACAGTAAAACGAGTTCTATATCGTCATAACCTGAAAGGCCATTCAGCAAGGAAGAAGCCACTGCTCCAAAACCGCCATAAAAAAAAGACAGACTACGGTTAGCAACTGCACTTACTTTTTTGGAGAAATATCCTCTGGTCTGATGAAACAAAAATAGAACTGTTTGGCCATAATGACCATCGTTATGTTTGGAGGAAAAAGGGGGAGGCTTGCAAGCTGAAGAACACCATCCCAACTGTGAAGCACGGGGGTGTCAGCATCATGTTGTGGGTGTGCTTTGCTGCAGGAGGGACTGGTGCACTTCACAAAATAGATGGCATCATGAGGGAGGAAAATTATGTGGATTTATTGAAGCAACAAGACACCAGTCAGGAGGTTAAAGCTTGGCCGCAAATGGGTCTTCCAAATGGACAATGACCCCAAGCATACTTCCAAAGTTGTGGCAAAATGGCTTAAGGACAACAAAGTCAAGGTATTGGAGTGGCCATCACAAAGCCCTGACCTCAAACCCATAGAATCCATTCTTAAAATAAAAGTGGTGATCCTAACTGATCTAAAACAGGGAATGTTTACTAGGATTAAATGTCAGGAATTGTTAAAAACTGAGTTTAAATGTATTTGGCTAAGGTGTATGTAAACTTCCGACTTCAGCTGCATATATATACACACACACACACACACACACACACTACTAGTCAAAGTTTTGGACACACCTATCCATTCAAGTTTTTCTTTTTACTATTTTCTACATTGTAGACATCAAAACTATGAAATAACACATATGGAATCATGTAGTAACCAAAAAAAGTGTTAAACAAATCAAAATATATTTTCTATTTGAGAATCTTCAAAGTAGCCACCCTTTGCCTTGATGACAGCTTTAAACACGCTTGGTATTCTCTCAACCAGCTTCACAAGGTAGTCACCTGGAATACATTTAAATTTCAACAGGCGTGCCTTCTTAGAAAGTTTATTTGTGGAATTTCTTTCCTTCTTAATGCATTTGAGCCAATCAGTTGCGTTGTGACAAGGTAGGTATACATATACGGTTCCTTCGGAAACTATTCAGACCCCTTCACTTTTTCCACATATTGTTGTTACAGCCTTATTCTAAAATGTATCAAATAGTTTTTTTCACTCAATCTACACACAAAGTAAAAACAGGTTGAATTTTTGCAAATTTATTACAAATTAAAAACTTAAATATCACATTTACTTTATTATTCAGACCTTTTACTCAGTTGTTGTTAAAGACCCTTTGGTAGCGATTACAGCCTTTGAGTCTTCTTGGGTATGATGCTACAAGCTTAGCACACCTGTATTTGGGGAGTTTCTCCCATTCTTCTCTGCAGATCCTCTCAAGCCCTGTCGGGATGGATGGGGAGCGTTGCTGCACAGTTATTTTCAGGTCTTTCCAGAGATGTTTGATCGGGTTCAAGTCAGGGCTCTGGCTGGGCCACTCAAGGACATTTAGAGACTTATCCCGAAGCCATTCCTGCATTGTCTTGGCTGTGTGCTTAGGGTCATTGTCCTGAAGGAAGGTTAACCTTAGGACCTCAGACTGGGGCTGAGTGCTCTGGAGCAGGTTTCATCAAGGATCACTCTGTACTTTGCTCTGTTCATCTTTGCCTCGATCCTGACTAGTCTCCCAGTCCCTGCCACTGAAAAACATCCCCACAGCATGATGCTGCCATCAACATGCTTCACCGTAGGGATGGTGCCAGGTTTCCTCCAGGGGTGACGCTTGGTATTCAGGCCGAAGAGTTCAATCTTGGTTTTCATCAGATGAGAGAATCTTGTTTTTCATGGTCTGGGAATCTTCAGGTGCTTTTTGGCAAACTCCAAGCAGGCTGTCATGTGCCTTTTACTGAGGAGTGGCTTCTATCTGGCCACTCTACCATAAAGGCCTGATTGGTGGAGTTCTGCAGAGATGGTTGCCCATCTGGAAGGTTCTCCCATCTCCACAGAGAAACTCTCAAGCTCGGTCAGTGACCATTGGGTTCTTGGTCACCTCCCTGACTAAGGCCCATCTCCCCCGATTGATCAGTTTGGCCGGGCAGCCAGCTCTAGGAAGAGTCTTGGTGGTTCCAAACTTCCTCCATTTAAGATTGATGGAGGCCACTGTGTTCTTGAAGACCTTCAATGCTGCAGAAATGTTTTGGTACCCTTCCCCAGATCTGAGCTCTACGGACAATTCCTTTGACCTCATGGCTTGATTTCTGCTCTGACATGCACTGTCAACTGTGGGAGCTTATATAGATAGGTGTGTGCCTTTCCAAATCATGTCCAATCAATTGAATTTACCACAGGTAGACTACAATCAAGTTGTCGAATCATCTCAAGGATGATCAATGGAAACAGGATGCACTGGAGCTCAATTTCAAGTCTCATAGCAACGGGTCTGAATACATATGTAAATAAAGTATTTATGTTTTTATTTTTAATACATTTGCAAATCGCTTTGTCATTATGGGGTATTGTGTGTAGATTGCTGATATATATATTTTTTAATCCATTTTCTTGAATAAGGCTGTAACGCAACAAAATGTGGAAAAAGTCAAGGGGTCTGAATACTTTCTGAATGCACTGTTTATTTGTATGTATGTAGATGCACAAAGGAAGAGAAGTTTAGGCCTAGCGAGAGAGAGAGAAAAATGGAGAAATGCGGGCGGCATGGTTCGACACTGACATGCATTTCTTTATCCTTGCCCGATAGGCTACTGCGTACAGATATAGGCATCTGGGATGCTAATTCATACATGTTTCTATCGTAATATTTTGTATAAGGATTATATTGTCAGATTATAGGAGTAACTCTGGTAAGCCTAAAACATGCTTCCTCAACTCAAGTTAAACCCCCACCCCGCGGTTATGCCTGACCACTGTGACTGACCCCAAATTAAGAAAAACTTTGACTATGTACAGACTCGGTGACCATAGGCTGTCGAGGGAAGACAAGGCTGTGCGCCCACTGCCCACAAAACGAGGTGGAAACTGAGCTGCACTTCCGAACCTCCTGGCAAAATGTGACACCATTACAGACACATATTTCTGTTTATTTATTTCCCCTTTCATACTTAAACTAATTGCACATTGTTACAACACTAGACAATATTATAACATTTGAAACTGTTCATTTCTTATTGTTATTTCATTTTTGTTGATTCTCTCTCCCTCTCATAGACTCAATGAGAGAATGTTAGAGGTTAGTTTCCCCACCTCACACTGCTGCCACCTTGTGGCTCAACGACTTGTTTATTACTAATACAGGACAGGACAGTACATGACAGGAGAGGATAGGGCAGGACAGGGGAATTCTGATTCATGTTATTCATGCAGCTACAAAATGTATTTAAAATTGGGACTGGTGAACTGCATGGCACAGTTTGTTCTTCCAATGTTCAGCCGTCGTCTAGAGACTGGGTGAGCGTGCACACTCCCAAGTTCTCTCTGGTCAGGTCACATGACCCTAATGACACCGATTGTCAACGTCCACATATTGACACACCGTCATGAAAAGTTGCTTTAAGTAGATTGTATGTGGTGTATAGGATGTGATGGTCTTGGGGGGGGGGGGGTTGGCAGACCCGTTTATCAACTGCAGCCCCTCATGACGAGTTGAGATTTTTTGTGGCTACTACCCGCATCATAGTTGCCCACCCCTGATGTAGACTATACCCTCACTCTATCTGCGAGCTGTTGGCTAGAGCTCACAGGCATATGCCGTTACCAGAGTGGGCACACTTACTATGTAACTCCACATTTGTTGTGACATTAGCAGCAGTGGAGTTTAAAATGCGACGGAAACCCATTTAACTTGTCGTTAATTCGGCACACTGGAATTAAAATCGCAGAAGTAATGTTTTATATGCACGGTGTCATCACACACAGCCTTTTATCCGCAATAAGTCAATTTGACGGAAACATCCTCTGGTGGGAAAACCGGCATATTGTTTTACTGAGGATTTTTGAATATTCGCATGAAAATCAGGGGCCAATTGGAAGGAAAGCTAGCTACAGACTAAACTTTCATTCTAACCGCTTAGATGAAAAGGGCTCCATCAGTGGTTTCTGAATAACCTCGTATGGGAGGGAGGTGCTTTGAAAACAATAACATCCTCACATGACTACCATAGTAAGATCATTTAACACTAATGAAGAACAGAATGTTCTGTGTTTGTTCTGTCCTCCGATGCCTGGGTGGTGTTCAGTGGGCATGACATGAAATAAAGCCTGAAACGGAATACAGGAGGTACTATCTTAGTTCAATAATATATTTTTTCCATTGCAAAAACTTTTGCTACGATGTGCACTAATAAACACGACCACGTTTCCAGTACGTTTTTTTTAAATTTTTTTTTTTACATGTAGTCTACTGTATGTGGCAAAAGACAAAGTCAAAACTCAATGTACAATAAATCTTTAATAAATACTTTGCCATTAGATTCCCATGTTTACATGCTATTATGATCATCATCCTCCACCGGTCCAGTCACAGAGGGGAGGCTCAGGCCACATCGGACAACAAAACAGGAGCGACCCACAGAACCACGGTCAGTATGAGAAATATATACAGAACAAAAATGTTTGCAATGTGTAAAAGGGTGGGTCCCATGTTTCATGAGCTGAAATAAAAGATCCCAGAAATGTTCCATATGCACAAAAAAAAAATGAATTTCTCTCAAATGTGTTTACATCCCTGTTAGTGAGCATTTCTCCTTTGCCAAGATAATCCATCCACCTGACAGGTGTGGCATATCAAGAATATGATTAAACAGCACGATCTTTACACAGGTGCACCTTGTGCTGGGGACAATAAAAGGCCACTCTAAAATGTGCATTTTTTTTGTCGTCACACAACACAAGCATCAGATGTCTCAAGTTGAGGGAGAATGCAATTGGCATGCTGACTGCAGGAATGTCCACCAGAGCTGAATGTTAATTTGTCTAGCGCTCTGATGAAGGCCTCGAGGCTGATACGTGAAGCTCAACAAAGAACAGTGTGTGGGTTTCTTCTTTTTTTCCTCATGATTTCTCTACCATAAGCCGGCTCCAACTGGCCTCACAAAATGCAGGCCACATATGTCAACGTTGTGAACAGAGTGCCCCATGGTGGTGGTGGGGTTATGGCATAAGCAGGCATAAACTACAGACAACGAACACAATTGGATTTTTATCGATGGCAATTTGAACGCACAGAGATACCGTGAGGTCGTCCTGAGGGCCATTGTTCAAGCCATTCATCCACCTCCATCACCTCATGTTTCAGCATGATAAAGGTATCTGTGACCAACAGATGCATATCTGTATTCTCAGTCATTTGAAATCCATAGATTAGGGCATAATTTATTTCAATTGAGTGAGTTCCTTAAATGATCTGTAACTCAGTAAAATCTATGAAACTGTTGCAAGTTGCGTTTTATATTTTTGTTCAGTATAGTTGCGCCACACTACTGTAGCAATCAGACCAGTAGGATCCCATCTCCTTTTAACATACACTGAGTGTACAAAACATTAGGAACACCTGCTCTTTCCTTGACAGAGGGACCAGGTGAAAGCTATGCTCCCTTATTGATGTCACTTCTTATATTCACTGCAATCAGTGTAGATGAAGGGGAGGAAAAAGGTTAAAGAAGGATTTTTAAGCCTCGAGATCATTGAGACATGCATTGTGTATGTGTGCCATTCAGGGGGTGAATGGGCAAGACCAAATATTTAAGCGTCTTAGAACAGGGTATGGTAGTAGGTACCAGGCGCACGGGTTTGTGTCAAGAACTGCAACACTGCTGTTTTAAAAATAATTTAAAAAAAAAAAAAACTCAGTCTCCCGTGTGTATCAGAATGGTCCAACACCCAAAGGACATTCAGCCAACTTGACAACTGTGGAAAGCATTAGAGTCAACATGGGTCAGTATCCCTGTGAAACACTCAACCCCTTGTAGAGTCCATGCCCTGACCAAATGAGGCTGTTCTGAGGGCAAAAGGAGGTCCAACTCAATATGAGGAAGGTTTTCCTCATGTTTTGTGCACACACATGCGCGTTAAGTAAACAATGTTTGTACATTGACTGAAATACATGTTTGAGCTGTAAATGTTGTTGTGGCTGGTACAGAATCAATTGTAATTATTAAGATAGGATCTTAGTCATTGGCTGTACTGTCCTTAAGTGTGTTTGTTGGTCCAATTCAATATGTTCTGGAGCATTGGCATATCTATTCCCTATGTTGTGTACTACTTTTGACCAGGGCCCATAGGGTGCCAGTCGGGACACACAGGTAGAGCAGAAGTTTAATGGCCTCACTGCTAACCCAGTTGAAATTACAAATAGTTTGTTTGGTTGGCATAACAACAGGGATTGCTGAGAACATTCAATTATGCTAGTGATGTCATCTATTGATACAAATTCACCAAAATGAACAGCTTATTGTTAAATCGAACTGACCGTTGAGAAATTAAAAAGTATTTAAATGCAAAGCTGAAGATTCAATAAATCCCCAAAATGTTGAAGAAAACCACAAATAAAAACATTGGAACATCTAAGTGTTAAAAGTTCTTCAAAAATAGCACTTAAAACTTTGCAACAAGAAAAAAAATGTTTAAGTAGTCAAACAAATTAACAAAAAGAAACATTGTGATTATGAAAAAGGAAACTGACATTTTATATCCCTCATGCACACATAAGGATGGCTCTGCTGCAGGAAGACTGATACATGTTTGATAGTGTCTTGATGCTGTAGTGTTTGATAGTGTCTTGATGCTGTAGTGTTTGATAGTGTCTTGATGCTGTAGTGTTAGATAGTGTCTTGATGCTGTAGTGTTAGATAGTGTCTTGATGCTGTAGTGTTTGATAGTGTCTTGATGCTGTAGTGTTTGACAGTGTCTTGATGCTGTAGTGTTTGATAGTGTCTTGATGCTGTAGTGTTAGATAGTGTCTTGATGCTGTAGTGTTTGATAGTGTCTTGATGCTGTAGTGTTTGATAGTGTCTTGATGCTGTAGTGTTTGATAGTGTCTTGATGCTGTAGTGTTTGATAGTGTCTTGATGCTGTATTGTTTGATAGTGTCTTGATGCTGTAGTGTTTGATAGTGTCTTGATGCTGTAGTGTTTGATAGTGTCTTGATGCTGTAGTGTTTGATAGTGTCTTGATGCTGTAGTGTTTGATAGTGTCTTGATGCTGTAGTGTTTGATAGTGTCTTGATGCTGTAGTGTTTGATAGTGTCTTGATGCTGTAGTGTTTGATAGTGTCTTGATGCTGTAGTGTTTGATAGTGTCTTGATGCTGTAGTGTTTGACAGTGTCTTGATGCTGTAGTGTTTGATAGTGTCTTGATGCTGTAGTGTTTGTCCTTCATGTTCTAATACTTTAATATTACCCCTTCCTTGAGTTTTTTATTATTTTTAAATATTGGCACAAAACAGTTAATAATTTGACTAAATAGAAATTCTGAAAATGTCCAACATTTTGACATCAATCAGTTCTATTTGGTTATTTCAATGCACTTGAGGCTCATTTACAACAACAACAACAAATATTGTTTCAAAAGTACAACAGCAAAGATTTACAGTAGTATCTGCAACACCTTTGCAGTCAAAGACGGACAGACACGGGAGCTAAAACCACATTTGCAGCCTTGTCTAATGCCACACAATATTTAACCTACTATCCTACCGCAGAACAAATTATATGAATTCTTACTGAACGTAATATTACTACAGACCGTTTTATTAACTATATCAGTGCTCACATTGATACCAACATTACAGATCAGGAAACGTATTCACCAAGTATCTTACAGTAGGAATGCTGATCTTGGCTCAGGATGTCCCCCGACCATATAATCATATCCACTATGATCCAACAGGCAACACTGATCCTAGATCAGCACTCAAGACACTTTGTGAATAAAGAACCAGAAACCGCCTATGGGAAAGTTGTTAACAGAACTAAAGTCATGCCAGTCTGTTTTAACTACAGTTGTTAACAGAACTAAAGTCATGCCAGTCTGTTTTAACTACAGTTGTTAACAGAACTAAAGTCATGCCAGTCTGTTTTAACTACAGTTGTTAACAGAACTAAAGTCATGACAGTCTGTGTGTTAACTACAGTTGTGCCTAGATTCACATCAAAGAGGGTTGTGAGGAGTAGAATTAGAGAACAAGGCTCCAATAGCAGCGAAAGCAATAATTAGAGACCCACCTCAGACAGTCAGACAACAGTCTTCATACAGGTTGTTGTAATATATTAATATGAAGACAAAGTCACTTCCAAGGCAACATTTCTCTGGAATAAAAACTTCAAACACAACTAGCCTTAAGTGTGTGATGAACACAGGAAACATATCCAACCCAAAAGGCCGTGTACTGTCTGCTAATCGAACGGAACAGACGACAGGAAGGTAAACATTGAAAAACTAAAGTGGTTTACACACAACTCAGTTAAATGTGATATTCAATGGAATGGGAGGTTGGTCAGTCAAATGTTAGGTTCAAGTCCCTCTGGAAAAATCATTAAATGTTGATGTCTATTGTGCTGTCCCCATCTGGATGGGTAGTGGTTCTTAGATGGATCTTCAGAGGCTCTCCTCAAGTTCTACAGTGTTTGCCTCCCAAATTGCACCCTCTTTCCCTTTATAGTGCACCAGAGGCTGGTCAAAAGTAGTGCACTATAAAGGGAATAGGGGCCATTTTGGAGGCATACAGTAACTTCTCTCCCTGCTTTGGACACACAGAGGAAGACCTGCTTTCTCATCTGCCATATTAAGACAATAAAATCAGTCACAACAGAAGTTTGGTAGCTTGTAAACTGGCCAGCAGAACTGTGTTGTTGACTCAATCTCTAAGGGAAAGAACAGTTGTTGTCAGAGTGGGTTGCTTGGCTACATTGGTTGCATCACAAACGGTACCCTATTCCCTAGTGGGCCCTGGTCAAAAGAAGTGCACTATATAGGGACTAGGGTGCCATTTTGGACAAATACATCACACAGAGCTTAGTAACAGTTCAGATAACCTTGGACCTTCACTCCAACCAGATCCCGCCCATGTGGGACAGATGAGTGTGCATAGTCCTCTGGCAGGAACTCTACATCCCCACCTCCTTTATCCTCTTCCTGCTTGTCAAGACTCTCAGGGCAGAGATCAGCTCAACCAAGAGAGTCTCTCTCACTCACACACACACACACAACTCAGCTGCTTCAGATAAACCACAGCCCACTAGGTGTTCAGACACACACACATGCATCTTCCCTGCCCGAAGAAGAGGTCACTCATCTGGGTACATGTGTGAAAGTAATGGTTCACTTGTTTGGGCTCAGGGGGAGCAAGTGTGGAGTTTGTGCCCCCAGGCTGGTGTTATACACAGCTGCCATCCAGTAGCAGCTCCTTGCCCTCGGCCCCACTACTGGGAGGGCTGTGTGAGTGGCTCTGGGCCCCGTTGTTGTGTTTCTTGTAGCCTCCCGGCCGGAAGCCCGGGCCACTGTGCTCTGGGATGAACAGGGCTACTAACAGAGACAGCAGTACGGAGCACGCCCCGAACAGGAAGGGAGGGCCAGGGATGATGGAACTCTGGAGGAAGAGAGAGAGGGGCAGAGAAACTGATGATTAATAGGGAGGGTTCTCTGTAAAAAGGGGGATGTGTGTGTTTTAGCAAAGTGCCCAACAACAGTCCCTTCAGTCAGATGTACAGTAGGTAGGAGATTATGAATGGAGTGTCTGAAGGCTGAGACATCCATGTTCTTATAGGTGAGTGACGCCATGATATCAATACTGTCTGAATATATACTCCTATACCGTTGTCTCTCAGTCCTGTCCAATACACTCCTCCACGGTCTCACCTCGTCAGTGGGGTTGGCCGTGTGTGTGTGTGTGTGTCCTCTATCCTCCATAGTCTCACCTCATCAGCAGGGTTGGCCATGTTAGGTTTGGGTTCTTTGCCAGGGCTGTCTACAGCGTCCAGATCAGTCAGCTCCACATGGAACAGGTAGAATATAAAGCCATAGAAGGCCGGGCCGAGCCCGTTACACAGACCACGGATACCTGTTATCACCCCCTGGACGACACCTAGGAGACGGATACAAAGCCATTCAATCAAGATGCACTTTCTTTTTTTTGTTCTCTCTTTTTATTTTACCCCTTTTTCTCCCCAATTTCGTGGTATCCAATTGTTTTTAGTAGCTACTATCTTGTCTCATCGCTACAACTCCCGTACGGGCTCGGGAGAGACAAAGGTTGAAAGTCATGCGTCCTCCGATACACAACCCAACCAAGCCGCACTGCTTCTTAACACAGCGCGCATCCAACCCGGAAGCCAGCCGCACCAATGTGTCGGAGGAAACACCGTGCACCTGGCAACCTTGGTTAGCGCGCACTGCGCCCGGCCCGCCACAGGAGTCGCTGGTGCGCGATGAGGACATCCCTAACCCGGGCGACGCTAGGCCAATTGTGCGTCGCCCCACGGACCTCCCGGTCGCGGCCGGTTACGACAGAACCTGGGCGCGAACCCAGAGTGTCTGATGGAACAGCTGGCGCTGCAGTACAGCGCCCTAAAAACACTGCGCCACCCGGGAGGCCAAGATGCACTTTCAGTTAGGGCTGGGTGGTAAACCCTATTTCACTAAATACCAGTACTGATGCATGGAACAGTTTGGGTTTTTACTCTATATACACCGTTATTTAAATGTTTGGATTGTTACATGTAAAATACATGTAATAACTGAGTAAACACACTCAAATGATGGTAATCGTCTGTTCCTACCAGCAGTAAGAGGGTCTGTTCCTACCAGCAGTAAGAGGGTCTGTTCCTACCAGCAGTAAGAGGGTCTGTTCCTACCAGCAGTAAGAGGGCCTGTTCCTACCAGCAGTAAGAGGGCCTGTTCCTACCTGCAGTAAGAGGGCCTGTTCCTACCAGCAGTAAGAGGGCCTGTTCCTACCAGCAGTAAGAGGGCCTGTTCCTACCAGCAGTAAGAGGGCCTGTTCCTACCAGCAGAAAGAGGGCCTGTTCCTACCAGCAGAAAGAGGGCCTGTTCCTACCAGCAGAAAGAGGGCCTGTTCCTACCAGCAGAAAGAGGGCCTGTTCCTACCAGCAGAAAGAGGGCCTGTTCCTACCAGCAGAAAGAGGGCCTGTTCCTACCAGCAGAAAGAGGGTCTGTTCCTACCAGCAGAAAGAGGGTCTGTTCCTACCAGCAGAAAGAGGGTATGTTCCTACCAGCAGAAAGAGGGTCTGTTCCTACCAGCAGAAAGAGGGTCTGTTCCTACCAGCAGTAAGAGGGCCTGTTCCTACCAGCAGTAAGAGGGCCTGTTCCTACCAGCAGTAAGAGGGCCTGTTCCTACCTGCAGTAAGAGGGCCTGTTCCTACCTGCAGTAAGAGGGCCTGTTCCTACCTGCAGTAAGAGGGCCTGTTCCTACCTGCAGTAAGAGGGCCTGTTCCTACCTGCAGTAAGAGGGCCTGTTCCTACCAGCAGTAAGAGGGCCTGTTCCTACCAGCAGTAAGAGGGCCTGTTCCTACCAGCAGTAAGAGGGCCTGATCCTACCAGCAGTAAGAGGGCCTGATCCTACCAGCAGTAAGAGGGCCTGTTCCTACCAGCAGTAAGAGGGCCTGTTCCTACCAGCAGTAAGAGGGCCTGTTCCTACCAGCAGTAAGAGGGCCTGTTCCTACCAGCAGTAAGAGGGCCTGTTCCTACCAGCAGTAAGAGGGCCTGTTCCTACCAGCAGTAAGAGGGCCTGTTCCTACCAGCAGTAAGAGGGTCTGTTCCTACCAGCAGTAAGAGGGTCTGTTCCTACCAGCAGTAAGGGGGTCTGTTCCTACCAGCAGTAAGGGGGCCTGATCCTACCAGCAGTAAGAGGGCCTGTTCCTACCAGCAGTAAGAGGGCCTGTTCCTACCAGCAGTAAGAGGGCCTGTTCCTACCAGCAGTAAGGGGGTCTGTTCCTACCAGCAGTAAGAGGGCCTGTTCCTACCAGCAGTAAGAGGGTCTGTTCCTACCAGCAGTAAGAGGGTCTGTTCCTACCAGCAGTAAGAGGGTCTGTTCCTACCAGCAGTAAGAGGGTCTGTTCCTACCAGCAGTAAGAGGGTCTGTTCCTACCAGCAGTAAGAGGGTCTGTTCCTACCAGCAGTAAGAGGGTCTGTTCCTACCAGCAGTAAGAGGGTCTGTTCCTACCAGCAGTAAGAGGGTCTGTTCCTACCAGCAGCAATAGGGTCTGTTCCTACCAGCAGCAAGAGGGTCTGTTCCTACCAGCAGTAAGAGGGTCTGTTCCTACCAGCAGTAAGAGGGTCTGTTCCTACCAGCAGTAAGAGGGTCTGTTCCTACCAGCAGTAAGAGGGTCTGTTCCTACCAGCAGTAAGAGGGTCTGTTCCTACCAGCAGTAAGAGGGTCTGTTCCTACCAGCAGTAAGAGGGTCTGTTCCTACCAGCAGTAAGAGGGTCTGTTCCTACCAGCAGTAAGAGGGTCTGTTCCTACCAGCAGTAAGAGGGTCTGTTCCTACCAGCAGTAAGAGGGTCTGTTCCTACCAGCAGTAAGAGGGTCTGTTCCTACCAGCAGTAAGAGGGTCTGTTCCTACCAGCAGTAAGATGGTCTGTTCCTACCAGCAGTAAGAGGGTCTGTTCCTACCAGCAGTAAGAGGGTCTGTTCCTACCAGCAGTAAGAGGGTCTGTTCCTACCAGCAGTAAGAGGGTCTGTTCCTACCAGCAGTAAGATGGTCTGTTCCTACCAGCAGTAAGAGGGTCTGTTCCTACCAGCAGTAAGAGGGTCTGTTCCTACCAGCAGTAAGAGGGTCTGTTCCTACCAGCAGTAAGAGGGTCTGTTCCTACCAGCAGTAAGAGGGTCTGTTCCTACCAGCAGTAAGAGGGTCTGTTCCTACCAGCAGTAAGAGGGTCTGTTCCTACCAGCAGTAAGAGGGCTGGGTAACTTTACTGGGTAACTTTTACTTGAGTCATTTTCCATTAAAAGGTATCTTTACTTTCACGCAAGTATGATTGTAGGGTACTTTTTCCACCACTGCCTGCAAGTAGTGGCATAGCACCCTAAAACAGACATTAATTTGTGTTACGTATTGAAAAATCATACCATTGGTATTTCGAAATACTCTCAAAAACACATCTTACCGACACAAAAAAAAGATACCACTTTGTCAAGCGTGTTGTTTTTTGTCTTGTCAGCATTTGGAAAGTTTACAGACAAATTTGCTGTTTCCATCAGGCCTGTCGTGACATGTACTTTACCCGCTTTTAAAAAAAAAGTTGGATAGAAACCTGTTTAGAGGAAAATAATTATTCTGATGATGGAAAATTTGTTTGAAGTTTAATATTGAACAGTATAAAACAAACCAGGAGAGAACAAGCCTCGTTGAAATCAATGATAATTGATGTGTTTCCACAAACTACTCAGAAAACATAAAACTTTTATTAGAAAAAAAAATAAAAAATGTTGCAATATGATATCTGGGGCATAACGCCCAGCCCAACCTTCCGCTACTGCGTTTCCCCATATAACTGACATATTCACTACAATGGTCTTGAATAATGATGAATATTTAGGTTGCAATCTTGAGAGCAAGTGTACGAGACTAAGCAGTGTACGTGATCTGGTATAACATTCCAGATCTCAATTTACGATTTGGCAGTCTCATATTGAGGCTAATACAGTTTTTGCTAGCATTAGCTTACCCTGCTGGTCAGGGTCTGCGTTGCGGGACACGATGGCACTGACGGCTGGGAACGTGATGCTAGACATGGCTGCTACCGCTCCTGCTGCCCACATCATCCTGATGGGAGAGAGAACACACACATCGTTACACACTGTCATGACGTTGGCCTGGGGGGTAGGTTTATGACAGTCATAAATACCTCTTCCCCCCTTTTTCCCTCTCTACCCCACTGAGGTTACATTTGCAAAACCCTTGGTTAACAGAGATTCTGGGAACATCAGAAGGTGGGGGGAAATGAACTATATTCTGGTAATCCGACCAATTGAACATAAGCGGTGGTACTTAATGAATATGATGTCAGTTCGGTTGTCAGGCATTCTCA
The DNA here is from genome assembly GCF_045791955.1 of Oncorhynchus clarkii lewisi. Lineage (NCBI taxonomy): Eukaryota > Metazoa > Chordata > Actinopteri > Salmoniformes > Salmonidae > Oncorhynchus > Oncorhynchus clarkii. The sequence goes on from NC_092174.1 coordinate 41,118,498, forward strand.
TCAATAATATGACAAACTCTACAGTGGAAAGTCTACACATCAGAGTTATTGGATTCACATTGAATTGTTGTTCAATTTAAATGTTTGAATATGAAATTATTCGTAATGGCATGAAATGTGATTTTAGCTTCTAAAATGTGAGATTTGGGTTTTCATAAGATATTGCTGCTCACTCAGTGGCCCGCCCACGTGAAGGGACATGGGCTATAAAACTTTTCAAACACGCCCTCCTCTCCCTTCCTATATAAAGCCTTGACGACAATATAATCTCCTGTTCCGAGGAAGTGAGGACAACGGTCCGATGTCAGAATGGTTCAGATAATAACTACAGAACGAAGCCAACATCAGCGTGAGCTTTGGTTGTGAATGGTATGAACTTTGAACTCTTATTCACTACAGAAGTGATACCTCCTAGCCGTTGAGTTAGCAACAGCAGCTGCAAACGCAGGTTAGGAAGGAACAGAGAGTATTCCATCTACCACACAACGACGTTACTACAAAGTATCCACTTTACCAGCAGTGACATTCTTCAAAGGACAAAGGACTCGGTTGGGCAACACGGCCTTCCATCTACCATCAACCTACCGAAGAGCAGCTCAGAGTATTTATTGCATTTTCCTTTCCAAATGTGCGGTAATTTAGAATGCATAAGATACTGTGGCGGCAGGGTAGCCTAGTGGTTAGAGCATTGGACTAGGTTGCGAGTTCAAATCCCGAGCTGACAAATCTGTCGTTCTGCCCCTGAACAGGCAGTTAACCCACTGTTCCTAGGCAGTCATTGAAAATAAAGAATTTGTTCTTAACTGACATGCCGAGTTAAAAAGGTAAAAAAAAATAAAATAAAAAAATATTTACAAAAAACTGATAGCACAGCTTCGCCCTTTGTTCCTCAGTCTTCCCACTCTTTCACTCAAACCCAGCCCCTTTTCTTTTGTGTAACAAGCGGTCATATCTGTTTCGCCCGCTAGGGATGTTTTCCTTTATGATGTAATTTGTAATTTTGTAATTCTGTGTGATTAGTTAGGTATTTAGTAAATAAATAATTAAACCCAATTTTGTTTTGCTGATTCAACTTGTTAGCCAGGGTATGTGAAGATAACCAAGAATTTACAACTTTCAGATGAGACTGAATTAAGATGACGATTAATATTGACTGCTATTGATGTGAAATGTTACGAGGTCTTTAAGAGTTTATTCAGAAGATAACAGCTCTATAAATATTATTTTGTGGTGCCCGACTCTCTAGTTAATTACATTTACATGATTAGTTCAATCAGGTAAAATTAATTACGGATAAATTATTTTATAGAATAGCATGTCATATCACTTAATCCGGCATAACCAAAGACACGACAACACACACCTTGTCACACAAGCGTGGAATTTTAAAGACCGAGCCCTACCCATGCTCGTGACATTCAGGCTCTACCATACCCAGGCCTGATCGTTTCTGCTAAATTTAAAGTCCGGCCCTGCCCGAAACCACTTCCTCTGTTAGTACATCCATTAGATGGCCTCTCAGTCTGTCACTCGCTCCCTGTGCACAGGCAGCTCGCCCTGCATGCACTCTGCTAATGGCGGCTCTGGGTCTGTGAGTAGCCAGAGCAACAGCCCCACTTGGCCTGCTCAATGACGAGACATGAGCAGTTAGCTATTTTTTTTAAATCAATCAAAACTCTGACAAAACTCAAGGAACATTATTTTCTGTGAAATAATCTCTCCGGTTTTATATCTGACAAGGTTGAAACACTTCTGACACCATGTTATGATCTTAGTCAGATATGAATGCACTGTGCAGCAGAGCACGTGCAAATGGCTCAGCTTCAAAACATTAGTGATCAATTTGGTGATACCAGAGCCCTACCCGTAACCTAGATATTGATGAGAAACAGACCCTACCCAGAACCTAGATATTGTTGAAAAACAGACCCTACCCATAACCTAGATATTGATGAGAAAACAGGCCCTACCCGTAACCTAGATATTGATGAGAAAACTGGCCCTACCCGTAACCTAGTTATAGATGAGAAAACTGGCCCTACCCGTAACCTAGATATTGATGAGAAAACTGGCCCTACCCGTAACCTAGATATTGATGAGAAAACAGGCCCTACCCGTAACCTAGATATTGATGAAAAACAGACCCTACCCGGAACCTAGATATTGATGAAAAACAGACCCTACCCAGCCCTAATCCAGATGTATAATGTTGGCGTCCGTCGGGCTTGGGTCAGGTAGCAGTCATCACACACACGGTGGGAAATTAACTTCAGTCCACCAGGTACATTTAAAAGAGACATCGACCAGCCACGGATTGTTTTTAAAAAATCTGCCAAAATATTTTCTGCCATTATTACACCTCAAAAAATATAACGAATGAGCATGTATTACTAGTATGAAGTAATGGGGTATATTGCTTAATTTAAGGACATGCTTAATTTAATTTTGGGACCTGCGTCTTTTAACCAATGCATGTTAAAATAAATCATTTAGATACAATAGTAAAAACAGATGAACAGTTCTAGAACTGAACATTACTAATCAACACAGTGCCTTCCCTGCCACAAAATGAGTGATAGGGCTAATATATTACCCTAGTTCAGAGCTCTAAGCTGACGAGTAGATAATTTTTTTTTTTACCCCTTTTCGCAAAAATGTTGTGGTATCCAATTGGGCGTTACAGTCTTGTCTCATCGCTGCAACTCCCGTACGGAGGACTCGGGAGAGGCGAAAGTCGAGCCGTGCGTCCCCCGAAACACAACCCAACCAATGCCCACTTAACCTGGAAACCAGCCGCACCAATGTGTCGGAGGAAACGCCGTACACCTGGCGACCGTGTCAGAGTGCACTGCGCACAGCCCGCCACAGGAGTTGCTAGTGCACGATGGGACAAGGACATCCCTGTCGGTCAAACCCTCCCCTAACCTGGACGACACTGGGACAATTGTGCACTGCCCACGGGTCTCCCGCTCGCGGCCGGCTGCGACAGAGCCCGGACTCGAACCCAGAATCTCTAGTGGCACAAGCTAACAAAAAGACTGAACGACTGTCACGTCTGGCAACCGAACGACCAGCAACCTAAGATGTTAACTTAAATATCTACCGCACCCCTTTACAGACATAGAACACAGCTACAGTAGCATGTCCAGAGAGAATTGAGAACTTCAGACAAAAAAACTAAAAAAATGCTGCATCAGTTCTGTACCTTTTCAGACAGTAGAACGAATGACCGTTATCAGCAGCCATCACTCCTGTGTTCCAATGGCACGTTGTGTTAGCTAAAACAAGTTTATCATTTTAAAAGGCTAATTGATCATTAGAAAACCATTTTGGAATTACGTTAGCGCAGCTGAAAACGTTTGTTCTGATTAAAGAAGCAATGAAACTGGCCTTCATTAGACTAGTTGAGTATTTGGAGTATCAGCATTTGTGGGTTCGATTACAGGCTCAATATGGCCAGAAACAAAAGACCTTTCTTCTGAAACTCATCAGTCTATTCTTGATCTGAGAAATGAAGGCTATTCCATGTGAGAAATTGCCAAGAAAACAAAGATCTGGTACAACGCTGTGTACTACTCCCTTCATATAACAGCACAAACTGTCTCTAACCAGAATAGAAATAGGAGTGGGAGGCCCAGGTGCACAACTGAGCAAGAGGACAAGTACATTAGAGTGTCTAGTTTGAGAAACAGACACCTCACAAGTCCTCAACTGCCAGCTTCATTAAATAGTACCCACAAAACACCAGTCTCAACGTCAACAGTGAAGAGGCGACTTCGGGATGCTGGCCTTCTAGGCAGAGTTGCAAAGAAAAAGCCATATCTCAGACTGGCCAATAAAAATAAAAGATTAAGATGGCCAAAAAAAACAGACACTGGACAGAGGAACTCTGCCTAGAAGGCCAGCATCCTGGTGTCACCCCTTCACTATTGACATTGAGACTGGACAGAGGAACTCTGCCTAGAAGGCCAGCATCCTGGTGTCACCTCTTCACTGTTGACGTTGAGACGGGTGTTTTGCGGGTTCTATTTAATAAAGCTTAAGGACTTGTACCTCACAAGTCCTCAAGCTTCCGTTTCTCAAATTAGACACTAATGTACTTGCTCAACCTGCAGATCGATGTGCCTCACAGAGTGGGGTCTGACATTTACAACGGTTACCATGCAATGCACCCTGGACTGAAGAGGCAGACAAATAGGAGAAATGTGTTCGACCCTCTGTTAAATATATTTTTTTAAATTCGAGGTAGGAATATATAAACAAAATATGATCAATGGCTCATTGGAGAGAAGAAAACCTCCAGCATTATGACTTGGCCAGTATTGAAATCTGACATGATCATTTTTCTGCATTCTAAAAGTCGTATTCCTATTAACTTCCAGTGTAGTGAGAGCGGCGTTTTCGCAATGCAACGTCATACCGGACTAATTTCTTCCTGCTGGAATAGATACACATAACATGAACGGCACTAGCTCAGATACACATAAAAACATGAAATGACCCCAGGGGGAAAAAATTAAATCAGTAGAACATCGACCAGAGATGCACAAAAACAATATAACATTCAAAACGGTTGACTCTTAATTTAAGGGAAAGGCCATTACCGTGGTAACTTGGGCACTCGTTTGTCTACGATGAAAGAAATCTGACAGGCGTCTTCCCAGCGGCAAAAAATTGCAGCAAACTCGAAGTAACATTGAAAAACAACTTAGCGTGTGACCAAAACGATGCAGCTGGTAAAGAAACGAGGACAAAGTCACACTTTGGTAGCATTTGTCAATTAAACCAACTTCTACACGTGGATAAACTTTTGGCTGAACTTTTTTCCCCTTGTCCAAAACGCTGTGTGACCACCGGCCAATGTGGGCTGCTGAAATAGACAGTCTTACCTGTCAATGACAAAATCTACCCACCACCCTACGCGCGCACACCCCCCCACCCAACTTCATAATCGTGGCAAGAGAGGAAACTGTGCGCACACACACACACACACCGCACCGCCTGAACCCTCAGCTCACACCGCACCGCCTGAACCCTCAGCTCACACCGCACCGCCTGAACCCTCAGCTCACACCGCACCGCCTGAACCCTCAGCTCACACCGTAACATCACTATAGAAAAAGTTACTTTTCATTTGAGGTGAATCTTTAACAAAGTCTTTTCACACTCCAGAGAGGAAGCATGCAACAGACCAGTGTACTGACAAGTCATATAGTCAGGGGGCGGAAACAGGGAAATCCTCCTCACAGAGACATCAGAGCAAGGACTAAACTGGCCTGTATTCAACTTCTCTTCACTGCAGCCACACCTAACAGTAACCACCATAAGACAACACAAACAGAGCATCAGGACTATTTTCTCTCCCGGGGCCTAACCACTAACACAGAGCATCAGGACTACTTTCTCTCCCGGGGCCTAACCACTAACACAGAGCATCAGGGCTATTTTCTCTCCCGGGGACTAACCACTAACACAGAGCATCAGGACTATTTTCTCTCCCCTATCCCCTCAGTCCCCCTGTTCCACAAAAAGTTGTGGAACAGGCAGTTAACCCACTGTTCCTGCCACTGTTCCTAGGCAGTCATTGAAAATAAAGAATTTGTTCTTAACTGACATGCCGAGTTAAAAAGGTAAAAAAAAATAAAATAAAAAAATATTTACAAAAAACTGATAGCACAGCTTCGCCCTTTGTTCCTCAGTCTTCCCACTCTTTCACTCAAACCCAGCCCCTTTTCTTTTGTGTAACAAGCGGTCATATCTGTTTCACCCGCTAGGGATGTTTTCCTTTATGATGTAATTTGTAAATCAAGTTATGATTAATTATGTGTATGTGTAATTCTGTGTGATTAGTTAGGTATTTAGTAAATAAATAATTAAACCCAATTTTGTTTTGCTGATTCAACTTGTTAGCCAGGGTATGTGAAGATAACCAAGAACTTACAACTTTCAGATGAGACTGAATTAAGATGACGATTAATATTGACTGCTATTGATGTGAAATGTTACGAGGTCTTTAAGAGTTTATTCAGAAGATAACAGCTCTATAAATATTATTTTGTGGTGCCCGACTCTCTAGTTAATTACATTTACATGATTAGTTCAATCAGGTAAAATTAATTACGGATAAATTATTTTATAGAATAGCATGTCATATCACTTAATCCGGCATAGCCAAAGACACGACAACACACACCTTGTCACACAAGCGTGGAATTTTAAAGACCGAGCCCTACCCATGCTCGTGACATTCAGGCTCTACCATACCCAGGCCTGATCGTTTCTGCTAAATTTAAAGTCCGGCCCTGCCCGAAACCACTTCCTCTGTTAGTACATCCATTAGATGGCCTCTCAGTCTGTCACTCGCTCCCTGTGCACAGGCAGCTCGCCCTGCATGCACTCTGCTAATGGCGGCTCTGGGTCTGTGAGTAGCCAGAGCAACAGCCCCACTTGGCCTGCTCAATGACGAGACATGAGCAGTTAGCTATTTTTTTTAAATCAATCAAAACTCTGACAAAACTCAAGGAACATTATTTTCTGTGAAATAATCTCTCCGGTTTTATATCTGACAAGGTTGAAACACTTCTGACACCATGTTATGATCTTAGTCAGATATGAATGCACTGTGCAGCAGAGCACGTGCAAATGGCTCAGCTTCAAAACATTAGTGATCAATTTGGTGATACCAGAGCCCTACCCGTAACCTAGATATTGATGAGAAACAGACCCTACCCAGAACCTAGATATTGTTGAAAAACAGACCCTACCCATAACCTAGATATTGATGAGAAAACAGGCCCTACCCGTAACCTAGATATTGATGAGAAAACTGGCCCTACCCGTAACCTAGTTATAGATGAGAAAACTGGCCCTACCCGTAACCTAGATATTGATGAGAAAACTGGCCCTACCCGTAACCTAGATATTGATGAGAAAACAGGCCCTACCCGTAACCTAGATATTGATGAAAAACAGACCCTACCCGGAACCTAGATATTGATGAAAAACAGACCCTACCCAGCCCTAATCCAGATGTATAATGTTGGCGTCCGTCGGGCTTGGGTCAGGTAGCAGTCATCACACACACGGTGGGAAATTAACTTCAGTCCACCAGGTACATTTAAAAGAGACATCGACCAGCCACGGATTGTTTTTAAAAAATCTGCCAAAATATTTTCTGCCATTATTACACCCCAAAAAATATAACGAATGAGCATGTATTACTAGTATGAAGTAATGGGGTATATTGCTTAATTTAAGGACATGCTTAATTTAATTTTGGGACCTGCGTCTTTTAACCAATGCATGTTAAAATAAATCATTTAGATACAATAGTAAAAACAGATGAACAGTTCTAGAACTGAACATTACTAATCAACACAGTGCCTTCCCTGCCACAAAATGAGTGATAGGGCTAATATATTACCCTAGTTCAGAGCTCTAAGCTGACGAGTAGATAATTAGGAGTGGGAGGCCCAGGTGCACAACTGAGCAAGAGGACAAGTACATTAGAGTGTCTAGTTTGAGAAACAGACACCTCACAAGTCCTCAACTGCCAGCTTCATTAAATAGTACCCACAAAACACCAGTCTCAACGTCAACAGTGAAGAGGCGACTTCGGGATGCTGGCCTTCTAGGCAGAGTTGCAAAGAAAAAGCCATATCTCAGACTGGCCAATAAAAATAAAAGATTAAGATGGCCAAAAAAAACAGACACTGGACAGAGGAACTCTGCCTAGAAGGCCAGCATCCTGGTGTCACCCCTTCACTATTGACATTGAGACTGGACAGAGGAACTCTGCCTAGAAGGCCAGCATCCTGGTGTCACCTCTTCACTGTTGACGTTGAGACGGGTGTTTTGCGGGTTCTATTTAATAAAGCTTAAGGACTTGTACCTCACAAGTCCTCAAGCTTCCGTTTCTCAAATTAGACACTAATGTACTTGCTCAACCTGCAGATCGATGTGCCTCACAGAGTGGGGTCTGACATTTACAACGGTTACCATGCAATGCACCCTGGACTGAAGAGGCAGACAAATAGGAGAAATGTGTTCGACCCTCTGTTAAATATATTTTTTTAAATTCGAGGTAGGAATATATAAACAAAATATGATCAATGGCTCATTGGAGAGAAGAAAACCTCCAGCATTATGACTTGGCCAGTATTGAAATCTGACATGATCATTTTTCTGCATTCTAAAAGTCGTATTCCTATTAACTTCCAGTGTAGTGAGAGCGGCGTTTTCGCAATGCAACGTCATACCGGACTAATTTCTTCCTGCTGGAATAGATACACATAACATGAACGGCACTAGCTCAGATACACATAAAAACATGAAATGACCCCAGGGGGAAAAAATTAAATCAGTAGAACATCGACCAGAGATGCACAAAAACAATATAACATTCAAAACGGTTGACTCTTAATTTAAGGGAAAGGCCATTACCGTGGTAACTTGGGCACTCGTTTGTCTACGATGAAAGAAATCTGACAGGCGTCTTCCCAGCGGCAAAAAATTGCAGCAAACTCGAAGTAACATTGAAAAACAACTTAGCGTGTGACCAAAACGATGCAGCTGGTAAAGAAACGAGGACAAAGTCACACTTTGGTAGCATTTGTCAATTAAACCAACTTCTACACGTGGATAAACTTTTGGCTGAACTTTTTTCCCCTTGTCCAAAACGCTGTGTGACCACCGGCCAATGTGGGCTGCTGAAATAGACAGTCTTACCTGTCAATGACAAAATCTACCCACCACCCTACGCGCGCACACCCCCCCACCCAACTTCATAATCGTGGCAAGAGAGGAAACTGTGCGCACACACACACACACACCGCACCGCCTGAACCCTCAGCTCACACCGCACCGCCTGAACCCTCAGCTCACACCGCACCGCCTGAACCCTCAGCTCACACCGCACCGCCTGAACCCTCAGCTCACACCGTAACATCACTATAGAAAAAGTTACTTTTCATTTGAGGTGAATCTTTAACAAAGTCTTTTCACACTCCAGAGAGGAAGCATGCAACAGACCAGTGTACTGACAAGTCATATAGTCAGGGGGCGGAAACAGGGAAATCCTCCTCACAGAGACATCAGAGCAAGGACTAAACTGGCCTGTATTCAACTTCTCTTCACTGCAGCCACACCTAACAGTAACCACCATAAGACAACACAAACAGAGCATCAGGACTATTTTCTCTCCCGGGGCCTAACTACTAACACAGAGCATCAGGACTACTTTCTCTCCCGGGGCCTAACCACTAACACAGAGCATCAGGGCTATTTTCTCTCCCGGGGACTAACCACTAACACAGAGCATCAGGACTATTTTCTCTCCCCTATCCCCTCAGTCCCCCTGTTCCACAAAAAGTTGTGCTTAAAAGGGGTTGAGTGACCAGTATGTTAGTTATGGCCAGTATGTTAGGGTCAGGGTGAAGGTCAGGGTTAGTTATGGCCAGTATGTTAGGGTCAGGGTGAAGGTCAGGGTTAGTTATGGCCAGTATATTAGGGTAAGGGTGAAGGTCAGGGTTAGTTATGGCCAGTATGTTAGGGTCAGGGTGAAGGTCAGGGTTAGTTATGGCCAGTATGTTAGGGTAAGGGTGAAGGTCAGGGTTAGTTATGGCCAGTACGTTAGGGTAAGGGTGAAGGTCAGGGTTAGTTATGGCCAGTACGTTAGGGTAAGGGTGAAGGTCAGGGTTAGTTATGGCCAGTACGTTAGGGTAAGGGTGAAGGTCAGGGTTAGTTATGGCCAGTACGTTAGGGTAAGGGTGAAGATCAGGGTTAGTTATGGCCAGTATGTTAGGGTAAGGGTGAAGGTCAGGGTTAGTTATGGCCAGTATGTTAGGGTCAGGGTTAGTTATGGCCAGTATGTTAGGGTCAGGGTGAAGGTCAGGGTTAGTTATGGCCAGTATGTTAGGGTCAGGGTGAAGGTCAGGGTTAGTTATGGCCAGTATGTTAGGGTTAGTGATAGTATATTAAAAGGTAGTTGGTACTGACCATGGTTGAGATCCGAAGCCGTACCAGGCCAGCTGTAGTATCTGGAAGCCTAGGCCCAGTAGGATAGTGTTCTTATTCCCTATGGAGCGCATCAGAATCCCCAGAACCATCGTCTGACAAAGGGAACATAGCAGGTAGTCCAACAAAATCAGCCAATCAGTCGTTCATTACAGATGTCAACTCTGTCTCTGGGACCTATTGCGAGGCAGAGTATTGATACGAAAAGTATAAAAACACCACAACGAGTGTCAAAAGTCACCAACCTGAGCAACAATGGAGAGGATGCCCACCACAGCTATGAAGGCAGCTACTGTCTCTGAACTGAACCTTTGTACCTGGGGGGAGAGAGAAGACACAGGTTAGAGAGACCTGGGGGGAGAGAGAAGACACAGGTTAGAGAGACCTGTGGGGAGAGAGAAGACACAGGTTAGAGAGACCTGGGGGGAGAGAGAAGACACAGGTTAGAGAGACCTGTGGGGAGAGAGAAGACACAGGTTAGAGAGATCTGGGGGAGAGAAAGTATTCATAACCCTTGGACCCATTTCACATTTAGTTATTTTACAGCTTGAATTCACAAAATACCCTCAGAATGACAAAGTGAAAACATGTTTAGGCATTTATTGAAAATGAAATACAGAAATCAAATCAACAAATTATTCACACCTCTTGAGTCAACATGTTAGAATCACCTTTAGCAGCAGTTACAACGGAGTCTTCCTGGGTAAGTCTAAAGGTGTTTTAACATATAGTCAGTCCTCTTTAAAGAGAACTCTGGGGTAAAAGCAAAATAACTTGGAATGAGAACTCGGTTCTCTTTGTAGTCACACTGCCCTTTCAAATGAGGACTGAACTCTTTTTCCAGTTCACTTCACCTATTTTTTGGCCTGAGTCCTCCATGCAATCACATTGCTACTTTAGGAACAGTCACTCAATGCACTCTGGGTTTTAACAAAGTGAGGCCAAGCAATTCCATCAGAACGTGTTTTCGGACAGCTAGATACAGTGTACCTACATTTTAGAAGCTAATAGATTGCATTTAGTTAAAGCTGCAATGTGTAACTTTTTGGGTGACCTTACTAAATACACATAGAAATGTGAGTTACAGATAAGTCACTCACTGAATGCAAGTCTAAGAAGCAGTAGATCTGTTCTATGTGCGCCATTTCTATGCTTCCGTTTCATTTTTGCGTCTTTTACATTCGGTTTTGAACACCAGCTTCAAAAACAGCTGAAAATACTATATTTTTGGTTATGGAAAATATATTTCACAGCGGTTTAGATTGTACAATGGAAAATATATTTCACAGCGGTTTAGATTGTACAATGGAAAATATATTTCACAGCGGTTTAGATTGTACAATGGAAAATATATTTCACAGCGGTTTAGATTGTACAATGGAAAATATATTTCACAGCGGTTTAGATTGTACAATGGAAAATATATTTCACAGCGGTTTAGATTGTACAATGGAAAATATATTTCACAGCGGTTTAGATTGTACAATGGAAAATATATTTCACAGCGGTTTACACTATATTGCCTTGTTTTGTCACATACTGAAATTAGTCAAAACAGAAGTTTTGCAACCAGGAAATGACGGAGCGATTTCTGCAAAATGCACCTTGGAAAGATGACAATTAAAATCAAAATAATATTAACATGTAAATATTATTGGTAATAGAATAAATAGCAGAAGAATACTGAAGATGAAATAATGCAGTATTTCCCCCCCCCCACTCCCACACATTATAGACTACTGCCCCTTTAAGAGCTGACGTTGATTTTGTACCCTGTGTTGTGACAATCTTGTCACACTATACAAACCCACAATTCATAAACATCTTATGAAGCTCTTTGCCTATAGATCACATATTGCAAACAAATAATCTGAACATTGTGTCAGTACAAAACTCTACACATATTTTGTAATGGCATCCTTGACAAACGCTAATCAATGTTCAAAAACAGCACACTTTTTTTTCTGCAAACATTCACATCATCTCTGTTCTGTGGCACCAATGTGAGGGGTTATGGCAGGGGAAAACGGTGTTGCAGTAGTCGTGTGTGTGGTGCAGGAAAAAATGACAAGAGAACATGGGGAGCGTTGTGTTCACATTGCCCTAAAAAAAAGGGAATCGGGTTCCGGAAACAAGCGAACCGAACACGGACCACCTCTCGAGATGGTCTCAGTTCAGTTTGATTCGGGGGCACGACCAAGTGTGAAAACACCAAGAGCCTTGCACACCTGGATTGTACAATATTTGCACATTATTCTTTTAAAAATGATTCAAATCTTTGTCACGTTGGTTGTTGATCATTGCTAGACAGTCATTTAACTCTTGCCATAGATTTTTCAAGCCGATTTATGTCAAAGCTATAACTAGGCCACTCAGGAACATTCAATGTAGTCTTGGTCAGCAACTTCAGTGTGTGATATATATATATATAATTGGAATAATTTAATTCAAAATAAGACAAATTACAATATATACAATGCCTTGCGAAAGTATTCGGCCCCCTTGAACTTTGTGACCTTTTGCCACATTTCAGGCTTCAAACATAAAGATATAAAACTGTATTTTTTTGTGAAGAATCAACAACACAGTGCAGGTGCATTTATACGGAGACTTGATTACACACAGATGAATTGTATTTATCATCATTAGTCATTTAGGTCAACATTGGATCATTCAGAGATCCTCACTGAACTTCTGGAGAGAGTTTGCTGCACTGAAAGTAAAGGGGCTGAATAATTTTGCACGCCCAATTTTTCAGTTTTTGATTTGTTAAAAAAGTTTGAAATATCCAATAAATGTCGTTCCACTTCATGATTGTGTCCCACTTGTTGTTGATATGGCAAGTCTCTCCAGAGGAATTCCCTCCACATTCTTCACACTCCTCCTCACAACCTGGAACACACCAGAGGGGCTGTGACTGGTCTTTTGTTAACTACTGTAGTCCCTCATTAACACAACAAGGGCCTTTTCAGTGTTTACTGGTAGTGGATCTAATTTGTCATTCAGTCAGTGGTTTATGTCCCACACGGCACCCTAATTCCCTACATAGTGCACTACTTTTGATCAGTGCCCATAATTTGGGTGCTATTCGGGACACAGTGAGAGAGACAGAGTCAGACTGGCCTAGGGGTCTAGACTAACTTTTTCCACTGGTGCTACCAACTACTTCAGTTGATTGCGCCAGTACATTATTTGGCTGGGCAGATTTGTTATGATATTGACCAGTCCCATAACGTACCTGTATTCCATACAGAACCAGGCTAATAAATGACTAGCCATCTTTAAAAATATGCAGGGCTTGACACCGGTAAATTCACAATGCTGGCTGTGCCACTAGAGATTCTGGGTCCGAGTCCAAGCTCCATCACAGCCTGGACGCGACCGGGGAGACTCATGGGGCGTCGTCATGGGGCGGGTTAGGGGAGGGTTTGGCCGGCAGGGATGTCCTTTTCCCATCGCGCACTAGTGACTCCTGTGGCGGGCCGGGTGCAGTGCACCCTGACCCGGTTGCTAGGAGCACAGTGTTTCCTCTGACACATTAGTACGGCTGGCTTCCGGGTTAAGTGGGCATTGTGTCAAGATGCAGTGCGGCTTGGTTGGGTTTCGGAGGACACACGACTCTCGACCTGCGCCTCTCCCGAGTCCGTACGGGAGTTGCAGTGATGAGACAAGACTAACTACCAATTGGATATCACGAAACTGGGGAGAAAAAGGGGTAATATATATATATATATATATATTTTTTTAAAAGGCACCATACTGGGCCAGCGCCAACTGAAAAGCTACTGGCCAGAATGAAAAATCATCCAGGAAAGTGGCTGATGCATAATTTAAATGTAACCTTTAAATTTACGGACTGAGCAATACAACAGGTGGCTGGTGGACCCTTAATTGGGGAGGACGGGCTCATAGTAATGGCTGGAATGGAATTAATGTGATGGTATCAAACAAGTGACCTCAATACCACTCACATCATTGCAACCATTGTTATGAGCAGTCCTCCCCTTAGCAGCCTCCTGTACTCCATACACAAATAACATTTTAACTTGACAATATCATATTTACAAATCAAATATTATTGGTCACATACACATTTAGTAGATGTTGTTGCGGGTGCAGTGAAATGCTAGTATCTAATTCACAACAATTAACAAATCTGAACGTAAAAAGAACAGAATATATAAATATTAGGACGAGCCATGTCAGAGTGGCATTGATTAAAATACAGTAGAATAGAATACATTATATACACATGAAATTAGTGAAACAGTATGTAAACATTATTAAAGTGACTAGTGTTTCCACGTTTATGTACAAAAGGGTAGCAGCATCGAAGGAGCAGAGTTGAGTAACCGGGTGGTAGCCAGCTAGTGATCGCTATATAAACAGTTTGATGGCCTTGAGATAGAAGCTGTTTTTCCAGTCTCTCGGTCCCAGCTTTGATGCACCTGTATTGACCTCGCCTGAATGATAGCGGGATGACCAGGCAGTGGCTCAGGTGGTTGATGTCCTTGATGAGCTTTATGGCCTTCCTTTGACATCGGGTGCTGTAGGTGTCCTGGAGGGCAGACAGGTGATGCGTTGGGCAGACCGCACCACCCTCTTGTCATAACATTTTCCTGTTGGGTGAGGTTTATGACCCCCCCCCCCCCCCCCCATAAATACCTTTCCCCCCCCCTTCTCTCCACTCTACAGAATGGACTCTTGGAAAGCCCTATGGAAACATCAAAAGGTTGGGGAATGGACAAATATTTCCCTTTCTCAACCAGTTGAAAGTGTCCGTTGGTACTTAAAGAATATGTCAGGTCAGTTGGTGTAGAAAAGGCCCATGGAGTTGGTGGAATACTCCTTTAATTCATTGCCATTTACTCAGCTGGGCCAGGGGCGCTTTAATTAGGTCAGGTGGAAATGTCCGACAGATCTCAACTCCATAAAAGGAGGAAACTGCCATCGCCTGATCTCGCTGCTTTCTCTTCCTTAACTCCGTCTGATCCAGAAGTTCTGTGCGTCCATGAATCCACCGACTGTTACCTTTCATCTGAACTATCTGTGGCGTTCGGGGGAGCGGGACATCAGTTATTGCTTATCGTTATTACCGCGGAGCGCGGCTTGGAGCGCACGCTTCAAACATAGTGTAATGTGAATGGTCAAATGATCACGGCCCTACGGATCCTCATAAGCCAATTATGCAATTGATATGGTTAATATGTAATGAAATGAATTATATGTACACATGAAGACAATTGAGGGTGAAATGAGAAACGTCATTGGTTTGCTAACTGATTGACTTTCATACCAAACTAATGGGGATTATAGATTGAATAAACAATCACTGTTTGTATTCTTTCATGATAAATAGTTAGTTACGAGCCTAAATGACTCACGGATGATTACGATCGACTTCTTAATGAACTGGACTGTTGAACTCCATAAATTATGTTAATAATGAATGATCTGATTTGATCTTTGATTATGAATTTGATTGGATACATGTTATGCAGCACAGACTACTCAGTAAATATACCACTTTATGGTTAAAGGAATTCCTGCCTCAGTCTCATCCATTCCTCTGTCACCTGAAACGTGACCACCTGTTCACCTTCACTGTCAGTCATCCTACCTGTCAAGCTACCCACACAGATTCCACTAATCTTTCAGTTGGTGTCTGGGACATATCTGATATGACAAATTGTATCTTGGAAAGTCTACACATTCTAGTTATCAGATTCACATGGAATTGTTGTGCAATTTAAATGTTTAAATATGAAATTATTTGTGAGAAGATTAAATGTGATTTTAGCTTCAAAATGAGAGAATTGTTGTCATAAGTAAACTTACGCTCACTCAGTGGCCACGCCCAAGTGAACAGACATTGGTTGGAGAGGGATGAAACACACCCTTCTCTTCCCCAGTACAAAAGCCCCCATGACCCAATCCACGTTAGACTAAGCAAACCCCAGCGTGAGCTGTGGTTGTGTATGGTTCAACAACTACTCTAACGAAATTTACATGAGACCAGATTACGTGGAGGTGACGATTAATTTAGAATAGAGCAGCCAGAATAGAGCACGAGCTGATTACGGCAACTTGGTATGAACTTAGAACTATTATTCACTAAAGAAGAGATACATCCGAGACGTAGAGTTCTCAGCTAAAGCTGTAAACCTACGTGGCCTAGGAAAGGATAGACAATCTCCTAAGATCAACAGGGCACTTTAACGTATCCGCTCTACAACATTACGACAATGGCGATCTCTGCTGGGTAAACCAGTCTTCCATATTCAATCCATTTATCGAAGAGCAGCTCAGAGTAAATATAGCTCTTGCATTTTCCTTTTCTGAATGGGCGGTTATTAGAATGCATAAGATTGTCTTTACGGTAGCATAGCTTCTCATGGTCCGATAGAGACCCAAACCCTTTGTCCCTCAGTCTTCCCGCTCTTTCATTCAAACCCAACCCCCTTCCTTTGTGTAAGTCGGCGTCATATCGGATTAGCCCACCTGGGACTTATGACATGATTAGTAATCGATGTATAATCTATCGTATGCATACATGTGTAATTGTGTGATTTAGGTATTTAGTAAATAAATAAGCCAATTTGTGTGTTGCTGATTCAACTTGTTAGCCAGGATTTGTGCAGATAAAGTACTTTACGACAATCAGAATGGGACTGAATAAGGTGACGATTAATAATTGACTTATTGATAAAGATATTCAGATCTTTAAGAGAGTGGATTCGGGAGATAACCGCTCAATATAAATTAATGCTTCTGTGATGCCCCACGTTATTAATGGTTTAATTCAATCACGTAATCAATTAAACGTTAGGTAATCGATTTGATAAAATAGCAACTTATAATTGAATCACAGTCAAGAGACGCGACACTCTGGAGAGCCCTGCGGTTGCGGGCGGTGCAGTTGCCGTACCAGGCGTTGATACAGCCCGACAGAATGCTCTGTAATGCATCTGTAAAAGTTTGTGAGGGTCTTAGGGGCCAATCCAAATTTCTTCAGCCTCCTGAGGTTGAAGAGGCGCTGTTGCACCTTCTACGCCACACTGTCTGTGTGGGTGGACCATTTCAGATTGTCAGGGATGTGTACGCCGAGAAACTTGAAGCTTTCCACCTTCTCCACTGCGGTCCCGTCTGCTGTTTCCTGAAGTCCATGATCAGCTCCTTCATTTCGTTGACGTTGAGGGAGAGGTTATTTCCCTGGCACCACTCCACCAGGACCCTCACCTCCTCCATGTAGGCTGTCTCATCATTGTTGGTAATCAGGCCTACTACTGTTGTGTCGTCTGCAAACTTGATGATTGAGTTGGAGACGTGCGTGGTCACACAGTCATGGGTGAACTGGGAATGGAAGTGGGTCTAGGGTGTCAGGTAAAGTGGAGGTGATAAGATCCTTAACTAGCCTCTCAAAGCACTTGTTGGTGACAGAAGTGAGTGCTATGGGGCGATAGTCATCTAGTTCAGTTACCTTTGCTTTCTTGGGTAGAGGAACAATGGTGGATATCTTGAAGCAAGTGGGGACAGCAGACTGCGATAGGGAGAGATTGAATATGTCAACACTCCAGCCAGCTGGTCTGAGGCTAGGAATGCCATCTGGGCCGGCAGTCATGCGAGGGTTAACGCATTTAAATGTCTTACTCACGTCGGCCACGGAAAACGAGAGCGGGCCGCGTCGGTGGCACTGCGTTATCCTCAAAGCGGGCGAAGTGGTTTAGCTTGTCCGGGAGCAAGACGGTGTCCGCGACATAGCTCGTTCTCCCTTTGTAATCTGTGATGGTCTGTAGACCCCGCCACATACGTCTCGTGTCGGAGCCGTTAATTTGCAACTCCACTGTCTCTGTACGGACATCTTGCCTGTTTGATTGCCTTACGGAATGAATAACTACACTGTTTTTTATTCTGCCATATTCCCAGTCAACTTGCCATGGTTAAATGCTTTCAGTTTTGCACGAATGCTGCCATCTAGCCACGGTTTCTGGTTTGGGTAGGTTTTAATAGTCACAGTGGGAACAACATCCCCTATACGCTTCCTGATGAACTCAGGCACCATGTCCGTGTATACGTCAATTCTATTTTCAGAGACTACCTGGAACATATCCCAGTCAGCGTGATCAAAACAATCTTGAAGCGTGGATTCCGATTGGTCAGACCAGCGTTGAATAGTCCTTAGCACAGGTACTTCCTGTTTGAGTTTCTGCCTATAGGAAGGGCGGAGCAAAATGGAGTTGTGATCTTACTTGCCGAAGGGAGGGCGGGGGAGGCCTTGTAGTCATCTCGAAAAAGGCGAGTAGTCGTGGTTTAGTGTTTTTCATAAGAGAGTACTACAGTCAATGTGTTGATAAAACTTCTGTAGCTTTTTCCTCATTTGCCTTATTAATATCGACAGCTACAATGTGGCGTCGGGAGATGTGGTTTCCAGTTTGTATGAAGTCCAGTGTAGTTCATTGAGGGCCATCGGGGTTTTGGGAGAATTCCTGGTCGTAATGCTGGTGAGTTACCTCCACTCTGATATCCAAAAGTTATTTCCAGCTGTATGTAATAACACATTATTTTAGGAAGAATGTTTTTTGTAAGAAGTAACACAACAAAATACTGCAACGTTGCTTAGGAGCTAGAAGCAGAGCTGCCATGTCTGTCGGCGCCACCTTACACGTCGTTCGATTGTTTGGAGGGAATAAAATAAAACCTTTGCTCAATCTCAGAGAGTTTTATTGATAGTGATTTTGAACAGTCACTACAGTTGTCGGGCCCTATAAAAATCAGTTCTCTTTTGGTAAACTCCTTTTTCACAGTTATTTTTCCAGGTTTCAAAGTCATCCTATTTTTTCCCTATGTATTCACAGAAAAAAAAGGAGAATTATTACAAAAATGGAAGTTCTAAGTTCACAACAATGCTTAAACCACACCGGGAGACTACTTTCAGGTCTGGGATCAATACAACACAGATGGTGTGGTTGCCTTTTAACTCAATTGTGCACCTAGCAAATGACCATTGTGTTTGGCTAGCACTGTACAATTTTAGGCCACATGTAATAGCAGAGTTTGCAAAAACAAATGCCACCCGAATCATAAATGATCACGATATAATTCTGCCAGGTTGGCCTACTTTGCAGTCAACATTCATTTGGGGAAACCTTTAGAGATGTTCATTCAAAAGAGCATGACTGGATTGGGAATATCAAAGACTCAACCAAGACTTTGGACCGAACTTTTTGAATACCTGGATTGCGTACCCATTTCTGTTTGAATAAAAAAAAAATTAAAAAGTAAAATTGTGAATAAAAACTAAACGCAACCAGCTACATTTAGTTCACTGGCACCCTACGACCAATAAAATAAAATAAAACTGGTGTCACACTGCCATGTCAAAGGGCAGTGTGACATATGCGAGAGTTTGGGGGTTGCAGTTTTGAGCCCTGCTGGCTGACTAGTTCTCTAACTGTAGTTAACTGGGGACAGACCAGACCATGTTGTTGACACTTTAAAAACAGTAGCCCTACTTGGCCACATTCTAAGGAGTTTGGGGAATTCCAATGGCAGGCTTCTGAACAGTCAGTCACAGATATGAAGCAGACCACATTGTATTATTTTTGTACTCTGAACTTTCCTGCGTGGGAAGAATGGACTTCTCTCCACTTGTGCTGATGCATCACTGCATCACTGTATCTACCCACCAAAATAGGGGTCGAGGCTAGGGGGTAGGAGTTGGGTTGATGCGGATCTTACCATGATTACAGATAATCCTAAATGAATCGTGAATAATGATGAGTGAGAAAGTTAGGCTCACAAATATCATACCCCTACAAATATGATAACTTCTTATTGTATTGGTGAGGGTTCGCATGTCTTGGGGTTATGATCTTTGACTCTCTCTCTCTCTCACATTAACGTAGAAGTGTTTAGAAATGTATTCTAAGATGACTCCAAAATGACAATACATTATTTACCATTCATTTCTATTGGGCACAATATAATCTGAAACCACCAAAGCAAACACAGCAAATGCATCCAACAAATATGTAGCGTCACAAGCTTGACGCAGTCATTGCGTGCTATGAATATGGGATCAAATAGTGAACTTTTGACTACTTTAATACACAAATTAAATTTGTCCCCTAAAATACGGTGGGCCGAAAGTACAAAAAGTTCCGAAATGTCTAAATGGTTCAACCGATATGGATGAAAAAAAACTCAAATCTTCCCAAAAGTGTAAATATATATTTTTTTAAAGGCCAGTATCTCTAAATATATAAGAAACCTAGAATGAAATTAACCAATCTAATTAAGCCTAAGGACCTGAGAGGGCTCTCCTATATCATTGGCATGTTCATATCAATCACCTGTTGGTGCCTTGACAGACGTGACTCACTTCGGGTTGGGATGGAATCTACAGCATGTCATCCATGGGTGTTATGTTCTTTACCATTTATCAATAACTGTGACAAAAATGCCTCATCTAACCATTTTATAGTATGTAATACACTCAGTTTGAAGAAATGCAAAAAAGATACTTAGAGAATCCAGACAATTTGTCACTCTGGTCACCGATTGCCCTTAAATCAGGCGGGGTGGCAGGTAGCCTAGTGGTTAGAGTGTTGGACTAGTAACTGAAATCCCTGATCTGACAAGGTAAAAAAAACTGTCGCTCTGCCCCTGAACAAGGCAGTTCCTAGGCCATCATTGTAAATAAGAATTTGTTCTTAACTGACTTGCCTAGATAAAGTGGGTAAACTGTTTTCAAATTACTGTGGTTGAAAAAAAAAAAAAAAGTTTCAAATTCTACTGGAGGGATTTAATCTGACACATTGAGACATATTTTGGAAGAGAGACATTTGGTGATGAGGACTGGACTGCTATCTGTGAAAGGGTCTTCCCCCAAATCCAACTCTATAAGCATACAATATCTAAAATGTTAAATTATTTCATAGAACCTAGTTTACACCGGTTTGCCTTCATTCGTTTCAAAATGTCAACCAGATACTGGCACCATTGCACGTGTATTTTTGGGACTGTAACAGAATCCAGTCTTAAAATGGCAGGAGGTTCATTTACGGATTCAGAAGATCTTAAGACAATATGCTCTTTCACCAAACCTATAACTTCTTTATTTGGACTAACATTGTATTTGAGCCTGACTCTTCTGAACATCTGTTAAATACTCTTGTATATTTTTATTAAAATATTTATTTTGATGTTGATGTCCACAGTTGAAATAGTGTCTGCGAGGATGTGGCTTTCAGGCTCCTGCTATTTAGAGCCCCAGAAAAAAAAAAACTCACTTTTGATCTGCATGAGAATACTGAGAAATTCTGGAAGATTTGGTCACCATTATAGTCATATGTAGAAAACCATAAATGCCACATAAATCTTATTTTACAATTTTTTTATTATTTTTAGGGTATTTTTACTTAACTCCCAGGACTCCGTCTGTGTGGTACAAGTTTGTTTTGTTTTCTGTGTAAATGTTTTTTTATTGCTCAGAAAACTTGGGGCCAAATAAAAATCACACGCGGGCCAAATTCGGCCTGTGGGCCGCCAGTTGGAGAACCCTGGATGGGGTGAGTCTCGGTGTTGTCAGTACCTGTCTGAGATAGAGGAAGAAGCTGGAGTATTGTCCGGCCTCAGGCAGGTAAGACAGGAACACTGTGATGCAGATGAGAAGCACCGTGGAATCTTGGCCCACCTTCCGCAGAGACTGGAGATGGGACATAGAATAAATTAGATTCAGATACATTTTGTTGTCAAACACAGATCGGTTATCCTGTTCCTTAGAGATAGAGGCTCCCCTCAGGCAGAATGGTATTCAGCAAAATTACATAATTCAAAATCACACCAATATTGTTTTGAATGGTCATTTTAGGACTGACGCCCAACTGAGCAGTCTACTCAATGCATCCTCATTAGGTGCTGATGACGATTCCGATTTAGTAGGAAAACCTTTCGTCATCATTTTGATGTCGTGAGATTGACTTTAGATGCAGTATAACACTGGCTATTTAGCTTACATTGAGGAGAAATTTGAGATAGCTAACGTTAGTCCAAAATAGCTAGCAATGCTAACTTTGCTAGCTAATGACAACATTGCAGTGGTGTATTGTACCAAAGTGAAAAAACTACTTAAGTAGTTGGGGGGGGGGGGGGGGGGGGGGGGTGTATCTGTACTTTACTATTCATATTTGACAACTTTTACTCACTACGTTCCTAAAGAGATGTACTTTTTACGTCATACATTTTCCCTGACACCCAAAAGTACTTTGAATGCTTAGCAGGACAGGAAAATGTCATCCCTACTGCCTCTGATCTGGCAGACTGACGAAACACAAATTCTTAGTTTGTAAATGACGTCTAAATTTTGAAGTGTGTCCCTGGCTAATTTTAAATTATTTATACGCAAGTACATTTTAGCAATTACAACTTAAGTATATTTAACAGGGTGACTAACTTTTACTTGAGTAATTTCCTATTTAGGCTTCTTTACTGTTACTCAAGACAGTTGGGCACTTTTTCTACCACTGCAACATTGCCATCTGTCTAAAGTAAATATTTAATAGAAAACTATGTGCCTACTTTAGCAATGTCATCATATTCCCAAGCACCTACAGTATACATTTAGACACAGTCATTAGTTCCGATTCAAAGTCATTAGCCCTCGTTCTACTTTTGAGCATCAATATGGTTGCGGCGTCTGTAGAACGTTGATCACTATGGCAACGACATGATTCAAGTGGCGGAGATGCCAGCCATGAATAGTACTCACAGTGGAGGGGTCAGCCTGCTCCTAGGAGGTAATATACTAAAGTACTATAATATTTTACTATATAATACAGTATAGTACTCACAGTGAAGGTGGCAGCATACTACAGTACTATAATAGCATAGTACTCACAGCGAAGGGGTCAGCCTGCTCCCAGGAGATGGGTGCTCCCCAGGAGGCTGGTCTCATCTTCTCGGGCAACGACTCAGGGACGACCACCAGGATGAAAATGATGTCCAGTAGGGCGATGGCGGTAGCCAGGATAACTACCAGGGTGTCACCGTACGTCTCCGACAGGTACGCTCCAATGGCCGGGCTCGTCACTAGGCTGGCTGCAAAGGTAGCGGACACCTGAAGGGGGGGTGGTGGGGCAGTAGATAAAGGAGACAGGAGAGAGAATGTTAGAGGGGAGGATTGGTGTCATTCTAAAGTCAGGAGTATTATTTATTTATATCAAAAGTTTGGGGTCACTTAGAAATGTCCTTGTTTTTGAAAATGGTCCATTAAAATAACATCAAATTGATCAGAAATCCAGTGCAGACATTGTTAATGTTGTAAATGGCTATTGTAGCTGGAAACGGCTGATTAGAAAAAAGACAAATAAATAGAATATCTACATAGTTGTACAGAGGCCCATTATCAGCAAACATCACTCCTGTGTTCCAATGGCACGTCGTGTTAGCTAATCCAAGTTTATCATTTTAAAAAGACTAATTGATCATTAGAAAACCCTTTTGCAATTATGTTAGCACAGCTGAAAACTGTTGTGCTAATTAAAGA
Source organism: Oncorhynchus clarkii lewisi (assembly GCF_045791955.1). Taxonomy (NCBI): domain Eukaryota; kingdom Metazoa; phylum Chordata; class Actinopteri; order Salmoniformes; family Salmonidae; genus Oncorhynchus; species Oncorhynchus clarkii. The sequence continues at coordinate 41,142,058 of NC_092174.1, forward strand.
AGCAAAAAAAAAAAAAAAAAACTGGCCTTCTTTAGACTAGTTGAGTATCTTTGCATCAGCATTCGATTACAGGCTCAAAATGGCCAGAAGCAAAAGGACTTTCTTCTGAAACTCGTCACTCTATTCTTGTTGTGAGAAATGAAGGCTATTCCATGCGGGAAATTGCCAAGAAACTGAAGATCTCGTACAACGCTGTGTACTACTCCCTTCACAGAACAGCGCAAACTGGCTCTAACCAGAATAGAAAGAGTGGGAGGCCCCGGTGCACAACTGAGCAAGAGGACAAGTGCATTAGTGTCTCTAGTTTGAGAAACAGACAGCTCACAAGTCCTCAACTGTCAGCTTCATTAAATAGAACCCATAAAACACCAGTCTCAATGTCAACAGTGAAGAGGCGACTCTGGGATGCAGCATCCCAGAGTCGCATATATACAAAACAGCAAAAATAACACTAATAGGATGCCCATCTAGGTTGTTATTTAGTTTCCCCTCCTCACCAAACCATAGGCTGTGCTCCTCTCGTGTTCTGCCGTGATGTCCGCCACGTACGCAAAGATCACAGAGAAGGTGACGGCAAACACACCAGACATGGAAATGACTGCAAAGTACCACCTGAAGAGAGGACGGGAAGGAGGGAGGTGAAGAGATGAGTCAAGGTGATATGTTAGCAAGTCTGTATAGCTCTATTGCGACTGTGGATACCACTACAGTGGAGGTCCTGTTGAACCACAGGGAAACGACCGATACAGGGACAGCGATAGGGGGGGGGGGGGCAGCGATACGGGGGCAGTTGCTTAATCTACTCTTGAACTTAAAGCTGCAATATGTAACTTTTTGGATGACCTGACCCAATGCACATAGAAGTGTGTGTTATAGATATGTTAGTCACATTGAAAGCAAGTCTAAGAAGTGGTAGCTCTGTTCTATGTGCGCTGTTTCTATGCTTCCCATTCGTGCGTCTTTTACTTTCGGTTTTGTACACCAGCTTCAAAACAGCTGAAAATACAATTGTTTTGGTTGTGAAAATATATTTCACAGCGGTTTTGGACAGTACAATGATTCTCTACACCAGGGGTACTCAACTCTTACCCTACCAGGTCTGGAGGCTGATGGTTTTCTGTTCTACCCGATCATTCATTGCACACTCACCTGGTGTCCCAGGTCCAAATCAGTCCCTAATTAGAGGGAAACAGTGAACAAAAATGCAGTGGAACTGGCTTCGATGTCCTGGGTGGAGTTTGAAGGCCCTATACTATATACTTGCTTGTTTTTTTGTCACAAACTGAAATTAGAACTATTAGAATTGTAGCAACCAGGAAATGGCGGGGCAATGTCTACACAGTGCGTCTTTAAAACACCTTCACAGACTTGAAGTTGACCATGCTTTTTTAAAATGTTATTAATCTGGCTCTGCACCATCACAGCCCATAGAGATGTATTAGTGATGTAGTGTGTGTGTGTTCTCACCATGGGCTGATCTTCATGAGGGGGATGGGGGCGCAGGTGAAGAAGACTGTTAGCAGCAGGAAGGACTTCCTACCCCATACATCTGACAGCGCACCAATCAGAGGAGCACTCAGGAATGACAAAATACCCTAGGGGAGGGAGAGAAATGAGGAGACCTTGGTGATCTGTGCACTGAAATAATGAGTAACTAACATGGACAATCCTTCACACGTACCGTTTGTGGCTCTAGTCCAGTAGTCCATGCTTTCCCATGATACAACCTACTATACTAGGCATACACACTCCCACCTTCCAACATCTACACACACACCCCCAACTTGAGGTTAACATCTACACAGACAACCTGAGGTGAAAGTCACTGAAACTCTCCACTACATAGTCAACAAGAGATTAACAGCATCTACACACCCAACTACATAAACATGGTGAGTTTACCTAATGAGTGTCCTAGCTACAGGCTAGACTCCAACAAGCTAGGCCGCTGTATAAACTGTTGTTATCTTACCTTGACACCGTGAATAAGCCCATTCATCAGGAATGTGTGTTGAGGGAATGTTTGATGTAAGACCTGGGGAAACAAACACAGATAACACCTCAACTGTTGTGTCCATACAGTAGCCTAGAGTAAGGTAACACTGTACTGTGTGGGTTAACACTCATGCATTCACAATATCAACTTCAATATAAAAATAAAAAGAGACAAAACAAAAAAATAACCTGTGTCTATTAGTGTAACAGACGTATGACCTAAGGTGACTGGTCTTCACTAGAGGAACCCCCCCCCCCCCCCAAAAAAAACAATGCATTTGACATGGCTGATGGGTACCTTGAAGAAAAATGTACTTTACTACGATTGTGATCAAATGGCCAGGTGAGACAACCACATAAGACGAATGCGCAAACTGTAAATCGTTATGGATAAAGAGTCTGCTAAATGACAACTATTTAAACATGCTCACATAGGTCAAACAGCAGCACAGGAAAATACCCATTACACAATATCCACTTCATTATTTGATCATGACCTTTCTGCGTCTGAGATACTGAGAGAACAAATACAATTAGTTAGGTCACAGGAACTAAAAGCAGAGGTGGAAGGTCAAAGCACACTGTGTAAAGTTAGGTATCTTTTAAAGTAAACCGTTTGGTTTCATTGTTAACTGAAGGGAGGTCTAAGGAAGGTCACTGAAACACATTGTGCATTTGAGGGAAATGATAAAGAGGTCAGAAGTCAGGCATGGCAGTCCAAATACTAAATGCTAAGTCAATGCCATGCAGTTTTAAAAAGTCAATAGTATTTGAAATGTACTTCTTGCCTGCTTCACAGCGGTAGATTAATGTACGTTGGTAGTTAAATGAGCTGGGAACATTGATGCCAATCTCTAGTCTCCCCAGTGCCCTCTGATTAACCCAAAATGCACAAAAAATGTTGACCTCTCTGAAATGTAGTCAGGACAACAGAGTCAAGATAAGCTCCATTAACACTCCACTCCAGACACATTTATTTTTCTTTAACCAGACAAGTCAGTGAAGAACAAATTCTTATTTACAATGACGGCCTAGGAACAGTGGGTTAACTGCCTTGTTCAGGGGCAGAACGACATATTTACCTTGTCAGCTCGGGGATTCGACCTAGCAACCTTTGTTACTAGTCCAACGCTCTAACCACTAGGCTACCTGCCGCCCCAGACTGAGCAGACTAAAGGTCGAAAACACTCCAAAATGAGAGGTTCTACTGAACTTGTCAATAACAAAAAGTTAAAACACTTGTTTTCACATTACGTTGCAAAACGTTTTGCTACCTTGTGCCGTAATGAACATGTGTGCATGTCAATATTGTAGCTCAAAGATCATTTGTGGTTAGTAACTGGAGCCATAGTAAACATGTCAGTGCCATTGCAAGGCAGTGTATGAAAATAACGATCTCCTGGACAGCAACACAAACAATGTATTTTCAAATTGACTATTATATAAAAACAGTGTAATAAGGGTTGGCCCCTTGTTTCATGAGTTGAAATAAAAGATGGCAGAAATGTTCCAATCTCACAAAAAAAAGAAGCTTATTTCTCAAAATTGTGCACACATTTGTTTATATCCCTGTTAGTGAGCATTTCTCCTTTGCCAAGATAATCCATCCACCTGACAGGTGTGTCATATCAAGAAGCTGATCAAAAAAGCACAAACATTACACACGTGCACTTTGTGCTGGGGACAATAAAGGCCACTAAATGGACAGTTTTATTACAACACAATGCCCCAGACGTCTCAAGTTCAGGGAGCGTGCAACTGGCATACTGACTGCAGGAATGTCCACCAGAGCTGTTACCAAAGAATTAAAATGTTGATTTCTGCGAATTTAGCAGTATGTTCAACTGTCCTCACAACCACAGACCACGTGTAACCACACCAGGGTGGGCGAGCGGTTTGCTGATGTCAATGTTGTAAACAGAGTGCCCCATTGTGGCGGTGAGGTTATGGTATGGGCAGGCATAAGCTACAGATTAACACAATTGCATTTTATCCATAGCAATTTGAATGCACAGAGATATTGGGATGAGATCCTGAGGACCATTGTCGTGTCAATTATCCACCGCCATCACCTCATTTTTTGCATGGCCTAATGTCGCAAGGATCGGTACACAATTCCTGGAAGCTGAAAATGTCCCAGTTCTTCCATGGCCTGCATACTCAGACAAGTCACCCATTGAGCACGTTTGGGAGGCTCTGGATCGATTAGTATGACAGCGTGTTCCAGTTCCCAACAATATCCAGCAACTTTGCACAGCCATTGATGAGTGGGACAACATTCCAAAGGCCACAATCAACTCTATGCAACGGAGATGTGTCATGCTGCGTGGGACATTTGGCGTTTAAGGTGTTTGTGACCAACTGATGCATACCTGTATTCCCAGTCATGGGAAATCCATAGATGAAATTATTTCATTCGACTGATTTCTTTATATTAACTATAATTCAAAAATATTGTTACATGTTAGGTTTATATTCTTGAACATTGTATATGGTTTGTCTGATATGATTAGTTATTTCAGTAGTTCTTCCATTGAGGGGAGTCACGTTTACATCTAGGCCCTGTCCCAAATAGCACCCTATTGTGAGAGAAAAATGTGTTTAACTAGGGATAGTTTAGGACTAGAACAAACCTGTCTCTCAAAATCATCCTTGCATCTGGGAGACTAATCCAGGGTGGGGTTAAGGCAACTACCCACATGCAGATAATGATAGGATGAACCCAGAGTGGCTTATGATGCTCCTTGGTGTGCATGGGAGGGGTTGAACCAACCATGACTGAGTATTGTTAGCATCAGCTATATATATATATATATATAGTAGTCTGCATTTGTGTAAAGTTACTCGGTCCAACACTCAAAGGTCGACCAGCCTCATTATTAAAATAATTAAATAAAGATGATTGTTTGAAGAAATGACAATGTCTCTCACTTGATTAGAATATTTCACGACACTATATAGTGCACTACTTTTGACCAGAGCCCTATTGGCCCTTTTCAAAGGTAGTGCACTATATAGGGAATAGGGTGCCATTTGGGACTCAGACCTATAACAACAACCGTGCACTGAACTTCTCTCTCCCTCGCTTTCTGATAAGCCCTTTCAAAAGTGAAAGGGACCTCGTTCAAATAATAGTGTTTGATGTACCTTTACATATTCAGTCCATTAGTTCCTACCAACATTAGTTCCTACCTCTCATCCACACAACAGGCTGCGTCATCAGGCTCGCTCAACATTTAATTATCAATTCAATTATTCATAGCCGTTATAGTGCAGCTGTTTGTGGGGAAATGTCACTCCCTGGTTGTGCTTAGGAAAAAATTAGGAATGGGTGGGAGGTATGAATGCAACATAAAACAGTCATTATGAATGCTTTATACAATCCGGTTCTTTTGGGGGACGAGGGTTCTTATCATTTTGGTCATTTAGCAGACACTCTTGTCCAGAGCGACTGTTGTGCTCAGTGGTGGTGTGCAATGGGGCTGGCTCAGTGGTGGCTTAGACATCTAGAGATCTGAGATATTGATGAGAAACATTGTAATATTAGGGGTTTTCCTGGATCAAAATGGGGCTTAGGTGGTGGGCGTGGCGGGGGTATGGCCACGAGGGTGGCCAATGGTGCGGTCACCCGACTTGACATTTTGGCCGCAGTGACAATTTAGCAGTTTTAAAGCTAATTTCTTGCTATTCTACACATCTTTCCATGAGGCTGAAATAACATTAGCAGTTTTAAAGCAAAATTCTCCACATCTTTCCATCGCTTATGCTATTTGAGTGACAAACGTTATAACAAAATCAAATCAGATCCTCAACACTGGGGCCCCACAAGGGTGCGTTCTGAGCTCTCTCCTGTACTCCCTGTTCACCCACAACTGTGTGGCCATGCACGCCTCCAACTAAATCAAGTTTGCAGATGACACTACATTGGTAGGCTTGATTACCAACAACGACGAGACGGCCTACAGGGAGGACGTGAGGGCCCACGGAGTGTGTTGTTGAGTGCAAGGTTATTTTCCTGACGTCAACAAAACAAAGGAGATGATCGTACACTCCAGGAAACAGCAGAGGGAGCGCCCCCCTATCCACATCGACAGGACAGTAGTGGAGAGGGTAGTAGGTTTTAAATTCCTCGGCGTACACATCACGGACAAACTGAATTGGTCCACCCACACAGACAGCGTGGTGAAGGCGGCGCAGCAGCGCCTCTTCACCCTCAGGAGGCAGAAGAAATTTGGCTCGTCACCAAACGCACTCAAACTTTTACAGATGCACAATCAAGAGCATCCTGCCGGGCTGTATCACCGCCTGATACGTCAACTGCTCCGCCCACAACCGTAAGGCTCTCCAGAGGGTAGTGAGGTCTGCACAACGCATCACCGGGGGCAAACTACCTGCCCTTCAGGACACCTACACCACCTGATGTCACAGGAAGGCCAAAAATATCATCAAGGACAACAACCACCCGAGCCACTGCCTGTTCACCCTGCTATCATCCAGAAGGTGAGGTCAGTACAGGTGCTTCAAAGCTGGGACCGAGAGACTGAAATACAGCTTCTATCTCAAGGTCATCAGACTGTTAAACTGCCACCACTAACATTGAGTGGCTGCTGCCAACATACTGACTCAACTCCAGCCACTTTAATAATGGAAATTGATGTAATACATGTATCACTAGCCACTTTAAACAATGCCACTTAATATGTTTACATACACTATATTACTCATCTCATATGTATATACTGCACTCTGTACCATCTACTGCATCTTGCCTATGCCGTTCTGTACCATCACTCATTCATATATCTTTATGTACATATTCTTTATCCCTTTACACTTATGTGTATAAGGTAGTTGTGGAATTGTTAGGTTAGATTACTAGTTGGTTATTACTGCATTGTCGGAACTAGAAGCACAAGCATTTCGCTACACTCGCTTTAACATCTGCTAACCATGTGTATGTGACAAATAAAATATGATTTGAAATGGGGCCACGGCCAAAATACTTGTGAATGAATAATTCGGGGAATTTTAGGCGGCACGCCAAATGGATTTCTGCATAGAAAAGTCCCTGAATGTAATGCTTTGCGTTAGGTGGTTCATCATGATCAATCACACCTTATAGTTACGCTTTAACAAGGACCTCGAGTTAGATACAGTTTCTTCTCCCAGACAGGTGATGTGGTCAGGACAAACTCCGGGCACGAGGCGTACTGCATGCTTTGGCCTCCGGTGTGATGGCCATTTGGGCTAGCGTGGGCAGGTGATGTTGAAGCTTGTTTTTGCATACAGTAGCAAAATGGGTTGTAGATTACTGTGATCAATGAGCATGCATCGTATATCCCAGCTGTATGGGCCAGCAGTGGTCCCTAAGTAACCACTAACCGTGGGTTTAATAGTTGAGAGGAGCAGTTGGACCAGGTGTGAGTCACACCTGAGACCAGGTGGTGGTTTACTCATGTGATAATGACCGAGAAGCCGGTGTTTGGAGGATATATTGGCATGAGTGTTGTTAGGCCCAAGGCTTTAGCCGGTGATAAATGTGTGCAACAGACACAGGTGTTGCTTTCCTGTTCCCTACCATACGTAGAACAATGTAAGCTAGAGAACAGGTGGTGGTTTGGGCTACCGTGAACATGGGTTGTATCACTACTGTATGTAATGTAGTCCTAGCTCCATAGTTAAGGGGAGCAGGTGGGCACAGCTGTGTGGTGGTTTACCTAATTACAGTTTCTACTGTGGGGGTGGGCGTGGTGAGCAGTCCTATGTGACGTAGTCCTATGCTCTACAGTACAGATCACTGAATAAGCCCTATGGGTCCTGGTCAACAGTAGTGCACTCTAGGGATGTGACCGTGGGCTCAGGGGGTTAACCTACAGTCAGCATGGGTATGATGAGCTCAGGGAGTTAACCTACCGTTAGCATGGGTGTGGTATGCTCAGGGGTCTTAACATTTTTATTTATCCGTTATTTTACCAGGTAAGTTGACTGAGAACACGTTCTCATTTACAGCAACGACCTGGGGGATAGTTACAGGGGAAAGGAGGGGGATGAATGAGCCAATTGTAAACTGGGGATTATTAGGTGACCGTGATGGTTTCAGGGCCAGATTGGGAATTTAGCCAGGACACCAGGGTTAACACCCCTACTCTTACGATAAGTGCCATGGGATCTTTAATGACCTCAAGAGAGTCAGGACACCCGTTTAACATCCCATCCGAAAGACTGCACCCTACACAGGGCAGTGCCCTGGGGCATTGGGATATTTTTTTTTTAGACCAGAGGAAAGAGTGCCTCCTTACAGGCCCTCCAACACCACTTCCAGCAGCATCTGGTCTCCCATCCAGGGACTGACCAGGACCAACCCTGCTTAGCTTCAGAAGCAAGCCAGCAGCATCTGGTCTCCCATCCAGGGACTGACCAGGCCCAACCCTGCTTAGCTTCAGAAGCAAGCCAGCAGCATCTGGTCTCCCATCCAGGGACTGACCAGGCCCAACCCTGCTTAGCTTCAGAAGCAAGCCAGCAGTTGTATGCTGCTGACTTTGTTTGATGGCGAGGGGATTAACCTACCGTTAGCATGGGCGTGGTAAGAAGCCCCCAGGCAAAGAACTCCAGGAAGATCACCACCACAGCATGATAGACGCTGGGATCACCCATCCCCTGGGGCTACAGCATGGAGAGAGAGAAGAACGGAAAAGAGAGAGATAAGAGAAAAGGAGGGAGAGAGAGGAGAAAATAAGAAAAAAATGATTAGCTGACAGGCATACAATTCCAAAATGCCGTATGCACATCCACAAAACTTTAATTTAAATAGCCAACGGACAACACTCGTTTCAAAAATAGTGTGTGCAGTGTGAGTGAACAGCCAGTGAACTGCAACAGGTGCTGAGTATAGTGATGCTGAGTATACACCAATCCAATCCTTTTACATGTGTAGGGAGGAATGCAGAAGCGTCCACTTCCCGGAGATGGAAGAAGGGACATGGGAGTCTTGACAGGTGAGAGGTGGGAAAGCCATGTTGGCTGTTAAAAGTAGGGCTTGGGTGTGTTCGTTCTAGACCACAAATCATGCAATGCAATGTCAAGAACGGCTAGTTTCATTCTGACTGCCATCGCCTAGATCAAGCTAGTCTGCAGGTAACCAAAACCGTGTCAAAGGCTATTCCAAAGTATTACTGCTGAGAACATATGGTTCTCGTGAGATCTCATTGGCTCAAGACTATAGCCAACATAAACACGTGGCATCTCCCTCTCAATTCTAGTACCTACCCAAACCATGCTCCAAAAGGACCACATTACTCAATCAAGATCATTGACCTTTTGGTTATTATTGAAGCCTGAATTGAAGGGACAAAACTCAAGCAAACTCACAGCGTATTTCAGCCAGCTAGGTAACATTTTTGTTTGTAGTAGTGTGAACTGACAAAGTCATTAACAACAAAATGTCAGTCATTTCAGATGACATTTACAAATCATGCATTTTATAGCCATCACATCCCTACAGACATTGTACCAACCTCATGCTTCAGCTACCTACCTAGGAAAGCAACACACCCAACCAGTGAGTGAGTATGTACGATATATTTAAAAAAAAAATATATCTAAAAATAATTCTGTAAACATATCGGAATCGGATGAATTTAGCTAAAAATGCCAACATCGGTATCGGCCCGATGTCTAGTTTAACGGCAGTGTGCAAAACAGATGTCAAAGCTGACCTGCATACCTACACTAGCATTCAAAAGCTGACCTGCATACCTACACTAGCATTCAAAAGCTGACCTGCATACCTACACTAGCATTCAAAAGCTGACCTGCATACCTACACTAGCATTCAAAAGCTGACCTGCATACCTACACTAGCATTCAAAAGCTGACCTGCATACCTACACTAGCATTCAAAAGTTGTGTCACTTAGAAATGTCCTTGTTTCTGAAAGTAAAGCAAAAAAATAAAAAAGTTGTCCATTAAAATAACATCTAATTGATCAGAAATACAGTGTAGACATTGTTAATGTTGTAAATGACTATTGTAGCGGGAAACAGCTGATTTTTTAAAATGGAATATCTACATAGGCCCATTATCAGCAACCATCACCCCTGTGTTCCAATGGCACATTGTGTTAGCTAATCCAAGTTGATCATTTTAAAAAGGCTAATTGATCATTAGAAAACCCTTTTACAATTATGTTAGCGCAGCTGAAAACTGTTGTTCTAATTAAGAAGCAATAAAACTGGCCTCCTTTAGACTAGTTGAGTATCTTTGTGGAGCATCAGCATTCGATTACAGGCTCAAAATGGCCAGAAGCAAAAGGACTTTCTTCTGAAACTCGTCAGTCTATTCTTGTTCTGAGAAATGAAGGCTATTCCATGCGAGAAATTGCCAAGAAACTGAAGATCTCGTACAACGCTGTGTACTAACTACTCCATTCACAGAACAGCAATAAGAACTGTCTTATAAATTATAGTTATTTTAGATGACACCTAGCTATATAGTTAGCTAGCTATAGCTACTGTAACAGATGTTGTTTTACTATGTTTTTGGGGAAGAACATTGTCCATCCATGAGCTAGCTAGCTAGCTAGCTTTTTATTTATGACCAACACCTTTACAAGCATCGTAGCATACGTATCGAAGAATCGCTGTGACATGAAATACGAGTGAGTGTGTAATCAATGCGTAAAACTAGGTAAAAAAAAAAAAAAAAAAGAATTCTATCATCAAAGGGTTAAAATATTAGGTGACGTGCAGTCATATTCGGATCCTGATTGATCCAACACTATTTTATGTGTCAAATAAGTTATTTGACACGAAAAAGACCCAAACGGCGTTCCATAGTATGTGAAATCCTGGTTGAGAATGAAACGACTGAACATCGAAAAAGCACAGCAAGTAAGTGAAAGAAATTAGGTTGATGTTTTACTGGTAATGGGGACATAAGTAAATGCCAACAAAATAACTTTGTCAGTGTGGTGTGTGTGTGTAACCTTTATTTAACTAGGCAAGTCAGTTAAGAACAAATTCTTATTTACAATGACGTCCTACCCAAGACAAACCCTGACGAAGCTGGGCCAATTGTGTGCCGCCCTATGGGACTCCCAATCACGGGCCGGATGCAATACAGCCTGGAATCGAACCAGGGACTGTAGTGATGCCTCTTGCACTGAGATGCAGTGCCTTAGACCGCTGCGTCCGTGTGTGTTTTATCTACTTAAAAAGACCACCAACATTTTTAGTAAATCGGTGTTGGTTTTTAAGGAAAATATTGGATATTTTAAATTCGGCCCAAAATTTTATATCGGAGCATCACACATATATACATACATACATACATACACACAGTACCAGTCAATAGTTCAATACCATTCAATTTATTCCATTCCAGACATTAATACGATCCCTTCTTCCCCTCAGTTTGAGTCCATGTGGAGGAGAGTGATAGGGGCGGTGGAGATGGGGGTGTGAGCAGGTGGGTCTGGGCAGGGGTGATGTTGTCGATGTTTGTGTCTGGCTGTATGTTGTTGTTGTTTGTATATGGAAGTATGGTATTTACACTTAAAAAAATATATAATAATAATAATAAATATATATATATACACACACACACACACACACACACACACACACACACACACACACACACACACACACACACACACACACACACACGGTTGTAGAACACCTACTTAAAGGGTTTTTCTTTATTTGACCTATTTTCTACATTGTAGAATAATAGAAGACACAAACTATGAAATAACACATATGGAATCATGTAGTAACCAAAAAAGTGTTAAAATCAAAATATATTTTATATTTGAGTCTACAAAGTAGCTACCATTTGCCTTGGTGACAGCTTTGCACACTCCTGGCAGTCTCTCAACCAGCTTTGTGAAGAATGCTTTTCCAACAGTCTTCCCACATATGCTGAACACTTGTTAGCTGCTTTTTCTGCACTCTGCGGTTCAACTCATCCCAACCATCTCAATTGTGTTGAGGTCAGATGACTGTGGAGGCAAGGTCATCTGACGCAGCACTAAATCACTCTCCGTCTTGGTCAAATAGCCCTTACACAGCCTGCAGGTGTGTTGGGTCATCCTGTTGAAAAACAAATGATAGTCCCACTAAGCGCAAACCAAATGGGACGGCGTATTGCTGCAGAACGCTGTAGTATCCATGCTGGTTAGGGTGCTTTTTGAATTCTAAAATCACTGATAGTGTCACCAGCAAAGCACTCCCACACCTCCATGTGTCACAGTGGGAACCACACATGTAGGTGAATGGATGATCTCTACTCTGCATCTCACAAAGACAGGGTGGTTGGAACCTAAAATCTCAAATTTGGACTCAGACTAAAAGGACAGATTTCCACCGGTCTAATGCCCATTGCTCGTGATTCTTGGCCCAAGCAAGTCTCTTCCTCTTCTTAGTGTCCTTTAGTAGTGGTTTCTTTGAAGCAATTCGAGATGTCTAACTTGAACTAAGCATTTATTTGGGCTGCAATTTCTGAGGCTGGTAACTCTAATGAACTTATCCTCTGCAGCAGAGGTAACTCTGGGTCTTCCTTTCCTGTGGCAGTCCTCATCTTGGCTCTCCCCCACCACTGTAAGAACTATTTTGGAAGCTATAGAATTGCATTTTATGATTTTTTTGTTGTTGTTGCGATGTTTATTATATTACAGACACCTTAATGCATAGTTTTAAATTATATTATGCGAGCTAAACATAAAAGATACAAAAATATGAATGGAAAATTCAACACCCTACAACATTGCAGTTTGGTCTTGATCGGATTTAGCTTCAGAGAAACTGCGCAATGAGTGCAGAGAAAAAAATAATACCGAATGCAATTTAAATAACTGAACCGATGGTGAAGTAGTTAAAAAAAAAAAATTAATTGAGATACAATAGAATTCCATTCATTCCGATGGAGGACTACTCCTTCTGGGGAGAGCCAATATGGCCGACCTATTGCGTCAAAGCCTCTCATTGGCCAATGCACAGCATTAGCGATCTAATGTTTTATCTACATTCAGTGTACAAACATTAGGAACACCTGCTCCTTCAACGACAGACTGACCAGGTGAAAGCTATGATCCCTTATTGAATCCACTTCAAATCAGTGTAGATTAAGGGAGAGACGGGTTAAATCATTACTTTTAAGCCTTGAGACATGGATTGTGTATCATTCAGAGGGTGAATGGGTAACACAAAATATTTAAGTGCCTTTGAACTTAGCTGCCAGGCACACCGGTGTGTGTGTCAAGAACAGCAAGAAGGCTGCTGCCGCCGCCCCCCCCCCCCCCGCGCAACAGTTTCCCTTGTGCGTCAATGGTACACCCGGGAAACCTTGTCAACTATGGGCCAGCATCCCTGTGGAACGCTGTTGACACCTAGTAGTCCATGCCCCGACTAATTGAGGCTGTTCTGAGGGTAAAAGGGGGTGCAACTCAATATTTGCAAGGTCTTCCTAATGTTTTCTACACCATTGCAAACTGACACGTGAAACACAACACCAAACAAACTCGGATGAAGCGTGGCTCAAAGCTAACAGCTGACTTGCTAACTCGCTGTGGTCTTGTTACCTTTAACAGTAACGTTACAACTTGTACCACCTAGCAAACATTAGCTTAACCAACAGCTGCTAGTTTGACATGACACTAGTGAGCTGACATGTTAAACTGCCCAGCCCGGAAACAACTGGTAGCTAAACTTGATAAAACAAGCAAAATAAAATCATGCAAAACATGTCAATGTACATAGCCATTAGGCTAACGAAGAAAAATAGCAAAATATGTTAGCTAACGTTACTCACACTGCCTCCATCTTTTATAATAATTTTCTTAGCCAGAAGAACGCTGCGGTTCAGCCGCTTTTTCTTCTTCTTTTCTCCCGTCATTGTTAACTTATGTCCATTCTTGATGTCAGAGGGGTAACTTCAGTAATAAGCTCTGGAAAATGATCAATATTTGACTTCGCCTTCTCTGGCTACATAGCAAGTGATTACCCAATGCACATTTCCCCACCTCATTTTGATCCATCTTCCTGTGTAAAAAAAACAAACCGCCCCTCCGGTACGAGACTTAGCCCTGATTGGCAGGCGCTAAGGAGGCGGAAGAGGAACCTCTGGATTTGATAGGTTCAGTAAAAAAGTTTGTACTATCGATCACAAAATGTATTTTGTCGACATCATCTGTAAGTTTTGCCAGAACAGAGAAACATCATTTCGAACAGTACAGTAACACATGCTCTGATATTATAATTAATTGGAGGCGGCATAAAAAAAACAAGTAGTCTACAGTTACCTTTTCACCTCGTCTTCGTGTATTGGTTGTTTGGCACAGAGACATGTTCATCAAATACGTAAGTGAAAACCCAACATGCAACAATTGCATTGAGTTTACGGTGTTACAGTTCGAGGAAATCAGTCAGTTGAAATACATTCATTAGGCCCTAATCTATGGATTTCACATGACTGGGAATACAGATGCATCTGTTGGTCACAGATACCTTAACAAAAGTGGGCCTCAGGATCTCAATATGGTATTTTTGTGCATTCAAATTGCCATCATTGTTGTCTGTAGCTTATGCCTGCCCATACCATAACCCCACCGCCACCATGGGGCACTCTGTTCACAATGTTGACATCAGCAAACCGCTCACCCACAGACACCATACACGTGGACTGGTTGTGAGGCCGGTTGGACGTACTGCCAAATTCTCTAAAATGATCTTGTATGCGGTTTATGGTAGAGAAATTAACATGAAATCCTCTGGTAACAGCTCTGGTGGACATTCCTGCAGTCAGTATGCCAATTGCACGCTCCCTCAAAACTTGAGACATTTGTGGCATTGTGTCGTGTTACAAAACTGCACATTTCAGGGGCCTTTTATTGTCCCCAGCACAAGGTGCACCTGTGTCCAGTCATGCCCAGTCATGTGAAATCCATACATTAGGGCCTAATTTATTTATTTCAATTGACTTGATTTTCTTATAACTCAGTAAAATCTTAGAAATTGTTGCGTTTACATTTTTGCTCAGTATAATTCGGGAATTACCCCATTCATAATACACAGACATGATAAAAGTAATATACAACATGACAGATGTGAGCAGGCAGTCATTTAAATCTATGATGAGGGAGAGAGAAGGTGCATTATCTTAAAAGGTAGACTCAGAGACATGAAGTAGATGATTAAAGTAAATAGCATTGTCGGTCAAGTTACGCAACAACTAGGAGCATTGAAGTGAGGTTAAACTTCTCCGCTGTTTTGGTCCTGTACGCTTCACATTGTAACTCTGTGAAGCAAACTCATGCAGATTCTGTCTTAAGAGCAAAGTCTTGCATCTCGCTCATCGCAATCTCTTCAGTGCAGTTCGTGTCTATAACATTTAGATGAGTCAACCTTTAATTGTCATGTTTTTTGGGGGAGGGGGGTGGGGTGGGGTGCTTGTGAAAATGTGAAAATATGTCAATAAATATATTGTTAAAAAAAGGGGGACCAAGGTGAAAATATCCATCTCAATTTCAAAGAAAACAGAAAAACACAAATATGCTGATAACCTTAAAACAATTGTTTTCATTTGAGGTTAATTATCAATAAAATAGGACATTTATTTCACAACGTACCAAACTAGATGGCATAGAAGTAGTCCATTGCAAACAAGGAACCTGTATTATGGATTAAAATAATTTGGTCCTCGTTATACTACTGTCCACAGGTGAAATATCCAAAATACTTGGCTTTACAATAACATGAGATTGTACATGGTTAAAATCAAAGGTGCATTGGTACAACAGACTGCACTGTGTCTTGTGTAATTCCATTATGACATCATTAGAAAACCACAGATGCTTTCTTAAGAGGCTCTCAACGTCAACAGCAGCATCGTGGACTACAGGAGGAGGAGGGCCAAGCACCCCCCTTCGCATAGACTGAGATGTAGTGGAGCAGAACGAGAGCTTCATGTTCCCTAGTGTTCATGTCACTAAGGACCTATCATGGTTCAAACACACCAAGACTGTCGTGAAGAGGGCACGACAACACCTATTCCCCCCTCAGGAGGCTGAAAAGATTTGGCATGGGTCCTTAGATTCTCAAAAGGTTCTACAGCTGCACCATCAAGAGCATTCTGACTGGTTGCATAACCAGTGTGTATGGCCCAGTGCATCACTGGGACCGAGCTTCCTGCCATCCAGGATCTCTATACCAGGCGGTGTCAAAAGGAAGATCAGTGGCCCAGTACCAACAAATATAAAAATGTATGCGCTCACTACTGTAAGTCGCTCTGAATAAGAGCATCTGCTAAATGACTAAAATGTATGCGCTCACTACTGTAAGTCGCTCTGAATAAGAGCATCTGCTAAATGACTAAAATGTAAAAATGTAAGTGACAGACTGTTCTCTCTGCTACCGCATGGCAAGCGGTACCGTAGCGCCAAGTCTAGGACCAAAAGGCTCCTTGAGAGCTTCTACCCCCAAGCCATTAGACTGCTGAACAGTTAATCAAATGGCCACCAGGACAATTTACATATTCTGGGTGGCCATCTCTTAGTTATAAAAAAAAAAATGCACTGACTTTCTTGCACAGGCTCGATGTACTCTCACTGGACTCCACACACACACACTACACAAAAACTCCAATACACACACATACATACATTCACACGCTTCACATACGCTGCTGCTACTCTGTTTATTATCTATGCATAGTCACTTTACCCCTACCTACATGTACAGTACCAGTCAAACATTTGGAC
This sequence comes from Oncorhynchus clarkii lewisi, assembly GCF_045791955.1. Classification (NCBI taxonomy): domain Eukaryota; kingdom Metazoa; phylum Chordata; class Actinopteri; order Salmoniformes; family Salmonidae; genus Oncorhynchus; species Oncorhynchus clarkii. The sequence goes on from NC_092174.1 coordinate 41,158,808, forward strand.
ACACCTACTCATACAAGGGTCTTTCTTACTATTTTCTACGTTGTAGAATAATAGTGAAGACATCAAAACTATGAAATAACACATGGCATCATGTAGTAACCCCCAAAAAAAGTGTTAAACAAATCAAAATATATTTTATATTTGAGATTCTTCAAATTAGCCACCCTTTGCCTTGATGACAGCTTTGCACGCTCTTGGCATTCTCTCAACCAGCTTCATGAGATAGTCACCTGGAATGCATTTAAATTAAAAGGTGTTAAAAAAGTTAATTTGTGGAATTTCTTTCCTTCTTAATGCATTTGAGCCAATTCAGTTGTGTTGTGACAAGATAGGGGTGGTATACAGAAGATAGCCCTATTTGGTAAAAGCCAAGTCCATATTATGGCAAGAACAGCTCAAATATGCAAAGAGAAATGACAGTCCATCAAGACATGAAGGCCAGTCATTCTTGAAAATTTCAAGAACTTTTCAAGTTTCTTCAAGTGCCGTTGCAAAAACCATCAAGCTCTATGATGAAACTGGCTCTCATGAGGACCGCCACAGGAAAGGAAGACCCAGAGTTACCTCTGCTGCAAAGGACAAGTTCATTAGAGTTAACTGCACCTCAGATTGCAGCCCAAATAAATGCTTCACAGAGTTCAAGTAACATACACATCTCAACATCAACTGTTCAGAGGAGGCTGCGTGAATCAGGCCTTCTTGGTCAAATTGCTATAAAGAAATCACTACTAAACGACACCAATAAGAAGAAGAGACAAGCTTGGGCCAAGAAACACGAGCAATGGACATTAGACATTAAACGTAAGCATTTCACTGTTGTATTCGGCACACGTGACAAACTGATTTGATTTGACCAGTGGAAATCTGTCCTTGGGTCTGATGAGTCCAAATTTTGTAGATTTTTGGTTCCAACTGTCGTGTCTTTGTGAGACGCAGAGTAGGTGAACGGATGATCTCCTCATGTGTGGTTCCCACTGTGAAGCACGGAGGAGGTGGTGTGATAGTGTGGGGGTGCTTTGCTGGTTACACTGTCAGTGATTTATTTAGAATTCAAGGCACACTTAACCAGCATGGCTACCACAGCGATACGTCATCACATCTGGTTTGCGCTTAGTGGGACTATCATTTGTTTTTCAACAGGACAATGACCCAAAACACACTATTTGACCAAGGAGTGTGACGGAGTGCTGCATCAGATGACCTTGCCTCCACAATCACCTGACCTCAACCCAATTGAGATGGTTTGGGATGAGTTGGACCACAGAGTGAAGGAAAAGCAGCCAACAAGTGCTCAGCATATGTGGGAACTCATTCAAGACTGTTGCCAAGAGTGTGCAAAGCTGTCCATCAAGGCAAAAGGTGGCTACTTTGAAGAATCTAAAATATATTTTTATTTGTTTAACACTTTTTGGGTTACTACGTACATGATTTAATATGTGTTATTTCATAATGTTGATGTCTTATTATACTTCACTATTAAAAACTCTTGAATAAGTAGGTGTGTCCAAACGTTTGACTGGTCCTGTAAATATTACCTCGGTTACCTAGACTAACCCGTACCCCTTCACATTGACTTGGTATAGGTACCCCTTGTATACAGCCCCGTTATTGCGTTACTATTTTCCCTAGATTAAGTTAGCACATTTTTCTTACCCTTTAAAAACTAAGCATTTTAAGGTAAGGTCGACATCTGTTGTTTTCGGCGCATGTGACAAACAAAATTAGATTTGATTTGAGCTTTGATCATCACACACACACACACACACACACACACACACACACCCTAATGGATGTAGGAAAATATACATCATGTGCTTGGTTCTTGTTGCCATAACACAGCTCCAATGCTATCAGTCGAAGGATTAGCATCGTGTATTAGAGACGCCACCTGTCGGAGGACAATATGGCCCCATCCTAGATGTCCTCTAGCCTGGTCCCAGATCTGTTTAGTGCTCTTTCCAACTCCATTGCTGTCATTGTACAGCCATGTTTGGCATGATAATTCCATTTGGAGCAAAAACAGACTGGCACCCAGGCTAGTCTTCTTCATCATCTATGAAAGGGATGTCCAGCTCTGAGAAGTTCCTGCTCCTGGTTTTGTTGTGGGCTGGGGGTTCTATCCATCTAGCCTGGTCAGTGGCTGTAGTAGTTCTCTGCGCCAGGTCAGGTGGCTTAGGAGGGCACTCCTGCCTCGGGCTCCTCCACAACAGGTTCATTCTGCCTGGTGGAGAAAGTCTGGATTATTAAGAGGCGTTGGCTAAACCACATACTGATCTGGGACCAGCTGGCTAGTTAAAACAGGGCCTGGTAAAGACACTCTGAATTAATCTAATAGCAGCTGGTCCCAGATCTGTAGGTGCTGGGGATGACAATGAGAATCAGAGGAGTTAATATAATATTAGACATTTAGGTGGTCCCGGGAATCAAATCCACTATACTGGCTCTTGCAAGCACCATGCTCTACCAACTGAGCTACACCACGCGCATACCGATCTGGGACCAGGCTCGTACAACAGGCTGATACAGTCGGCCTGCTCCTGATAATAATAATAAAAAAAGGTTCTTCAGTCAGAAATAAGACACCAAGAAATACCATAGTTACTGTTACCTGGTTACACAAAACCCAGAAATAACATAGTTACTGTTGCCTGTTTACGCAAAAAAAACACAGAAATACCAAAGTTACTGGTAACGCTGTCAGTAAATCATTCACCTGGTTATGACCCACTTTAACAGGGAATACACCACTTCTTTCTTCAAATCTCTCCCGTAATATAGCCAGGAGTTGGCTAGCAGGAGATCGGTAAAACTAATTCAAATACTGTGTCAACCAATGTCCCAGTAAAAGAAAAAACAAGACTTTAATTTACAGCCCGGTTTAAGAATCTCATAGTAGTACCATCACAACGCACTTATTAAGTTATTGTTTTCATAAGTCATTTCTAAGTTTCTATCTGGGCTGTAATATAAATAATAGGCTGTAACATAAAGAATAGGCTGTAACAGTGGGCTGTAACATAAAGAATAGGCTGTAACAGTGGGCTGTAATATAAAGAATAGGCTGTAACAGTGGGCTGTAATATAAAGAATAGGCTGTAACAGTGGGCTGTAATATAAAGAATAGGCTGTAACAGTAGGCTGAAATATAAAGAATAGGCTGTAACAGTGGGCTGTAATATAAAGCCTTAGCAAAAACAAACAGTTGAAAAGAGTTGAAGTGCAAGAAGGCAGAGGATGGTTATGGCCTACCCAACCTCTCAACGGACCTTCTCAGTCTCCAGGCTCCCCACTATCCTCTAACGGGGGTGGACAATTCCAGTCCTCGTGGGCCTGATAGCTGGGGCAAAACTGTGACACCTAACACACCTGACTCCACTAATCAACTAATCATGATCTTCAGTTTAGACCGTAATTTGATTAATCAGCTGTGTTTGCTATGAATGGAGACACCAATCAGGCCCCAGAGGACTGGCGTTGTCCACCCCTGCATCTAGCAGGATGGTGTAGGCCTTACCATACCCCTCTACTGACCTTCTGAGTCCAGGCTCTCTGAGCTGATTGATGACTCAGAGTCCAGGTTGTCGTTGTCGGAGTTCTCCTGCTCCAGCTCTGGCAACCTGCACGCCAGCTCCTCCCTGAAAAACACATACACACACCCTTCCAGGAACGGTTTGACAAAACACTGAGCCCAGCTGTATGGTATCTGGTGCCAGCTGTAACATACTAACTATAACAGTCATATAATTTCACAGAGTCCAGCGCGTTACAAACACATTAACACCATGAAACATACAGAACTAAACAGCTTCTACAGTACCAACTGAGACAGTGTTTCTCTTTTACACATCTGATTAGTTCAGTTAGATGTGTTGTTCTAGGTTCGAGACGACACGTTGCCCCCGACAACAGAGAACGAGAGCCGAGTCTCCATCTCGTCACTCACTTCTCCTGCTTGATGGATTTTATCCTTTCGATGAGGGTCCTCTCTGATTCCATGTCTATATCCAACGGGTCAAGGTTGTCCATGTGAGGGGCGTCCAGCTCCGATGAAGGTTTCTCTGAGATCTGTAGATACACAGTAGAGATGAGTCAATACACCAGAGACAGGAACACCAACCGCTTTAGGGAACCTGGCCTTTAGGGAACCTGGCCTTTAAGGAACCTGGCCTTTAAGGAACCTGGCCTTTAGGGAACCTGGCCTTTAGGGAACCTGGCCTTTAAGGAACCTGGCCTTTAGGGAACCTGGCCTTTAGGGAACCTGGCCTTTAGGGAACCTGGCCTTTAGGGAACCTGGCCTTTAAGGAACCTGGCCTTTAGGGAACCTGGCCTTTAAGGAATCTGGCATTCCCAAAGTGACATTCTCACTGGGAATGATGGAACTTCCCACAGTGATCCATATCCGTATTCACAGATATTCACAGATATTCACAGATATTCACAGATATTCTCAGTATATCAAGTTTATATATTTACAGTAGAGCATTAAAGGGTGATCAGAATAGATACACTACATGGCCAAATGTATGTGGACACCCTTTCAAATGAGTGTATTTGGCTATTTCAGCTACATCCGTTGCTGACAGGCGTGTAAAATCGAACACACAGCCATAAAATCTCCTCAGAAAAACATTGGCAATAGAATGGCCTTACTGAAGAGCTTAGTGACATGGCATCAACGTGGCACCGTCATAGGATGCCACCTTTACAACAAGTCAGTTCTTCAAATTTCTGCCCTGCTAGAGCTGTCCCCGGTCAAACTGTAAGTGATGTTATTGTGAAGTAGAAATGTCTAGGAGCAACAACGGCTCAGCCGCAAAGTGGTAGACCGCAACAAGCTCACAGAACGGGACCACTGGGTACTCACTATCGAGTTCCATTTGCCTCTGGAAGCAACGTCAGCACAAGAACTGTTCGTCGGAAGCTTCCCGAAATAGGCTTCCATGGCCGAGCAGCCGCACACAAGCCTAAGATCACCATGCGTAATGCCAAACATCGGCTGGAGGGGTGTAAAGCTCGCTGCCATTGGACTCTGGAGCAGTGGAAACGCGTTCTCTGGAGTGATGAATCACGCTTCACCATCTGGCAGTGCGACAGCCGAATGCCAGGAGGACGCTACCTGCCCCAATGCATAATACCAACTGTAACGTTTGGTGGAGGAGGAATAATGGTCTGGGGCTGTTTTTAATGGTTTGGGTTAGGTCCCTTAGTTCCAGTGAAGAGAAATCTTAACGCTACAGCATACAGTGACATTATAGACGATTCTGTGCTTCCAACTTCGTGACAACAGTATGGAGTACGGTGTAAGCTCACTGTCCTTACAGTGTTCCGTCTCTTGAGTTTGAGCTGGTTGACGGCCAAGGCCTCAGCATATTCCAGCTCGGTGATATCCTTCATCTTCTCAGTGTACCGTCTGAACTGTTCGGAGATCAGGATCTCCACACACCTGGGGGAGAGAGCAAACGTCAGGGGTTAGGGCTTCTGACAACAAAAAATAATCACAGAATGCTTACTAAGGACTGACTGCTTCCTACCTTGAGAGATATTGTATGTACATACATTTAACCCTAAACTGGGAAATAGCATATACTGTATTCCATTGTGTAGTCTCTTAACGTTTGCTGAACATATTTTTGTGATAGACATTGGATGTGCGTATGTAAACTTTTCCCTATGTAGACTCACGTGGTTGTCTTGGAGACGTCCTTCATGACTAGGAAGGGGTCAGTGGTGTCTTGGGATCGCAGGATGCAGGGGGCAAACACTATGGCCAGGGAGTTTGCTGACATCCTGTTGTGTTCTTCCTCCTTTGCCACTCTGGAGGAAGTAAAAAAAAAAAAAAAACTCCATCAAGATCTGACACAGCACGTCTATTATCGTCCTAATACACAACATGGTTATAAATGACCTGTGGCAAAAGCCGGGGCCCCAGAGTTTTCCCTGGTCAGGTCACGTGGTTAGGGAAAACTCAGGGACCTAAGTTCAAGCCTAGTGGGAAAGCCTTTGTACGAAAGATGGTGATTTACAAACATCAGTCAACATGAATACACATATGTGTAAAAGAGTGAAAAACAGAAAGGGGGTTATAACCTATCTGAACAGGTGAAAGGGGGGGGGGTATATAACCTACCTGAACAGGTGAAAAGGGGGGTATATAACCTACCTGACCAGATGAAGGGGGGGTTATATAACCTACCTGACTAGGTGAAAGGGGGGTTATATAACCTACCTGACCAGATGAAAGGGGGGTTTATAATCTACCTGACCAGATGAAAGGGGGGGTATATAACCTACCTGACCAGATGAAAGGGGGGTTATATAACCTACCTGACCAGATGAAAGGGGGGTTATATAACCTACCTGACCAGATGAAAGGGGGGTTATATAACCTACCTGACCAGATGAAAGGGGGTATAACCTACCTGACCAAGTGAAAGGGGGGTATAACCTACCTGAACAGATGAAAGGGGGTATACAACCTACCTGACCAGATGAAAGAGGGGTTATATAACCTACCTGACCAGATGAAAGGGGGTATACAACCTACCTGACCAGGTGAAAAGGGGGGTTTATAACCTACCTGACCAGATGAAAGGGGGGATATATAACCTACCTGACCAGATGAAAGGGGGGTTATATAACCTACCTGAACAGGTGAAAAGGGGTGTTATATAACCTACCTGACCAGATGAAAGGGGGTATACAACCTACCTGACCAGGTGAAAAGGGGGGTTTATAACCTACCTGACCAGATGAAAGGGGGGTTATATAACCTACCTGACCAGATGAAAGGGGGGTATGTAACCTACCTGACCAGATGAAAGGGGGGTATATAACCTACCTGACCAGATGAAAGGGGGGTATATAACCTACCTGACCAGGTGAAAGGGGGGTTTATAACCTACCTGAACAGATGAAAGGGGGGTTTTATAACCTACCTGACCAGATGAAAGGGGGGTTATATAACCTACCTGACCAGATGAAAGGGGGGTTATATAACCTACCTGACCAAATGAAAGGGGGGTTATATAACCTACCTGAACAGGTGAAAGGGGGGTTATATAACCTACCTGACCAGATGAAAGGGGGGATATATAACCTACCTGACCAGATGAAAGGGGGGTTATATAACCTACCTGAACAGGTGAAAAGGGGTGTTATATAACCTACCTGACCAGATGAAAGGGGGTATACAACCTACCTGACCAGGTGAAAAGGGGGGTTTATAACCTACCTGACCAGATGAAAGGGGGGTTATATAACCTACCTGACCAGATGAAAGGGGGGTATGTAACCTACCTGACCAGATGAAAGGGGGGTATATAACCTACCTGACCAGATGAAAGGGGGGTATATAACCTACCTGACCAGGTGAAAGGGGGGTTTATAACCTACCTGAACAGATGAAAGGGGGGTTTTATAACCTACCTGACCAGATGAAAGGGGGGTTATATAACCTACCTGACCAGATGAAAGGGGGGTTATATAACCTACCTGACCAAATGAAAGGGGGGTTATATAACCTACCTGAACAGGTGAAAGGGGGGTTATATAACCTACCTGACCAGATGAAAGGGGGGTTATATAACCTACCTGACCAGGTGAAAGGGGGGTATAACCTACCTGAACAGGTGAAAGGGGGGTATAACCTACCTGACCAGATGAAAGGGGGGTTATATAACCTACCTGACCAGGTGAAAGGGGGGTATAACCTACCTGAACAGATGAAAGGGGGTTTTTCTAACCTACCTGACCAGATGAAAGGGGGGTTTATAACCTACCTGACCAGATGAAAGGGGGGATATATAACCTACCTGACCAGATGAAAGGGGGGTTATATAACCTACCTGACCAGGTGAAAAGGGGGGTTTATAACCTACCTGACCAGATGAGAGGGGGGTATATAACCTACCTGACCAGATGAAGGGGGGGTTATATAACCTACCTGACTAGGTGAAAGGGGGGTTATATAACCTACCTGACCAGATGAAAGGGGGGTTATATAACCTACCTGACCAGATGAAAGGGGGGTATATAACCTACCTGACCAGATGAAAGGGGGGTTTATAACCTACCTGAACAGATGAAAGGGGGGTATATAACCTACCTGACCAGATGAAAGGGGGGTATATAACCTACCTGACCAGGTGAAAGGGGGGTTTATAACCTACCTGAACAGATGAAAGGGGGGTTTTATAACCTACCTGACCAGATGAAAGGGGGGTTATATAACCTACCTGACCAGATGAAAGGGGGGTTATATAACCTACCTGACCAAATGAAAGGGGGGTTATATAACCTACCTGAACAGGTGAAAGGGGGGTTATATAACCTACCTGACCAGATGAAAGGGGGGTTATATAACCTACCTGACCAGGTGAAAGGGGGGTATAACCTACCTGAACAGGTGAAAGGGGGGTATAACCTACCTGACCAGATGAAAGGGGGGTTATATAACCTACCTGACCAGGTGAAAGGGGGGTATAACCTACCTGAACAGATGAAAGGGGGTTTTTCTAACCTACCTGACCAGATGAAAGGGGGGTTTATAACCTACCTGACCAGATGAAAGGGGGGATATATAACCTACCTGACCAGATGAAAGGGGGGTTATATAACCTAGCTGACCAGGTGAAAAGGGGGGTTTATAACCTACCTGACCAGATGAGAGGGGGGTATATAACCTACCTGACCAGATGAAGGGGGGGTTATATAACCTACCTGACTAGGTGAAAGGGGGGTTATATAACCTACCTGACCAGATGAAAGGGGGGTTATATAACCTACCTGACCAGATGAAAGGGGGGTATATAACCTACCTGACCAGATGAAAGGGGGGTTTATAACCTACCTGAACAGATGAAAGGGGGGTTTTATAACCTACCTGACCAGATGAAAGGGGGGTTATATAACCTACCTGACCAGATGAAAGGGGGGTTATATAACCTACCTGACCAGATGAAAGGGGGGTTATATAACCTACCTAACCAGGTGAAAGGGGGGTTATATAACCTACCTGACCAGATGAAAGGGGGGTTATATAACCTACCTGACCAGATGAAAGGGGGGATTTATAACCTACCTGACCAGATGAAAGGGGGGTTATATAACCTACCTGACCAGATGAAAGGGGGGTTATATAACCTACCTGACCAGATGAAAGGGGTGTTATATAACCTACCTGACCAGATGAAAGGGGGGTTATATAACCTACCTGACCAGATGAAAGGGGGGTTATATAACCTACCTGACCAGATGAAATGGGGGTTATATAACCTACCTGACCAGGTGAAAGGGGGGTTATATAACCTACCTGACCAGATGAAAGAGGGGTATAACCTATCTGAACAGATGAAAGGGGGGTATAACCTACCTGACTAGGTGAAAGGGGGGTATAACCTACCTGACCAGGTGAAAGGGGGGTATAACCTACCTGACCAGATGAAAGGGGGGTATAACCTACCTGACCAGGTGAAAGGGGGGTATAACCTACCTGACCAGGTAAAAGGGGGGTTAAATAACCTACCTTACCAGGTGAAAGGGGGGTATAACCTACCTGACCATGTGAAAGGGGGGTATAACCTACCTGACCAGGTGAAAGGGGGGTTATATAACCTACCTGACCAGATGAAAGGGGGGTTATATAACCTACCTGACCAGATGAAATGGGGATTATATAACCTACCTGACCAGGTGAAAGGGGGGTTATATAACCTACCTGACCAGATGAAAGGGGGGTATAACCTACCTGAACAGATGAAAAGGGGGGTTATATAACCTATCTGAACAGATGAAAGGGGGGTATAACCTACCTGACTAGATGAAAGGGGGGTATAACCTACCTGACCAGGTGAAAGGGGGGTATAACCTACCTGACCAGATGAAAGGGGGGTATAACCTACCTGACCAGGTAAAATGGGGGTTATATAACCTACCTTACCAGGTGAAAGGGGGGTATAACCTACCTGACCATGTGAAAGGGGGGTATAACCTACCTGACCAGATGAAAGGGGGGTATAACCTACCTGACCAGGTGAAAGGGGGGTTTATAACCTACCTGAACAGATGAAAGGGGGGTATATAACCTACCTGACAAGATGAAAGGGGGGTCTATAACCTACCTGACCAGGTGAAAGGGGGGTTTATAACCTACCTGAACAGATGAAAGGGGGGTTTTATAACCTACCTGACCAGATGAAAGGGGGGTTATATAACCTACCTGACCAGATGAAAGGGGGGTTATATAACCTACCTGACCAAATGAAAGGGGGGTTATATAACCTACCTGAACAGGTGAAAGGGGGGTTATATAACCTACCTGACCAGATGAAAGGGGGGTTATATAACCTACCTGACCAGGTGAAAGGGGGGTATAACCTACCTGAACAGGTGAAAGGGGGGTATAACCTACCTGACCAGATGAAAGGGGGGTTATATAACCTACCTGACCAGGTGAAAGGGGGGTATAACCTACCTGAACAGATGAAAGGGGGTTTTTCTAACCTACCTGACCAGATGAAAGGGGGGTTTATAACCTACCTGACCAGATGAAAGGGGGGATATATAACCTACCTGACCAGATGAAAGGGGGGTTATATAACCTACCTGACCAGGTGAAAAGGGGGGTTTATAACCTACCTGACCAGATGAGAGGGGGGTATATAACCTACCTGACCAGATGAAGGGGGGGTTATATAACCTACCTGACTAGGTGAAAGGGGGGTTATATAACCTACCTGACCAGATGAAAGGGGGGTTATATAACCTACCTGACCAGATGAAAGGGGGGTATATAACCTACCTGACCAGATGAAAGGGGGGTTTATAACCTACCTGAACAGATGAAAGGGGGGTTTTATAACCTACCTGACCAGATGAAAGGGGGGTTATATAACCTACCTGACCAGATGAAAGGGGGGTTATATAACCTACCTGACCAGATGAAAGGGGGGTTATATAACCTACCTAACCAGGTGAAAGGGGGGTTATATAACCTACCTGACCAGATGAAAGGGGGGTTATATAACCTACCTGACCAGATGAAAGGGGGGATTTATAACCTACCTGACCAGATGAAAGGGGGGTTATATAACCTACCTGACCAGATGAAAGGGGGGTTATATAACCTACCTGACCAGATGAAAGGGGTGTTATATAACCTACCTGACCAGATGAAAGGGGGGTTATATAACCTACCTGACCAGATGAAAGGGGGGTTATATAACCTACCTGACCAGATGAAATGGGGGTTATATAACCTACCTGACCAGGTGAAAGGGGGGTTATATAACCTACCTGACCAGATGAAAGAGGGGTATAACCTATCTGAACAGATGAAAGGGGGGTATAACCTACCTGACTAGGTGAAAGGGGGGTATAACCTACCTGACCAGGTGAAAGGGGGGTATAACCTACCTGACCAGATGAAAGGGGGGTATAACCTACCTGACCAGGTGAAAGGGGGGTATAACCTACCTGACCAGGTAAAAGGGGGGTTAAATAACCTACCTTACCAGGTGAAAGGGGGGTATAACCTACCTGACCATGTGAAAGGGGGGTATAACCTACCTGACCAGGTGAAAGGGGGGTTATATAACCTACCTGACCAGATGAAAGGGGGGTTATATAACCTACCTGACCAGATGAAATGGGGATTATATAACCTACCTGACCAGGTGAAAGGGGGGTTATATAACCTACCTGACCAGATGAAAGGGGGGTATAACCTACCTGAACAGATGAAAAGGGGGGTTATATAACCTATCTGAACAGATGAAAGGGGGGTATAACCTACCTGACTAGATGAAAGGGGGGTATAACCTACCTGACCAGGTGAAAGGGGGGTATAACCTACCTGACCAGATGAAAGGGGGGTATAACCTACCTGACCAGGTAAAATGGGGGTTATATAACCTACCTTACCAGGTGAAAGGGGGGTATAACCTACCTGACCATGTGAAAGGGGGGTATAACCTACCTGACCAGATGAAAGGGGGGTATAACCTACCTGACCAGGTGAAAGGGGGGTATAACCTACCTGACCAGGTAAAATGGGGGTTATATAACCTACCTGACCAGGTGAAAGGGGGGTTATATAACCTACCTGACCAGATGAAAGGGGGGTATAACCTACCTGAACAGATGAAAGGGGGTTTTTCTAACCTACCTGACCAGATGAAAGGGGGGTTTATAACCTACCTGACCAGATGAAAGGGGGGATATATAACCTACCTGACCAGATGAAAGGGGGGTTATATAACCTACCTGACCAGGTGAAAAGGGGGGTTTATAACCTACCTGACCAGATGAGAGGGGGGTATATAACCTACCTGACCAGATGAAGGGGGGGTTATATAACCTACCTGACTAGGTGAAAGGGGGGTTATATAACCTACCTGACCAGATGAAAGGGGGGTTATATAACCTACCTGACCAGATGAAAGGGGGGTATATAACCTACCTGACCAGATGAAAGGGGGGTTTATAACCTACCTGACCAGATGAAAGGGGGGTTATATAACCTACCTGACCAGATGAAATGGGGGTTATATAACCTACCTGACCAGGTGAAAGGGGGGTATAACCTACCTGACCAGGTGAAAGGGGGGTATAACCTACCTGACCAGATGAAAGGGGGGTATAACCTACCTGACCAGGTGAAAGGGGGGTATAACCTACCTGACCAGGTAAAAGGGGGGTTATATAACCTACCTGACCAGGTGAAAGGGGGGTATAACCTACCTGAACAGATGAAAGGGGGGATTTATAACCTACCTGACCAGATGAAAGGGGGGTTATATAACCTACCTGACCAGATGAAAGGGGGGTTATATAACCTACCTGACCAGATGAAAGGGGTGTTATATAACCTACCTGACCAGATGAAAGGGGGGTTATATAACCTACCTGACCAGATGAAAGGGGGGTTATATAACCTACCTGACCAGATGAAATGGGGGTTATATAACCTACCTGACCAGGTGAAAGGGGGGTTATATAACCTACCTGACCAGATGAAAGAGGGGTATAACCTATCTGAACAGATGAAAGGGGGGTATAACCTACCTGACTAGGTGAAAGGGGGGTATAACCTACCTGACCAGGTGAAAGGGGGGTATAACCTACCTGACCAGATGAAAGGGGGGTATAACCTACCTGACCAGGTGAAAGGGGGGTTATATAACCTACCTGACTAGGTGAAAGGGGGGTTATATAACCTACCTGACCAGATGAAAGGGGGGTTATATAACCTACCTGACCAGATGAGAGGGGGGTATATAACCTACCTGACCAGATGAAGGGGGGGTTATATAACCTACCTGACTAGGTGAAAGGGGGGTTATATAACCTACCTGACCAGATGAAAGGGGGGTTATATAACCTACCTGACCAGATGAAAGGGGGGTATATAACCTACCTGACCAGATGAAAGGGGGGTTTATAACCTACCTGAACAGATGAAAGGGGGGTTTTATAACCTACCTGACCAGATGAAAGGGGGGTTATATAACCTACCTGACCAGATGAAAGGGGGGTTATATAACCTACCTGACCAGATGAAAGGGGGGTTATATAACCTACCTGACCAGGTGAAAGGGGGGTTATATAACCTACCTGACCAGATGAAAGGGGGGTTATATAACCTACCTGACCAGATGAAATGGGGGTTATATAACCTACCTGACCAGGTGAAAGGGGGGTATAACCTACCTGACCAGGTGAAAGGGGGGTATAACCTACCTGACCAGATGAAAGGGGGGTATAACCTACCTGACCAGATGAAAGGGGGGTATAACCTACCTGACCAGGTAAAAGGGGGGTTATATAACCTACCTTATCAGGTGAAAGGGGGGTATAACCTACCTGACCATGTGAAAGGGGGGTATAACCTACCTGACCAGGTGAAAGGGGGGTATAACCTACCTGACCAGGTGAAAGACCAATCTCTCCAGTGTTTTGAAGTTAGCGGAGGGAAGCTCGTCCAGTTTCTGGTAGACCGCACGAAGCCGCTCAGATTGCTCTGGCAACTCTGCACATGAAATGTCACAATGTCAAATAGACAGTAGTTATTTCAAGTACTTGAGGTTTGCTTGATTTAGCTTGACTGCCTGATGTGCAGGGTGGGCGGGGGTCTGCAGAGTTTGCACTTTTGGGACTATACCATTGGGTCAATTGTAGCTAAGTGGGCAGGCTAAATGAAGCACGCAAGTATTTTAAATGGATTTCACTGTCAACTCTGTACATGCAAAACATAGGTTTTTAAACCTTTTTGCTACGCTGTGACACTCTGAACAGGACCCATGAGACAGACTCACCAACGGCGCGCAGGAAGTCCTTGTAGAGGCGGTGAGTCAGGAGGGGGTCAGGCAGCTCTCTGAACCAGCGTTTCACCAGGCCAGTCACCGTGTGGATGGAGTAGTTCTCCAGAGTCGCCGTCTCTGGGTCTGACAAAACAAACAAAAAAAGAGAATGCACTTAATTTTACTGTAGTTCCTACCGGTACTTGCAATGCGCCGGATGATGTCATGACATAGTTCTATGTTGTTCATAGCAGCTGGTAGCTCCTCTGTTCTGACACCAGTGTCTAGGCAGATGGTTCCCACATAATATATTCAATAGGAAAATAATGTTTTCTGGAAAAATAAACTTACTTATCTCCAGCAGTTGGTGTAATTCCCTGGCGTGCGAGGCAGAACCAGATTTACGGTAGAGGCCCTCTGTGTACAGGCCATTCATCTCAACATGCTCCAGCATCATCAGAAGTACCATGGGGATCGGGTAGGTCTTACTGGTCAGTACACACACTTGCACCCCAAAGTGCAGACAGCCAGGTTCTCCATCGTCCTAACACACAGGATTAATCAATAGTCTTGACAAACTTTACCTCACTAACTTAACTTTACTTGTTAAAAATGGAGCCAGAAAAGAATGCAGACATTTACGTGTCCCCAACAGATTGTGTTTTTTGTTAGTTTATAATATTTCTTTTTTTAACTTATTTTGTACATAATGTTGCCGCTAGTCTCTCATGACCGAAAGTAACTTCTGGACATCAGGACTGCGATTACTCAACAAAGACTGGCAGAATCCTTTTTTCCCTTTAACGAGTCTGACGAGCCCGACGCGAACAATATACTGCTTTCTCGGGAACAGGCCCAGATCCCCGTGATTTGCGTGAAGAGGAGGTGGAGAAAAAGGGGCTAGAGGGCGGGCTGCCTTCTGAGAATTCGTAGGCGATCGAATAAACCCTCACTTCCTTCCATTCTGCTAGCAAACGTACAATCTTTGGAGAATAAAATAGATGACCTACACGCAAGATTAAACTACCAACGGGACATTCAAAACTGTAATATCTTAAGCTTCAGAGTCGTGGCTGAACAACAACACTATCAACATACAGCTGGCTGGTTTTACGCTGTACCGGTAGGATAGAACAGCAGCGTCTGATAAGACAAGGGGCGGCGGACAATGTATTTTTGTAAATAACAGCTGGTGCACGATATCTAAGGAAGTCTCAAGCTATTGCTCACCGGAGGTAGAGTGTCTCATGATAAGCTGTAGACCACACTATCTACCTAGAGAGTTATTTGTATTTTTCATAGCTGTTTACATTCCACCACAGTCAGAGGCTGACACTAAGACAGCATTGAATGAGCTGTATTCCGCCATAAGCAAACAAGAAAACACTCACCCAGAGGAGGCGCTCCTAGTAGCCGGGGACTTCAATGCAGGGAAACTTAAATCCGTTTTACCAAATTTCTATCAGCATGTTAAATGTGCCATTGGAAGGAAAACAACTCTGGACCACCTTCACTCCACACACAGAGATGCTTAAAGCTCTCCCTCGCCCTCCATTTGGCAAATCTGACCATAATTCTATCCTCCTGATTCCTGCTTACAACCAAAAATGAAAGCAGGAAGCACCAGTGACTCGGTCTATAAAGAAGTGTTCAGATGAAGCAGATGCTAAGCTACAGGACTGTTTTGCAGCACAGACTGGAATATGTTCAGGGATTTCTCCGATGGCATTGAGGAGCACACCACACCAGTCATTGGCTTCATCAATAAGTGCATTGATGACGTCGTCCCCACAGTGACCGTACGTACATATCCCAACCAGAAGCCATGGATTACAGGCAACATTCGCACTGAGCTAAAGGGTAGAGCTGCCGCTTTCAAGGAGCGCGACTGTAATCCGGGAAGCTTATAAGAAATCCTGCTATGCCCTTCGACGAACCATCAAACAGGCAAAGCGTCAATACAGGACTGAGATCGACTCCTACTACACCGGCTCGGATGCTCGTCGGATGTGGCAGGGCTTGCAAACCATTACAGACTACAATGGGAAGCACAGCCGAGAGCTGCCCAGTGACACGAGCCTACCAGATGAGCTAAATAATTTCTATGCAATGCGCTTCGAGGCAAATAACACTGAAACATGCTTGAGAGCACCAGCTGTTCCGGGAAGACTGTGATCACGCTCTCTGCAGCCAAAGTGAGTAAGTCAACATTCACAAGGCCGCAGGGCCAGACGGATTACCAGGACGTGTACTGTGAGCATGCACTGACCAACTGGCAAGTGTCTTCACTGACATTATCAACCTCTCCCTGTCCAAGTCTGTAATATCAACGTGTTTTAAGCAGACCACCATAATGCCTGTGCCCAAGAACACTAAGGTAACCGGCCTAAATTACTACTGACGCACTCACGTCTGTAGCAATGAAGTGCTTTGAAAGGCTGGTCATGGCTCACATCAACACCATTATCCCAGAAACCCTCGACCCACTCCAATTTGCATACCACCCCAACAGATCCACAGATGATGCAATCTCTATTGCACTCCACACTGCACTTTCTCACCAGGACAAAAGGAACACCTATGTGAAATGCTATTCATTGACTACAGCTCAGCATTCAACACCATAGTGCTCTCAAAGCTCATCAATAAGCTAAGGACACTGGGACTAAACACCTCCCTCTGCAACTGGATCCTGGACTTCCTGACAGACCGCCCCCGGGTGGTAAGAGTAGGTAACAACACATCCGCTATGCTGATCCTAAACACAGGGACCCCTTAGGGGTGCGTGCTCAGTCCCCTCCTGTACTCCTTGTTCATTCATGACTGCACAGCCAGGCATGACTCCAACACCATCATTAAGTTTGCCGATGACACAACAGCGTTAGGCCTGATAACCGACAACGATCAGACATCCTATTGGGAGAAGGTCAGAGACCTGGCTGTGTGGTGCCAGGACAACAACCTCTCCCTCAACGTGATCAAGACAAAGGAGATGATTGTGGACTACAGGAAAAAGAGGACCAAGTACGCCCCCATTCTCATCGACGAGGCTGCAGGTTGAGAGCTTCAAGTTCCTTCGTGTCCACATCACCAACAAACTAATATGGTCCAAGCACACCAAGACAGTCGTGAAGAGGGTACGACAAAACCTATTCCCCCTCAGGAGACTGAAAAGACTTAGCATGGGTCCTCAGATCCTCAAAAGGTTCTACAGCTGCACCATCGAGAGCATCCTGCCTGGTTGCATCACTGCCTGGTATGACAACTGCACCGACCGCAATGCACTACCAGGCGGTGTCAGAGGAAGGCCCTAGCAATTGTCAAAGACTCCAGCCACCCTAGTCATAAAAAGTTTTCTCTGCTACCACACGGCAAGCGGTACCAGAGCGTCAAGTCTAGGTCCAAGAGGTTTCTAAACAGCTTCTACCCCCAAGCCATAAGACTCCTGAACACCTAATCAAATGGCTACCCAGACTATTTGCATTGCCCCCCCCCCCCCGCCCCCGTCCCCCCCGTCTCACATGTACATATTACCTCAACTAACCGGTGCCCCTGCACATTAACCCCGTCCGTATCTGTACCCCCCCCCCTGTATATAGCCTCGCTATTGTTATTTTACTGCTGCTCTTTAATTACTTGTTACTGGTATTTCTTATTTTTATCCAGATTTTTTTAAACTGCATTGTTGGTTAGGAGCTCGTAAGTAAGCATTTCACTATAAGGTCTACCTACACCTGTTGTATTCTGCGCATGTGACTAATACAATTTTATTTGTCAGACTTAACTTGGTGAACTTGACAAATATTACTTGACAAACTGCTCACCAGCCTGGCACATCGAGTTGAGCAGTCAGTGATGATTTTGGAAAGGCATTTCTTGTGACATATCAATTTGCAAGCTAAACAAAAGAAGAGAGGAGAAAATAACACAATGATAATATCTCGTCTAAATTCTGTTCAAATGTTCTCTTCTATATTCTAATTCTCTGTTCAAATGTTCTCTTCTATATTCTAATTCTCAGTTCTGTTGTCTTCTATATTCTAATTCTCAGTTCTAACGTTGTCTTCTATATTCTAATTCTCAGTTCAAATGTTCTCTTCTATATTCTAATTCTCAGTTCTGTTGTCTTCTATATTCTAATTACATGTTCAAATGTTCTCTTCTATATTCTAATTCTCAGTTCTAACGTTGTCTTCTATATTCTAATTACATGTTCAAATGTTCTCTTCTATATTCTAATTCTCAGTTCTAATGTTCTCTTCTATATTCTAATTACATGTTCAAATGTTCTCTTCTATATTCTAATTCTCAGTTCTAATGTTGTCTTCTATATTCTAATTCTCAGTTCTAATGTTGTCTTCTATATTCTAATTCTCAGTTCTGTTGTCTTCTATATTCTAATTCTCAGTTCTAATGTTCTCTTCTATATTCTAATTACATGTTCAAATGTTCTCTTCTATATTCTAATTCTCAGTTCTAATGTTCTCTTCTATATTCTAATTCTCAGTTCTGTTGTCTTCTATATTCTAATTCTCAGTTCTAATGTTCTCTTCTATATTCTAATTACATGTTCAAATGTTGTCTTCTATATTCTAATTCTCAGTTCTGTTGTCTTCTATATTCTAATTACATGTTCAAATGTTCTCTTCTATATTCTAATTCTCAGTTCTGTTGTCTTCTATATTCTAATTTTCAGTTCTAACGTTCTCTTCTATATTCTAATTACATGTTCAAATGTTCTCTTCTATATTCTAATTCTCAGTTCTAACGTTCTCTTCTATATTCTAATTCTCTGTTCAAATGTTCTCTTCTATATTCTAATTACATGTTCAAATGTTGTCTTCTATATTCTAATTCTCAGTTCTAATGTTCTCTTCTATATTCTAATTCTCGTTTAAATGTTCTCTTCTATATTCTAATTCTCAGTTCTAATGTTCTCTTCTATATTCTAATCATATGTTCTCTTCTATATTCTAATTTTCTGTTCTAATGTTCTCTTCTATATTCTAATTCTCGTTTAAATGTTCTCTTCTATATTCTAATTCTATGTTTAATGGTGAACAACAGATAGCTAGCTACTCACCACTGCACATGTAGGCCTTCTCCATAACCCAGATGTAGAAACCACACAGGTCACAGGACTGCCTGATGTTGACCTGGTACGTACTAAACATGTGACCTAAAGGGCTGTCGAGCTGGAAACACACAACACACATCATTCAAGCCGAACCATTGACCTGGGTTGCATTGACCTGGATTGTGACAGTGATATTCTGAGATTCAACTTAGTGTTGGTCGCAACGAGCCAATTCAACTTAGTGATGAGATAATGAGACAATTCAACTTAGTGATGAGATAACTTACACATTTTTTCTTTTTCGTCTTTGGCTTGTTCACGGTCTGCAACAAATAGAAAAGACGATCAGGGGTGGAATATATCTCCGAACCTCTTAAAATTACACCTTCAACTGATGTTTTACACTTCTCAAAACTATGTGTACTGCTGCTCTGGAGCATTCAAAAAGAGTCAAAGATACAGTCAAAGATACTGTAGGTCAAACCCAAAGATACTGTGTCCGTAACATGTCTGTGTACCTGCATGTGTGTATACAGTATCTGCGTGTGAGTGCCTGTGTCTAACTCAGAACTACCTTGACCGGTAGCCCAAACCCCTCTCGTTTGATCTCTCCCCGTATGAAGCCGTCCAGGATGGACTGGAACAGGTTGACCACCAGGCTGACCTCGGTCAGCTGCTTGGCTCCAGCATGACTGGACACACAGTTGTGGTAGCCCGTCATCAGGACCTTATAGCTGATGTGGGGCTTCTGTTGATCAGGGGAGGGTAGAGGACAGGGTTAATGAAGGGTGTGGGGGTGTTAGGATATACAGCACATCCCAAATGTTCACAACAGTGCTGTGCTAAAAAAATAAACGCTCAGAATAAAAATAATTAGTGCTTTATAAATCTCTTACCGTGTGTGTACTCCTGGCCCTAGTCAAGCTCTATATATACTGTTGATTTGGCTTCATCTCTCTTTCAAGACAGTCTTCTAAGCTTGAATAGTATACCATGCATACTTAATTATGAACAAACCTAAAGCTCCATATCTCTTCTAGAGCCAAGGTCAGGAAGTAAACTCACCAAGACGGAGTACATGCCCTTTATGGTCTCTCTGAACTGCATGGTGGCTGTAAGGAAGATCGTCTCTGTGGCTGACAGCTCCTTTACCCTGGTCCTCAGCTCGTTTACCTGGGAGGTATAGGAAGGTACATTATTTCAAAGTAGTAGTCTACTATTCAAAATAGCCTGGATTCAACTTTAAAATCCTCTGCAATAAGATGTGTAACTGGTAACAATCGGCAAAGATGCACTGCACCAGTATGAGAGACAGACCGAGCGAATGAGTGACTGAGTGAGAGAGAATGAGTGAGAGAAAGTGAGAGAGACAAAGACAAAGTGACAGAGTGACAGAGACAGAGAGACAGAGTGAGAGTGAGAGACAGGGTGAGTGACAGAGACAGAGTGAGAGTGAGAGACAGGGTGAGAGAGAGAGTGAGACAGACAGAGACAAAGTGACAGAGTGACAGAGACAGAGACAGTGAGAGAGAGAGACAGGGTGAGAGAGAGCGTGAGACAGATAGAGACAGAGAGACAGACAGAGCGAGAGACAGACAGAGACAGAGCGAGAGACAGACAGACAGAGCGAGAGCGAGAGAGACAGAGCGAGAGACAGACAGAGCGAGACAGAGCGAGAAAGACAGACAGAGCGAAAGAGTGAGAGACAGACATACCGGGACACAGAGAGAGAGACAGAGAGAGAGAGAGAGAATGAGTGACTGAGCAAGTTAGGCAGTCAAAACCTGCTCATGAAAGACCCTCTGAAGACTAAGGCTTTGGTAGCCTGGACCCAGATAATTTTGGTAGCCTGGACCCAGATAATTTTGGTAGCCTGGACCCAGATCCGTTTGGTAGCCTGGACCCAGATCAGTTTGGTAGCCTGGACCCAGATCAGTTTGGTAGCCTAGACCCAGATTAGTTTGGTAGCCTAGACCCAGATCAGTTTGGTAGCCTAGACCCAGATCAGTTTGGTAGCCTGGACCCAGATCAGTTTGGTAGCCTGGACCCAGATCAATTTGGTAGCCTGGACCCAGATCAGTTTGGTAGCCTGGACCCAGATCAGTTTGGTAGCCTGGACCCAGATCAGTTTGGTAGCCTGGACCCAGATCAGTTTGTGGTGCTTGAAAATGACTTAGCAAGTCAACACAAATAGATCTAACACCAGGTTAGAGATCCTAATAAACCGGAAACGATCCTGAAGCTGAGGTGATTACAGGTGAGTGCCAGACAGGTATCCCACCTGGTTCCCCAGGAACTCATCCAGGTGTCGGAGCTCATCAGTGTCGGTGATCTCCCGTTCCAGAGAAGCATTCCACTGCTCGGAGACCCGCGTGGCTCGGCTGATCCTGATGGTAGTGTTACCACGCACTTCAGTGTTGTTACCACGGCGCCCAGTGTACAGGGAGGAGGTAGAGGTGGCTATAGGTAAGGTAAGGATACGTGTGTGTTTAGACAGATAGAGAGAGGACGTGTGGTTGAGATTATACCATTGATCACTAGATGGTAGTAGAGGAGAGACAGAATGTGAAAGGCACTAAAATAGTTTTCATCATAGCACAGTCTAAAAGGTGGACAACACAGAGAGCAGTTTCCTGTAGGGGGTGGGATTATAGTACCTCCTTTCCCAGATGGTGCATTCTCATTGGTCCCCACCCCGTACGCATTTGTCTGTGAGTTTCGAGTCGGACGTTTCCTCCGAAACTTACTGAAGATGCCAAGCCTGTGGAACACAAAGGGTTAACATGTAACCATGACAAAGAAAATGCTGAATTTTCCACACTCGGTCCAGGAAAAAAGATGATCTATTATATTGACAAGAAGTTACTGCTCTAACAACGGAAATATACATCCTCAATAATGGAAGGAAAGCGGGAGGAGGCGGGAGGAGGCGAGATCAGGTGGGACCATTCTAGCCAATGAGAGGGTACAGTAGATACACGTGTGAACAACAGGCATAACTAAGTCATTTTTTCTCTCAAAGTTGCCAGAATGCCAGTTGCATCCACTTACATGTAACAGCCTTAACGTTACAAAAACGTATATATTTCATTGAAAATAAGCCACACGTAATTTGACACTCTCTCGTAGAATTCCATACAAAAATAATGACATACCGCATCATATCCAGTCAAAATATGGACAATAACTCCTGTGTTCTAGTTGGCTGAATGGCCTTTACCTATCAGGAGTGGTCGGCTGGGATTGGCTGGAGTCTCTGCGGGTTATGCTCTCATCTGGGAGGCTGAAACTAGCCCCGTCCGTGGAAATATCAGAACATTTCGGAAACTGAGAGATAAAACAAAATTACTGAACATCTGAGATTGTATGACATGAGACAACACAACCATGCTGGGGGCCAATCAGGTGGGTCGTTATTAACAGGTAACACAGTGTTGGTGCCTAGAAAGGAAACTATTAAAAGGGACAGTGCAACATTTTGTCAAGGATCAGGTGAAACTGGGTTTTAGTGCAAAAATGTTGCACTATCACTTTAAGAACAGAGAAGTTTGTTTTCAGATCATCCCCTTTCCCCAGCGTCTGTAGGGGTAGTAGTAGCATATAAATCCCAGGCCTGGCAACAGCCACCAGATCCTTCACAATACAGTCTCTCCTCCCCCTTCCTTCTCCCTACAGAAAGCTCTGTCTCTCCTTCTCCCTACAGAAAGCTGTGTCTCTCCTTCTCCCTACAGAGAGCTCTCAGTCTCTCCTCCCCCTTCCTTCTCCCTACAGAGAGCGCTCTCTCTCCTCCCCCTTCCTTCTCCCTACAGAGAGCTCTCAGTCTCTCCTCCCCCTTCCTTCTCCCTACAGAGAGCGCTCTCTCTCCTCCCCCTTCCTTCTCCCTACAGAGAGCTCTCAGTCTCTCCTCCCCCTTCCTTCTCCCTACAGAGAGCTCTGTCTCTCCTCAACATTGTGACAAGCTGAAGAGTGGGATCTATCCATCCTACTGACCAGCTGAAGAGTGGGTTCTATCCATCCTACTGACCAGCTGAAGAGTGGGATCTATCCATCCTACTGTCCAGCTGAAGAGTGGGTTCTATCCATCCTACTGACCAGCTGAAGAGTGGGTTCTATCCATCCTACTGACCAGCTGAAGAGTGGGATCTGTCCATCCTACTGACCAGCTGAAGAGTGGGTTCAATCCATCCTACTGACCAGCTGAAGAGTGGGTTCTATCCATCCTACTGACCAGCTGAAGAGTGGGTTCTATCCATCCTACTGACCAGCTGAAGAGTGGGTTCAATCCATCCCACTGACCAGCTGAAGAGTGGGTTCTATCCATCCCACTGACCAGCTGAAGAGTGGGTTCTATCCATCCAAGGGTGTGTCAACATCAGTAGCATGTTTAGACATAACACTTCACATACAATAGCCCTTCACGTAGCATCTTAGCTCCCTGTGTAGGTGTGACAACTAGAGATGAGTCGTAGAGATGTGACATCTAGAGATGTGAGTCGTAGAGATGTGAGTCGTAGAGATGTGACACCTAGAGATGTGAGTCGTAGAGATGTGACATCTAGAGATGTGAGTCGTAGAGATGTGAGTCGTAGAGATGTGAGTCGTAGAGACGTGACATCTAGAGATGTGAGTCGTAGAGGCGTGATATCTAGAGATGTGAGTCGTAGAGGCGTGATATCTAGAGATGTGAGTGGTAGAGACGTGACATCTAGAGATGTGAGTCGTAGAGACGTGACATCTAGAGATGTGAGTCGTAGAGACGTGACATCTAGAGATGTGAGTCGTAGAGACGTGACATCTAGAGATGTGAGTCGTAGAGACGTGAGTCATAGAGATGTGAGTCATAGAGATGTGAGTCATAGAGATGTGAGTCGTAGAGATGTGAGTCATAGAGATGGGACATCTAGAGATGTGACATCTAGAGATGTGAGTTGTAGAGATGTGATATGCCATGTTGTGGTGTCTCTACGCAGTGTTGTGGTGTCTTTTGTCGTGATGTGTGTTTGGTCCTACATTTTTGTGATATGTGATATGCAGAGATGTGACATGTAATGATGTAATAGTGAGTAGAGTTATGACAATATGAGAAAACAGTACCCCAGAATGAGAAAACAGTACCTCAGAACGAGAAAACAGTACCCAAGAATGAGAAAACAGTACCCAAGAATGAGAAAACAGTACCCCGGAATGAGAAAACAGTACCTCAGAATGAGAAAACAGTACCTCGGAATGAGAAAACAGTACCTCGGAATGAGAAAACAGTACCTCGGAATGAGAAAACAGTACCTCGGAATGAGAAAACAGTACCTCGGAATGAGAAAACAGTACCCCGGAATGAGAAAACAGTACCCCGGAATGAGAAAACAGTACCCCGGAATGAGAAAACAGTACCCCGGAATGAGAAAACAGTACCTCAGAATGAGAAAACAGTTCCTCAGAATGAGAAAACAGTACCCCAGAATGAGAAAACAGTACCTCAGTAGCGATGGGAGAGCTGTCTGACACCGACCCAGAGTTCCTGAGTTTTCAGAGAGAAATGTGAACTGTAAACTCTTTGTTAGAATTCCAGAAATATCTATAAGATATTGATGAAAGATACAATCAGAGAATGTGGAAACTCAGTGGCCAGTTTATTAGGTACACCACCCATTCACGAAAATGGTTCGCTCCTACAGACAGTGAGTCACGTGGCCGTGGCTTGCTATATAAAGCAGGCAGACAGGCATAGAGGCTTTCAGTTACTGTTCAATTTGAATGTTAGAATGGGCAAAACGAGTGACCTAAGCGTCATTGAGCGTGGTATGATCGTCGGTGCCAGGAGCGCCGGTTCCAGTATCTCAGAAACATCTGGCCTCCTGGGCTTTTCACACACGACAGTGTCTAGGGTTTACCAAGAATGGTGCGACAAACAAAAACCATCCAATCAGCGGCAATCCTGTGGGCGAAAACAGCTCGTTGATGAGAGGTCAAAAGAGAATGGCAAGAATCGTTCAAGCTAACAGGAGGGCCACAAACAGACAAACAACGTCGCAGTATAACAGTTTTGCGCAGAACGGCATCTCGGAACACACAACTTGTCGGTCCTTGTCACGGATTGGCTATTTGCAGCAGACGACCACATCAAGTTGCACTCCTATCAGCTAAAAACAAGAAGAAGCTGCTCCAGTGGGCACAGAAACACCACCAATGGACAATTGAGGAGTGGAAAAACATTGTCTGATGAATCCCAGTTCCTGTTGAGTCATGCTGATGGCAGAGTCAGGATTTGGCGTAAGCAGCAGTCCATGACCACATCCTGCCTGGTGTCAACGGTACAGGCTGGTGGTGTAATGGTGTGGGGAATGTTTACATGGCACACGTTAGGTTCCTTGATACCAATTGAGCAACATTTCCATTCCCCAAAGAATTCAGACTGTTCTGCCGGTACTAGTTGGGTGTACCTAATAAACTGGCCACTTATTCAAGATCATATCAAGAGGACATTGAAAAGGTCCTAACAGGTAGAGTTAAGAGAAATACTAAGACATGACATAACCAGTGTCGTAGTGGTAAGAAAACAGGTGGATAAACGCTGATCGCAGTGAATAAAGCACCGCTCGCTGTACTGGCAAAGACGATTTCCGCAAAAGCTGGGTAAACATTTTTTTTTTTTAAGTATGTAAATCACGTTTACTCTTTCCGCTACACCACTGGACATATCATTATCGTAACATGACATATCATTATCGTATCATTATCATATCATGACATAGCATTATCATATCATGACATAGCATTATCGTAACATGACATATCATTTGGCGTATCATGGCATATCATTATCGTATCACGACATATCATTATCGTATCACGGCATATCATTATCGTAACATGACATATCATTATCATATCATGACATAGCATTATCGTAACATGACATATCATTATCGTAACATGACATATCATTATCGTAACATGACATAACATACCGCAGCAACCCCTCCATATTCTTGGGTCGCTCGATCTCAGCGCGGGAGTCTTCCTGGTGTCCTCCCTCCCTCCTGCTCACATTCCATCCCTCAGCACGCTCCTTACTGTACTCCAAGGTGGAGCAGCCCTTCAGTGAGCCTGTGTGATGGGAGGGGCTGGTTGACTCCCCCTCTCCATCCCTGTTAAAAAACATCAGATGGATTTTTATAGTGCTTTTCCACCTAGCAAAGCACTTTACATTGTATAATAATACATTTTTATACCACTTTTCCGGCAGGTGCTCAAAGCTCTTTACATTTAAGCAGTAAGACCCAAGAGGGTGTAGTATATGTCCAATATACCACGGCTAAGGGCCGATCTTAGCACGACGCAACACGGAGTGCCATGGTATATTAGCCATATAACACAAACCCCTGAGGTGCCTTATTGCTATTATAAACTGGTTATCAATATAATTAGAGCAGATAAAAATAAATGTTTTGTCATACCCGTGGGTATACCATGGCTGTCAGCCAATCAGCATTCAGTTTACATTGTGTAATAATATAATTTATATACCACTTTTCCAGCAGGTGATCAAAGCTCTTTACATTGTATTGGTGGTGGGGATGAGAGCTCACTCATCCTCTACCAATACGTAGCCGACACCCACCTGAATGATGCCATGGCAGCCATTTTGTGCCTTACAGCTCTAGAAATGATGAGTGGCTGTCTGCGCTCTTAAAATATCCTTCATGTCAAATAGTGTATGCTACAGGTGCGTTGGTATTAAAGTAAGAATGCTAGTGCCTGAAAGCTCACCACACATCAGCTACCACAGTGGAGAGGTAAGTGGTGAAGAATGGGGTGAGCGGGAGAGGTGAGGAATGGGAGTGTAACATACAGTACCTGCCAGCCTTGGCGTCTAGCGGGAAGGAGAGAGGTCTGTTGAGGGGAGGTGGAGAGCCTCTTCCCTCTCTCTTTTCCGTCTCTGTGTTCCTCTGGGCGGCCTTCTGTCCATTGACTTCTGGGCCTGTCTCGGGGCTTCTGTTGGGACTGTGTTCCTCACTGTGCTGCCTCCTCCTCAGCTCCGTCCTCTCCAGGTTTCTCTGGTGCTGGGTTTGGTACTGATGCTTGGACTGCGTTTTGGGAGGGAGCTGGGGAGGCGTGGCGGGCTTCTCTCCCTCAGCCTTAGTGCTAGAAGTAGGGCTAGACATTTGTCCTGGTCAGTTAAAAAACTCAGGGCCCTGAAGTTTAAGTTCTACAACTTTTATTGTCCATAAGTTAGACAAATACATAAAGTCTTAGTACCTGTTTGGACCTTGTTTGTTCCTGATCAGTGCCTGCATTTTCTTGACGCTGTTCCTCATTCTCAAGTAGTCTGTCCTCTCCTGAGAACCTCTCCATGCCGCCTGGATCACTGTGGCCGCAAGGCACCTGTTGTCCGCTCGGAACGCCAGCCAACATCGCTAGCGGAGAAGATGAGATCAACTTTATTGTCTCTGTAGGTAAATTCAGCTAGGACACAATAGTTGCACCATTGTACAAAAAACATGAATCTTACCCTATCACACAGGGACATAACCCAGGGAGAATTTATCATACAGCGCTCTCTGGAAATACCCAAATACAATACTATTTTACTAGACCTGGGATAGGCCCTGTACACATTGTTGTGGTTTAAAGCAATAGCTACCTGTATGATCATGGTTTCCATAGCTACCTGTATGATCATGGTTTTTGCCATAGCTACCTGTATGACCATGGTTTCTACCATAGCTACCTGTATGATCATGGTTTCCATAGCTACCTGTATGATCATGGTTTCTACCATAGCTACCTGTATGACCATGGTTTCTACCATAGCTACCTGTATGATCATGGTTTCCATAGCTACCTGTATGACCATGGTTTCTACCATAGCTACCTGTATGATCATGGTTTCCATAGCTACCTGTATGATCATGGTTTCTACCATAGCTACCTGTATGACCATGGTTTCTACCATAGCTACCTGTATGATCATGGTTTCCATAGCTACCTGTATGACCATGGTTTCTACCATAGCTACCTGTATGATCATGGTTTCCATAGCTACCTGTATGATCATGGTTTCTGCCATAGCTACCTGTATGATCATGGTTTCCATAGCTACCTGTATGATCATGGTTTTTGCCATAGCTACCTGTATGATCATGGTTTCCATAACTACCCGTATGACCATGGTTTCTACCATAGCTACCTGTATGACCATGGTTTCCATAGCTACCTGTATGACCATGGTTTCCATAGCTGCCTGTATGACCATGGTTCCATAGCTACCTGTATGACCATGGTTTCCATAGCTACCTGTATGATCATGGTTTCCATAGCTACATGAATGACCATGGTTTCCATAGCTACCAGTATGATCATGGTTTCCATAGCTACATGAATGATCATGTCTCTACCACATAGGTACCAACCTGTATTCTGATGGCAGCATCTTTCTTGCAGAGGAAGTGTCTCCTGATCAGACAGGCCCTGAACCAGCGCTGGAGGATGACGATGTGACGCATCACTTCCTTGTTCAGGGTGTCCTGCAGATGCTGCCTCTCCCTCTCCTTTAGGAACACCTGGGGGAGGGATGAAGACATTTACACTGAACTCCTTTCCCTTTTACTGTTGGATTTTTAAAAAACATTTTATTCAGTTCTCCTTGGCTACTTGAATGTTGTTATGTTGTTGTGATGATGATGTCGTTATGATGATGTCGTTTGGGATATGTAAAGTACTTTCCGTTCTTGAAAAAGTGCTATAACAAATAAAATGCATTTATTTAGTATTAGTGTTATGATGTTTTTATATGGGGCCAAGAAGTGTTACCTTAGTTTTCCCAATCTGGTATGTGCTCTGTCCCAGGCCCATCTTCTGTAGCAGGTTCGCTATGTCCTTCGGTGCTGAGGTGGCTTCTTTAGGCAGCAACACCTTAAACTTCTCTAGGAACTCCTACATCAACACACAATCAATCACTGCATATAATATGGCCATCTCTTATCAAAATGACTAAATAAACAATAAGCATTACCTTTTAGACAATCAGGGAATTGCTTTTATCCACACTTTTATATCCAGCTTTCAAAACCTCAAAAAGTTTTGTTTTAGAGAACAGCAGCAGCATGAGTGATCTGATGGCTTAGTATCTGTGCTCATTTAGTGGTTCGGTACTGTTCATATGTATTAGGTCAGATTTAGACATTTGCTCATTCATTTGTACAGCTCTGAAGGTGTATCCTACCTTAAAGGTGAACTTGGCATTGTAGCCAGACTTCCTGATGCGTACCGTCTCCAACATGCCCGTGTACCTCATCTGCTGTAAAACTAGAGCGTCGTCAAACAGCATCTCCTTCTATAAGGAACACACACACACAGTTACATCAGTAAATACATTAAAGTGATACAAATTCTGTCATCAAAACTGACCGGAGGTCTCTCTGGATATCAGCGTCTGCCAAATGACCAATGTGTAAAACACTATCGTCCTACGTACAGAGCACACATGTGATCCTACCTTCTCGGCATTGGAACGAATACAGTGGATGAAGAAAGGCTCTGCTCTCCCCACAGTCTCCAGCAGCTGATTGAGAGACGCCTGCAGAACAACATCGCATCACGCCAGACAGCAGAGTTAACGGAGGTGCCACTCGCTGTTTGCTGCTCCCATTAGTGATCTTTAATGGATTTGAAGTGATACACACACACACAACACTACTCTATTCTATTCTGATCAGGCTGGTAGGGGTGTGTGTGTGTGTGTGTGCGAGTGTGTGTGAGTGTGCCTGCGTGTCTGTGTTGGGGAAGCAGACCTGGAACTGAGCGCTGATGCTGGACGGTTGCTTCCTCGGGTGTGGGTGGAGCAGAGAGCGGGGGGTGAGGTCGTGGCGCGTCAGACCCACTATGTGCTTCAGGGACCGGGAGTTCATCAGATTCTGTGGAACAACACACGTCAAACAACCAACCAACCAACCAAAAAATAATTTAAGCTTGATTTGAATCAAATTAATCAAATCAAATCACACCTGCACTGCAATGACATAGTGTTGTAATATGGTTACAGACAAGGCCATGAGGTTTTCCTGTCTACGTGAACCATACCAGGAAAGACTCCTGGCCCCAGGTAAAAGTGCAGTAATATAAACCCATAGATTCCTTTTTGATAAAGTCCACTACTAATACATTACCTTGGGAATGAGCTGTTTGCGCTTGCTGCCTTTGGTCTTTCTATGTGGAGAGAAGACAGAGAGATGGAGGTAAACTGTGTTTCACAGCCAAAGATGGAGGACAAGGACCAGTGAATATAGTGGTTTCAGAAAGGAGTCACAGCCCTGGACTTTCTACACATTTTGTTGTGTTACAGCCTGAATTAAAAATGGATTACATTTAGATTGTTTTGTCGTCACTGGCCACACACACACACACTCCATAATGTTAAAGTGGAATTATGTTTATAGAAATGTTTACAAATTATTTTATTTTTTTAAATGAAAAGGTGAAATGTCTTGAGTTAATAAGTATTCAACACCTTTGTGATGGCAAGCCTAAATAAGTTCAGCAGTAAAAATTTGCTTAACAAGTCACATAATAATTTTGAATGACTACCTCATCTCTGTACCCCCACACATACAATTATCTTTAAGGTGCTGTCAGTCAAGTAGTGAATTTCAAACACAGATTCAACCACAAAGACCATGTAGGTTTTTCAGTGCCTCATAAAGAATATATATATAATTTTTTAAAGAGGCCGACATTGAATATCCCTTTGAGCATGGTGAAGTTATTAATTACACCTTGGATGGTGTATCAATACACCCAGTCACTACAAAGATACAGGCGTTCTTCATAACTCAGTTGCCGGAGAGGAAGGAAACTGTTCAGGGATTAAACCATGAGGCCAATGGTGACTTTAAAAGTGTTTGGGGTTTTAGGCTGGGTTTCTGTACAGCACTTTGAGATATCAGCTGATGTACGAAGGGATATATAAATACATTTGATTTAATGGCTGTGATAGGAGAAACCTGAGGATGCATCAACAACATTGTAGTTACTCCATAATACTAACCTAAATGATAGAGTGAAAAGAAGTTAGCCTATACAGAATCAAAATATTCTAAAACATGCATCCTGTTTACTACAAGGCAGTAAAGTAATACTGCAAAAACATTGGCAAAATAATAAACTATTTGTCCTGAATACAAAGTGTTATGTTTTGGCCAAATCCAATACAACACATTACTGAGTACCACAACTTCATATTTTCAAGCATAGTGGTGGCTGCATCATGTTATGGGTATGCTTGTAATCGTTAAGGACTGGGGAGTTTTTCAGGATAAAAAATAAACGGAATGAAGTTAAGCACAGGCAAAATCCTAGAGGAAAACCTGGTTCAGTCTGCTTTCCACCAGACACTGGGAGATGAATTCACCTTTTAGAAGGACAATAACCTAAAACACAAGGCCAAAACTACAATGGAGTTGCTTACCAAGAACACAGTGAATGTTCCTGAGTGGTCGATTTACAGTTTTGACTTAAAAATCAGAAAATAATTGTCTAGCAATGATCAACCACCAATTTGACAGAGCTTGAAAAATGTTGCACAATCCAGATGTGGAAAGCACTCAGACTTACCCAGAAAGCCTCACAGCTCTACTCACTCTCAGAGACTTACCCAGAAACACTCACAGCTCTAATCACATTCAGAGACTTACCCAGAAACACTCACAGCTCTAATCACACTCAGAGACTTACCCAGAAAGCCTCACAGCTCTACTCACTCTCAGAGACGTACCCAGAAACACTTATAGCTCTAATCACTCTCAGAGACTTACCAAGAAACACTCACAGCTCTAATCACTCTCAGAGACTTACCCAGAAACACTCACAGCTCTAATCACTCTCAGAGACTTACCCAGAAACACTCACAATTCAAAAGTTCAAAATCTATGCAGTACAGTATGTAACATTCCATAAACAACCTGCTTCCTGCATTCACACCATTCCCACTTACTTCCTGTTCTCATAGCTGACGAAAATGTCCTCTAACACCTCCAGAGGGTGGTCATCAGACCGGTCAAATGAGAAGTCCAGCCGGGAGCTGTGGATGGAGAAGAAGGATTAGTTTAGTTGAATCAGGTGTGTTACTGCTTGGCTGGAACAGAAGCCTGCATCCACACCAGTCCTCTGTGGATAGGATTAGCCATCCCTGGGGTACGTGGTAAGTCTCTCCCACCACCCTGGGGTACGTGGTAAGTCTCTCCCACCCCCCTGGGGTACGTGGTAAGTCTCTCCCACCACCCTGGGGTATGTGGTATAAGTCTCTCCCTCCACCCTGGGGTATGTGGTATAAGTCTCTACTACCACCCTGGGGTATGTGGTATAAGTCTCTACTACCACCCTGGGGTATGTGGTAAGTCTCTCCCACCACCCTGGGGTATGTGGTAAGTCTCTCCCACCACCCTGGGGTATGTGGTAAGTCTCTCCCTCCACCCTGGGGTATGTGGTATAAGTCTCTACTACCACCCTGGGGTATGTGGTATAAGTCTCTACTACCACCCTGGGGTATGTGGTAAGTCTCTCCCACCACCCTGGGGTATGTGGTAAGTCTCTCTCTCCACCCTGGGGTATGTGGTATAAGTCTCTCCCTCCACCCTGGGGTATGTGGTATAAGTCTCTACTACCACCCTGGGGTATGTGGTAAGTCTCTCCCTCCACCCTGGGGTATGTGGTAAGTCTCTCCCTCCACCCTGGGGTATGTGGTAAGTCTCTCCCTCCACCCTGGGATATGTGGTAAGTCTCTCCCACCACCCTGGGGTATGTGGGGGTATGTGGTAAGTCTCTCCCTCCACCCTGGGGTATGTGGTAAGTCTCTTCCTCCACCCTGGGGTATGTGGTAAGTCTCTCCCTCCACCCTGGGGTATGTGGTAAGTCTCTCCCACCACCCAGGTGTATCTGGTAAGTCTCTCCCTCCACCCTGGGGTATCTGGTCTCTCCTACCTACCACCCTGGGGTATCTGGTCTCTCCTACCTACCACCCTGGGGTATCTGGTCTCTCCTACCTACCACCCTGGGGTATCTGGTCTCTCCTACCTACCACCCTGGGGTATCTGGTCTCTCCTACCTACCACCCTGGGGTATCTGGTCTCTCCTACCACCCTGGGGTATCTGGTCTCTCCTACCACCCTGGGGTATCTGGTCTCTCCTACCACCCTGGGGTATCTAGTAAGTCTCTCCTATCACCCGGGGGTATCTAGTAAGTATCTCCTACCACCCGGGGGTAACTGGTGACTCTCTCCTACCACCCGGGGGTAACTGGTAAGTCTCTCCTACCACCCGGGGGTAACTGGTAAGTCTCTCCTACCACCCGGGGGTAACTGGTAAGTCTCTCCTACCACCCGGGGGTAACTGGTAAGTCTCTCCTACCACCCTGGGGTAACTGGTAACTCTCTCCTACCACCCGGGGGTATCTGGTCTCTCCTACCACCCTGGGGTATCTGGTCTCTCCTACCACCCTGGGGTATCTAGTAAGTCTCTCCTATCACCCGGGGATATCTAGTAAGTCTCTCCTACCACCCGAAGGGTATCTGGTCTCTCCTACCACCCGGGGGTAACTGGTGACTCTCTCCTACCACCCGGGGGTAACTGGTAAGTCTCTCCTACCACCCGGGGGTAACTGGTAAGTCTCTCCTACCACCCGGGGGTAACTGGTAAGTCTCTCCTACCACCCGGGGGTAACTGGTAACTCTTTCCTACCACCCGGGGGTAACTGGTAAGTCTCTCCTACCACCCGGGGGTAACTGGTAAGTCTCTCCTACCACCCGGGGGTATCTGGTAAGTCTTTCCTACCACCCTGGGGTAACTCTCTCCTACCACCCGGGGGTAACTGGTAACTCTCTCCTACCACCCAGGTGTATCTGGTAAGTCTCTCCTACCACCCTGGGGTATCTGGTAAGTCTCCTCTACCACCCTGGGGTAACTCTCTCCTACCACCCGGGGGTAACTGGTAACTCTCTCCTACCTGGCCAGTCTCTGTAGAGCCAAGATGGGTCTCCTCTTTAGTTCCCCTGTAATGCGACAGGAGGTGGGTTTCACCAGAGCTGTGGAGTACACAGAACACAGGCCTCTCCATGTTAACCATCATCTTCATCATGTTAACCATCATCCTCATCATCATGTTAACCATCATCATGTTAACCATCCTCCTCATTATGTTAACCATCCTCCTCATTATGTTAACCATCATCCTCATCATGTTAACCATCACCCTCAACATGTTAACCATCATCCTCATCATGTTAACCATCATCCTCATCATGTTAACCATCATCCTCAACATGTTAACCATCATCCTCAACATGTTAACCATCATCCTCATCATCATGTTAACCATCATCCTCATCATCATGTTAACCATCATCATGTTAACCATCATCCTCATCATGTTAACCATCATCCTCATCATCATGTTAACCATCATCCTCATCATCATGTTAACCATCATCCTCATCATCATGTTAACAATCATCATGTTAACCATCATCCTCATCATCATGTTAACCATCATCCTCATCATGTTAACTATCATCCTTAACATGTTAACCATCATCCTCATCATCATGTTAACCATCATCCTCAACAACCATCATCCTCAACATGTTAACCATCATCCTCAACATGTTAACCATCATCCTCAACATGTTAACCATCATCCTCAACATGTTAACCATCATCCTCATCATGTTAACCATCATCCTCATCATGTTAACCATCATCCTCATCATGTTAACCATCATCCTCAACATGTTAACCATCATCCTCAACATGTTAACCATCATCCTCATCATCATGTTAACCATCATCATGTTAACCATCATCCTCATCATCATGTTAACCATCATCCTCATCATGTTAACCATCATCCTCATCATCATGTTAACCATCATCATGTTAACCATCATCCTCATCATCATGTTAACCATCATCCTCATCATGTTAACCATCATCCTCATCATCATGTTAACCATCATCATGTTAACCATCATCCTCATCATGTTAACCATCATCCTCATCATCATGTTAACCATCATCCTCATCATGTTAACCATCATCCTCATCATCATGTTAACCATCATCCTCATCATCATGTTAACCATCATCCTCATCATCATGTTAACCATCATCCTCATCATGTTAACCATCATCCTCGTGATCATGTTAACCATCATCCTCGTGATCATGTTAACCATCATCCTCATGATCATGTTAACCATCATCCTCATGATCATGTTAACCATCATCCTCATGATCATGTTAACCATCATCCTCATGATCATGTTAACCATCATCCTCATCATCATGTTAACCATCATCCTCATCATCATGTTAACCATCATCCTCATCATCATGTTAACCATCATCCTCAACATGTTAACCATCATCCTCAACATGTTAACCATCATCCTCAACATGTTAACCATCATCCTCATCATCATGTTAACCATCATCCTCATCATCATGTTAACCATCATCCTCATCATCATGTTAACCATCATCCTCATCATGTTAACCATCATCCTCGTGATCATGTTAACCATCATCCTCGTGATCATGTTAACCATCATCCTCATGATCATGTTAACCATCATCCTCATGATCATGTTAACCATCATCCTCATGATCATGTTAACCATCATCCTCATGATCATGTTAACCATCATCCTCATCATCATGTTAACCATCATCCTCATCATCATGTTAACCATCATCCTCATCATCATGTTAACCATCATCCTCAACATGTTAACCATCATCCTCAACATGTTAACCATCATCCTCAACATGTTAACCATCATCCTCATCATCATGTTAACCATCATCCTCATCATCATGTTAACCATCATCCTCATCATCATGTTAACCATCCTCATCATCACCATCATCCTCATCATGTTAACCATCCTCATCATCACCATCATCCTCATCATGTTAACCATCCTCATCATCACCATCATCATGTTAACCATCCTCATCATCATTATCATCATCAACATGTTAATAATCTTATCGTCATCATCTCCATACGTTAGTGTGGCAAGTCACATCTCAACCTGACTAGGAAAAATAAACTGTTGGCCAATTACAGGCTACTTATGCACTAATGAATATGGCCCAGACTTTTCCCTGGCTTGGTTCATGTCATGAAGAAAAGCCCTGAAAAGCTCTGATTGGACAGGTCAAGGAGAGAGGGTAAATGTCCTTAAAAAGTAGTGTACCTGCGGCTGCACGGCGGCGCCCGGCCTCCTTGAAGACTGCTATGATGTGTATGGTGGATCGGAGGATTCCCCATCGGAAAAAGGCCACAGGATCTGACCCGATCAGCTGACGCATGAACGCCCGCTGACTGCTGCGTAGTAACGACACGATCTCCGGACGCATGTGGTCCGTGTTCTTCTCCCGGAAATCCTGACAGAGAGGAGGAGAGGAAGAGGAGAAATGAAGAGAGAGGGGGAGGGGGGGAAGAGGGGAGGAGAGAGAGGGGGAAGAGGGGAGAGAGGAGGTAGAGGGAGGGGAAAAGAGAGAGGGAGGGGGGAAGAGGGGAAGAGAGAGGGAGGGGGGAAGAGGGGAGGAGAGAGGGAGGGGGGAAGAGGGGAGGAGAGAGAGGGGGAAAAGGGGAGGAGAAAGAGGGGGAAGAGGGGAGAGGGAGGGGAAAAGAGAGAGGGAGGGGGGAAGAGTTGAGGAGAGAGAGGGGGAAGAGGGGAGGAGAAAGAGGGGGAAGAGGGGAGGAGAAAGAGGGGGAAGAGGGGAGGAGAGAGAGGGGGAAGAGGGGAGAGGAGAGAGGGAGGGGAAAAGAGAGAGGGAGGGGGGAAGAGGGGAAGAGACAGGGAGGGGGGAAGAGTTGAGGAGAGAGAGGGGGAAGAGGGGAGGAGAAAGAGGGGGAAGAGGGGAGGAGAGAGAGGGGGAAGAGGGGAGGAGAGAAAGGGGGAAGAGGGGAGGAGAGAAAGGGGGAAGAGGGGAGGAGAGAAAGGGGGAAGAGGGGAGGAGAGAAGGGGGAAGAGGGGAGGAGAGAAAGGGGGAAGAGGGGAGGAGAGAGAGGGGGAAAAGGGGAGAAGAGAGAGGGGGAAGAGGGGAGAGAGAGAGGGGAAAAGTGAGAGGGAGGGGAAGAGAGAGAGAGAGAGGGAGGGGGTTAAGAGAAGGGCAGTTGGCAGTGTCACTTGTAGACAGAGCGGTACTACATGACATATATATTCATGTTTATGTACAGTATATGTACATCCTTGGTTTATATCCCTACCTTAATCTGGTACTTGATGGTCCCAGTAAAGTGTTGTATGATGAAGGCTGGTTCCATCCCCGCGGTGGGGACAAAGTATGGGTTATCATGATGCAGCTGCTTGAACTTCTCCAACAGA
This sequence comes from Oncorhynchus clarkii lewisi, assembly GCF_045791955.1. Classification (NCBI taxonomy): domain Eukaryota; kingdom Metazoa; phylum Chordata; class Actinopteri; order Salmoniformes; family Salmonidae; genus Oncorhynchus; species Oncorhynchus clarkii. Next base: position 41,196,568 of record NC_092174.1, read on the forward strand.
GTGTTGTCTGTGGACTGGGAGAGACTGAGGACATGGAGAGAGAGAGAGGGAGAGAGAGAGGACAGTGGACAGACTGTTAAATGAATCTCCACTCAACACTGAACTGTAAATACCTAGGTTGGTAAAAAGCTAGACAGGAAGCCAAACCAGTAAGCTTCTTTTCACCTGTCCACTTCCTCTAGATCAGTGCTGATAAAGGTTTAAAACAAGGAGAGGATGTAACTACAGCCTATTGAGATACAACCATGTGACCTGACTTGTAAAACTCTGGGCCCTCCTTCTAGACCTACTTGCTCTCCTCATCCAGTATGTGGAACAGTCCAGTGGGTTTCTGGCTGATCAGATGGATACAGCCCAGGTTGTCTTTGTAGTCAATGGGACTCCAGCTAATCCCTTCTGCCTGGTACTCCTCCTGGAATACATGGATGAACAAATTAATGGGTGGATGGATGACTGAAGGGATGGATGACTGAAGGGATGGATGGGTGGATGGATGACTGAAGGTATGGATGGGTAGATGGATGACTGAAGGGATGGATGGGTGGATGGATGGGTGGATGGATGAGTGGATGGATGAGTGAAGGAATGGATGAGTGGATGGATGACTGAAGGGATGGATGGGTAGATGGATGACTGAAGGGATGGATGGGTGGATGGATGACTGAAGGGATGGATGGGTGGATGAATGGGTGGATGGATGAGTGGATGGATGAGTGAAGGAATGGATGAGTGGATGGATGGATGACTGAAGGGATGGATGGGTAGATGGATGACTGAAGGGATGAATGGGTGGATGGATGGATGGGTGGATGGATGACTGAAGGGATGGCTGGTAGATGGATGACTGAAGGGATGGATGGATGGGTGAAGGAATTAATGGGTGGATGGATGAGTGAAGGAATGAACGGGTGGATGGATGGATGAGTGAATGAATGAACGGGTGGGTGGGTGGATGGATGGATGAGTGAATAGATGGATGGATGGATGAGTGAAGGAATGAAGGGGTGGGTGGGTGGATGGATGGATGGATGAGTGAATAGATGGATGGATGGATGAGTGAATAGATGGATGGATGGATGAGTGAATAGATGGATGGATAAGTGAAGGAATGAAGGGGTGGGTGGATGGATGGATGAGTGAATAGATGGATGGATGAGTGAATAGATGGATGGATGAGTGAATAGATGGATGGATGAGTGAATAGATGGATGGATGAGTGAATAGATGGATGGATGAGTGAATAGATAGATGCTTTATTGATCACCCAGGGGAAAAGACTACGTTAACGTACCCTGTAAGGGGTGTGGTAAAGGGTTTACTAGTAGTGTATAGAATTCACCTGCTCCAGTGTGAAGACGTGCTGATGAAAGTAATAGTGAACTTTCTCGATGGAGTAGTTAATACAGAACTGTTCAAAGCTGTTCGTCTGGAAGTCCTCAAAACCAAATATATCCAGGATACCTATAGACAAACACTAATAAACACAATAATATTCATAATATTAATATTTGAAATGCAATTGATTGAGCTGAATTCTGTCATGAATCCGTTGTGTTGATTTTTCTCCTCTCCTGGGCCGTGTGTCACACAGCAGTGCTTCTGTACCACGCTCTCTTACTAATACCTTATTTTAAACTGCATTGAAAGTTTGTCAAACAAATGGCGAGGTAGCGGTTTTGACTGGAAGTGATCGTTACAGAATGTGAAGAGAAAGGGTTAAGGTTAGGGTTGGGGTTAGTACAGTGACTGATGGGTTGTCTCTGGGTTAGTACAGTGACTGACGGGTTGCCTCTGGGTTAGTACAGTGACTGACGGGTTGTCATTGGGTTAGTATAGTGACGGGTTGTCTCTGGGTCAGTACAGTGACGGATTGTCTCTGGGTCAGTACAGTGACGGGTTGTCTCTGGGTCAGTACAGTGACGGGTTGTCTCTGGGTCAGTACAGTGACGGGTTGTCTCTGGGTTAGTACAGTGACGGGCAGTCTCTGGGTTAGTACAGTGGCGGGTTGTCTCTGGGTTAGTACAGTGGCGGGTTGTCTCTGGGTTAGTACAGTGACGGGTTGTCTCTGGGTTAGGGTCAGTACAGTGACGGGTTGTCTCTGGGTCAGTACAGTGACGGGTTGTCTCTGGGTCAGTACAGTGACGGGTTGTCTCTGGGTCAGTACAGTGACGGGTTGTCTCTGGGTCAGTACAGTGACGGGTTGTCTCTGGGTCAGTACAGTGACGGGTTGTCTCTGGGTTAGTACAGTGGCGGGTTGTCTCGGGGTTAGGGTTTGTACAGTGACGGGTTGTCTCTGGGTTAGTACAGTGGCGGGTTGTCTCTGGGTTAGTACAGTGACGGGTTGTCTCTGGGTCAGTACAGTGACGGGTTGTCTCTGGGTTAGTACAGTGGCGGGTTGTCTCTGGGTCAGTACAGTGACGGGTTGTCTCTGGGTTAGTACAGTGGCGGGTTGTCTCTGGGTTAGTACAGTGGCGGGTTGTCTCTGGGTTAGGGTTTGTACAGTGACGGGTTGTCTCTGGGTTAGTACAGTGGCGGGTTGTCTCTGGGTTAGTACAGTGGCGGGTTGTCTCTGGGTTAGGGTTTGTACAGTGACGGGTTGTCTCTGGGTTAGTACAGTGGCGGGTTGTCTCTGGGTTAGGGTTTGTACAGTGACGGGTTGTCTCTGGGTTAGTACAGTGGCGGGTTGTCTCTGGGTTAGGGTTTGTACAGTGACGGGTTGTCTCTGGGTTAGTACAGTGACGGGTTGTCTCTGGGTTAGTACAGTGGCGGGTTGTCTCTGGGTTAGTACAGTGAATGGTTGTCTTACAGAGACGGCCTCCTCCATGTCTCGTCTGTTGAGCAGAGCGTGGTTGATGTGCAGGACGATCCAATCAAACAGAGAGCTGTACAGAGACTTGGCCATCGAGTCCCGTGCTGTCACAGCCTAGGTAGGACAACAATAACATTGTTACAGCCTAGGAAGGACAACAACAACATAGTTACAGCCTAGGAGGGACAACAACAACATAGTCACAGCCTATGTAGGACAACAACAACATAGTTACAGCCTAGGAAGGACAACAACAACAACATAGTCACAGCCTAGGAAGGACAACAACAACAACAACATAGTCACAGCCTAGGAAGGACAACAACAACAACATAGTCACAGCCTAGGAAGGACAACAACAACAACATAGTCACAGCCTAGGAAGGACAACAACAACAACATAGTTACAGCCTAGGAAGGACAACAACAACATAGTTACAGCCTAGGTAGGACAACAACAACATAGTTACAGCCTAGGAAGGACAACAACAACATAGTTACAGCCTAGGAAGGACAACAACAACATAGTTACAGCCTAGGAAGGACAACAACAACATAGTTACAGCCTATGTAGGACAACAACATAGTTACAGCCTATGTAGGACAACAACAACATAGTTACAGCCTAGGAAGGACAACAACATAGTTACAGCCTAGGAAGGACAACAACATAGTTACAGCCTAGGAAGGACAACAACATAGTTACAGCCTAGGAAGGACAACAACATAGTTACAGCCTAGGAAGGACAACAACATAGTTACAGCCTAGGAAGGACAACAACATAGTTACAGCCTAGGAAGGACAACAACAACATAGTTACAGCCTAGGAAGGACAACAACATAGTTACAGCCTAGGTAGGACAACAACAACATAGTTACAGCCTAGGAAGGACAACAACAACATAGTTACAGCCTAGGAAGGACAACAACAACATAGTTACAGCCTAGGAAGGACAACAACAACATAGTTACAGCCTAGGAAGGACAACAACATAGTTACAGCCTAGGAAGGACAACAACATAGTTACAGCCTAGGAAGGACAACAACATAGTTACAGCCTAGGAAGGACAACAACAACAACATAGTTACAGCCTAGGAAGGACAACAACAACATAGTTACAGCCTAGGAAGGAGAACAACAACATAGTTACAGCATAGGAAGGACAACAACAACATAGTTACAGCCTAGGAAGGACAACAACAACAACAACATAGTTACAGCCTAGGAAGGACAACAACAACAACAACATAGTTACAGCCTAGGAAGGACAACAACAACAACAACAACATAGTTACAGCCTAGGAAGGACAATCTAAATACTTAAGGCCTATAGGATAACACCACAAATAGGTCTGCCAAGCCAACAAGAGCCACATAAGTCCAGGTTTCTCTGCCCATACATGACCTGAGTGTATCCCCCATGACTAAGTCAGTTTGGATAAAAGTCTCTGCTAAATGGCATGTCAAAAATCTTCAGGTGGTAGCTATAGCAACAGATTGGAGTTTCCCCTGTCATGTGATGTTAGAACCCCTACCTCATCGAGAGTGTAGTGTAGAACTACGGTGTTGTTGGCCATCATTAGTTTCCTCTTCGTCAAAGCCTCCACCAGCAACTCCTGTTTGACCTATAGGAACAGAGCAGACTGTCAGCGGTATGACCTATAGGAACAGAGCAGACTGTCAGCTGTTTGACCTATAGGAACAGAGCAGACTGTCAGCGGTTTGACCTATAGGAACAGAGCAGACTGTCAGCTGTTTGACCTATAGGAACAGAGCAGACTGTGTACAGGTGGTCCTTTAGCTTGAACAGGTGATATAATGAAGATATTGATTGACTGATTGCTCTAGCTTGAGCAGACGAGACAAATATATTGATTGATTGAGAATGGTTTATTTTCAAATTCAATAAGGCGCCATTATGTAGTTTCAATAACAGCTAATGCTGAATTAATTATTTGACAATTTGAAATAGTCATAAATAGACAATACTCAAAATCCATCAGCAAAATAACTAGATGTATTGCTCTACCTCCAGGAGGTCAGACAGGGTATAGAGGACATCTGCTGGCCCCGCCTCCAGCCCCTGGCCGTCTTCTGATTGGCTGTACGTCACGTTGCCCAGGTACAGGATGGCAGAGAGCACAGAGAAGATCCTAAAAGTAACACACAGTTAGGTCACTATACACCTGGGCTGCGCAATACACCTGGGCTGCGCAATACACCTGGGCTGCGCAAAACACCTGGGCTGTGCAATACACCTGGTCTGCGCAATACACCTGGGCTGCGCAAAACACCTGGGCTGTGCAATACACCTGGGCTGTGCAATACACCTGGTCTGCGCAATACACCTGGGCTGCGCAATACACCTGGTCTGCGCAATACACCTGGGCTGCGCAATACACCTGGGCTGCGCAATACACCTGGGCTGCGCAATACACCTGGTCTGCGCAATACACCTGGGCTGCGCAATACACCTGGGCCCATATTTACAAAGCATGACAGAGTAGGAACGCTGATCTACGATCTGTTTTGCCTTTTAAATAATAATGATCAGCAGTCCTGCTCTGAAAGTCTTTGTGAATACGTGCCCAGGATTACAGAGCATAGGCTGCACAACAACATACAAGACACAATACCATTGTATTTACTGCTCTCACTGGCTAGTAATGATTAACATGGGTAACCGGGATCCTGAGACTGTCCCGGGAACACTCTTCACATTTCCTGAAAAAATGTAAAATGACAAGACCTGGGAAATGACCTAATTAGCCCCCCAATGTCACACTAATGCAATTCCACACACCCCCAAAATTTGCTACAAATAAACAAAGCACATTATGCAAGCAGGTTGTCATGGAAACCTTTAGCCTAGCGTATTTACTTCACACACAGTGGCCATAAATTCAAAGCAGAAGCATAATTGACACCACCGGACTACACACGCGATGCAAATACAGTAAATAAACCCTACAGGAAACCCTTACAGTATAGCCTATAAAATAATGTGTTTCTCTGAGCTGTCATTGTGACTCTTCAGACGGTCACACATTGGACAGGCCTATATGCATAATTCACTACACGGAGATCTGTCACAGACATGAAGTCTGTTAACAATTCAGAGAGGGACGAGGGAAAATTCTATCTTCTCCTGTCATAGGAGCCTAGGCTATTTTCCTATCCAGTCCCAATCCCATTGAAAGCCAAAGTCCTGACTCCTGTCTCGCAGGAAAATGCCTAACTTTATTATGTAAATCGCTAAATGCATGTCAAAATATCGCAATACCATTTCCCCCACTTCTCTGCACTGTCTCGTACTTCAGTAGAGAAGGTTAGATATGGATCTTTCTTTAAACAGAGTTGGCCCCTGTTAAGATACTTTGATATTGAAACTCTCTTCATCTCCCCGTTATTCATGAGCCGATCTGCTGTCTGTATAATCATCAACTAGATGTTGCAAAATAGGAGATATTCTGTCATTTGTTGAAGGAGGTTATCTGGCAAGCTAAGCTACTTTGGTCATTTAACTATTGTTTGACTGCTGTTATAAAGTTTGTATGACTCAACAATGCTATACTGGGTGCGTTCTGTGCGTCCTCTGTGTCTAAATAATTAATTCTGCGCATTTCAGCAGCAGGCTGAGGAACATAATAACGCAAAAAAAATTGGAACGGCCTTTTCCAAACTTCACAACATTGTCATTGCCGATCAGAGATAGTTACTCTATCATTACTAAATGTCAGTTTCATTTTGTCTGAACTCTTAAAATGGTGGAGCAGCCAAGCCAACAAGGAGGCGCAGCACCCTTCTTATTTGGAGAGAACCCTGGCATAGTGACCATTTCTTTGTTTTAAACACTTTAAAAAGGGCACTTACGATTTTTGGGGGTATTTCCAAGAACTCTCGGTATAATTATCGATTATTACGTGTATTGAAACTTGGTAGATTTTCGGGATAATTTGAATCCCTACTGGGTAGTGGTATAGGTTACTAAATCATCCTCATTTCTAGGGTACCATACATACACGCAAAAAATAATGGTTTACGGGTGTCATGAATTTCCCACCTGGGTGAGGATCAAAGAGAACCCCCCCTCTCTCCCACCAGAGAGGAAGGGGGAGGGGAGTGGCCCGGTCCTATGACTTTAATGACCGGTCGTAAACTCTCTCTCTGCACTGCAGTATGGAGAAGTCAAAAATCCTTTGTGTGTAGAGAGAGAGAGAGAGAGAGAGAATCTGCCCCAAAACTTTAACATCAAAAGGTTGGACATTGAAACAATATTTTGCACGTAAATGATGTGAGAAATGGTTGGTGGGGCTTCAAACAATAATCATGTAAAATCAGTTGTTGTTTTGTGATATCATTAACTTCTTTGGGACAGGGGGCAGTATTTTCACATCCGGATGAAAAGCGTGTCCAAAGTAAACGGCCTGCTTCTCAGCCCAGACGCTAAGATATGCATATTATTAGTAGATTTGGATAGAAAACACTCTGAAGTTTCGAAAACTGTTTGAATCATGTCTGTGAGTATAACATAACTTATTTGGCAGGCACAACCCCGAGGACAAACGGTTCAGATTTATTTTTTGAGGTCACTCACTTTTCAATGGGTTTTCATTGGGAATCCAGATTTCGAATCGACTTTGCTGCAGTTCCTAACGCTTCCACTGGATGTCAACAGTCTTTAGAAATTGGTTGAGGTTTTTCCTTTGAGAAATGAAGAAGTAACACTGGTCAGAAAGAGGCTCGAGTCTAGTGTACTCTTTGTTAGAGGCGCGTGACCTGAAAAGCTCGCTCCACTTTGTTTCCCTCCGGTATTGAACACAGATCATCCAGTCTTCAATTTTCTTGATTATTTATGTTAAAAAATACCTAAAGTTGTATTAGGAAAGTAGTTTGACATGTTTGAACAAAGCGTACAGGTAACTTATGAGACATTTTGTAGTCATGTTGCGTGACTTGGAACCAGTGTTTTTTCTGGATCAAACGTGCCAAATAAATGGACATTTTGGATAAATATCAACAGAATTAATCGAACAAAATGACCATTTGTGATGTTTATGGGACATATTGGAGTGCCAACCGAAGAAGCTCATCAACGGTAATGCATGAAATAGATTTTTATTTCTGCGTTTTCTGTCGGACCTGCAGGGTTGAAATTTTATTTTATCTCTTTGTTTACTGGGGTGCTATCCTCAGATAATAGCATTGTTTGCTTTCGCCGAAAAGCCTTTTTGAAATCTGACACGTTGGCTGGATTCACAACAAGTGTAGCTTTAATTTGGTATCTTGCAAGTGTGATTTCATGAAAGTTTAATTTTTATAGTAATTTATTTTAATTTGGCGCTCTGTATTTTCACTGGATTTTGCCCAGTGAAAATATCCCAGAGAGGTTAAGGACGGTATAACTAAATAACAGTAACTCCACAAATGTATACGCCCCAGTTATCAGATTTACATCTAAATGTTGTGGAACTGATATGATTAAATATGAAACTATTTGTGAGAAGATTAAATGTTATTTTAGTCTTCTAAATTAGATCATTGCTTTTCAAGTCAGTAACCATGCCCACGTGAGCACAAACATTGTGGCAACGTGATGGAACCGTCCTCCAAAGAAAGGGCATAAAAGGACTGCTAATGAAATTATCATTAGACCAAAACATGCCGGCTTGCTGCCGGTGTGTAGAGTGGTTCTAGCTAGACCCTGAATAATCAACCATAGAAACCAGAAAACGTGGCTACACGTTGAAATGGTTGCAATTTAAATATAGACCAGTACATTGCCGGGTTGCTACTGGTGTGTAAAATGGTTTAAAACTGCTAGACCAGTATACGTGCAGAGTGAGCTGAATACGTGACAAATGGTCTAAAACTACAAGACCCCTCTGAAACTCGACGAGTGAAGAAGACTAGACTAAGACATGCGCCACCTGCAGCTCTGCATGTAAAGTAGTCTAGAACTTTGACCAAAGACACCAGGAAGATCTTTTCAAACAACCTTTGGAACATCTGATATATCCATTCTAACGAACACTTGCCTGAACAAAGAAAGCCTACTTCTACAACTGAGGACATGGTGACCTCTGGTGGACAACCAGAGACTTACACAATCAGAGACTTCTGTCGAACTACTCTCCACAGACGGACCGGTTGATTTCAACAGAGAGATGATAAAGACATACACGCGTAAATACATATATACACTGCAATTATTCTTCAATGAGCGGTCATTCATATGCAAAGTATTCATATTCCCATGAGCATAGCTTCTACATGTATGCACAATAAATTGACTCTGTCTCTCCCTCTCCTTACATGCCCCTCCCTTTTCATTGTGTACCAAGCCATCATATCGGGTTAGTCCACTAGGGACTTTTCATTACATTATGTTAGTAATCAACATATAATCTATCCTGAGTGTGTGCTTATGTATTTCTGTGTGATTATTTAGTTAGTTAGGTAATAAATAATTAATCCAATGTGTATCGCTGAATCATCATTTAGACTAGGGTGCAGATTTGAAGTCAACAATGTTCAGAATGAGACTGATACGAGGTAAAAATAATGAATGGATAACTAATAGGATAACGATATATTCAGAGTTAATTCGGAAACCGGTAACTTATTAAAACAAACTTTTTTCGTGGTGCCCCAAGATTGCTAATGAGTTCATTGTTCCATGATTAATTTAATCTCGTAATAATTAAAAACAATAGTTAATTGATTTGATAAAATAACAGTCATCACATTAATGGTAGTCACAAGCTAGAATATAATTACATAAAAATACACCTCTAACAGGTGAGTAACTGAGTTATACTAGAGATATACCTCTAACAGGTGAGTAACTGAGTTATACTAGAGATATGCCTCTAACAGGTGAGTAACTGGTTTATACCTCTAACAGGTGAGTAACTGGGTTATACTAGAGATACAGTGCCTTGCGAAAGTATTCGGCCCCCTTGAACTTTGCGACCTTTTGCCACATTTCAGGCTTCAAACATAAAGATATAAAACTGAATCAACAACAAGTGGGACACAATCATGAAGTGGAACGACATTTATTGGATATTTCAAACTTTTTTAACAAATCAAAAACTGAAAAATTGGGCGTGCAAAATTATTCAGCCCCCGTAAGTTAATACTTTGTAGCGCCACCTTTTGCTGCGATTACAGCTGTAAGTCGCTTGGAGTATGTCTCTATCAGTTTTGCACATCGAGAGACTGAAATTTTTTCCCATTCCTCCTTGCAAAACAGCTCGAGCTCAGTGAGGTTGGATGGAGAGCATTTGTGAACAGCAGTTTTCAGTTCTTTCCACAGATTCTCGATTGGATTCAGGTCTGGACTTTGACTTGGCCATTCTAACACCTGGATATGTTTATTATTGAACCATTCCATTGTAGATTTTGCTTTATGTTTTGGATCATTGTCTTGTTGGAAGACAAATCTCCGTCCCAGTCTCAGGTCTTTTGCAGACTCCATCAGGTTTTCTTCCAGAATGGTCCTGTATTTGGCTCCATCCATCTTCCCATCAATTTTAACCATCTTCCCTGTCCCTGCTGAAGAAAAGCAGGCCCACACCATGATGCTGCCACCACCATGTTTGACAGTGGGGATGGTGCGTTCAGGGTGATGAGCTGTGTTGCTTTTACGCCAAACATAACGTTTTGCATTGTTGCCAAAAAGTTCAATTTTGGTTTAATCTGACCAGAGCACCTTCTTCCACATGTTTGGTGTCTCCCCCAGGTGGCTTGTGGCAAACTTTAAACTACACTTTTTATGGATATCTTTAAGAAATGGCTTTCTTCTTGCCACTCTTCCATAAAGGCCAGATTTGTGCAATATACGACTGATTGTTGTCCTATGGACAGAGTCTCCCACCTCAGCTGTAGATCTCTGCAGTTCATCCAGAGTGATCATGGGCCTCTTGGCTGCATCTCTGATCAGTCTTCTCCTTGTATGAGCTGAAAGTTTAGAGGGACGGCCAGGTCTTGGTAGATTTGCAGTGGTCTGATACTCCTTCCATTTCAATATTATCGCTTGCACAGTGCTCCTTGGGATGTTTAAAGCTTGGGAAATCTTTTTGTATCCAAATCCGGCTTTAAACTTCTTCACAACAGTATCTCGGACCTGCCTGGTGTGTTCCTTGTTCTTCATGATGCTCTCTGCGCTTTTAACGGACCTCTGAGACTATCATAGTGCAGGTGCATTTATACAGAGACTTGATTACACACAGGTGGATTGTATTTATCATCATTAGTCATTTAGGTCAACATTGGATCATTCAGAGATCCTCACTGAACTTCTGGAGAGAGTTTGCTGCACTGAAAGTAAAGGGGCTGAATAATTTTGCACGCCCAATTTTTCAGTTTTTGATTTGTTAAAAAAAGTTTGAAATATCCAATAAATGTCGTTCCACTTCATGATTGTTTCCCACTTGTTGTTGATTCTTCACAAAAAAAATACAGTTTTATATCTTTATGTTTGAAGCCTGAAATGTGGCAAAAGGTCGCAAAGTTCAAGGGGGCCGAATACTTTCGCAAGGCACTGTATACCTCTAACAGGTGAGTAACTGAGTTATATTAGAGATATACCTCTAACAGGTGAGTAACTGAGTTATACTAGAGATATACCTCTAACAGGTGAGTAACTGAGTTATACCTCTAACAGGTGAGTAACTGGGTTATACTGGTTCTCTCTCCCACACATGCCAGGCCCCGAGGTCAACATCAGATTCCCGCTACTGTAATGCTCTCTGCATTTCCCCCTGCTACGTCTGAGCAGCTCTAACCTGCTGCGGCTAATGGGAGAGAGAGGAGGAATTACTGGATAGTTGTCTGCTGTTACAGGCGTAGTGTTTTAGTTCCATGAGCCACGAGGTATGACACCAACTCTCCAGGAAAACGATCAGATCAAGGCTGAAGACATGGAGCATGGTAGAGGAGATGTTAAGAAGATAGGGATATTTCGTTCTCTTCTGTCGCTCTCTCTCTGTCCACCTCTCCATCTCTATCTCTCATTCTCCCTTGATCTGTAACCCTACAGTAGCCATACGTACTGTTTCTTGGTGGGGACCAGGAATCCCACCATCTCCATGGCCTGATGAAGCCTCTTGAACTCACGCCTGAGGTCCTCAGCATCTTCTAAATTAAAGTCCTCCTGCAAAGTGATACAGAGCAAGAGAGAGAAAGAGAGTGTGTGAGAGAGAAATAGAGAGAGAGGAGAGCATGAGAGAGGAGAGAGTGTGTGAGTGAGAGAAAGAGAGAGAGAGAGGAGAGAGTGTGTGAGAGAAAAAGAGAGGAGAGAATGTGTGAGTGAGTGAGAGAAAGAGAGAGAGGAGAGAGAGGAGAGAGTGTGTGAGTGAGAGAAAGAGAGAGAGAGAGGAGAGAGTGTGTGAGTGAGAGAAAGAGAGAGAGAGGAGAGTGTGTGAGAGAAAAAGAGAGAGGAGAGAGTGTGTGAGTGAGTGAGAGAAAGAGAGAGAGAGGAGAGAGAGTGTGTGAGTGAGAGTGTGTCTGTGACTGACAGTGTACCTGTTGGAGGTGTGTTGTTTTCAGGCTCAGTGTGTGTCTGGGTTTCCATTGGTGTACATAACCCATTAGGACAGGGGTTCCCAAACTGTTTTAGTCCACAACCCCATTTTGATATCTGAAAATTCTCATGACCCCAACCATGTGAAAAAAAAAGTATGTATTTACACCCAATGTTTCCTTGTTTTATTTTGGGCTATGGCAGTCAATTGCAAAACATTTTAACAAAACATTCTATATATATTTATACTCCGGACTTCGACATCGCTCATCCTAATATTTCTATATTTCTTAATTCCATTATTTTACTTGTAGATTTGTGTGTACTGTTGTGTATTGTTAGATAATACTGCACTGTTGGTGCTAGGAACACAAGCGTGTGTTACACCCGCAATAACATCTGCTAAATATGTGTATGCGACCAATAAAATTAGATTTGATTGTAACAGTATTTCTGATTGTCTTTTCAACTCACCATCGCATACTTTTAATGTGGGACTATGACAGTCAATTGCAAATTAGACGGACATAAGTCCTCGTTCAAAACAACTGGAAAATCGTAAATCTAAACACAAATGTCTCAACTGGCTAATTGCCAGGGAAAATGCAGAGCGCCAGATTCAAATAAAATACTATGAAATTCAAACTTTCATTAAATCACACATGTAAGATACTCAATTAAAGCTACACTCGTTGTGAATCCAGCCAACATGTCAGATTTTTAAAATGCTTTTCGGCAAAAGCATAAGAAGCTATTATCTGAAAGCCTGCACCATCTGCACCAGCAGTAAACAAAGGAGCTAGCATATTACAACCCTGCAGGCGCTACACAAAACGCTGAAATAAAATACAAAACATTTGACGAGCCTCTTTTGTTGGCACTCCAATATGTCCCATAAACATCACAAATGGTCCTTTTGTTCGATTAATTCCGTCCATATATATCCAAAATGTCCATTTATAAAGCTTGTTTGATCCAGAAAAAAAACAGCTTACAAAAAACGCAACGTCACTACAAAATATTTCAAAAGTTGCCTATAAACTTTGCCAAAATATTTCAAACTACTTTTGTAATACAACTTTAGGTATTTTTAAACGTTAATAATCGATCAAATTGTAGACGTGGCAATCTGTGTTCAATACAGGAATGAAAATAAACCAGCGCCACTTTTCACACCTTGCGCAACTCACAGAAGTGTACCCAGTTCCTAGTTGGCCTACTTCTTCATTGCACAAAGGAATAACCTCAACCAAATTCCAAAGACTGGTTACATCCAGTGGAAGCGGTAGGAACTGCAAACAAGTGCCTAAGAAATATCCCTTGGCAATAACAGGTCAGGGAACAGAGAGAAGCAAAAATAATAATAATTCTGAACAGTTAGTCCTCAGGGTTTTGTCTGCTACATAAGTTCTGTTATACTCACAGACATGATTCAAACAGTTTTAGAAACTGCAGCGTGTTTTCTATCCAAATCTATGAATAATATGCATATTTTATATTCTTGGCATGAGTAGCAGGAAGTTGAAATTGGGCATGCTACTTATCCAAAAGTGAAAATTCGGCCCCCTAGCCCCAAGAGGTTAGACCCACTTGTGGGGTCGGCTGATATGACAATCATTGTAATGTGGTTAACCTTAAAAATCTAAATGAAAATGATTGAACTTTACCGTTGCACTTGAATCGCAATGATTCAAGTGCAACATTCAAGTGCGGCCTGTCGAGTGGTGACTGAATGCTGCAGACAATGCATTCACGGGTCACTACGGAAGAGTTTTGGTTCCTGACTCAAGTCTCCCTCAGAGCAGTAAAACTCATGGTCACCTTCGCCAGCTCATGTCTGTGTGAAGCTGGATTCAGAAGTGCTCTCGTCTGCATTAAAACCAAATATCCATCCAGGTTGGAAGTGACGATAGATATATATTTTTTTAATTTAACTAGGCAGAGATGAGGTGCGCACTGTTGACCACGCCCCCTGATTTTGAGAAGTTCCGACGCGACATGCATCAAACACACCCATCTCATTAGTGGGGGTGAGAAAAACGTGCTTTCAAGACAACTGAGAGCAAAAAAAAACAAGGTGAAATCATGATGTCAGTGATCTTCAGGTGGGAAAGTCTGAGCTTTAGACAGAGGCCAAAGTTTCTAACTTTGAATTCCATCAGTCGGAGCTCATTTTTTCCCCCAGTTGTCTTAACTAAAACCCCGAGTTCGGGAACCACTGCATTAGAACCTCCACCAACACTGTTCAAAATGACAGAAATCACATTTAGATTATGGTAATGCATCTTAACAGAACATGTAACTCATGTAATGAAGCAGCCAATAAAATGTCATTTTCAAACATTTGTCAAAATGCAATTTGATGGAAAAACACCATTCTAAACAGCGCGCCTGACAGCGGTTCCAGATGTGACAGAGATGAAAATCTCTGTTAGAAGGATCTAAAGACGCATCAACTACTTTGGGTTGCTAATATGAGTAGGATTGTGCCTTTGGCTTCTGGACAACGAAATAAAGTTGATATAAAAACCGATATAACAGGAGAGAAATGTCATAGCGGTGGGTCCAATAGTGTCACGAACGTTGATGTAAGAATTGGACCAAAATGCAGCGTGGTTTGGTTCCATCATCTTTTATTAGAAGTGAAACACACAGAAAACAATAAAGTGCAAAACGAAACGTAAAGCTAATGCAGTACTCAAGGCAACTATACACAAACAAGATCCCACAACAAACAGATGAGAAAAGGCTGCCTAAATATGATCCCCAATCAGAGACAACGATAGACAGCTGCGTCTGATTGGGAACCATACCAGGCCAACCTAGAAATAAAGAAACTAGAATGCCCACTCTAGTCACACCCCGACCTAACCAAAATAGAGAATGAAGGATCTCTAAGGTCAGGGCGTGACAAATAGGGAAGTAAATGGGAGAATTTTATTTGCCAAAATTATATAATTTCTCCTGCCTATACATAAATAAAAACAAATATTAAAATGAGTTCACCAGAAAGCTTAGCCTAGACTTTCCTTGGCTCATAGCGCTCTAGCAACTCCGTGTGGCGGACCGGGTTGACTTCGTTCCTCAGTTGAGCGGCGTTTCCTCCGACACATTGGTGCGGCTGGCTTCCGGGTTAAGCCGGCGGGTGTTAAGAAGCGCGGTTTGGCGGGTCATATTTCGGAGGACGCATGACTCGACCTTCACCTCCCGAGCCCGTTGGGGAGTTGCAGCGATGAGACACGATCGAAATTGGGGCGAAAAAAGAGGTAACATTTTTAAAAACAACTATAGTTCCTCACAGTAAGCTATTTGAAAAATATTTCCAACAATCTCCCCTCGATAATCACCTATTCTCAGTGTGAAAGAGCAATGGAAGTTATAGGCCTACTGCTTCATTGGCCTATTGGATAGCAGTTCCATTCGCTCACTTCTTTCAGTGGTGGAAAAAGTACCACATTTTAACTAAAAGAAAAGTAGAAAAGTAGAATACCAAAAGTGAAAGTGAAAGTAAAATACTACAAAAGTAAAAGTATAAATCATTTCTAATTCTCCTTATATTAAGCAAACTAGGCGGTACCATTTTCTTCTTCTTAAAAACAAATGGACAGCCAGGTGGCGCACTCCAACACTCAGACATCATTTACAAACTAAGTGTTTAGTGAGTCCACCAGATCAGAGGCAGTAGGGATGACCAGGGATGTTCTCTGTTTAGTGAGTCCTCCAGATCAGAGGCAGTAGGGATGACCAGGGATGTTCTCTGTTTAATGAGTCCACCAGATCAGAGGCAGTAGGGATGACCAGGGATGTGCTCTTGATAAATAAGACAATTTTCCTGTCCTGCTAAGCATTCAAAATGTAACACATACTTGTGGGTGTCAGGGAAAATGTTTGGAGTAAAAAGTACATTATTTCCTTTAGGAATGTAGTGAAGTAAAAGTTAAAGTAAAGTAAAGTACAGATAGCACCAAAAAAAACTACTTAAGTAGTACTTTCAAGTATTTTTTACACCAGTGAGTTCTTTAGCCAATGGATCCCGGTGTATGAATGTGTCTATATGGCGGAGGCTGGGGATCTCGCATTAGCTTTTTATCATTTTAATTCAGATTTTTACGATTAAACCACATGCCAACGATTTTGAGAAACAAACATTTTTTAAATTTATTTAAATGAAACTGTTTCCGCGAAAACGTGCACATGAAAATCATAACTGGCACGCAGACTGGTAGAAATTAAATAAATTGTACGTTTTCCTCAAGCTTGAAACTCTCGCGCCACATAATGACGTCTTTATAAAATAACTACCTCCACGTTTCCATGGTGGGATTTTGCCTATAGGCTACTTTGAAGCAAGACATGCCTCATAATATGAAATAAAACAGTCAGGTTTCAAAACAAATAAGTATGTTTTAAAAATACATACTTCCTGTTATCTGCACTTGAATTGTGAATGGTGCGCTTCAATTACCAGTTGAGAAATAAAAATAGTAGCTCTTTTTTTAATCATGCACCACAATTGTTTTTAACACGCAATCGCATTTTAGAATTGTTGTGCAATGAGTGGGCTTCTAAAAGCATGTTTAACTCCAGCTGCAAGAGGAGCATTAGGAGAAATCCCTCTCAAAATACATCTCTGTATGCTGTGTGTGTGATAGTTGTGTTGGACAAATATAAAGATACATGATGACTAACGAAAATAAACACAATTTATTTACACTATATTATCCAAATGAACGTATAGACCGATAAGCATGACGGTCGAATGTATTTCCATCGATAAATAAAAAGTCTTATTTTACAATGGGATGTTTTTCACCTGGTCATTGTGGCAACAGTAACAGTTTAATTTATCGGCTTTTCATTTGTTTTTTGTTTTTTTTAAATCGGCCAAAAGCTGGCAAATCCCCGGTGTGTGTGTCCCTGTTGTAGGTATGCGTAGTCTTCGGGCTGTGTGTGTGTGTGTGTGTGTGTGTGTGTGTCTGTTTACCTGTTGTAGGTATGCGTAGTCTTCGGGCTCAGTGTGGGTGTGTGTGTGTGTATGTGTGTGTGTGTGTGTGTGTGTTTACCTGTTGTAGGTATGCATAGTCTTCGGGCTCAGTGTGGGTGTGTGTATGTGTGTATGTGTGTGTGTGTTTACCTGTTGTAGGTATGCGTAGTCTTCAGGATGCAGCAGACTGAACTCTCTCTGCTCCTCCTTGGACGCTCCCACCAGCAGGTAGTAGAACACGTGGTAGTTCCTAAAGGTCAAGGGTCAGAGGTTAAACTCTACTTGTAGAGAGGACCAGGGAAAACTACAGGCCTCAGTTACAGACTCGTAGTCAGGTAATGTAGTCAGGAACAACTTAGGGTTCCAGTCGTAGACTGTTAATCATTAGTGTCTAGATAGTGTATGAAATCAGTAATAACTAACTGGTTGAAATGGGAGTGATTGGTTATTTGTCAACTACTTACACCAGCATTTACAAACCCTTTATAAACCTTAATGCAGTTAACCTTAAATGTTACCTACATTTTTGACCTCATTTTTTATCTTACATTATTATTATAAATTTTCTTCAGCATGCGAGTAATTCTGTCTAGGCTAATATTTGTTCAGCTGCTGTTAAATGGGATCTGTACAACAGTGCTATTATTTCTACCTTCTACCGGATGGTTTGGATTAAAGTCTACTTGGCTTTCTTATTAAGTGAAGCTTCACACCAGGTTTAACTTGAAATAAAGAGAGTTAATAGTATAACCAAATCTCCTATTTAGGCACTGCAGTCACAGGAGCGCATGCTGTGTGTTCGGCATGCTGTGTGTTCGGCATGCTGTGTGTTCGGCATGCTGTGTGTTCGGTATGCTGTGTGTTCGGCATGCTGTGTGTTCGGCATGCTGTGTGTTCGGCATTAACCCCACAGCCTGTTAAAAAGTGACGTGTTCAGAGAATAGCAGATACTAACTATGACAAATGAAAAAGCTCCTGTACAAAAATCATGGTCTGAGATTTTGAGTCAAAACGGGTCATTTCCTGAAATTCCAGTTCATAAGAAACTGAGTCGTCCTGGACGTGCTAGTTCCTGATTCACTAGGAGTACGAGTCAAGATAAGAAACTGAGTCGTCCTGGACGTGCTAGTTCCTGATTCACTAGGAGTACGAGTCAAGATAAGAAACTGAGTCGTCCTGGACGTGCTAGTTCCTGATTCACTAGGAGTACGAGTCAAGATAAGAAACTGAGTCGTCCCGGACGTGCTAGTTCCTGATTCACTAGGAGTACGAGTCAAGATAAGAAACTGAGTCGTTCTGGACGTGCTAGTTCCTGATTCACTAGGAGTACGAGTCAAGATAAGAAACTGAGTCGTCCCGGACGTGCTAGTTCCTGATTCACTAGGAGTACGAGTCAAGATAAGAAACTGAGTCGTCCCGGACGTGCTAGTTCCTGATTCACTAGGAGTACGAGTCAAGATAAGAAACTGAGTCGTCCTGGACGTGCTAGTTCCTGATTCACTAGGAGTACGAGTCAAGATAAGAAACTGAGTCGTCCCGGACGTGCTAGTTCCTGATTCACTAGGAGTACGAGTCAAGATAAGGAACTGAGTCGTCCCGGACGTGCTAGTTCCTGATTCACAAGGAGTACGAGTCAAGATAAGAAATCAACTCTAGCTTTCGCGCAAATTATTAATTTACGTCAATAGTGTGGAAATATGGGTCAGGTCCGTGTGTGAGTGAGCTCTCTGCTCTGCCATCCATACCTCTCACTCCTATCTCTAAACACTAGCCGACACTTCTCCAGGAAATACTTCTCTACCACCGCCCTGCAAAGGAAACAGAAAATCAATACAAAATACAAGCAAATAATCAATACAAATGACAAAACAGATAATCAATACAAAATACAAAACAGATAATCAATACAAAATACAAGCAAATAATCAATACAAAATACAAAACAGATAATCAATACAAATGACAAAACAGATAATCAATACAAAATACAAGCATCTGACAGAAATGTGATTTGTCCACAAATTCTTGATGTTTGTAGTCATGTCTGCTTACTAAAATCAAGCCAAATGGTTGTGCTGTGAACTGAAATTAAAGGTTACGACAGCAGCAATGTACTAGACAAAGTCCCCTGTGTTCATGGTGACACTGACAGCAAGGAACTACACGAATAAACCAATTAATTACAGTTAGATTCAATTTTTTGCCAGAAACCCACCAATTAAAATGTGGTTGACCCTTGATGAGGAAACGCCATAAATATAGCCTGCTCCCAAGATCTATTTGTGCTATTGACAACTCAATTGCAGTCACTGTCAAGTCAAACATGTTGTTTGGCTTGGTAACTCCATAGCGAGTTGTCCAAGAGAGCAGAAATAGACCGGCACCCAGTCTAACTAAAACAAACCAATGCACTGAATAAAAAGTGATGGATAGTTTGTTTTCTGTGATCTTGCTGCTATCATGCCAAGTCATACAAAGACAGATTCTCCTATATGGTATTCAGTATGTGTCGATAACGTGATAACACTGCCTTACCCTCTCACCACCCCACTCTCCAGATAGTTGACCTGGATAAACTTCCCAAAGCGACTGGAGTGGTTGTTCTGAGCCGTCTTAGCGTTGCCAAACGCCTGTTCAGAAACAGAGAGAGAGAGACACAGAAAGAGAGAGACAGAGAGAGAGAGCGAGACACACACACACACACAGAGACAGAGAGAGAGAGAGAGAGAGAGAGAGAGAGAGAGAGAGAGAGAGAGAGAGAGAGAGAGAGGAGAGAGAGAGAGAGAGAGAGAGAGAGAGACACAGAGAGAGAGAGTGAGAGTGAGAGTGAGAGAGTGAGAGTGAGAGTGAGAGAGTGAGAGTGAGAGTGACAGAGAGAGAGAGAGAGAGAGACACACAGAGAGAGAGACACAGAGAGAGAGAGAGACAGAGAGAGAGAGAGACACACAGAGAGACACACAGAGACACAGAGAGAGAGAGAGAGACACACAGAGAGAGAGAGAGAGAGAGAGAGAGAGAGAGAGAGAGAGACAGAGACAGAAACAGAGAGAGACACACACAGGGAGAGAGAGAGGGGATATTATGTACAATTCGATAACCCTCAACAGTAACTCACCAGTTTGAATAACCGTAAGCCAGTTCCGCTAGAATTGCCTGACTGATACAAAACATTCCAATTATGTGCTGCTGAGAAAGACATTAACTTAAAAGATAAAAGGGTTGTACACAGTAAATTGTATGCTAAGATGACCCAACAGGCAGGCTCTCTAATTTCCAGATACTCCTACACTATGCTACTGTGATTAGGTTCACTAGATGAGCAACATGTTACTGTGATTAGGTTCACTAGATGAGCAACATGTTACTGTGATTAGGTCCACTAGATGAGCAACATGTTACTGTGATTAGGTTCACTAGATGAGCAACATGTTACTGTGATTAGGTTCACTAGATGAGCAACATGTTACTGTGAATAGGTCCTCTAGATGAGCAACATGTTACTGTGATTAGGTTCACTAGATGAGCAACATGTTACTGTGATTAGGTTCACTAGATGCGCAACATGTTACTGTGATTAGGTTCACTAGATGAGCAACATGTTACTGTGATTAGGTTCACTAGATGAGCAACATGTTACTGTGATTAGGTTCACTAGATGAGCAACATGTTACTGTGATTAGGTTCACTAGATGAGCAACATGTTACTGTGATTAGGTACACTAGATGAGCAACATGTTACTGTGATTAGGTTCACTAGATGAGCAACATGTTACTGTGATTAGGTTCACTAGATGCGCAACATGTTACTGTGATTAGGTTCACTAGATGAGCAACATGTTACTGTGATTAGGTCCACTAGATGAACAACATGTTACTGTGATTAGGCTCACTAGATGAGCAACATGTTACTGTGATTAGGTCCACTAGATGAGCAACATGTTGCTGTGATTAGGTTCACTAGATGAGCAACATGTTACTGTGATTAGGTTCACTAGATGAGCAACATGTTACTGTGATTAGGTCCACTAGATGAGCAACATGTTGCTGTGATTAGGTTCACTAGATGAGCAACATGTTACTGTGATTAGGTTCACTAGATGAGCAACATGTGGTTTTGGGAGGGATCTTATGACAAGCCACAGAACGTCTGAAGTGTTGACACCGTCATGACATTCTGAGAAGGACCGATTTCACGATTACATGCACACAGTCAGAGTCAATAGCCTGATTGATAACAGCGTTGTGTAGGCATATTGTAGGAAACGCACCAGTGACTGAGCATGAAACTCAGCTTCAGACACCCACACACCACTGTGCTCTGTTTTTCTCTGGTTAATAGATACATTAAAGACAACACAATGATCGACTAATAACATGACACAGTTGAGTGACCAAACCAGGGTCGTTTTTAGGACACTGAAGTTTGAGCCAGCGGTTGGACTTTAATAGTGAGCAGGGATACGATGTAGATGTACTTTTTCTTGCCCAGAGTGAGCTTTTTAATTTGCAGTGAGGAAAAAGCAGTCGAAATCTTGTTCAAAATGAAAACCCATGTTCAATAAGTGCCTGTTAACCCGGCAGACAATCTGTTCCCCATCTGTCCCCATCTGTCCGACTTCTTAAACCAATTCCCATCATGCATCAGCCAATGAGAACAAGCCAATTCACATCCTGTTCAATTATCAATCACAAGGCCTGAAATACCAGTTCAAAGAAAAAAGGATCCATCCAAAACAACTCATTCCTATAATTTAGTGTTACATAAAAAATGTTAGAATAATAACAAATGTTTAATTATGTCGTTATAATAAAGTTGTTAGCAACATGTGAAAATGGTGGAAATCTGTTGCAGCTCAAGTCGACTACAAAACCCACAATGCAATGCTCTATGGGCTTCCTGGCTAGCGAGCTACACACAATAATACTAAAGTCAACATCAGTAATATGAAGTAGCTAGAAAGCTGTAAAAATCGCCTAAACAAACTATCAGGAGTATACAATCTCACCATTCGATGTGCCTCACAGAGTGGGGTCTGACATTTACAACGGTTACCATGCAATGCACCCTGGACTGAAGAGGCAGACAAATAAGAGAAATGTGTTAGACCCTCTGTTAAATAAAAAAAACATTTCTTGAGGTAGGAATATATAAACAAAATATGTTTATATGGAGAAGACAACCTCCAGCTTTATGACTTGGCCAGTATTGAAATCTGACATGATCATTTTTCTGCCTTCTAAAAGCCGTATTCCTATTAACTTCCAGTGTAGTGAGAGCGGCGTTTTCGCAATGCTACTGTCACGAGCTGGCTCAAAGCCCGTAACAAAAAGGGAGACAACGTGGAGATAAGTAACAAAATATATATTTATTAAATAAAGTAAACTAAGTACAATATACAATGGTGTGTGTAATCAGTAGTGTAAGTGAGTGTTTTGCATGCATGAATGTGAGAATGCAGGGTGTTGAAAGATGCCAAAGCAAACAACCAAAAGGCCACCAAGATACACAACAAAATCTGTAAAAGTGTCTGCATGGAGAGAGTCTCTTCCATGAATGGGGAAGTGGTGTATTTATCCTGGGACACACCGGGCCCAGGTGTTTCCCATGTAGCTGACGACCCTCCCAACTCCGCCCACCGGCATCCTAATAAGGAAACAAGAACAAAGAGAGAATACGGCAGACAGAGGGGGAGGGTCGTCACACAACGTCATACCGGACTCATTTCTTCCTGCTGTAACGGCAATAGCTCAGATACACATAACATGAACGGCAATAGCTCAGATACACATAACATGAACGGCAATAGCTCAGATACACACAACATGAATGGCAATAGCTCAGATACACATAACATGAACGGCAATAGCTCAGATACACATAACATGAACGGCAATAGCTCAGATACACACAACATGAACGGCAATAGCTCAGATACACATAACATGAACGGCAATAGCTCAGATACACATAACATGAACGGCAATAGCTCAGATACACATAACATGAAATGACCCTGGGAAGAAAAAAAAAAAATATATATATATATATATATATATATATATATATATATATATATATATATATAAATAAAAAAATTAATAAAAATCGGTAGAACATCGATCAGAGATGCACAAAAACAATATAAAAAACAAACATTCAAAATGGGTGAATCTTTACTTTATTATACGTATTCTCCCAGCACACACTTCAGTTCTCCAACTGGCGGCCTGCGGGCTGAATTTGGCATGCGGGTGATATTATTTGGCAAACATTTTTTTTATTGGCGGACATAAAAGACTGTAAAAACACCAGAAAATCAGCTCCAAGTGATTTACATGTTGGAAATCTGTTCCAAAGTAGTCCCATGCATATTAGGAGAGATGTATATGTTCGTATACAAAGTTTGAAAGAAAGAGCCCTGTCATTTCAAACCTAAGTCCTCTAGCTTCACAATGAGATGGGGTGCAGGCCAGGCAGCAGGCTGTTAGCCAGCCCGCCAGTTTAGTGGAGTCCGCCCCTGGCACAGTCAGTGTAGATAGCTCAGTTTTCCCCCATTGAGACCATGTCTGTGCCTCGATCTAGGTTGGGAAAAACTAAACATGTTGGTGTTCGCCTTAGCAATCTCTGTGGAAGAGATTGTGATAATATCTCACATATTGCAAAATAGGGTTATTTCATGTTAGAACCCTCACTTCCAAGGAAGTCAATGAACAAATTACTGATCATAATCTTGATGTGATTGGACTGAAACATGGTGTATGTCACGACTTCCGCCAAAGTTGGCTCCCCTGCCTGTTCGGGCGGTGCTCGGCGGTCGTCGTCACCGTCCTACTAGCCACTCCCGATCCCTTTTTCCGTTTGTCTGTTGGTTTTGTCTTATTAGTTTCACCTGTGTGTATTTTAGTTTCATTAGCGTCCTTATACAGTGCCTTGCGAAAGTATTCGGCCCCCTTGAACTTTGCGACCTTTTGCCACATTTCAGGCTTCAAACATAAAGATATAAAACTGTATTTTTTGTGAAGAATCAACAACAAGTGGGACACAATCATGAAGTGGAACGACATTTATTGGATATTTCAAACTTTTTTAACAAATCAAAAACTGAAAAATTGGGCGTGCAAAATTATTCAGCCCCTTTACTTTCAGTGCAGCAAACTCTCTCCAGAAGTTCAGTGAGGATCTCTGAATGATCCAATGTTGACCTAAATGACTAATGATGATAAATACAATCCACCTGTGTGTAATCAAGTCTCCGTATAAATGACCTGCACTGTGATAGTCTCAGAAGTCCGTTATAAGCGCAGAGAGCATCATGAAGAACAAGGAACACACCAGGCAGGTCCGAGATACTGTTGTGAAGAAGTTTAAAGCCGGATTTGGATACAAAAAGATTTCCCAAGCTTTAAACATCCCAAGGAGCACTGTGCAAGCGATAATATTGAAATGGAAGGAGTATCAGAACACTGCAAATCTACCAAGACCTGGCCGTCCCTCTAAACTTTCAGCTCATACAAGGAGAAGACTGATCAGAGATGCAGCCAAGAGGCCCATGATCACTCTGGATGAACTGCAGAGATCTACAGCTGAGGTGGGAGACTCTGTCCATAGGACTACAATCAGTCGTATATTGCACAAATCTGGCCTTTATGGAAGAGTGGCAAGAAGAAAGCCATTTCTTAAAGATATCCATAAAAAGTGTCGTTTAAAGTTTGCCACAAGCCACCTGGGAGACACACCAAACATGTGGAAGAAGGTGCTCTGGTCAGATGAAACCAAAATTGAACTTTTTGGCAACAATGCAAAACGTTATGTTTGGCGTAAAAGCAACACAGCTGAACACACCATCCCCACTGTCAAACATGGTGGTGGCAGCATCATGGTTTGGGCCTGCTTTTCTTCAGCAGGGACAGGGAAGATGGTTAAAATTGATGGGAAGATGGATGGAGCCAAATACAGGACCATTCTGGAAGAAAACCTGATGGAGTCTGCAAAAGACCTGAGACTGGGACGGAGATTTGTCTTCCAACAAGACAATGATCCAAAACATAAAGCAAAATCTACAATGGAATGGTTCAAAAATAAACATATCCAGGTGTTAGAATGGCCAAGTCAAAGTCCAGACCTGAATCCAATCGAGAATCTGTGGAAAGAACTGAAAACTGCTGTTCACAAATGCTCTCCATCTAACCTCACTGAGCTCGAGCTGTTTTGCAAGGAGGAATGGGAAAAAATGTCAGTCTCTCGATGTGCAAAACTGATAGAGACATACCCCAAGCGACTTACAGCTGTCATCGCAGCAAAAGGTGGCGCTACAAAGTATTAACTTAAGGGGGCTGAATAATTTTGCACGCCCAATTTTTCAGTTTTTGATTTGTTAAAAAAGTTTGAAATATCCAATAAATGTCGTTCCACTTCATGATTGTGTCCCACTTGTTGTTGATTCTTCACAAAAAAATACAGTTTTATCTCTTTATGTTTGAAGCCTGAAATGTGGCAAAAGGTCGCAAAGTTCAAGGGGGGCGAATACTTTCGCAAGGCACTGTATATAGTAGGTTGTCCCGCCCTTGTTTTGTGCGGTATTGTTTTTGTTACTCTGTTGTATGGGGGTTTTCGTGTATGTATTCTCCGGACTATTTTGGTCCTGTGTTTTGGGCTGGTAAATTGTATGTGCCCTGTGTGTTGGCGTGACTGTTTTGTGCGCCGGAGAATAAATTGACACTCTACTGAACCCTGCTCTCTGCGCCTGATTCCACCCACCACTCCTAGTATCTCGTGACAGTGTAAGCCTGATGAATTTACTGAGGTATAAGTATGCCTCTCCTCCAGATGTGTACAAACTCAGTATGCAGTCCAACCTGCATCACAACCAAAGACCACCATGCAAGCCCAGGACCTCTACATCCGGCTTCTTCACCTGCGGGATCGTCTGATACCAGCCACCCAGACAGCTGTTGAAACAGAGAACACTTTCTGCCTATAATAAAGCCCTTTTGTGGGGAAAAATATATTGTGACTGGCTGGGTCCTGGCTCCACAGTGAATGGGCCTGGCTCCCCAGTGAATGGGCCTGGCTCCCCAGTGGATGGGCCTGGCTCCCCAGTGGATGGGCCTGGCTCCCCAGTGGATGGGCCTGGCTCCCCAGTGGATGGGCCTATGCCCACCCAGGCTCACCTATGTGAAATCCATAGATTAGGGCCTCATGAATATTTAAATTGACTGATTTCCTTACAGTATATATACTGTAACAGTACTGTAACTGTATATATACTGTATATATACTGTAACTCTTTTGTTGTTGCAAGTTGTGTTTATATTTTTGTTCAGTATACATAAACTCAGCAAAAAAAAGAAATGTCCTCTCACTGTCAACTGTGTTTATTTTCAGCAAACTTAACATGTGTAAATATTTGTATGACCATAACAAGATTCAACAACTGAGACATAAACTGAACAAGTTCCACAGACATGTGACAAACAGAAATTTAATAATGTGTCCCTGAACAAAGGGGGGGGGGGGGGGGGGGGGGGGGTGTCAAAATCAAAAGTAACAGTCAGTATCTGGTGTGGCCACCTGTCTTGCACAGAACGAGCAGTATGGCTGGTGGCATTGTAATGCTGGAGGGTCATGTCAGGATGAGCCTGCAGGAAGGGTACCACATGAGGGAGGAGGATGTCTTCCCTGTAATGCACAGAGTTGAGATTACCTGCAATGACAACAAGCTCAGTCCGATGATGCTGTGACACATGGCGCCAGACCATGACGGACCCTCCACCTCCAAATTGATCCCGCTCCAGAGTACAGGCCTCGGTGGAACGCTCATTCCATCGACAATAAACGTGAATCCGACCATCACCCCTGGTGAGACAAAACCGCAACTCGTCAGTGAAGAGCACTTTTTGCCAGTCCTGTCTGGTCCAGCGACGGTGGGTTTGTGCCCATAGGCGACAATGTTGCCAGTGATGTCTGGTGAGGACCTGCCTTACAACAGGCCTATAAGCCCTCAGTCCAGCATCTCTCAGCCTATTTTTAATAGTCTGAGCACTGGAGGGATTGTGCATTCCTGGTGTAACTCGGGCAGTTGTTGTGCCATCCTGTACCTGTCCCGCAGGTGTGATGTTCTGATGTACCAATCCTGTGTAGGTGTTGGTACACGTGGTCTGCCACTGCGAGGACGATCAGCTGTCTGTCCCGTCTCCCTGTAGCGCTGTCTTAGGCGTCTCACAGTACAGACATTGCAATTTATTTCCCTGGCCACATCTGCAGTACTCATGCTTCCTTGCAGCATGCCTAAGGCACGTTTACGCAGATGAGCAGGGACCCTGGGCATCTTTCTTTTGGTGTTTTTCAGAGTCAGTAGAAAGGCCTCTTTAGTGTCCTAAGTTTTCATAACTGTGACCTTAAATGCCTACTGTCTGTAAACTGTTAGTGTCTTAGCGCTCGTTCCACAGGTGCATGTAGATTAAATGTTTATAGTTCATTGAACAAGCATGGGAAACAGTGTTAAAAACCTTTACAATGAAGAGCTATGAAGTTATTTGGATTTTTACAAATTATCTTTGAAAAGAGGGACATTTGTAAGTCCCTTCTGGGAGTTTGTAAGTCCCTTCTGGGAATATACTACTTCCATATACCCTGTACTGTTACAGGCTTTGGTTTTTCCATTTATATTGCGAGGTTGGACATTAGGTGCACTGATTGGTGTAACTTCATTAGAAAGTATGTGTTACACCTGTGCTGGCTTGTCATCTCGTTAGTCGGAAAGCATTTCACCTGTGCTGGCTTGTCATCTCGTTAGTTGGAAGGCATTTCACCTGTGCTGGTATTACGTTCCCCAGCAAGGAACCAAAACAAAAGAGGAAACTAACAAATAGTTACTAACTACAACCAAATCAAAACAGGTGGGGTTTTAGGAGGGGTTCTGAAAGACACTCTTGGGGGTGTCCACTGAAAGTTGACTAGCAATAACAACTAGGCTGCAGTCCAAACACTTAAAAAAGACACACCCTATCCCCTCAAATGAAGTAGACATATCATGACTTCTGACGAGTATACACTTGCAGGGCGAGGGAGGACAGAATTACGGACTGCTCAGAAATTCGTCACTCGTTCATCCCGTGATGATTGTTTTCAGCCACTGGTAGCTTGTGGGTGCTTTATATGCACTACTGTCAATTATGATTGCATGTCTACTTATTAACTATACAATTATTAATAAAGGCCTACTGTATGATAGCTAGCAAATTAATTAGCTAACTAACATTAGCCTGCCTAGCTGGAACTTAACTAGCATTAGCCTGCCTAGCTGGAACTTATGAAGTAAAATGTTTTATTTTTTACAATTTCCAGAAGATAACCAAACAAAAACATCACATTTATGAGACGTGTTTGTGCCGTCATGTGCATTAGTAGCACAATTTCTAACCTTTTTACATTCATTTTTACTTACACTTGTATGTTGACTTCTCCCTTGTTTTAAAGTTTTGGTGGATTTTTCTTAGAGGATGTACAATCGTCACAAGTTGAATTATGGGGAGTTTCAGGCCCCGGAGTGAACATAATTGTACACTCGCAAACTCGTCTAAAAAGGGTCTTATGTTGAAAACTTCCCTTGCTTGGCTAGTCATTTGGACCGCCCTCCAAGATGGCGGCGGGGATTCCCCTAAGGGCATAAGGCGAGGGTAAGTGGACAAGGGTGTGTCTTTTATGAGATTGAATTGCAGCCTGGGACTTAAGGACACCCACCATGAGCGCACACAAAATATGCCCAAAAAAGAGGCAAACCAAATTTAAAAGACAGGAAGCAAACCAAAAGGTGGAGTAAACAAAAACAGGGAAGAACATATCTTTTTTTCATTTTTTATTACTTTAACAAAAAACATGTTTTATCAAATAGTGGTGGTTAAAATAAAGGTGTTAACCTTCCACATCAAGACAACTGGAACACTGGGCCAACCACTCTTAAATAGCACTTGGGCCAGCACAGGTGAAACACCTTCTGACTAATGAGTTGGCAATCAGCAGAGGTGTAACACCTACTGTCTAACAGGGTGACGCCCAACCTCAAAATATAAATGGAAAAAAACAAATTCTGTAGCAGTACCTTGAACTAACCATGTGCTTGAACTGTTTGACAGTCAAATTTCCATCAGGAGGCGAACAGATAACCCCCTTCAATAAACAAGGAAATACAACATAATCCTGATCGACATCTATGATTAGAAGAGTAACATTTCCTGGGCGATCCACAAGGTTTTGCGCTCACAAATCAATTGCCGCAATTCAACCACAAACTCTCATTCATGATACTTTCTCCATAGTGCAGTAAACAGCATGTTATCTTCTCCTCTCCATAGTGCAGTAAACAGCATCCTATCTTCTCCTCTCCATAGTGCAGTAAACATCATGCTATCTTCTCCTCTCCATAGTGCAGTAAACAGCATCCTATCTTCTCCTCTCCATAGTGCAGTAAACAGCATGTTATCTTCTCCTCTCCATAGTGCAGTAAACAGCATGTTATCTTCTCCTCTCCATAGTGCAGTAAACAGCATGCTATCTTCTCCTCTCCATAGTGCAGTAAACAGCATGCTATCTTCTCCTCTCCATAGTGCAGTAAACAGCATGCTATCTTCTCCTCTCCATAGTGCAGTAAACAGCATGTTATCTTCTCCTCTCCATAGTGCAGTAAACAGCATGTTATCTTCATCTTTCAAATATTTCAAACACGAATTCTACTTTCCACCAATAAATGTGGCAGAGAGCCAAATAGATCAAGAGAGAAATAAGAGACAGAGAGAGGGGGTGAGCGTGTGTGAGAGAGAGAGAGAGAGCGTGCATGAGAGAGAGCGTGCGAGAGAGAGCGGGTGAGCGTGTGTGAGAGAGAGAGTGGGTGTGCGTGTGTGAGGGAGAGAGAGAGAGGGTGAGCGTGTGTGAGAGAGAGGGTGTGCGTGTGTGTGAGGGAGAGAGAGGGTGAGCGTGTGTGAGGGACAGAGAGAGGGAGAGCGTGTGTGAGGGAGAGAGAGAGATTAAGTGAGATTAAACAGCTCCTCCAATAGATCTGTACTAAACACACACACACACCTATTGTACTAGAATTTACTTGTTCAATGAATAGGAATATTTATATATATATATATAAACAGAAAGAATGTTAGCTGTTATCCTGTTTATCTCTTAACAACTTATTAGTTAGTAGTTACTGTATTTCTGACTGCTATTCTTTCTTTTTGCAACATGAAATCACTATCAGGGCCTAAACCCTAAACTCATCAACCTTTGGACTGAAGAGTTTAGCACTGGAGTTCAACACACATCTTAAAGATGTTGACGTCATCATTCTGCAGGAGACATGGTGTAAGGCTGACATTGTCACTCACTATCCCACAGGTAATTATGCCATCACAGAAACACAGCTCTGTCAATAGAGGCAGAGACTCTGGAGGACTGATCATTTGGTACAAATCCGAACTACAACATCTAATTGATCCCCTCAAAATTGGCAAATATCACATTTGGTTAAAACTGAAAAAATAACTTGTATTGGCAGAAAAAGATGTGGTCCTTTGCGCGATATATATCCCCCCCTCAGAATCCCCATATTACTCAGAGGAGATCGTCCCCCCCTCAGAATCCCCATATTACTCAGAGGAGATCGTCCCCCTCAGAATCCCCATTTTACTCAGATGAGATCGTCCCCCACTCAGAATCCCCATATTACTCAGAGGAGATCTTCCCCCCATCAGAATCCCCATATTACTCAGAGGAGATCTCCCCCCCCCCCCTCAGAATCCCCATATTACTCAGAGGAGATCTCTCCCCCACCCTCAGAATCTCCATATTACTCAGAGGAGATCTTCCCCACCCTTGAGGAAGAGACGTGCCATTTCCAGGACCAGGGAAATGTGCTCATCTGTGAGGACACAAACGCACGCACAGGAACACTACCTGATCTAACGACCACACAAGGGGACAGCTTTATTACAGGCCATACTGTTTCTAACTGTCTTCATCTCCCCCATAGAAACAACAGTGACAGCACCGTCAACAACAATGGAAGGGATCTGTTGCAGCTCTGTAGAAGCCCGGGTCTGTACTTTGTCAATGGTAGGTTACGGGGGGGACTCTTCGGGGAGATTCACCTACTGCTCACCTCTTGGCCACAGCACAGTAGACTATATGATCACAGACATTGACCCTTTCTCTCTCAGCTCATTCACTGTCAAGCCACTAACACCTCTGTCTGATCACAGCCAAATTACGTTGTTCCTCAAAAGAACAGACATGGAAACCACCACACATTCACAGCCCAGTAAGCTGTACAACATCAGAAATTCATACAGATGGGCCCAAAACAGCACAGAAGAAAACCAGAAAGCAACCAGTAACCAAAATATCCAAACACTAACTTTCTGATTACCACATTCACTCACAGTGAAGAAGGCATCATTCTAGCAGTACAAAACATCAACTATATATTCAGGCAAACGGCAAAAGATACACAATTGAAATTGATTAAAAAATAATAATAATAAAAGACCACAGATGACAACTGGTTTGATGCAGATGGTAAAATTATAAAGAAAAAACTTAGAACACTATCCAACCAAAAGCACTGATACCCAAATAATGGTGAATTACGCCTTCATTACTGTGAGACTTTAAAACTCTATAAACGTAACACTCAGAACCAAAAAAGCACAGTACAACAGCAAGCAGCTGACACTAATTGAGGAGTCCATAAACACACAACTTCTGTCAAAATTGGAAAAAACTTTAAAAAAATCTAAATAAGAGGAATTAGCGATACAAAATGGTGACATGTGGACAACCCCTTTTAAAACATTCTACAACACTGTTCAAATTAACACAAACGCAGAACAACGCCAAATTCATGAGCAGTTCAATGGGTTAGAACTGCACTCCCACTGCACTCCCCAATTACTGACCAGGAGCTCTATAAGACACTCCCCAATTACTGACCAGGAGCTCAATAAGAAACTAAACTATTACTGACCAGGAGCTCTATAAGAAACTAAACTATTACTGACCAGGAGCTCTATAAGAAACTAAACTATTACTGACCAGGAGCTCTATAAGAAACTAAACTATTACTGACCAGGAGCTCTATAAGAAACTAAACTATTACTGACCAGGAGCTCTATAAGAAACTAAACTATTACTGACCAGGAGCTCTATAAGAAACTAAACTATTACTGACCAGGAGCTCAATAAGAAACCTCAGGCTCTCAAATTTAAAAAGGCATGTGGACCTGATGGCATCCTAAATGAGATGCTCAAATTCACTAGTGCAAAATTTCAATTGGCTATATTAAAACTGTTTAATTTGATCCTGAGTGTAGGTTAATTCCCTGACATCTGGAACCCCAATCTTTAAGAACAGAAACACATTTGACCCTAACAATTACAGAGGCATTTGTGTGAACAGTAACATGGGGAAGGTTTTCTGTAGTATTATAAATGTAAGAGTTCTAATCTTCCTTAATAAACACAATGTATTGAGTAAAAGCCAAATAAGATTTATACCAAAACATCGCACAACTGATCATATTTACACCCTACACACCCTGATAGATAAACATGTCCACCAAAATATATGCTTGCTTTATCAACTTCCAAAAAGTATTTGATTATATTTGGCATACAGGACTGCTCTACAAAGTTATTGAAAGTGGTGTAGGGGGTAAAACATATGACATAATTAAATCAATGTATACTGGCAATACGTGCAGCATTAAAATTGGTAAGAAAATAACAGAAGTCTTTAACCAGGTGCGGGGCCTTCGCCAGGGTTGCAATCTGAGCCCTGCACTCTTCAATATTTACATCAACGAATTGGCCACTATTCTAGATAAATCCTCAGCCCCTGGTGTTAGTCTCCACAATTCGGAAGTTAAATGCCTACTCTTCGCAGATGACCAATGCCTGCTGTCACCCACAGCACATGGCCTACAGCAGAGCCTGGACCTGCTAGAGCAGTACTGCCAGACCTGGGCCCTGGCAGTAAACCCCCACAGCACATGGCCTACAGCAGAGCCTGGACCTGCTAGAGCAGTACTGCCAGACCTGGGCCCTGGCAGTAAACCCCCACAGCACATGGCCTACAGCAGAGCCTGGACCTGCTAGAGCAGTACTGCCAGACCTGGGCCCTGGCAGTAAACCCCCACAGCACATGGCCTACAGCAGAGCCTGGACCTGCTAGAGCAGTACTGCCAGACCTGGGCCCTGGGAGTAAACCCCAAAAATACTAAAATAACGATTTTCTAGAGAAGATCCAGATCTCAGGGAATTAGACCAAAGTTCTCAATTGGTACAAAATATATAGAGTACTGTACACACTGCAATTACTTAGGTTTAAAAATAAGCTCAACTGGACACCTTAATGAGGCAGTGAATGAGCTGAGAGAGAAAGCACACAGGGCATTCTACACCATTAAAAAGCAAATTCAAATTGAAATACCTATTAAAATTTGGCTAAAACTAATTGAATATGTCATTGAACCAATTGCACTTTATGGCAGTGAGGTGTGGGATCCACTTGCAAAACAAGATTTAATCAAATGGGACAAACACCCCATTGAAACCCTGCATGCAGAGTTCTGTACGTTCTCCTACATGTCCAGACGAAAACTACAAACAATGCATGCAGGGCAGAATTAGGCCAATATCCACTAATAATAAAAACTCAAAAAAGAGAAATTAAGTTTTGGAAACATCTAAAATACAGTGACCCCCTCTCATATCATTACCAAGCCCTGCAATGCCAAAAGCTGAGAAAAGAAAAGAGTCCCCTCATCCAGATGGTCCTGGGGCTGAGTTCACAAACCTGTTCTACTAACACACTGAAGCCTCAGGACCAGAACATCCAATCAATCAGAATGAACCAAATTACAACACAGTCAAAACAAAACTATATTGCTTATTGCGAAACACAAACACAAGCACAAAGCAAAATGCAGGCCCTAAATCGACTGTACACCGTGGCTAAATATTTGAACATGGTTACTGATCAAAACCTTAGAAAAACCTTGACAAAGTACAGGCTCAGTGAGCACAGCCTTGCCATTGAGAAGGGTAGACACAGGAAAACCTGGCTCCCTGTAGAGAAAAGGCTGTGCAACCATTGCACAACAGCAGAACCTGAGACAGAGCTGCATTTCCTGACAAAATTTCAAAAATATAAAACAATTAGAGAGTGTAATTAAACCCAAGTTTGAAACCCTTATTCAAGGTTTCAAAGACCTCTCTGATGAGGACAGGCTACCCGTCCTGTTGGGGGAGGGATAGGCTACCCGTCCTGTTGGGGGAGGACAGAGAGCTGTGGGTTGGCAGTGCACTACATTGCTGCAAGATGAGGGACAGTGTCTGACAGACCAATCAACCTGCACATGTCCTCTACTGTATGCTTATTGTTATTGTTGAATGTATGGTTATTTTGACACTTGGTTATTGTTGTTACTGTTGTCCCGTTGATTCTCATTTTTATTTTTCATATTGTAAATATCCAAAGTCAGCTTTGGCAACATGTACATTGTTACGTCATGCCAATAAAGCAACTTGAACTGAATTGAGAGAGGGTGAGCGTGTATGAGAGAG
Source organism: Oncorhynchus clarkii lewisi (assembly GCF_045791955.1). Lineage (NCBI taxonomy): Eukaryota > Metazoa > Chordata > Actinopteri > Salmoniformes > Salmonidae > Oncorhynchus > Oncorhynchus clarkii. Next base: position 41,231,504 of record NC_092174.1, read on the forward strand.
AGAGAGAGAGAGAGAGAGAGAGAGAGAGAGAGAGAGAGAGAGAGAGTGAGCGTGCGTGTGTGAGAGAGAGAGACAGGGTGAACGAGGTGAGAGAGAGAGACAGGGTGAACGTTTGTGAGTGAGAGAGAGAGAGAGAGAGAGAGGGTGAACGAGGTGAGAGAGACAGGGTGAACGTGTGAGAGAGAGAGAGAGAGAGAGAGACAGGGTGAACGTGTGTGAGAGAGAGAGAGAGAGAGAGGGTGAACGAGGTGAGAGAGAGAGACAGGGTGAACGTTTGTGAGTGAGAGAGAGAGAGAGACAGAGACAGAGAGAGAGTGAGTGAGTGAGTGAGAGAGTGAGCGTGTGTGTGTGAGAGAGAGTGAGCGTGTGTGTGTGAGAGAGAGAGACAGGGTGAACGTGTGAGAGAGAGAGAGAGACAGAGAGAGACAGAGAGAGAGAGAGAGAGACAGGGTGAACGTGTGTGAGAGAGAGAGAGAGACAGAGACAGGGTGAATGTGTGAGAGAGAGAGAGAGAGAGAGACAGGGTGAATGTGTGTGAGAGAGAGAGAGAGAGAGAGAGAGGTGTAATTAGAGAGAGTTGTTGTATATATGGTAAGCAGGAATTGTCAGGCAGGCGTAAAAGCGTCGCCTTGTTAACATCAACAAGCCATTTCCCTTGAAAACCAGAACATCTTGTCTCTGCCCAGTCCAGCAACCAGATGTTCCTGTTTCCAGGGGAAACAGCTTTTGGATGTTAGCAAGGCGACGCTCCATCTCAACTCCTCCACATTTACTGGATTGGTTGAACAGTGCAGAAGAGGCCTACGTCTCCTAAACATGTGAAGAGTGTAGTTTTTTGCTCTCAGATAGAGAGAAGGGGGGAGTCTAGTTCTCCGCCATCATAGCGTTACCTCTCATCATGGGGAGTCCATCAGGACACCAGAGGTTCATCCAAAACACTGCAGAGAATCTAGTACTGTTTTCAAAAAAACGTCTTAAGAGTAGGGTTTCTGATCTAGGATCTGTTTAGCCTTTTAGATCATAATGAATAAGATTACATGGGCCTGATCCTAGATCAGCACTTCATGAATACGGGCCCTGGACCTTGATGCTTTCTCAGTGCAGATGTCAGAGCAATGAGAAAATGGTAAAAGTGTTTAATATCAGTTGTTTTAATCAACGGTCATCCTCATTAATGAGTGGGCATTGTGCATACAGTGATTCAGTGTCATGTGATTATGGATAATGTAATGCAACTGGCTAATTAGACTCGGAGAGAGTAGAGACAAAAAAGGCACCAACTGAAAACATTAAACAGTACCGAGGTTCCTGTAGTAACTACCTCGTGTGCTGCTGACTTCCTGAAGGTACACAGGATATAGCATCGTACGTGTCCTTTAGTAAAGAAGTAATTAAAAACTTGATATAGTCTAGGCTCCCCGTTATTCCCGAGCACTGTGAGAAGTGGGTGGCAGGTGGTTAGAGTGTAGAGGCGGCAGGTAGCCTAGTGGTTAGAGTGTCAAGGCGGCAGGTAGCCTAGTGGTTAGAGTGTCAAGGCGGCAGGGTAGCCTAGTGGTTAGAGTGTCAAGGCGGCAGGGTAGCCTAGTGGTTAGAGTGTAGAGGCGGCAGGTAGCCTCGTGGTTAGAGTGTCAAGGCGGCAGGTAGCCTAGTGGTTAGAGTGTAGAGGCGGCAGGTAGCCTAGTGGTTAGAGTGTCAAGGCGGCAGGTAGCCTAGTGGTTAGAGTGTAGAGGCGGCAGGTAGCCTAGTGGTTAGAGCGTTGGACTAGTAACCGGAAGGTTGCAAGTTCAAATCCCGAGCTGACAAGGTAAAAATCTGTCGCTCTGCCACTGAACAAGGCAGTTCCCAGGCCGTCATTGTAAATAAGAATTTGTTCTTAATGGACTTGCCTCGTTAAATAAAAAAGGTACAATTTTAAAAATATATTTAAAAAACATCAAGCTAATGTGACCAAAAATCAAGGATCTGCTTGGATTTGCACAACTATCTCTGTAAGGTTACATCATATAGACAGTGGGTTAGGGTTGTTACGGTGACTGTATTACCTGCCACACCGGCAGTCATGAGTCACAAAGGCAGTTAAACTCCATGTGACTGTTTAGTCACAGTAATTAGGCTTCTTCCAAGCTCTGATGCTGCTGATAGTTATTAGAAACCCACCAAAATTGCTAACTGCCTGGTACTCAGCACTCTATTGTCCCTGTCATCACTGACATCAATACAAATGTAACGGAACATGTAAATCAAGCACTTCATGAGAGCCCATGAGCTCATGTTGCACAACATTTCTATTGGCTACGCAATTATGGGAGAAAACAGAGTGATGGCCTCTAATAAAAAGAGGATCCCATCAGCTTTCAATAGACTAGGCCCACTATATGCATTTATCATCTCTCCTAATATTAAGCACATTGCTTATATTTACAACAGGTGTATAGCCTACCTGGCTGGCATGAAAATTAACCACGGGGAAAAGCGCCCTCCATTCGCTATTTAAGTGCATAGATTCCATGTAGCCTACTACCAGGCTATATTACATGGATTTATTCAACTTTTCTTTTTAAATGGCTTGTAGGTTGTGTGGAAGCCAGGCGATGCTAAATGTGTTTATGTTAATTAATGGTAAATTAGTGTGAGACCGACAGTTATTTGCTTGACAATCACCGGCTGACTAAATTTCGTGACCGCTACAGTGGTCAGTAGTTTCACTGCATGTTGTTGTTCACACTGTCCTCTCAGTTACACCGGAGGGAAATTCACTTCACACAACGTACTAATTTACAACTATTTCCTGTGTCCTTTCCTTCTCACGGCACTTAATTAATACTCTGAAAAATACTCTCGCAAATAATCAGAGACCTTCCCTTCTCCTGCAGCTATGCAAGCCTCAGCGTCTGGCATTGACTGCCAACGGAGAATGAACGTCACATAACGACCGAGAGAGCGAGAGCGAGACAGAGAGAGACAGAGACACAGAGAGAGAGAGAAAACAGAGGACTGTTGTTTGGGTAAGAAACAGGAAAAAACCCTGAGAAAAACCTGTTGGGCCTGTTCACAGAGATAAAAGAAAGAATCTAGGGATCACAATGCACCTTGGGTAAGGGCGGGAACAGAGTGCTTCTTGGGAAGGAGTGGGGTGGGGTAGGACACAAGCATTTGCACTTGGTATTCCTCCACACCAGATGGAATGCAGGTTTGGCAGAGAATGTTTTGCTTCCTAACCCTGACAGCTGTATAGAAAACAGTCTCAAAAGGCACTCTATCAAAAAAAGTAGTGCACTACTTAGGGAATAGGGTGTCGTTTGAGATGTAGTCTAGTGTTTTTGTCTAGCTTTTCATTGACACATCCAACTGCAAATAAATAAATCCGAGGCCACACGTTTGGGTGCAAACAGTAGCTCTTCGTTCATGTGTGTATATGGCTTCCTCCTTCCTGCCTGCTCTAGAGTGGCCTGGTTTACCACATAGCAGCTGAGTTCTCATCTGAAAGTCTTTCACCCAACGATAATCTCAAACTACTGCAGGTCTGGCCAGGGTCTCTTCTCTGGAGTCGAGATCAGTTACACTTCTCATTATGAAGTCTTATACTGCTTTATTAACATTCATAGCGCCTTATAGATGCGGTCATCGAGCATTATGAAACTATAAAAGTGTATCTTTATAAAGAAACTATATAAACATTTTTTTTAAAGATTGTCAGACTTACTATCTCCTCGTAAAAAAACAACAACATTCAACCCAGTAACCATGACAACCACTCTAACATGGCTACTAGAGATAATATTCAGTCCTTCCAGGAGGCACCAGCACCACAACAGGAAGTGAGGCGAAGACATTTAAGCAACAACTAACAAAAAAGTCCACACATCAAACAAATGTTGTTTTTTTTTTTTACTTTAGTGCCGTAGCCTAGCCTAAGCGGTCTACTCCCCCGCACAGCGAGCGTATTAACTGCTCCTGCATCAAAGGCCAGTTGGAAAGAGGAGGAGATGTAGAATGTTTAATAGACAGACTAAGCACTGTATAAGTGAGCAAAAACAACGGCGTATAATCATTAGTAAACGCTCCCGCTATTAGGGAAGGATTATCATTAGTAAACACTCCCGCTATTAGGGAAGGATTATCATTAGTAAACGCTCCCGCTATTTGGGAAGGATTATCATTAGTAAACGCTCCCGCTATTAGGGAAGGATTATCATTAGGAAACACTCCCGCTATTAGGGAAGGATTATCATTAGTAAACACTCCCGCTATTAGGGAAGGATTATCATTAGTAAACACTCCCGCTATTAGGGAAGGATTATCATTAGTAAACGCTCCCGCTATTAGGGAAGGATTATCATTAGGAAACACTCCCGCTATTAGGGAAGGATTATCATTAGTAAACACTCCCGCTATTAGGGAAGGATTATCATTAGTAAACGCTCCCGCTATTAGGGAAGGATTATCATTAGGGAAGGATTATCGGCTTTTGACAGTTATTTTATTTTCATGACGATCTTCATGCATAACCGTCAGTTACACACACACTCACACACACACACTCTCTCTCTATATCCTCTTACCTCCAGGACAGGCCCTGCTCCTAATATGGTCCTCTCCACCCCGCTGCTGTAGCCCTTCTGGCTCAACGCCGTCAGACAGTGAATCAGGAAGTTGGCGCTCTGGGTCTTCCCTGATCCGCTCTCCCCTGATATCACCACACACTGGTTCTCCTGCTTCTTCAGCATGGTGTGGAACGCCACATCCGCCACTGCAAAGATGTGAGGGCTCAGTTTTCCCAGTGGCTGGTCGTTGTACATTTTGACATACTTCGGGTTATAGATGGGTAGGAACTTGAAGGGGTTAATGGCGACCAGGATGCCGCTGGCGTACGTGTAGATGTTGTGTTTGTAGAAGCGCTGGCGCAATGCGGCCAGGATAGTGTCCTCGGTCAGGGTGGAGAGGCTGCACAAGTCATCATATTCCTCTGATGAAGATACCTCACTACCGCCAGTCCCTGACCCCAGATCCCCTCCACTTCCTTGGGCTTGCAGGATGAAGTAGTACCCCTCCTCCTGTGGATGCTGGTTCCGGGCCCCTGGGGGCCACAGCAACACCCTCTCCACGGGAATCTCAGAGTGCCCTAGCATCCTCTCAGCCCCTCCATCCTGCCTGACCTCCATGAGGGCGTAGTGTCGGGTCATGTCCAGGCCCAGCGTGGCCCCTGCGTTCTGGATAACCGTAGCGGCCGTGGCCCGAGGGCTGACCTGGAGGGTACAACATGCAGCTGTGTCCTGGGGCAGACGCGGGTAGATCTGGAGGAAGACGGTCTGCCGTTGCTGTAATTGATCCATGTCCAAGCTGGTTGTTCTCGTCACACCGTCAGACACACTCATCCTGCTGGCTGACACTGGCACTGCCCTCCTCCAATCAGCATGCAACCACTGAGCAGGAGAGAGCAAGAGAGACGAATGCGGGGGAAAAGAGAAAAAGAGAGAGAGAGAGACATAGACAGACAGAGATAAACATTACACTTTCTACAATCGTAGCTTTTACAAAACATAAAATAATAACATAAAAAGGTTATGTGAATATGACTTTTTATTCTATTTCTGCTGACATATACACATTTATGCGACACATTTTCTAACTCTATTCAGGGTTTTATAAAGGTGCAGAGGCTTAACAGGATAATGTGTCTAGAGAAGAGAAAGGGAAAGTTGACACTCAGTTACAAATTAACCCAGTTCCCAAGAGAAGCGAGTGCATACTAGTCTTGTCTCAGCCTGTAAAAACAGGTGGGAAAAAATGCCAAATTCTTCTGTTTCACGTCCACAATTCAATAAACTTCAGTATTCGCACAGAGCTCACAACTTTCACACGAGCTCCCTAAAGCCCATTCTCTACATAATATGTCAACCAAGCACATTCAACACCTGTGATACAATAAATACTAATCAAATGCTATTCCTCACCTGACATTACGGTCCGGTCATTTCTATGCTCTACAGCTCTATAGTTGACAACAAGGAAGGATTCTTTCCCACCAGGATTCCAAAACAAGTTGATTTAAAAAAACTAATATTCACATACGGACTGACAAGTAAAAAAATATGTAAAATATCAACATAAAAGCAACAATAATTTAGAGTTAGTTGGCAGCAACTCGACACTTGAGATTTAATACAATTTGAATGGTAATCGAAAATCTTGTACCGGTAGACAAGTTGTTCTCGTCCTTGTCGAATTGTAACTTCCTATATCTGCTGTCCACGCGCCGTCTTCTTACGGGGGCGTTCTCCGGCTTTCATGACAACTCCGTAACTTGAAAACTTCGAGGTTTTTTTTGCGTAGATCTAGCTATCTATTGGTTGATTCTATGAACGCATTTCAAGCAAATCTACGTCATTTACACGATAAAAGACATTAGCAGAGTATTTTTTTCATACCACACAAACCGCCAAATGCCGGCTACTAGTGTGCAACTCGCTATTAAGGTAGGATGCAATTTCAGAAATATATTTATTTTCGTATTCATAATCATTTTACTCCATGTGTAACTCTGTGTTGTCTGTTCACACTGCTATGCTTTATCTTGGCCAGGCCGCAGTTGCAAATGAGAACTTGTTCTCAACTAGCCTACCTGGTTAAATAAAGGTGAAATAAAAATAAATAAAAAAATGTTTTATCCTTATTGTTTTTGCATATCATTGTTATTATTGTAACCTATTTATTAATCTAAACCAGTTATTTAAATATGCAAAACGTGTTTTATATAATTCTGTTGAGAAATTTGAGTTGGCTAAATGAAGTTCGATCTGTATTTTTAAGCGTGTTCTCTGTATTTGTTTTAAGAGAGGTTATAAGTAGGCCTTTTGTCAAATTAATATCCTTAGTCTATTGCTGTAATTTGTTGGGTACGGTAGGAACTATCTTTTCTTGGTAACTGCTGCAATACAGAGAGCCTTCCCTTTCACCACATTTTGTTACATTACAGCCTTATTCTAAAATGGATTCAATAACAACAACAAATCCTTATCAATCTACACACAATACCCCATAATGACAAAGTGAGAAAACAGGTTTTTAGAAATGTTTGCAATTGTATTACAAATAAAAACTGAAATACCTTATTTACAGAAGTATTCAGACCCTTTGCTATGAGACTCGGAATTGAGCTCAGGTGCATCCTGTTTCCAATGATCATCCTTGAGATGTTTCTACAACTTGATTGGAGTTCACCTTTGGTCAATTCAATTGATTGGACATGATTTGGAAAGCCACACACCTCTATATAATGTCCCACAGTTGACAAAGCATGTCAGAGCAAAAACCACAGATCTGGGAAAGGGTACCAAAAAATTCCTGCAGCATTGAAGATCCCCAAGAACACAGCAGCCTCCATCATTCTGAAGTGGAAGAAGTTTAAAACCACCAAGACTCTTCCTACAGTTGTCCGCCCGGCCAAATTGAGTAATCAGGGGAGAAGGGCCATGGTCAGGGAGATGGCCAAGAACTCGATTGTCACATTGACAGAGCTCCAGACTTCCTCTGTGGAGATGGGAGAACCTTCCAGAAGGACAACCATCTCTGCAGCACTCCACCAATCAGGCCTTTATGGTAGAGTGGCCAAACAGTTGCCCCTCCTCAGTAAAAGGCACATGACAGCCCTCTTGGAGTTTGCCAAAATGAAGAAGATAAAGCATAGGCTACTCACTGGTGATGGCCGATATGCTCGTGCCGATATATCAAGATAAGCTACTTCAAAAAACAAATTGTCTGCACAGTTATTTTCAGGTCTCCAGAGATGTTTGATCAGGTTTAAGTCTTGGCTCTGGCTGGGCCACTCAAGGACATTCAGATCCTGAGAGCTCTGGAGCAAGTTTTCATCAAGGGTCTCTCTGTACTTTGCTCCGTTCATCTTTCCCTCGATCCCGACTAGTCTCCCAGTCCCTGCAGCTGAAAAACATCCCCACAGCATGATGCTGCCACCACAATGCTTCACCGTTGGGGTGGTGCCAGGTTTCCTTCAGATGTGACTCTTGGCATTCAGGCCAAAGAGTTCAATCTTGGTGTCATCAGACCAGAGAATCTTGTTTATCATGGTCTAAGAGTCCTTTAGGCACCTTTTTGCAAACTCCAAGCTGGCTGTAAATAAGATATTTCTGTTTTTTTTTTTCATAAATTTTCAAAAATGTCTTAATCTGTTTTCATTTTGCCATTTTGGGGTAAAGATAAGGTACTTTGAAAAAAAAGTGCAGTTCGTTCAGAATCACTCAAAAGCTGTCCATACCCCTCTACAGAAATCACTAGACTGTTTCCAGCAGTCCATACACCTCTACAGAAATCACTAGACTGTTTCCAGCAGTCCATACACCTCTACAGAAATCACTAGACTGTTTCCAGCAGACCATACACCTCTACAGAAATCACTAGACTGTTTCCAGCAGTCCATACACCTCTACAGAAATCACTAGACTGTTTCCAGCAGACCATACACCTCTACAGAAATCACTACTGTTTCCAGCAGACCATACACCTCTACAGAAATAACTAGACTGTTTCCAGCAGACCATACACCTCTACAGAAATCACTACTGTTTCCAGCCGACCATACACCTCTACAGAAATCACTAGACTGTTTCCAGCAGACCATACACCTCTACAGAAATCACTACTGTTTCCAGCAGACCATACACCTCTACAGAAATCACTACTGTTTCCAGCAGACCATACACCTCTACAGAAATCACTACTGTTTCCAGCAGACCATACACCTCTACAGAAATCACTACTGTTTCCAGCCGACCATACACCTCTACAGAAATCACTAGACTGTTTCCAGCAGACCATACACCTCTACAGAAATCACTAGACTGTTTCCAGCAGACCATACACCTCTACAGAAATCACTAGACTGTTTCCAGCAGACCATACACCTCTACAGAAATCACTAGACTGTTTCCAGCAGACCATACACCTCTACAGAAATCACTACTGTTTCCAGCAGACCATACACCTCTACAGAAATCACTAGACTGTTTCCAGCAGACCATACACCTCTACAGAAATCACTAGACTGTTTCCAGCAGACCATACACCTCTACAGAAATCACTAGACTGTTTCCAGCAGACCATACACCTCTACAGAAATCACTAGACTGTTTCCAGCAGACCATACACCTCTACAGAAATCACTAGACTGTTTCCAGCAGACCATACACCTCTACAGAAATCACTAGACTGTTTCCAGCAGACCATACACCTCTACAGAAATCACTAGACTGTTTCCAGCAGACCATACACCTCTACAGAAATCACTAGACTGTTTCCAGCAGACCATACACCTCTACAGAAATCACTACTGTTTCCAGCAGACCATACACCTCTACAGAAATCACTACTGTTTCCAGCAGTCCATACACCTCTACAGAAATCACTAGACTGTTTCCAGCCGACCATACACCTCTACAGAAATCACTACTGTTTCCAGCAGACCATACACCTCTACAGAAATCACTAGACTGTTTCCAGCAGACCATACACCTCTACAGAAATCACTAGACTGTTTCCAGCAGACCATACACCTCTACAGAAATCACTAGACTGTTTCCAGCAGACCATACACCTCTACAGAAATCACTAGACTGTTTCCAGCAGACCATACACCTCTACAGAAATCACTACTGTTTCCAGCAGACCATACACCTCTACAGAAATCACTACTGTTTCCAGCAGTCCATACACCTCTACAGAAATCACTAGACTGTTTCCAGCCGACCATACACCTCTACAGAAATCACTACTGTTTCCAGCAGACCATACACCTCTACAGAAATCACTAGACTGTTTCCAGCAGACCATACACCTCTACAGAAATCACTAGACTGTTTCCAGCAGACCATACACCTCTACAGAAATCACTACTGTTTCCAGCAGACCATACACCTCTACAGAAATCACTAGACTGTTTCCAGCAGACCATACACCTCTACAGAAATCACTACTGTTTCCAGCAGACCATACACCTCTACAGAAATCACTACTGTTTCCAGCAGACCATACACCTCTACATAAATCACTACTGTTTCCAGCAGACCATACACCTCTACAGAAATCACTAGACTGTTTCCAGCAGACCATACACCTCTACAGAAATCACTAGACTGTTTCCAGCAGACCATACACCTCTACAGAAATCACTACTGTTTCCAGCAGACCATACACCTCTACAGAAATCACTAGACTGTTTCCAGCAGACCATACACCTCTACAGAAATCACTACTGTTTCCAGCAGACCATACACCTCTACAGAAATCACTACTGTTTCCAGCAGACCATACACCTCTACAGAAATCACTACTGTTTCCAGCAGACCATACACCTCTACAGAAATCACTACTGTTTCCAGCAGACCATACACCTCTACAGAAATCACTACTGTTTCCAGCAGACCATACACCTCTACAGAAATCACTACTGTTTCCAGCAGACCATACACCTCTACAGAAATCACTACTGTTTCCAGCAGACCATACACCTCTACAGAAATCACTAGACTGTTTCCAGCAGTCCATACACCTCTACAGAAATCACTACTGTTTCCAGCAGTCCATACACCTCTACAGAAATCACTACTGTTTCCAGCAGACCATACACCTCTACAGAAATCACTAGACTGTTTCCAGCAGACCATACACCTCTACAGAAATCACTAGACTGTTTCCAGCAGACCATACACCTCTACAGAAATCACTAGACTGTTTCCAGCAGACCATACACCTCTACAGAAATCACTAGACTGTTTCCAGCAGACCATACACCTCTACAGAAATCACTACTGTTTCCAGCAGACCATACACCTCTACATAAACCACGATACAGTAACAACATTACTCATAAAAACACTCCACAAGGTGAAATATAACAATAACATCCTAAATCAATTACATTAACAATGTGCATTTAGCTTAAACCACCCATGTCCATGTGGGTGAGTTGGTGATGATTAATGGGCTCCACTGCTGTTCCTGCTGAACTGAGCCAGTAGTCAACAGAGACTGATTCCAGATCAGTAGACACCGGAGTACACAGCCCTGAATTACACATATACTATATAACACAGGGGTTCCCTAACTATTTCACTCAGCCCCCCCCAATCGCCCCCTGCGAACAAGCCACGTGTATTTCTATGGTGACAAGTAATGTTCATGAGACAAACAGTTCACACCTCTCTTGTTGGTGGAGATAATATTGCAGGTTAAAAGTATATTTCCAGCAATTCTATACATTTTGCCATGTCTAATGTGTATTCATGTGATATCTGAGTGACAAAGAAATTACAACAATATCTATGGGCTAAAAAACAGTTGACATGGTCTAGTTTATCTGGACCTTTCTGACAAGTTATACATATCTCTCTAAGGTCTACAATGACTGACATGACAAGAGGAACTGATGATGCACTACTCTAAAAATTGCCCACCCCACAGTTTGAGAACCACTACTATAACACGCATACACACATATATATACACACACACACACACACACACACACACACACACACACACACACACACACACACACACACACACACACACACACACACACACACACACACACACATATATACACACACACATACACACACACACACACACACAAACACACATTCGGAACAGGAATACACAGCCGACAGCCCTGAACTCCACGTAACCTCAGACCAATCTCATTGGTGTACTGTTCAATTTCAGACTCAGACACAATTACATTACTTCACAGAGTTATCAGTGATCTTTTCTCTACCAGGAACAACACTGTTTGTGCTATATTTGGAATAATTGGCAGTTTAATCTTTTAAAAAGCATTCCATGTGTACTTTACAAGTGGCCTGTCCTGTCCAATCTCAGGTTCCTGTCCTGTCCAATCTCAGGTTCCTGTCCTGTCTTTTCTCAGGTTCCTGTCCTGTCTTTTCTCAGGTTCCTGTCCTGTCCTGTCCAATCTCAGGTTCCTGTCCTGTCCAATCTCAGGTTCCTGTCCTGTCCAACCTCAGGTTCGTGTCCTGTCCAACCTCAGGTTCGTGTCCTGTCCAACCTCAGGTTTGTGTCCTGTCCAACATCAGGTTTGTGTCCTGTCCAACCTCAGGTTCGTGTCCTGTCCAACCTCAGGTTCCTGTCCTGTCCAATCTCAGGTTCGTGTCCTGTCCAATCTCAGGTTCGTGTCCTGTCCAATCTCAGGTTCGTGTCCTGTCCAATCTCAGGTTTGTGTCCTGTCCAATCTCAGGTTCCTGTCCTGTCCAATCTCAGGTTTGTGTCCTGTCCAACCTCAGGTTCGTGTCCTGTCCAATCTCAGGTTTGTGTCCTGTCCAATCTCAGGTTCCTGTCCTGTCCAATCTCAGGTTTGTGTCCTGTCCAACCTCAGGTTCGTGTCCTGTCCAACCTCAGGTTTGTGTCCTGTCCAATCTCAGGTTCGTGTCCTGTCCAACCTCAGGTTCGTGTCCTGTCCAACCTCAGGTTCGTGTCCTGTCCAACCTCAGGTTCGTGTCCTGTCCAACCTCAGGTTCGTGTCCTGTCCAATCTCAGGTTCGTGTCCTGTCCAATCGCAGGTTCGTGTCCTGTCCAACCTCAGGTTCGTGTCCTGTCCAACCTCAGGTTTGTGTCCTGTCCAACCTCAGGTTCGTGTCCTCCTTGTCCTCATCCCGTCCCTTCTTCTTTCCCACCTCAGGAGTGTTACCAGGTAGGACACCATGGTACTCTAGAAAACTGTTTTCATTCCAGATAGTGAATTAAACCACCAAGTGGTTAAGTGGTTAAGTTCTGTATCTGCTGAAGGTATCGCACCCTCTCCTCCGGGCTTCAGAGGAAAAGAGAGATATTCTCCATCATTCACACCACACAGAAAGGATGTTATACTAGAAGACACATAGACGTGGTCCTGTTTGACTCAGTTGGTAGAACGTGGTGCTTGCAACGGCAAGATTGTGGGTTTGATTCCCGGGGCCACCCATACGTAAGTCTCTCTGGATAGTGTCCTCTAAATGGTATATATTAAGGATGTGAACACAGTAGTGTAAATGCGTAAGATCAAGTTACCTGCCTGTAATGATTTTGCATGAAACAATCTTCTTCTTATTGATGTCTCTGTGGTCATACAAGTAGTGAGTGATGAGTCGTGTGGGTAGACAGTTTTCAATTTCTTCAATTCGTATTCACTTCTCCATAGTTTAAGACATCCATGATATGTTGAATCTTGATACTTTGATTCATTTAGTTGCATTGGAAATAAGTTTAATAAGTACCCATGTCAGAAGTCACTTATCTGAGTCATCTAGCTGTCATTATGTCACTGCTATTTCTCTCAGAACAACAAAAGACTGCTGACCCTCTCAGAACAACAAAATACTCTCTCTTGCTCTCTCTCTCTCTTGCTCTCTCTCTCTCTCTCTCTCTCTCTCTCTCACACCCTCTTTCTCTCTTTCTCTCCCCTCTCTCTTTCTCCCTCTCCCTCTCTCTCTTTCTCTCTCTCTCTCTCTCTCTCTCTTTCCCTCTCTCTCTCTCTCTCTCTCTTGCCCTCTTGCCCTCTTTCTCTCTCTTTCTCCCTCTCTCTCTGAACAAGAGAATACATAATTCCACTTTGACATTATAGGGTATTGTTTGTCAGCCAGTGACAAATCTCAATTGAATCCATTTTAGATTCAGAACAAAATGTGGAAAAAGTAAAGGGATTTGCTACATTCATTGGTAAAGACATCAGACTAGTACTCTAGGACTTATATGTAGCAATACTCACAATGGAAGAGATGAGAGCATGAGATGGGATGGTACAGGTGTGGAATTTACATACCCTGCCGATACAGACTACTTTGATTTTCTTCAACGTGAAGAGTCACTCCTCCACTGCAGCACGACCCAGAGAGAGAGGATTATCAGGCATTAGGCACCAGAGGGCATTATCAGACATCAGAGTACATTACCAGGCATCAGAGGGCATTATCAGACAATGATTATCAGGAGATGACTACCTCATCTCTGTACAACAGCATATGTAAGTTCCCTCAGTCGAGCAGTAAATTTCAAGCACAGATTCAACCACAAAGACAAGGAAGGTGTTCCAATGCCTCACATGTCTCTCTGAAGGCACTATTCTCAGCACCTTCCTCGTCACGCCCTGACTTCCTCTCCCGGGCCCATGACTAGATCCAGCTGTGGAGAGGTAATAACAACATCTGTGAAGTGGGAACTGGCTCTCTGACCTTTGACCTCTTAGTGGTTTGTGAGGGCCACTAACTGCCACATTCCAGGGTCATGTTTAGTAGGTACGGAACATAGAAAAGGAGGGAGGAGATGATGTTGTTTTATACAACGGGTGGGTCTAACCCTGAATGCTGATTGGTTAAAACCGCATTCCAGACGGTGTCATAAGACTCCTGAACAGCTAACCAAATGGCTACCCGGACTATTTGCGTTGTCAGGCCCATGTGGCTCAGTTGGTAGAGCATGTCACTTACAACGCCAGGGTTGTGGGTTTGATTCCCATTGGGGACCAGTGTGAAAAAAGTCTGACTTGCTCTGGATAAGCACATATGCTAAATATTGTAGAGCTGACACCTTAACCATTATGCCAAACAGTGAATACAGGAGATTTGTCATACAGACTAGTATCACAAGATCATTCACTGCATTGTGCTGCTGATCTAGGTCATTCATTCTAAATTCTCAAAAGTAGTATGTAGGGTGCCATTTGGGATGCAAGTGGTGTCCTGGAACAGACTCAATATTCAGCACACAGAACTGTCAAGCTCTTTCAATGGGTCTTTATCCATCTTAAAGCTATCTACTGAATCAGACCAACAGTAGCTTTGACTTGATGCAATGAACTGGTTAGTAATGTCTGTTCCCAAGAAATTTGAGCACCTGGTTGTAGATGTGTCCATAAACCAGAAAACACATTTATTTGTTGCTGGGATAAACCGCCGTCCTGCTGCCACGGCGGATGCTATTGGTGGTACATCTGAGTGTTCAACACCTTTTTCTGTCCTCGGAGTTGGTCATTTTAGGCGATTTGAATCTGGATTGGCTATCCTTGGCCTCAGATCAAGAGTATAAGAGTATATGTATTGATTTTACTCTGACTCAATTGATCTCAAAACCCCCACGGCTAAATGTGAAAACCCCTGTTAACTCCTTAGTGATTGATTTAATTCTTACTAATAACCCCCATAAATATTTGCCTAGTGGAGTATTTGCATATGATCTCAGTGATCGCTGTCCCATTGAATGTATTAGAGATATGAAACAGCAAAATTCTAATCCTCGTTTAATTAAGAAGATACATTTTTTTCTCTCCTCAAGGGTTTTCACATGACATGTTCTACTCTGATTTATTTCTGTCTCCTGTATTCCTCCTGACCCTGAGTTGGCTCTAGAAAATGTATCCTCCATATTTATTTATCTGTCAGATAAATGCACATTTTAAACACTTCAGAGTGAAAGATACATCTAAACCCTTGGTTTTCTTCTGAGCTATCAGGCCTGGGCCAAAGTAAGCACAACTGACTCCGTACTGGACTGGCAATTTTTCAGACAATTGAGAAACATATGTACTATCTTGATTAAGAAAGCTAAATCAAGCTACTTTTTTAAAAGCTTATATCTCTGATTCTGCTGGTGATCCTTCTAGATGTTGGAAAACAGTGAAATGGACTACAGTGTTAAATCCTCTTGTTCCCTGCCTAAGCAAGTTCTGTCTGCCTCTGGCATCATAACTGAGAAGAAGGGGATAGACTATGCCCTTAACCATCATTCTATCTCGGTAGGCTTTTTATTTGAGAGAAACAGTCGTTTAATTGACCCTGTTCAGTCAACCTGCAACGTCTGCTTCCAACTCACACCCTCAAACACGTAGGTCCCCTGAACGCAGCTCACTTTCCAGGCCCACTTTCCAGCTCACTCTCAAACACCTACATCCCCTGAACGCAGCTCACTCTCCAGATCCCAATCACCGGAATTATGATCACCTGTTTACACACCTGTATGTCATTATCACACATTGGCACACAGCTTTCGGAGCACTGGGTTTCATGTGAATGATAGTTTTTGCCTGCCTCACTAACGATGCCTTTTGCCTATTCCATGCCTTTACTTTAGCCAATCGGATTTCCTGTTATCTATATATTGCCTGATCTCCCGGACTACGTTACTAGCCGTTTACCTGCCTGTACTGTTGCCCCTTTGGACCCCCTGTGTATGACCTTCTGCCTGCCCCTGGACCCAGCTACCTGCCTTCTCCTGTGTATGACCTTCTGCCTGCCCCTGCACCCAGCTACCTGCCTTCTCCTGTGTATGACCTTCTGCCTGCCCCTGGACCCAGCTACCTGCCTCCTCCTGTGTATGACCTTCTGCCTGCCCCTGCACCCAGCTACCTGCCTTCTCCTGTGTATGACCTTCTGCCTGCCCCTGGACCCAGCTACCTGCCTTCTCCTGTGTATGACCTTCTGCCTGCCCCTGCACCCAGCTACCTGCCTCCTCCTGTGTATGACCTTCTGCCTGCCCCTGGACCCAGCTACCTGCCTCCTCCTGTGTATGACCTTCTGCCTGCCCCTGGACCCAGCTACCTGCCTTCTCCTGTGTATGACCTTCTGCCTGCCCCTGGACCCAGCTACCTGCCTCCTCCTGTGTATGACCTTCTGCCTGCCCCTGGACCCAGCTACCTGCCTCCTCCTGTGTATGACCTTCTGCCTGCCCCTGGACCCAGCTACCTGCCTCCTCCTGTGTATGACCTTCTGCCTGCCCCTGGACCCAGCTACCTGCCTCCTCCTGTGTATGACCTTCTGCCTGCCCCTGGACTCAGCTACCTGCCCCCTCCTGTGTATGACCTTCTGCCTGCCCCTGGACCCAGCTACCTGCCCCCTCCTGTGTATGACCTTCTGCCTACCCCTGGACCCAGCTACCTGCCTCCTCCTGTGTATGACCTTCTGCCTGCCCCTGGACCCAGCTACCTTGCTCCTCCTGTGGTTCTTTGCAATCAACACCTGCTGTGCCCTGCGCTTGAAAACAGCTCTCTGTCTCCCCTCGTGTTCATTACACAACCGACTGCTCTTCTATCTAGCTGACTTGACAGTTAACACGTCAACCTCTATTGAATCTTTGTTTTAATTTCAGCAATGTACTATCTGTGATGTGCTAGATGCCTTGCTTTAAAAAAAAAATCCACTGTGCTTGATATGCTTGGTGCATTTTTGCTGCAGCTCTCTGCCCCCCCTCCCCCCTCCTAATTGCTGAATCATTAAACCATATTTTTAACCTGACGATTATATCTGGTACTATCCCCAAGGTTTGGAAGGCGGTCCATGTACTCCCCCTTCACAAAGGTGGTGACCCTTGTGACCTAAATTATTACTGCCCTATTTCTAACTGTTCTTGCCTAGCCAAAATATTAGAATCCTTCATTCATTCTCAGCTAAGATCTTTCTTATCTTAGAATACATTTCAAAATGTACGTCAGTTGGGTGTTAGACCAGGTCATACCACTCTCTGCTGCATCCCTAATTATAAACGATGTGGTTGTGTATGGGGGGGGAGGCATTGTTGTGATGCCCTCTTCATTGACCTGGTCAAAGGCTTTCGATACTGTTGTTCACTCACTGCTAATCCAGAGGCTTTCCTCAATTGGCCTTGACCAGGCTGCATGTAACAGGTTTAAAAATTACTTGGCGGATAGAACTCAATGTGTATTTACTGATGGTGTTAAATCAGGTTTCCTGGATATTACGAAAGGTGTCCCGCAGGGGTCGATTTTGGGTCCTGTACATTTGACTGTTTACATTAACAATATCGACTTGTCTGTAAAAAATTATAATAATTGAAACCTGCACTTGTATGGCTATGATACTGTTGTGTATGCTATTGCCCGCACGGTTGACCAGGCTTTAACTGAACTACAGTCTTCATTTTATTACTTATTACACAAACTTCACTGACCTGAAATTAGTATTGAATAAGTAGGTAAAACTAAGTATATGTTCTCTAGAGCTCACAAAAATAACGGATTATAAGCATAAGTACTTTGGATGGTGTCCACATTGATCGTGTGTCTGCTTACAAGTATCTGGATGGATGACGTGCTGTCTTTAAAAATATATATATATTGTTGTGTTAAGAAGCTGAGAATAAAATTGGGCTTCTTCTATAGAATTTGGTCCTGCCCATCGATTTAAATAGCAGAAAGCAGTTCATTCAGTCGACGTTGATATCGGTCTTAGACTATGTCGACGTCATCTATATGAATGCAGCTGCTACTTCATTAAAGCTTATAGATGCAGTGTATCATAACGCACCGTGCTTTATTACAGGCAACAAACTCATCACTGCGTTCTCTACAAGACAGTAGGTAGGTCCTCTGTGATGTCATCACTGCATTCTCTACCAGACGGTTGGTTGGTCCTCTGTGATGTCATCACTGCGTTCTCTACCAGACAGTTGGTTGGTCCTCTGTGATGTCATCACTGCATTCTCTGAGTTAGGTAAGTCATCTTTTAGTTTTCTTGCACCTTCTTTGTGGAACAATCTTCAACATATTCTGAAATGCCTCTAGGGCAGATCAGAATGCTGATTGAGGACCTTATTACAGATCAATATGTTTGTTGTTTATGACTGTGTTTTCCTTTCTGCTTGCATTCTGTATTTATATTGAGGTGTGTCATTTATGTCATTCAGGGCTCATCTATAAAAGAGATCTTGTTCTCAGTATGACTCCCTGATAAAATAAAGGTTAAATAAAATAAATACCTATTTTTGTACTTGACGCCAACTGTCCTCGCCACTCTGCCTCCCTCTACACTCAGCTTCTTCTCAACAGTCATCACTGCACCTGCAACCACATCTAATTTATCCTCACTCTCGTCACTCTGCCTCCCTCTACACTCAGCTTCTTCTCAACAGTCATCACTGTACCTGCAACCACATCTAATTTATCCTCACTCTCGCCACTCTGCCTCCCTCTACACTCAGCTTCTTCTCAACAGTCATCACTGCACCTGCAACCACATCTAATTTATCCTCACTCTCGCCACTCTGCCTCCCTCTACACTCAGCTTCTTCTCAACAGTCATCACTGCACCTGCAACCACATCTAATTTATCCTCACTCTCGCCACTCTGCCTCCCTCTACACTCAGCTTCTTCTCAACAGTCATCACTGTACCTGCAACCACATCTAATTTATCCTCACTCTCGTCACTCTAAATTTTCTCAAGTTCTTCCAAAAGTTCTGTGAAATGCACATAATTTTGTAAATACTTTAACTAGTAGTTTATCTCCACAAAAAAAGGAGAACCGTGGAAATGGTTATGAGGGAATATGCATATATATATATATATATATATATATATATATATATATATATATATATATATATATATATATATATATATATATATACACAGTGCATTGCGAAAGTATTCGGCCCCCTTGAACTTTGCGACCTTTTGCCACATTTCAGGCTTCAAACATAAAGATATAAAACTGTATTTTTTTGTGAAGAATCAACAACAAGTGGGACACAATCATGAAGTGGAACGACATCTATTGGATATTTCAAACGTTTTTAACAAATCAAAAACTGAAAAATTGGGCGTGCAAAATTATTCAGCCCCTTTACTTTCAGTGCAGCAAACTCTCTCCAGAAGTTCAGTGAGGATCTCTGAATGATCCAATGTTGACCTAAATGACTAATGATGATAAATACAATCCACCTGTGTGTAATCAAGTCTCCGTATAAATGCGTATATCGCTTGCACAGTGCTCCTTGGGATGTTTAAAGCTTGGGAAATCTTTTGTATCCAAATCCGGCTTTAAACTTCTTCACAACAGTATCTCGGACCTGCCTGGTGTGTTCCTTGTTCTTCATGATGCTCTCTGCGCTTTTAACGGACCTCTGAGACTATCACAGTGCAGGTGCATTTATACGGAGACTTGATTACACACAGGTGGATTGTATTTATCATCATTAGTCATTTAGGTCAACATTGGATCATTCAGAGATCCTCACTGAACTTCTGGAGAGAGTTTGCTGCACTGAAAGTAAAGGGGCTGAATAATTTTGCACGCCCAATTTTTCAGTTTTTGATTTGTTAAAAACGTTTGAAATATCCAATAGATGTCGTTCCACTTCATGATTGTGTCCCACTTGTTGTTGATTCTTCACAAAAAAATACAGTTTTATATCTTTATGTTTGAAGCCTGAAATGTGGCAAAAGGTTGCAAAGTTCAAGGGGGCCGAATACTTTCGCAAGGCACTGTATATGCATATTCCCTCATAACCATTTCCACGGTTCTCCTTTTTTTGTGGAGATAAACTACTAGTTAAAGTATTTACAAAATTATGTGCACTCACCTCCACACACAATTTATCACCTTCAGCAGTTTGATCCAATATGGCCCTTAGATATGCAACATTCCCAGAACAACCAAATGGGAACCACTGGGGAATGTTATGTAAAAGGTGTAATTCCCCCCCCCCCCCCCAACAACAACATTTTCTGAGGTTATTTGAACGTTCTTAGAACAATGTTTTTCTACCTCACCGAAAATAGCAACGCTCCCTAAAGGTTCACCTTTGTTTCTTAGAACAATAACTTTCCCACAACGTTCCCAGAATGTTCTGTGAAATATATTTATTTTCAGGAACCTTTAGGAAACGTTACAGGAACGTTCTGTGCTAGCTGGGTCTGCAGTTTAGTAGAGGAGGAGGAAAGGAGGACTTGTCTGCTACCCTCTGGAGAAGGAAGTAACGGTACACACACACACACACACACACAGTGTCTATTTGTACAGTTCCACCACTATAACATTCCTGAATTTTTTTTCTTTCTTTTTTTCTGAGAGACTGCTGTTGAATTTTAAAGTTCTGATGTTAACCATAGTTAACTTCACAACCTAGAGTTTCTTTCTGAAGAGTGGATGAACCGTGATGACCTGTCATTCACACACTGTGAGTGTTAAAGTGGTGTGTTTTCATAGAGGTCCCTTTGTCACTGTGTCTATAGGGATCAATCCCAGTGAGACAGACTCTCCTGCACGGGACCTCAGAGTGATTCAAATAAACAGCAGAGATGAGCTTCCATTCATGTATTGGGATATGCTGCATCATACTGTATGTATACAGTGCTTGACTTGGACTAAAATACGTGTTGGTACTCATTTTGAGTGCCAGTACTGTTTATATTTACGTGCAGCGACTCCACAATACTTAACGCTAATAGTCAATGAGGTGCAGGGAACTCAAGGAGTAGAAGAATTTCAGACTTGAGTTGCCCTAATGAAAAATGTATCAACCCCTACAAAAAATTGCCATTACTTAATAATCCACATGATAATTCAAATGTCCTGTTGTTGCTGTATTATTTTCCTGCTGTAGCAAACTGGCTCAAATTAAGATCCTACATCTGTAAGTCCTCTTCGTCCCGGGGGGACATAAGACAACAACAATCTTGGCAGCATA
This sequence comes from Oncorhynchus clarkii lewisi, assembly GCF_045791955.1. NCBI lineage: Eukaryota > Metazoa > Chordata > Actinopteri > Salmoniformes > Salmonidae > Oncorhynchus > Oncorhynchus clarkii. The sequence continues at coordinate 41,252,984 of NC_092174.1, forward strand.
GGATGGAATATTTACGATAGATTGATATGAGAAATAAAGATGTAGAGAAGAAGGAATCTCCTCCAGTCATCCTGAATAGACTTTAGTCACTGTAATAATCTGCTAGGAATAACCTTGATGCCTGCGCATCATTTTTCAAAAAAAAAAAAAAAACTGTTGATGAATACGATCATCCAAACAACAGAAATACATTTTGGTCTCAAATCTTCCCCGGCCATTCTTTCATATGAGTTGAATGAATTGGGCAGACTCTGTTCCAGACACAGTGTTCTGTTCTGTCACTGAAAGCTATCGTGTACCCAGATAATATCTGCGTCCCAACTTGTACCTTATTTCCTACGTAGTGCACTACTTTTGACCACAGGGTCCAGGGTCCTGGTAAAAAAAATATCGCTCTACATAGGAAATAGGGTTTCATTTGGGACGCAGGTAATGTGAGCCCTTTTACAGAGCGTCGTTATATTTGGGTCTTTGTGTCTCTCAGGCCCTCAAGATGATTCTGGTTCTCATTGTGTTGTGTCCTTGTGTGTCGTTGTCAAATAATTACCCCCCCCCCCCCCCCTTCTTTGGGAAGCTCTTCTTTATGTCTCACTCACTCTCTCTCTCACTCTCTCTCTCACTCTCTCTCTCACTCTCTCTCTCAGTTCAATTCAATAAAATGTCATATACGTATATACAGTGTAACAATGTGAAAATAGTTAAAGTGCAAATGTAAAAATAAATACTAATATGGGTTGTATTTACTATGGTGTTTTTTCTTCACTGGTTGCCCTTCTCTTGCTGCTGTAATGGCACACTGTTGGTGTTTCACCCAATAGATATGGGATTTAATCAAATTTGGATTTGTTTTAGAAATCTATTTTTTGTGTTTAATTTTTTTGAAGGGGGTGATCAGCTTTAATACTGCAGATAGATAGGGGCTTCCGTCAACACAATTGTCTGAATCATTTCCAATACCCCACTTTTTTTGTTGTAAATACTGTATATACGGCGCATTCGGAAAGTTCAGAGCCCTTGACTGTTTCCACATTTTGTTATGTTACAGCCTTATTCTAAAATGAATTAAATCGTTTTTTTTTTCTTCCCCTTCATCAATCTATACACAATACCCATTTAGGTGCCTTTTGGCAAACTCCAAGCGGGCTGTCATATGCCGTTTATTGAGGAGTGTCTTCCGTCTGGCCACTCAATCATAAAGGCCTGATTGGTGGAGTGATTGGTGGAGTGGTTGGTGGAATGATTGGTGGAGTGATTGGTGGAGTGATTGGTGGAGTGATTGGTGGAGTGATATAGGTGGAGTGATTGGTGGAGTGATTGGTGGAGTGATTGGTGGAGTGATTGGTGGAGTGATATAGGTGGAGTGATTGGTGGAGTGATATAGGTGGAGTGATTGGTGGAGTGATTGGTGGAGTGATATAGGTGGAGTGATTGGTGGAGTGATATAGGTGGAGTGATTGGTGGAGTGATTGGTGGAGTGATTGGTGGAGTGATGTAGGTGGAGTGATTGGTGGAGTGATTTTATATATTTTTCTTTATTATTTCCCTATAACCCTACTATAACTCCCGTAATTGGAGTAAACTAATGGACAACAACACTGAGGCTTCTACTTCCAGCTAATACTAAATACATTTTACGGACACGGTATATTATACCATAGTTATATTTAGTTTGTTTTTAGTCAGCTCCACTCAAACCCTCCCATCTAGTGCATTGGGAAAGTATTCAGACCCCTTGACTTTTTTTTCACATTTTGTTACATTGCAGCCTTATTCTAAAATCGATTAAATAGTTTTTTCCCCCTCATCAATCTACACACAATACCCCATAATGACATCACAATACCCCATAATGACATCACAATACACCATAATGACAAAAAACTACTGCAACTGAATTACCACATTAACATACATAAGTATTCAGACCCTTTACTCAGTACTTTGTTGAAGAACCTTTGGCAGCGATTACAGTCTCGAGTCTTCTTGGGTTTGAAGCTTGGCACACCTGTATTTGGGGAGTTTCTCCCATTCTTCTCTGTAGATCCTCTCATGCTCTGTCAGGTAGGACGGGGAGCTTTGCTGCACAGCTATTTTCAGGTATTTTCAGAGATGTTCAATCGGGTTCAAGTCCGGGCTCTGGCTGGGCCACTCAAGGACATTCAGAGACTTGTCCCAAAGCCACTCCTGCGTTGTCTTGGCTGTGTGCTTTGGGATGTTGTCCTTTTGGAAGGTGAACCTTCACCCCAGTCTGAGGTCCTGAGCGCTCTGGGGCAGGTTTTCATCAAGGATCTCTCTGTATTATGCTCCGTTCAGCTTTCTCTTGATCCTGACTAGTCTCCCAGTCCCTGCCACTGAAAAACATCCTCACACCCTCCTTCCATCTGGCCACTCTACCATAAAAGTCTGATTGGTGGAGAGCTGCAGAGATGGTTGTCCTTCTGGAAGGTTCTCCCATCTCCACAGAGGAACTCCGGAGCTCTGTCAGAGTGACCATCGGGTTTTTGGTCACTTCCCTGACCAAGGCCCTTCTCCCCGATTGCTCAGTTTGCCGGGCGGCCAGCTCTAGGAAGAGTCTTGGTGATTCCAAACTTCTTCCATGTAAGAATGATGCAGGCCACTCTGTTCTTTGGGACCTTCAATGCTGCCAAAATGTTTTAGTACCCTTCCCCAGATCTGTGCCTCGACATTATCCTGTCTCGGAGCTCTACGGACAATTCCTTTGACCTTATGACTTGGTTTTTGCTCTGACATGCACTTTCAACTGTGGAACCATATATATACAGGTGTGTGCCTTTCCAAATCATGTCCAATCAATTGAATTTACCACAGGTGGTCTCCATTGAAGTTGGTGAAACATCTCAAGGATGAGCAATGGAAACAGGATGCACCTGAGCTCAATTTCGAGTCTCATAGTGAAAGGTCTGAATACTTATGTAAATAAGGCATTTCTGTTTTTTATTTGTAAGAAATTTTCAAAATGTTCTAAAAATGTGCTTTCTCTTTGTCATTATGGGCTATTGTGTGTAGACTGTGGAGACTTTTTATTTATTTAATCCATTTTAAAATAAGTAGCAAATTGTGGAATAAGTAAATTGGTCTGAATACTATTATTGCTAAGAGTATTACATCTATTGATCGATTGACTATGACTTTTTAAATCACCCAGCAATGCTATTTGCAGAGTTAGCTCCAGGTAAATTTTGCAATTCTTCAGCCATTTCTGAATCTCTGACCAAATACAAGCTACAGTACACACGGACAGTACCAAAACAAATGATGTAATGATTCTGTCCCTTTGCAGCAAGATCTGCAGAGCTGGGATGCAGAGATCGCTATTGTTATTTTACTGCTGCTCTTTAATTATTTGTTACTTTATTTAATATTTTTCTTTAGGTATTTTTCTTAAAACTGCATTGCTGGTTAAGGGCTTGTAAGTAAGCATTTCACTGTAAGGTAAACACAACACCTGTTGTATTTGGTGCATTTCACTGTAAGGTAAACACAACACCTGTTGTATTTGGTGCATGTGACAAATACAATTTGATTTGATTTGAAAGCAAAGGGCAACTACTTTGAAGAATCTCAAATATAAAATACATTTTGCGTTATTTCATAGTGTTGATGTCTTCACTATTATTCTACAATGTAGAAAATAGTAAAAATAAAGAAAAACCCTTGAATGTGTCACGCCCTGATCTGTTTCATCTGTCCTTGTGCTTGTCTCCACCCCCCTCCAGGTGTCATCCATCTTCCCCATTATCCTGTGTACTTATACCTGTGTTTTCTGTTTGTCTGTTGTCAGTTCGCCTTGTTTGTCAAGCTTACCAGCGTTTGTCCTGTCAGCACCTGTCTATTCCCAGCCTCTCTATTTCTCGTTCTCCTGGTTTTTGATCCTTGCCTGTCCTGACCCTGTACTGACCCGCCTGCCTGACCACTCTGCCTGTACTGACCCTGTACTGACCCTGTCCTGACCCGCCTGACCACCTTTACTCCTACTCTGGATAATCAACCCCTGCCGGCCTTGACCTGTCGTTTGTCTGTACTGACCCTGTACTGACCCTGTCCTGACCCGCCTGACCACCTTTACTCCTACTCTGGATAATCAACCCCTGCCGGCCTTGACCTGTCGTTTGCCTGTCCTGACCCTGTACTGACCCGCCTGCCTGACCACTCTGCCTGTACTGACCCTGTACTGACCCTGTCCTTGTCATCGTCCCTAAACCAGAAGGGAGTGATGACCCTGTTGCCGCCCGCCTGACCACTCTGCCTGTCCCTGACCCTGAGCCTGCCTGCCGTCCTGTACCTTTGCTCCTACTCTGGATAATCGACCCCTGTCGGCCTTGACCTGTCGTTTGCCTGCCCCTGTTGTTACAATAAACTTTGTTACCTCACACGGTCTGCACTTGGGTCTTACCTTGATACCTGATAGAATGAGTAGGTGTGTCCAAACTTTTAACTGGCACTGTATATATCTTTATTTTTCTTCAGGATTTTGAAAATTGTCCAGCAACCCCACATGGCCCCTGGTTTGGGAACCGTTGAACTAAGTACAGGCAAAGTCCTAAAGGAAAACCTGGCCCACTCTGCTTTCCAACAGACAAATTCACCTAACAGAAAAACAAAAACCTAAAACACAAGGCCAAATATACACTGAAGTTGCTTACCAAGAAGACATTGAATGCGCCTGAGTGGCCTAATTATTGTTTTGATTTAAATCATCTTCAAAATATATGTCAAGACCTAAAAGTGGCTGTTTAGCAATGATTAACAACATGACCGAGAATAAATAAAAATAATTTAAAAAAATAAGAAATTGCAAATGTTTTACAATCCAGGTGTGCCAAGCTCTTAGAAACCTACCCAGAAAGACTTACAACTGTAATCACTGGCAAAGGTGAATCTAACATGTATTGTAATGACTAAAGGGTGTGAATACTTATGTAAATGAGATATTTCTGCGTTTCATTTTCAATAAATGTGCAAAAATGTCTAATGTCTATGTTTTCACTTTATCGTTAGTTCAGGGGCGGCAGGTAGCCTAGTGGTTAGAGTGTAGAGGCGGCAGGTAGCCTAGTGGTTAGAGCGTTGGACTAGTAACCGGAAGGTTGCAAGATTGAATCCCTGAGCTGACAAGGTACAAATCTGTCGTTCTGCTCCTGAACAGGCAGTTAACCAACTGTTCCTAGGCCGTCATTGAAAATAAGAATTTGTTCTTAACTGACTTGCCTAGTTAAATAAAGGTAAAATAAAAAACATGATGTAGTATTGTGTGTAGATGGGTGTGATTTAAAAAAAAAGGGGTTTATCCATTTTGAATAGAGCTTGTAATACAACAAAATGTAGAGTAATTCAAAAGGTATGAATAATATCTGAAATGGTATGATTAATTGTGCCATTACTCATTATGCAACTTGTTCCCTGGCCTGAAAATTGTAATTGCCCATGAATCCCTCTCAGCAACAATCCATTCTACTGTGTTGAAGATGAAGGAACACGTTGAGACAGTGATATAGCACGCTACACCACGTGGGTACAGTATAGTTGCATCTTAAATGACATTCTATTCTCAATATTGTGCACTACTTTTGACCGGATCCCTATGTTCCATGGTCAAAAAATAGTGCACTATTGTAGGTATGGGTCCTGGTCAAAAAAAAGTAGTGCACTATATAGGGAATAGGGTGCCATTTGGGATGCACAACCTATGTGTCAGATCAACAGCCTAGCTAGACTTGACAGATCCTTCTACTCTGACGGCAGTGTGGATTTAAAGGGATTCTACTAGGCTTTGGTTTAGAATCTCAGACAGGTTTCTTTCCAGAATCAGATCATAGTCAGTTATTATGACTGCCATTCATATTCCGTTCACCTAGCTCAATGTAACATCGGCAGGTTAGGCTACTAATATGATATTTAAAGTTTCCCCTAATACAACCTAGCCTACGAATGAACGTTTACAATGAAGGTGCACAGGTCAACTGAATTTTTACCTATCAAGGTGACAGACAGTGACACTTTCAATACCACCTTGCACACTCTTGCCTGCATCTAGCTGATCTAGGGTGTAATCATTAGTCCAACAGTTACAAATGAGAGTTTCTAATGGACAAATTCATGTATGTTTTCTCAACGTTTGGTTCCGTTTAAGAAACGCTTTTCAACAGAATCAGTGGAATGAATACACCCATCACACACAAATACAGTTCACTTTCATAACAGTCACATAAAACAGCATAATCACTTTGCTCATTGTCTATATAATTCCTTCTCACATCTATCTACGAGCTCTCCTCCTCTCACCTTTTCCCTTCGCTTGTGGACTTCAG